>NC_087475.1:15108784-15733784 GCF_036417665.1 Passer domesticus | reverse complement strand
TCTGTGTCTTTTCAGCAGAAAATGCTACCATCATTGATTACCAGCTGAATCTTTACAGACTCTGAAAGAAATATTTTACTTGTCAAAGGAATAAATTGCTGGTGGACATTTTTGGTTTTATATTTTAAATTATGTGATCAGTTGGATTACATACTACTTAAACCACCCACTGAATCTTAGAGAATCCCAAGGGAGGAATAGAATAGCTCAGCAAAAAAACATACTGCCAAGCACACATTACTTCAGATACTTTGATCCATTTCTGCTTAACAGTTTTATCTATTTGCTCCCTGGCAATCTTGGGAAAGTCAAAAACACGTGAAACACAACGTTTTCCAATCTTTTTAATTTATTGCCATCAGGGATGCAAAGCAATCAGATGGACATAAGAAGGACATGGAACTGTTGGAGCAAGTCCAGAGGAGGGCATGAAGTTGGTAAGATGACTGGAGTACCTCCCTATGGAGAGAGGCTGAGAAAGCCAGGGCTGTTCAGCCTGCAGGAGAGAAGTTTGCATGGAGACCCCATAGCAACTATCCACTATCTGAAGGGAAGCCAGAGGGGGATCCTTCATCAAGAACTGTAGTGGTGGGACAGGGAGTAAAATGGGTACCAAATGAAAGAAGGGAAATTTAGGTTAGGTATTTGAAGGAATTCTTTACTACGAGGATGGTGAGATACTGGAACAGGTTGCCCAGGGAGGTTGCAGATGCCCCAACCCTGGCAGTGTTGAAAGACAGGCTGGATAAGGCCTTGAGCAACCTCACCTAATGGGAGGAGTCCCTGCCCAGGGCAAGTGGGTTAGAATTAGCTGACCTTCAGGGTCCTTTCCAACCCAAACTGTTCTATGATTCTATATTGCTTTAAAAGCACTACAAAACTCAACAAGAAGAAAAGAAGAAAATACATTAACTTGCTCTCTATACACAAACGAAAATTATTATTTTTGAATGCTATGCAATTATTATGCAACCAACTTTCCAGTGGTTATTTTGAGCACCCTCTAAAAAACAAAACAAACCCCAAACCACCACTTCACATTCCTGATACCAAAAGAATATTTCCAGACTTTGCATTTTCTCAGGGCTCAGTTACTCTTCAGTCCATAAAAGGCAGACCTAGGAGAACTCTGTTTTAAAAGAAAAGGAACTCTAATGATATCCAACTTTAATTTGTTCGTAACTCTTGTTTGGGAGCAAGACTTATGAGTGGTTGCCCACAAATTTGCAGTTTCCTTTTCTGACATAACTGCTGAATGTTTGTTATTTTAACCTAAACAGTGTTCTGCAAATGCAGTTAAAAATACAAAAGCTAAGCCTTTATAGAAACACAAATTATATGCAGAGGTAATCAAGCCCCACTATCTACCTGAATTAAAATACAAATCTTACACATCTGATGATAGATGTCATTTTGCAGTAAACTGGAAGAGAACCCAGGCATTCCATCTGGTACTGAATTGTTTGATCATTTCTTGGTACTTGGCAAAAACATTTGTCCCATGTGATGAATTGAAAATAAATGAGATGCTGGAATACTCGAGTCCTCTGCTCCCTTCTTCCATTCCTTGACAACTTGCACACAACTACAGTCAGCTCACCAGCTGCAATGGTGAGGTCTTCCTTCCAGTTACAACTGTACCCTACTGCCTACATTTTATTTCTGTTATTTATAAGTTTGGAAAGCTCTCCTTCTCAAGCATTATACTGCACTGGGCCTAAATAAAAGTCTCAAGACATGATTTTCTCTTCTAGGCACACAGTTCTCTTAAGGCCTTCTTCACACTACAAAGTTACACTGCCTCAGAAAGTAATTTAAAAAACCCCCCAAACAAGCATGTGTGTCAACTTTTAAGTGGTTGCTACTGGCTTCCACTACAGTGAAATTAAATATGGAATACAAGGAAACAAACAGAAGGTAACGTTACTCTGAGTTTACTTAACAATGTAATAGTGTTAAATCAAATGGCCTAGAAAGGAAGTGAGTGACAAACAAGTTTAGGTATGAATTTAAAATCACATATTCTAGAACAAATTCTGGTACTGATCTAGTCTGCAAGGCAGAACTATTCCAGGCAGTATCTCCATATAAGTAAGCTTACAGTAATACTCTTCACAATATATGCCTGTGCACAAGAACACACTCACAAACACACAGGAAAAACCATGAAATGGACTGCATGGCACAGACAAATAAAATTGGAATGAAAAATTTCATAGGAAAAAACTGGAATTCTGCAACACCAAGGGCAGCTCATTTTTATCTTAAGTTATCAGCTACCAATTGGACTAGGAAACATGCTTGCCAGTAAAACAAGAAAAGGACAGACACCTTCTAGGGAAGCAGTGAAAAACTATTTAATCATTATCAGACTATAAAAACAATAGCCTAATCATGTTGTTGGGGAAAAAACCCCAATATTTTAGGTACTTAATAAACATTAAACACTCAATTTACTTCTAGTAATTGAATTTATGTGAATTTCCTTTACCATCACTGTTTAATTCAAAAGTAAATTAACTGCTGCAACATAAAATATTGTATTTGTTTGAGCTCTTATTACAACTAATAGGTAATGTGTTGTAAGAAAACCAGACTTCAAACCCTAAAGGAAGTAGAAACAGTCTTACTAAGCATATATTTCTCAGTAGTAATGAAAAAAGCCCAGAAAAGCCAGAGAAAACCATGAGTTTACCTATACATAGACTCTTCTGCAATTTACCCTTCAGAATTCTGAGTTTTCAATAGGAAACCTGAAAACTGCTCTGTGTAAAGAAGTGGCCCATGCAGAGCTGGAAGGCATAAACCCATCAGTGCAGAACAAGCTATGTGTTATCTGCAAACCCTTCTCCAAGCAGTTATGGTCCAGGGACAGCTGAAAAGCTGTCTAGGACTACTAAACTGGATGCTGAACCGGTATTTAGGAGAACTACTACTAAAATCCAGAATACCACTGCGACACTCATTAGTGTTTAAAGAGTAAACTTTCAAAAAATTGAAGCATTCTTAGTCTACCGATTTTACATAAAAAGGACAGAGAAATAATCAACTAAAGATTACAATAATTTTTAAAATATATACAAATGTATGCTGCAATATTGGTAAAATCATTCACAAGGAAATACTCCGAATCATCTGATTAGGCAGCACAGGATCAGAGCTGTGCTCTTATTCATGGCAGGAAGAGGAAAGCCATTCAGAATAAGGAATATTAGCACATCCAAACACCACAGGAGTCACACTGCACCTACAATTCTCAGCTTCAGGTTCCTGAAAAAAAAGCATAAGCAAAGTGCGAACTTCCACGATGACAAGTGCTTGGCAAAGAAATGTCAAAATACCAAGACTGAAATAGGAAATTCAGCAAGAATTTACTCTTACAGAGGTGTAAGAACTAGATGTGAATTAACTTAAACACAACATCAAAGAATAAACTGCTATGTTACATATGGAACATGTACTTAGGAAAGCTATTTCTGGAAGACACATTTCTCCTTTTCTAGATATTGAAAATTATGGGAGTATAAATAGAAATATTTTAAACACTTTGATCTTAATGACAGCATATTTTAGATAACAGTTATTAAAAAAATAATTTGTTCATCAGCTTCATGATGAGGGACAAAGAGTATATACTTTTCAATATACTGAAAGTATAAATTAAGATTATGATATGCATATATTACTCAAAAGAAAAAAAGCAGCAGCTACCTAAAAAAATGTAAAGTTTTAGTGCAGAAATAATAATGGACCTGTGTATTTATATTGCTCCTATACACAGATGACATTTAAGGGGTGTAAAGTCATGATGTGACATAGAATTGGAAAGGTAAGGAAAAAAAAATATAGGGAAACATTTACAGCTTAAGACATTCAAACATTAAAGTCAATAGCACGTGACTCTAAAAGTAAACTGGACCCATCCTGAACAGAAAGACTGACTGCATAGTCTCTGCTGTCCGCTTCAGTGAAATTAAATTAAACAGAAAGTTGACTGAAAGCAAGATACCCAAAACCTAAGATTGCTAACAAAGATAGGCATGCACAACATGACTAGGGGGGTTGGAAGGGTCCAGGAAGTTTTATTTGATTATGTAAGTGTGGGATTTAAAAAAAATCAAATTAAAACAAATCTTTTTTACTAACCATGCAAAGAACAACAAAAAAAATGGTAGGTTTAATTTTTTTATCATATGAAGAGCAAAGATAGGTATGTGCAGTAAATGTCACGAGTACCTACAGATTAAGGCTTTTTGAAAGAACATTCTATTTTTTTTAACATGTTGAACACTTTGAAAGGATTGGCATTACTTTTTGGATTATTCTGAGCCCCATTATTGTGGAAAATAGATGTTCTTATTTGATGACAAAAAAGGAGTAACAGCAGCTAAAAGCTAAAGAAAATAAATGACTCCTTCACCATACCAGAGTTCCACCTGGAACAAATTCAGGAACAGATTTCTGAGAAAGTTCTCTTTATAAAAGGTTGTTTTAGAAAATCCCTTAAGTCATTACTGTGTGAGATATGTGATGAATAACCATCCTATCTTGAGTCCTTTGCATCAGGAAGGGGATATTGAAGATAACACAACATCCGCATGCTGTCACAAGAAGGGACTCACAAGAACTGAGTGCAAAACAAGGCTGGCTGCATGTTCACGTTCCCACGAAATGAGCATTACCCAGATGAAGGTGAAAATGTCCTCAGAAGTGCAGTAAATTTCAGCTGGCAGATGACCAAATACTGATCAAAAAGCTTCCCCTCTGCATACTTGTTGGCTATACAAAAAATAGCAAGAAATACAGCACCAAACCTGTAACGTCAGAATAAAAGGTTTCACGGTTGAAAAAATTAAAAGGCCACGTATCAATCCCTTCTGCATCTAACAGAGATGGAAGTTATGAAATAAAGGACATAAGAAAGGAACAAGGACAAACCATCAACCTCACACTCATTTTAAATAAAGTCTCTGAATTTTACAACACAATTTCTGGACAGAAAGAAACCCCTGCCATATATTTGCTTTTAGAACTGAGAAAAAACTTGACTATCAGCAGGACTTTTAAACAAACTACCATTTTTCACTAACAAGCACACATCACTAGGACAGATGTGCAATACATACTTGAATTCAAAAAACCCAGGGGGAGGGAAATCTGACACATGCAAAAAATCCTTGGATGGGTCTAGTAATCATGAAAGTTCTTCCCAGATATCAAACACTGTTGACATGCTGACCAAAATGTGTAAAAATGAGGTTAAGGCTTTGACTTAAGGTAAGCATCAGATAAGATGATTAACAAATTTTAATTTCAATAAATAATTAAAAACTTTATAATAGCTAAGCCATCTTAAGCAACTGCTGGAGAAATTAATTTAAATACTGATAAACCTGGTTCCAGCATTACCCAGGTTTCGCCTTTACCTGTTAATTTTGTACTGTCTTAACAGAGTAAAAAAGGTACAAAACAGAACCATCTTTGACAGAATTACTTACAGACATGTTTTATTTATGACTTAATTTGCTTCTTAAGAACTTTTCCAGATTTTTACTGTAAAGTGATTTTCTAGCTGGTGTTCTTGTAGTCTTCCCTGAATTTTTTATTTTTACTACTTGATTGTTCATGTTATTATGAAAGCCTCTGCACCACTGATTTATGCTGCACACAGAGCAATAGCCCCACGCTCCCAGGCACAATCCTCCTGGCCCAACCTGCAGTGACCACAGCTGCTGAGGGACCAGCCATGGGGCTGGGTTTAGTTGGTACTGAGAGCCCTGCCAGGAGTGGCAAAGCCAAGACCGTCCACCAAACTCTGCAAGATTTTTTTCTTAATACACCATTTAGCACTTAGCTGTGCCAATATCATGACTTTATTACTTCTTTTAAACAGACCCTATGAATACATTAAAGAATGCTGATGGGATCCCATCAGAAACTCTTTAGGGAACTATTTAGTGAATATGTTCAATTTAAAATCACATACTACAGTATTTTTTGTATCTATTTTGTATGGGGATAATTTACACATGAGAAACAGCAAGAATCACCATTAGGAAAGATTACAGTTCTGGAACTTCAAGTTCTATAGTCAGGAATCAGAATAAGATAAAAAAAAAAATCCTTCTTGATAGCTTTGATTATAACAATTAAGTCAAAACCATATTGCCCATATTGGTGAACACCTCCCTCAAACACCAGCCATTTTTCAATATAAGACCTAAATCAGTGTATCAGTCCTAAAATCAGAGTATGCTGCTGACCATACAATTTAAAAAAAAAGCAAATCCAAAAGTGCAGCAGCAAAGATACTGCTTTAATAATTTTTCATTTGTTAGTATTGATTATGTAGCAACATAGATTTTCCCATTTCCATTACAGAAGTAGCAGCTTTGTTTTCACCCCACTCAATCTCTTCAGGAATATTTTGCATCCTTTAGACAAATGCCTTTTCCTGAAGCACATGTACATCCAGTACAAGCAAAGATAAGGCTGAAAAGAGAAAAATTGATTCCCCAGCAATTTACTTACCACTGCTCCAACAATGGCTATAGGTTGCCTCACACTACTTTATTAGCCTTCACTGTACTGCTAAGAGCTCTGCTGGACATGGCTGTGTTTGGCAAAATATTTGTCACAGGTATCATAATGTTGATCCCCATAATCTAATAAACTATTTCTGAAGTATTGACTATGATATTAAACGTTGGTGCTGAAGTTACATAAAGCAGTTATGTCCTGTAAGGACAGTAAGTTTATTGGATAACAAGTGATTTTGAAAGGATGACTCAATGTTGGCACAGTTCCCCAGCTCATATACAGAACTTCCTTTTCCTCCCCTCCCTTGAGTCAGGAAGTCTCCTAGATGCATTTTTACTTTCCCAACTTGTTATGAACACAGGATGAATTTTCAGCATTATCTGCAGAAATTAAAGCCTCCTTTTGAGTTATACTTTTAGAAGTAATAAAGAGCAACAAACTGAAAACCAATTACTTTTACCTCTTTTACCAGAGCTTATAGTAATCTTCATTAAGGTAAAAACTGGAGTTAAAAATGTGAAGAGTGCACCAGTCTAGATGTTTTTAAATATCTTAGACACATTTTATATACATTCATACATTCTATATTTTTTATACTCCTATCTTCAAATTCAAAGCTACCTTAAAAATAAAACTCACAGCGCAACAAGTACTTCACAATCTCCCATTACTTTGGCAAGCAGTATTAGCGAGCTAAATCATGGACTAAGATCCATTCCTTATAACTGTGAGACTAATATTCAATTTGAATTACTTAATAGAAGTAGCCACTACTGATTAAAAATCCTACTTCTGAAGTAGCAATTATTCCAATACAACAAAAAGCAAACCAGTACCATGCATAAAATCATAAAATAAAGTCAAGCTGATCTAAGGATATTCTGTTTATGTTGTCTGTTTTACACTACTACCAAAGAAAAGCAAGAGTAGAGCAGAAGTTCTAAATGTGGACATCTGAAGTCAAAAACACAGGCTTTCACAATTTATGTCTTTGCTTCTTTTTACAACATGGAAAAACCTATAATTTCAACTAACATCATATCATTTGTTACAGACAGCATCTATTGTTTTTACCTGATAGAAAATAAGATTTCTTAAAAAAACTTTATTTGTCCATGTTTAGCTTTAGGGTCTGGATGTTTTTTTTTTGTAATTCTTAAATTGTTAAGTCTCTCAGAGGAAAACAATTTGTAGTGATAACAAAGAAAAAATTGTATTAATGTATTTATTCCTTACACTCTTTCTACTCTTTTTCATTTCTAGCTTTTTCTGCAACAATTTTGAGATCTAGAAGGATGCCCATAACTGTATTTGTTCCACACAGCCAACTCACAGAATAAAGACTGCAGACCTGGTTACTGAGACAGAACTCCTCCCATCCTTTTGGTTGCACGGATGAAGCCAGACAGGATTTTGAAGAATGAATCCTGTCCCACAGTGTTGTGGTGCGTTGTCATGGTGTGCCTCAGTTTCCCTGGTTACCCCCTGAAGTCTCCTTCCCCAGGTGTCAATCACCTCTCCTTCCCCCACCTTGACCCCTGCTGGGCACTATCAACCCCGAAATCCCGGGGGAGCACCGAGTGACCGAGTGACCGGCAGGTTCAAAGGATGCTCTCCACCCCCGGGGGGCCCTTGGCCCATCCAGGTCGGGTCACCTGAGAGCCCCTCCCGCCGTACCTGGTTGGTGCTGCCTGGGTTCCCTCCCCTCTCCCCCCGGTTAAAAGGACGAGCACGCCATGCACTTGGAGTTCTCCTGGAGCTCTTACTGCGTTCAGAGGCCATGCGGCCCAGAATAAAACCTCTGGATTAACCCTCCATGAGGACCGACTCCTTCTTCACCATCGCCTTAAAAGGTTTCTCCAGCACAGGGAGGCCTGAGGAGTGACCCTCTTCCACCGACAAGCCCCAGCCGTAAGCACTGGAGCTCGGACTGGAGCTCGGGACATGCCCGGACCTGTCCCCTCGTGCCCACCGGTGGCGTCTCTGGGGAGAAAAGACCACGGGTGCCGCTGTTGGGTTCAGCAGCAGGGACCAGACAAGCCAAGGCACTCCTGTTCAGTGATACTGGTAAGAACCAATACCAGAGAAACATGCCAGAGGACAGGTAAGCCCTTACGGATAACTGTGTTCACCAGGCTGGCAGTGTAATTCTGAAAATGCTTTCTTTCCTTAGAATGAATACACAAAAGGAGAGGACAGGAATAGGACACTATCCCTTCCTTCCCAAAGGAACTGTGAGCAGCAGGTTGTTTGGCAGGTATGCTGAGGAATTCCTGTAAGCATTTTAAAAGCTCAATGCCACCAAAAGCAGTTTTGCAATGCAGTTCTCTTTTGATCAAACAGCACAAAATTATCTCATGAACTGAAATGTGCTCGTCAGCATTGGAAAAAAATACTCATTGGGTGGAACTTTCATTTCCCAGTAACTCTGATATAAATTTTTTTCCTACTTGGTAAGCACTAACATTTCAGAGAATTGCAATTAAAAAACTAATTAAAGTTAAAAAGCCCCAAACTATTTAGAAGGAAAAATAATCCCTGAGCATACTCAGCACTAATCTATAAAAACTATGAATCCTGTTTTATTATCATAATTTCTGAAACATATACTGAACTCTATATGGGTTGAAAACCTGTAGTTTGGTCTGCAATAGCTAGCACTTTAAAATCAACAGAATGTTGAAGAAAATCTAACAATGTCATTGTTTGACCAAATTTCTGAGGAATACATTTCATGTTGCCTGTGGAAAAGTACTATAATTCAGGACTATGAGTTGATAAGTATTTATAAGTTAAAATTTACATTATTTTACATTACATTAAAATCCTCTTGATTATAATGCAATCTATGTTCTGTTGTTTTAAATTAATGTCTTGTTTTGGTGTTTCACTTGTGGCAAGAAAATTCCATTTATTTTTTTAATATTGCAAAAACTAATATTGCGTTGCAAAAAATAATACAAATTGTTTAAACCATTACATGGGCTAGTAGGTGTTTACTGCTTTTACAAGTTAATAGACCTTCACTTAAGATGTTAAGTCATTACACAAGAAGGTCATCGGGTTTTGGGTTTTTTACCCCCTCACTGAAAATTATTTGTAGACCTATGAAAGGATAAATGTGAAAACTGATTTGACTTCCAGTGATAGAATGTTCTGTCCCATTACATGTTTACATGTAACATTAAATAATTCTGAAACAGTGCTTGGGACAATACAATACTCCACTAGTAATTTTTCTCAATGTAAACCAAACTTTTTAATGCTTAAATATATGCCCAACAAGACAAATTACACAAATTAAACATTTGCTATGACTAAATTATCATTTAAAAGTTGAAATAACCCTAACACTGTTATGCAAGCATCACTGCTCTTCATACCATTTCAGAAGTAAATTTAAGATATTAATATGCCTGAGTTATTTTAACTATCACCACACAGAGCCGTATTTTACAGTTTAAAGCACTATATTAAGATGCAACTATTAAAATAACTACTAAGTACTAAAAATACAAAGATTTTTCAATAAAACTTAACTCTCAGTGAGAAAACATGCAGTTAAGCTCACATTTAACAACCCCCACCTCCCCCTAAAATGTAAGTTTTACATTATTTACATACAGGTAACAATAGGGCTAAATTTTATCAGCAGGTACCTTGGAAACTTCTACAACATACGAACATACCACAGACTTTAAGGAAATACAAACCACTTTGTATCCAAACAACACTGATCCCTAAGCAGCGAAAGACTAAAACTGCACTGAAATCAGAAGTTAAATAAAAGCAGAACTTTCCCCCTTATTCTCTTAAATAATAAACTAAGCTCACCCGAACAGAGCGAACACGCAGAGCCAGAAACTTAAACATGACTAAGAAACCATGATGTTTGGATTTTCTGACTGAGCGAGCACAAGTCTAGCAGGGAAGACCAACCCTGGCGTTTTTGCTGTGACCAGCTGTTCCGGCAATTAGAAAATTTCCTGTCAGGCAAGTCAGACCCAGCTGGGGGTGGGGAGAGAGAAGGGGGAAAAAAAGGTCAAAAAGAAAAGAAAAGACATTAAAAAAAAGACATTGATTTCACATACACACACACGCATACAGAGCTGTGATAAAGAAAGGCTGGGCAGCAGTGGTACTCAAGCTGCTGATACTTACAGAGATCAGCACAGGAAACTTAAGCAGATTGCCTGATAGCAACAGGCTGTTGCAGATGTTACTGATTCCTGGTTCCCAGAAAAGAACAAAAGAGACCAGCATCTCTTTCAGAAATCACACTACTACACAACATTTCACTGATTAAACACAATAGCAAGTATTTTAAGTCCTATATGTGATTACTGTATTTTTATTAATTTAACTTTACAAAATGTTTTAAATTATCACTTATCACCTTATAGACTTCAATGCAGAGAATACCTAAAGGTTGTTTTTATTTACTAGAGTTTAGTTAGAGGACCAAAATGACCTTGTGCCTAGTCCTTTGAAATCCTGCACATAGAAAATGCTACACAGATGTTCTAGGCCAAGGCAAACTGCAGAAATATTTAAATTGGATTGCCCAGCTCAAATGTCTGACTTATGCACCAATATTGTATTGCTCTGTAGAAATTGAACTTCTTAAAGTAAAAAAGATCCCTAAGCTTTCTTTCAGTGTTTAAAAAGCCCCAAACACTTCAAATGTTTTAGGAATTAGAATTCAGTCTATTTACTGCAAAGAATAAGAGAGGAAGTTTTTAATTTGATCTCTAGATTTACTATGGGAGCTATTTTCCTGAATATTGACACTATCTTTAGCTTTTTTGATACTTGTTAAAACAATGAATTGTAAAGTACATGCTCCTTTAGTGGAACAAGACTGTTTTTCAATTAATAAGTAAACAAAGACAAGTAAAAATCTTTAGTCAAAAGCATATACAAGTATTCAGCTATAAACATATCCAGGTGATTCCGTTTAGTGACTGTGTATCAAAGGAAACATGCAGCAAAATACTGTATGTCCTGCTTGCACAAGACATGAAAACAAACCCACCCTGCAGACAGCTTCCCTTGACTGGGTTCTAACAAATATCTGGATTACTTCATTTTTTGTTATTTTTAATTCCTCTTCAGAAGACAAAGCCAGTAATTTAAGTGACAGAACACATTGCTATCTCTATCCCACATCCTGGCTCCCTACAGTATCAGTTTCTAGCTTTTCCTTTAAACTGGGATTACACATCTCCTCAGCATGAGCCAAGATCCTCTTGTCAAAATGGAGAGGTGAAATAAAGACCTGACTTTAGCCATATCCCAGAAGTAAAATTGTGCCCTTTTAGTGTTCTCTTGTACTCCTCTGGGTCTTTGTGTCACATCTGCAGGGACCATCTTTCAAACTCTGTGTACCGAATACACACAATTATTATTATAATAAACACAGGCCTTCAGGAACTACTACTACACAAAAGAGGACTTTATGATTCAACTGAGGGCTCAGAAATCCTCATTGTGCTTTTTACAGTCCAGTGTGGTACAGCCTTTTTGGAAGAAGCAGTCTTTCCTACAGCAGCAGTAACACAGCATAAAGAATTATTAAATATTAGTTTCAAGATGAACACAGCTTCTTGAACATGAGAAGCTTACTGCAACATAAGGATTTCAAATGTTTCATAAATAGAATAAAATTACTTGAAGCTTTCCTCTCTTCAATTTGTTCAAACTTGTAGCTACTTCCTCCTTCAAGACTGAAATACCTCAAGAATTGAACTTTGCAGTTTACCAGCAATATAGTTATTTGCACTTGGAAAACTTAAAAGAAATTTAAATTAAAAAATGGGAGACCATTCAAGCTCTCTGCTTTTACCTTGTAAAGAATAGATGCAATTATACTAAAAGCAGAGTGACCAGGAATCTTCAAGTCACTAAATTAAATCCTGTTGTACCAAAAAGAGCTAAAGGCAGAAATGGAGAGTAAATGGTAAGAGCAGCTCTAACTACAATATTCCTTAAGAATGAAAAGATGCTGTGGTTAAGTTATTTTCTTATCTTGTGGCTGTAAACCTGAGTGTATTTTGCTGCAGATATGCTGTATCTGCTAAGGGTGATGGGAATAAGGCATTTCAACTAAAACATCTGTACAATTACTGACTAATGCTCTCCAAAACCTTTTATGTGACCTCCCAGCGAAGTACAAAGCACAGTGCTCAGGGGTCAGTGGGGTTACTTCACAACAATAGCTCTCCTATAACTGGCATGAGTCTGGCAGGTGGAAGAAATTTCTTGTGCTCTGGGAGAACACAGCCTGCATGGTTCCCAAAGAGCACCAGCAGCCAACCAGAAACATTAAGATACAAGCTACACAACCCACTTTGAGCATCTCTCAGAAGAGAGCTTGCCCTTTTAAATATTCCTTCATATATGAAGGACACAGGTTAGAGGGCAGCAGCCCCCAACAGGGAAGTCTCTGACAAAAAGAACAAATTGCTCCAGCAAGTTGCTTGCCTAACTCAAAATCTTTGATAAGGATTTATATTATACTTGTTTACCAGGAGACACAACAGTCTCCAAAACAAAGGGAAAGTGGTGTGCCTGTCAGTCACAGTCCTGTCAATCGTAGAACTCCACTTGCACAATGCATTTCATTCTCCTCCAGTACAGAAACATAAAGTGAGTTCATCTCCCATCATTCCCTCCTCATTGTTTAAATTGGATGATCTGAGTCTATAAAAATTAAGAGAAATGCTGTCTAGACTTTCAAGAGAACAGAGCTCACAGACACTACAGGGAGCAGAAATGAAAAATGCTCAGGAACTCTCAAAGCAATACAGAACATTGAGGAATCCACAAGTTTTACCGAATGCTGAAATAGTCAATCTAAGTGGGGTTCTTCAGATAAACCAATCTCCTATACCCCCAGTTTGAGAAGTGTAACAATGAAAATTAAGTCTTTACAGTCCTAGAAAAGCAAGGCTCTGTAGTATGGATTGCTTTCAATTATTTGCAAAAACCAAAGAAGCAGTACACTCATGTAATGAAAAGCCCTTGTTTGACAAAGGTCAACAGTTGAGGAACAGAGAGCTAATTTTTTGAGTTTTCAGAAGCAGAATAATATACTTTTCTTCATAATAAATACATTTGTATAGCCAAAGCAGCAATATTCTATTAAACAGGGGGTGTGGCAGCTTCCATCTGTCAGTTTACAGGCTTTGCAGGGCTACCATCTGTTTTCTCTCCATGTAACAAGTAAGCAGCTTGACTTTGAACATTGCTTACACTCTCAAATTATTGAAATTTTCTGACCAAGATCCAGAATGTATCCTGCAACCAAATGCAAAAGATGTCACTCAGAAAATACAGTAGAACACATTAATGAAATTTTTGCTGTAATCTTTCCTCAACACCTGATGACATCTTACGGGAAAAAAAGTATTCCAGGGTTTGCCTTCTTTATATATTGGTTTGATACCTAGGAGTTGACATCTCAGACCAAATGGTCTGCACTGTTTACAAGGATGCTGTAACTTCTTACATGAGGACCTACAAGTTCATTCTCAGAAAGGTAATATGCACCATGTCACAAAGTTGCTAACAAAATTTATCCAAGTTTCAGTGGAGCAGAGTGCTTTGGAAGACAATGAATTTCTAATTTCATCACATTAAACAAAAAAAAAAAAAGTATTCAGCCTTTTACAAAGCATAGTCTGGTCACTGAGAAGGAAATGACTGGATTTAATTTTTGCAGATGTAAATTGTTTGCCTTAAAAAACACTTATTTGTTCAAGAATCAAGTTATTTGATTGTAAAATAAAATACATGAGTACATATATCTAAGTATATTTTGTAGAATACACTAGAAGTAATGTAAGAATCACAGAATACTTTGAAGTACAAGTTCAGTATTTTCAACCCAAGCTACAAGTAGCTACACAAGTAGCTGTTTCAGCCAAAATTAAGTAACAGTCTGTAAATAATGAGAAATCCAAAACTTGGATTATGGATTATGAGCACTTGTTAATCCAAACATTTCCCTAATGTTTAAGAAATTATAGCTATGTCTTAAAGCCTCTACCACAGAGCCAAGAATTTTAATCAAAAAACTGACAAACATGCACACGCAGAAAATTGAACTGTGGAAGTTGTATCAGCAAAAGTAAAATAAACATATCAAAATCAGAAATGCCTTCACTGTCATGTTAACAAACATGATTGTTCTTAAACAAGGAAACTGTTACTGATCACCTGAGCAGGAATATCCAACAGCAGTTTAGAGCAGTCCTGAAATGGTGCTTCAACTTGCCAAAAGACAAACCAAAGTTTCTGAGGCATTGTGTTCTCACTAGTACAGAATAATACAAATTGAGGTTAAACTAAAAATCAGCTAAAGCCTCTCTGAAATGTTTTAAAATCTAAAAATCGTTCAGTTTAGTTATGCTTTTTTCCTGAATAACATTCTCATCCTATATTATTTTCACAGATGAAGACACAACAAATGAGATTACCCCAGCTTACTCTGGATTTAGTATTACTGCTTGTGTGATGGGGCTGTTTTGCCCATGGTTGTAACTGGTGAATGAGCTCCCTCTCCTTATCTTGGCATCCCCACTCCAGTGCTTTACAGATTTAGTGTAAATTGTATGGTATACATGCATGTAAAATACAGAATCTCAGCGCTGACCAATCAAATGCAATACTTCAAGAGATTGTATTGTCCACATGCTTCAAATTATTTTTCCAATGTACACTGAAGTCTTTTTTAAGATCACGCTTTTCTTATAAAATCTTCTAATAAAAAACACTGACTAGGAAGACAATGGCCTTAATTTTCATCTCTCCTGACTGCAAACAGATGTGTTATTTAAATTCTACCAGGAAAACATAAATTAAAAGGACTTTTTAAACTACTGACTTCTCTTTGCAAACATTTCTTACTCTACCTTTTGACTACCCACTGACGTGTCATTGTTACCTCAGCAATATATTTTTAGTAAGAGGATGACAGCTACTGAGATTTAATTTTTTATCACCCCAATTAGCATATTTCCATATTATTTGTTTTGATTTAGTTTTAATTCTATGTATGCTTTAATTCTGCTTGTTTAAAAGTAGGGCCAAAGTAAGAGGTTCATCCCAGGTTTGAGCCTGAACAGGTTTCACTTCTGCCTGTACTGGGAAAAAAAACCCTTTAGTCCTTGCAGGTTACCAAAAAGAAATTTTCCCGCAACCTCCAAATGAACACTTCACTTCTAGTGAAAAGAAAACTTTTTACAAATTCTTGGAACCTAATATTTTTATATGATTAATAATTAGGCTTAAGCTAGTAGAACACAATGGTAATGCATCAGTTGTACTATGTTTAATCAGCTACACAGAATCCAGATAACAGAACATAAAGAACACAGCACAAATATGATATGCTCTTCACATGCACATAAAATGGGAAGCCACCTGTTAGACTACCTGCAGTTTCTGGTTAGCTTTAACTAGCAATAAAGCATGCAGCAGGATTGCAACAGCTCAAAACAATTAATTTGCTCAGTTAACTTACTCAATCTCTATGGACATAGAGGTACAAAAAGCAATGGCAGACAGCACAAGAGTGAGAAAGGTAGCAAATAAAAGGCTTTAAATAGCTTCCCCTTTCAGTAATGCTCACTTAAGTTTTCACATCAGGTTAAGCTTCAGCCAGCTGCTATTACGTTTATTTCCTGCTGGTCCCAGGTCATTTATGAGATACAGATAAAAAAATGCTGGCAACAAGCTATAAAGTCAGCTATAATCAGCACACTTGTTGCAATAAAACCAGAATACTGAATGAGTCCCCTTTTAAAAGAAGCAAGACTTTGAACCATACAGCATCTTGGACTTCTTAGAAATGAGTATCTTTATAGCTCCTGATTTTCCTAAAACAACTACCAAACTTGAATCACAGCCATGTAACTCAGGCTTTCCTGTTAATTAACTTTACTTTTGAACAAAAGAACACTGATCTAATGAAACAATTTATCTTTTGTACACAGTTCCTACGTACATGGAACTGTGTTAAGTTTTAATATTTATTTTAAACTTCCTGTCTCATTTGCATTATCAACATTCTATCCTACCACTTACAACAGCAAAAGGATACAGATTTCAATCTTTCACCTTCTGTCTCCACAGAAGTATGGCAACTTTCTGTCCTGAACTTGCATACTTTACACACCTACCAAAGTATTTTGTCTTCTGACCTGATCTGCTAGTACACTCTACGCATTCTACTCTCCTCAGTTACAGCTGAGAAATTTCAGAAATTGTAGCAACTATGTAAGTGCCCCAAGTCCATTTAAGTGTGAAGTTAAACTGTACAACTTAAATGAGTTTCAATGGTAATTTACAACTGTCTGTATCTTGCACCAAAACAGACTATGAAGGACTGACAGAATCTCACACCCCAGCTCAAGTAGTATTTCATCACCTGACTGACAGCACTGCTTAACTTCCAGCTATATCTGACCGAGCAGCCGAAGTAACACGTTGTTTAGAAAACCCTAGAATAATTTACACCACAACTGGCAACCTTTTACTCATCACAGCCTAGAAAGAAATGCAAAGTATACACCTAAAATACTGGTCTGAGACATTAAACAGCTAAAACAATCATAACCAAGCGCCTTAAGCATGACAGAAAGAAACCAGAGCAATGTTTTAACTTTTTGATGGTTATACTGTATTAAAATCGGTTGCAGAAAAGCAGTAGTTTGGAAGTTCTCAAAGGAAATACAGGGGAACATTAGTAAGCATTCTGTAGTTATCAGATATTGAAAGAGAAGTTTGATAATTTTGAGGGATAAACCTTAGCTGACTGCCAGACACCCACCCAGCCACTTTCTCAATCCCCCTCCTCAGCAGGACATGTAGGAGAAAAGCTCATGCCCTGCCTAAGGAACAGGGACAGCACACACCAGTTGCCACCATGGGCCAAAGAATATCAATTTAGGGAAAATTTATTTCACCTGTTGCCAGGATAGTGAGAAACAAAGATGAAACTAAAACCACCTTTTTCAACACCCTCCCCTTCCTAGGCTGATACTACTCTTCTACCTCCTCCCTGTCAAGCAGCACAAGTGGAATGGGAAATAGCCTGGACCATCTATTCACAACCTGAAGTCTGTACAATATGCAATAGCAGCATATGAATCCTGAAGTTCAACCAAATATGGAGTTTCAAAAATTGTCTTTATTGGCAAAGCCATTTATCACCAGACCTAAGATTCAGCTAACATGAAAGTACAGGTAAACTTCATATTTGACAAAATTCACAGGCATTGCAACAAGAAAACTGAGCTCAGTATCTTCACATTATGAAATTGTGTAAACTGCAAGTCTGACATGAAGACAAGGAACCTTAAAAATTATCACAGTCAGGAAGGTTCATTGATTCTCTCTTTAGTAACAATCTCCATTTTTAAGAAGCCTAGTTAAGAATTCCTTTGATAAATGCCTTTCAGTAACAAACACAATGGAAACTACACTTTCACAGTTGTTCTTCACACATGATCTTCCCTGAAACGCTATTAAAAGCTGAGGAATGAGTTTTGAGAACAGTAGGATACCAAACTAGACCTGAGTCAGTGAGAAAAAAATCACACTCTCAAAAATATTAAGATCTGAGAGTGCACCCCATGTCCAGTAATCTCAAACAACAAAACACTAGTGGCAAACTGCCATTATGATTAAATGATGTCAGTGTGCTCCAATATTGTACTGCTTTTATTACAGCCATATTTTACTTACAGTTTGTTGGTTGATATCATCTTCTCCCATAGGTTCATCCACAATTTGCTGTCCATTCTGTAAAAAAAAAGACACAAAGTAAAAATAAATACTGAATCCAAGTACAGAAATAAATATATTGGAGATAGGCTTTCATATCATATTCCTGTACTCTCTTCTCCATATTCTACAAAAGCAGGTAATTGAAAGTAAACATGGAAAACTCCCTATTGCTGACATGTAATGCCACTCCTGCTTTGATCCTTGTGTATTCTCAACCTGGATGAAGTCACAATAAGAAATACATAAAACCACCTGGCATTTCAAGTCTCACTGCTACACAGCTAGACACTATTTTCCATTACTACAACCTCTGCAAAATAGTTAAACCTGATGAAGACTGAATGGCAAAAAGCCACACAAAGGGGCTCTAAGAGCATGACCTTACATATAGGTCTATAGCACAGACTTAAAAAAAACATTGAATGCAATTCTGATTTTACTATCAATTTTACAGCATTTACCACTTTCTATACTTTCCCAAGGGCCATTTTAACAAGCCATACAGAAAAAGGCTTTTGAATTTGAAATTTAGACATAAAGTTAAAAAAAAAAAAATCTTAAATACCTTGTTGGTCAACAAAGGCTTTCTTTTGCTTGACAGTGATAATATACTTGGAGAATTTCTAAGAAATATTTTTCCCTGAAAGACTTTGAATGACTTTGCTTACACAACAAGCATGACCAATAGCAAGTTGTAAGTAAAAGTATGTATTTCCTAAGTTATGGTACAGGGCATCACCTCAGGCATTAATTCTTAGTTTGTGCCTAAAGTTTAACAGCAATTCAGTATCACATTTCAGAAAGAAATGAAAAAATATTAAAAAGGGTTACCATTCTCCATTACCATTGGAGACAGAATTTTAGCTCATTTGTGCATTGTTTCCCTAGAGAACTCAAAGTCTAATTAATCAATTTTTTCAAATCCTAATTTACTTAAAAGTTACATACACGTATAGATAGTTACCTTTTAGATGTCAGAAAGTTAATGAAAGCTGTTCAGAAATTCAGATTTCTGCTTATACCCTCCTTCCCACTACTCAGTTTTTCAACAGAATTCTTCAGAACCTTCCTAGTAAAAACTTCTGATTAATAGAACCTTCTACCTTGCATATGGCTACAGGAGAGTCTTTCCTATGTGACAGATTAAATTCTAACCACTTACAAATTCTGATTTTCAAATATTGCAAGCACACTGAATGGTCAATCAGATGATTACCAGCTCTCTAGCAACTCTTCTCTTGTGCATTTTTTTTTTCTGGAAGATGGAGCTAGAAAAAGCTAAATTATAGGAGTTATGGATTTCCCCAATATGACACAGGTGGGTTGGGTTTTTTAGAGGGGGGTGTTTCCTCGGGTTTTTTTTGGCGGGGGGGGGGAGGGTTGTGTTGTTTGGGGGTTTTGTATGGGTTTTTGTGTTCTTTTGGTGGTTTTTGTTGTTGTTGTTTTTTGGTTGTTTTGTTTAGGTGTTGTTGGGGGAAGAAGACTGGGTTTTCTGATTGTCTTCCTAGTGCAGACATCTGGCACATGGTAGCAGTGCTATTTTCTCATCTTTCCTGGCTTCAGGAAGATACTAGAGATTTCTGGCATGACTCTGGTCTACTCTAAAAGTCATCTTTCCATGATGGAGGACTAGTGAGAAATCAGTGGCATATGCTATACATCATTACAGCAGTGAATATAATCTTTAAATGCTGTCTCAGTTAAGGGCAGCTAATACAACCTTTTATGTGTACAGCAAAGGGTAATTTCATAAGATGATTCTCCAAAAAGCCCACATTCCCTACACTGTAACATCTTTTACTTGGAGTATACAGGCAGTAAATATTGTATTGTACTATCCTGCCTTAAGATACATATAAAGTTGATATTATCAAATGGAAGGCCAGAAAAATACCAGCTTAGCCAAGTAATGAGTGTTTTTAATAAAACTTGTTTACAGGGACAAGCTGTATATTGAGTACACATATCATTACCGTCAAGGCCACAAGTCACATACTTCCCTTCTCTCAAACTTATGACATAAATTAACATTAGTATTTTAGCTACACATCTCTACAGCTGTTCATGCTACAACATAGCTTCGTTCAATCTTGCACTCAGGAAAAAAAAAGAAAATAAGAAAATCAGTAGAACAAATAAAGTAATTGACTTTAGCTGAGAAGGAGAAGTCTGTAATGTTCTAACAGCAACAATGGCTAAACTCTAGGGCCTAAAATAGGACAATTTGTATATCAAAACCATGTGCTCTACACTGACTCCACTCCACATGCAGATTTTCAGAAATACTGATTCCTGCTACAATAGTCACTCTGCTAACTAGTAATGTACATTAACTGCAGGTTAAAAAAGAATTTACCACACAGTAAGTTTAAATTCTCACATCTACTATTTTAAGACAACTGAAATCAGTTGGAAGTGAAACGCACTCTCAGAAACTTCAGACAAGCCTCCCTTCAAAGACAAAAAGGCGACATCAACCTCTGCTTTTAAAAAGGCTCTAATCTTCAGCCTCACTGACTTTCTCAGCAGTCAACCAGAAAAACCACAGCAAACTTCTGCAAAACAAATAAACTGTTTTGCACAATCTGATCTTCCTGTTTAATCCTGCACTCCTTACAGTTACTTTTCAGCTGAACTCAAGCAAAACACACTCACTGGAACTAGGCACAAACTCAAGGAATCAGCATGAGTGCCATGCAGTCCTGTCTGAGCCAGAGCACTGGATTAGCAAGACCTTTTCAAACAGGTCTTCCCAAGCAGTGATTATGCTAAGGGAATCACTGGATGGTAGAACCAGTTTTTCTCAGAGCAGTCTGAGCCATGTAAGGTAAAGAAGAATATGTATATATGATTTATGGTTTGATGGTATATACCATTAAATGGAAAGCAGCTGTGTATTCAGAAAGGCTACAAAGTGCACAGCCTTTCTTAGGAGTTAAAATGGAAAGCCCAAAGTTCCTGTTGGAAATGGCACTATTGAAACCAGTGTGGAGTGAGGAGGTCAGCAGCACGCTTAAGAGGTGAGCACATGAAATATGTTTCCTTTTGCTGGGCATAGACTCCTTCTAGTATTTAACTAGCACCAAGGGCATGCCTCAATGACATAACAGGCTGGGAGCAGATATAAGAGTCTGATGAACACAGACTAAGAGAAGGCTGAACATATATCTTTCTCAGATTAGTTTAATTCATAAGACAGAGACTCTTGATTGTACTTCAGGTGCTCTCCGTCCGTAGCAGGACAACTAAGCAAGCGGAATTGATCCAAGATCTGGCTATTCCCAGTACTCTGGTTCCAAAAGCAAAACATATTTCAGATGGCAACACAGGAGAAGTATAAGAAAAATAACAGAAAAGGTCCACAGAAAATTTCTACTTACACCTGAACACATCAACAATCAATTTCTGCCAGGGAAAAGGAGGGTGCACAACCTACAAAATGGTCTTCCAATCCATTCTGATTCAACTTCCTATTCTGTTTTCCAGCGGAAAAAGTCATGTTAATTAAGGTACAATATTTGTTTCCCCAAAGCTTTTAAACCTGTTGCCATATCTCACTAAATTAGTAGAAATCAATACCTAAACACAGCTGGGCTCCAGCAGTTTTCCTGAAGGCACAGGAACACAAAGAGATCCTACAGGTTCTCCACCAGGTATAAAGCAGACAGACACCAGGGAATCTTTATCAGGCAGCTAGTACATGAATGTCCCCCAAATAATATGACAGAACATCTGACACAAAAGTCAATCAATCATCAATATTTCTAGCAATCAAGAATTACAGGTTTCAACCCACTGAACTCTCAGAATGTAAGTACTCTTAGGAATTTCCTGGCAGAAAGACAGTTTTAAAAAAGCTTTTTTAAAATTCAGATTATTTCAACTCTGGAGCAGTAATGCACACCCATGAAAACCGCACTACAGGAACAATGTGGTCACAAGTAGCGTCACATGTTAAGGTACTGGCACCAAGAAAACACAGTCATACCAAACTCTTTGTAAGAAAGAAGTACACCAAGAAATGCAGCCCACATCTCCCTACAATCAATTAACCACTTCCTTTGAAGCACTGAATATCCTGCACTTTACACACTACAGTTACTTATTGATCTGCAAGTTGTAATGCCACTTTTTTTAAATTTTAAATTATGGTTCCAGCATTTACTGCAAGAGATCCAATTTGTCTCAGAAGTCTGGCAAAACTCACCAGCACAATAAACCTAATGCTTTTCACATCTACTTTTCTGTTTAGTACCAGATCCAGATGGATAATTTTCCATGTACAATACAGCACCTAGCATCCATAAATACAATTAGGATTTAGCAATCTGGGGCAAGATATCTTGTTTTAATAATAATGTCAGATAACCATCATTCCCATACAGTGTTTTTTACATGTATCCAAACCATATCAATTGAAATTTTAAGTGGGAAAATCATTATGTTTCCTATTGTACTCATTTTTCATATTTTCCCCTTAGTATACACTTGAAGTTTTTAGATTTAGTTTAGCATCTCCATTCCTACATTCTGTTTTCAAATCCAAGTTCCATTGATTTGGACCTACCTTGCTAAAAACTTTGTTCTTTTCTACAGTATAAGAGTATTTTTTTTTCTGCAGGGCATTAAGTTTCCAGACCTTCTTTGATTTTTGACACCTTCTTCCACCCTTTGCATTTAGAATATTGTTAGACTATTTCAGGGTGTTTAAGTATTCTTTCTGGTAAATATTTTATCTTCTTCAACTATGTTTATCAGCTACTTAAAAATCCCTTATGAAACTGATACCAATTGCATCTTTTGGAATAATTCTTCTGCCATTAAACTCAACATTTCCTAATTATTATTACTGGAATTGAGCATAAATTAGGAGGCAGTCCTTATGCTATTAACAGAGTTCAGCAGACTTGGCAACTACTGCATTTTCCATGTAATTGGTGCCTTCTAGCAGAACCACAAAACTCAGTAAAGAGAAAAAATGTTATCTTCCTAGACTTAGCAATTAATCAAGACTTAACAAGAGTTAAATCAAGAATTGAAGTGTGTATCAGTGCAGAATGATGCTTTGATGACACAAATAAGCAAAAGAGGTAAGTTGTCTGAATCAGGCCCCTTACAAATTGTTCTGTGGAAGTTTTAACTTGCCAGTGAGTAACAGAGGTGATGAAGGTTCTCTCGGGTAACTCTGAGTTGTCAACAATGAAAACTTCCAGAATTACCCAACAACTGCAGTTATTGGATTTAAGCACGTGAGAACTTCCAGTATTATTTAGTCATTAAAACACTGGGTATATATAGATCCGAGCTCTTTCCTTCTGTGTTTTCAAGGGACTCTCAGCTGACAAAGTCCAAGAACTGTGAGGTCCTTGGATAGAGTAAAGCTGTGACAATGCTTCTGGCTTGTTTCAAAGCAGCACAAAATGCAGCATTCCCACTGAAACACTCGTAACAAATTGTTAGTAACACAAGGCACTGTGTGGAACCACATTTTCAAACAGTGCACACTCAAAATTGCTATTCTAAGCAGCAATGAGCTACCCTGAGAAAAAATTTGTTGGTCTGCAAAAAATAGTTGAAAATAGACTAAGAGGACCTTAAGAGGTCATCCAATCTATCACCATGCACCAAAGCTATTGCTACAATGCTGCTCACAAGACATTTATGTCTAAGCCCTTCTTAAATCTTTAGGAGTTTTCACAATCTATTCCAGTGCTTAAATAAAATACAAGGCTTTAATAGGATCTGAATTAATGACTTGTGCCCTAACTTCTGAGCCGTGAAGCCACACAGATCCAAAGCACTTATCTAAATCCTGACCTGATTAAAATTTACTAGATGTAAATAGCAGAAGTGAGGCACCATCTTAGACTTCTCTAGCTGTTCTCTTATAGCATTTATCCAAAACATTTTGCATATAGTGTTACAAATAGTACATGCAAGTATTAAAAATTCCTTAAAAAAATCCCAAAAGCATTTTTTTGTATAAAACTTTATTAACTCAAGATCCATGAATTCCTCCAAATTTATTTTCAATTTTATTGTCTAAGGTGACTGACTTCTTCCTTTGCTGAGTATTGAGAGAAACAACAGGATGTTGAAACTTGCCTCTCCATAGACAACCTCAGATAAAAGCTATTAACTTGCAAATCATTTAGGTACAAAGCCAAACTTCTTTAAGTTAGGATACTTGGGCAACTTTAACTATGTGATTTTGTAAACCCTATCTACTTTGCCACCTTCTTCCTATCTAGTATGACTCAAGAGTATAGCTGAACAATACAGAAAAGCAGTCCTGTTTCCTGCACTGCAATGCTTTCCTTGGCTGACATTTGTCCAGCACTGTGCCAAGTCACATCAGAAAAGAATAGTAAAAAGGTTTGCAGCTCTCACCAAGTTTTTTTTCTGAATTAACTCATCTTGAAGTCAAACAAGTGCCACAATATTACTCAAGGTGCTGTGCATATACTGTTATAAAATCTTCGTCTTGGACAAGCAGTCTATGTAGCTAAAACCAGCTCCAAATTGTGTGTGGTTATGTGTTCACAGAAAAACCCAGCCAATCAACCAAAAATCCAAGAAAATGAGAAAAAGACAGGGAAGAGAAAGTCTCCATTTCCTACCTATACAAGTGGGTGGGTAGTAAATTATTATGCTTAACACATACATTCAGCAGCCTTAATAAAACAAAGCCAGAAAACCCATAGCACCTAATCTCTGTTCATCTGCTCCGAAGAGGAAGAAGAAACATACACATCATTAGAAAAAGCCTACCTTAATATATCCAACTACTGCTGCACACCTGAAAACAGAAGATATTCCTTCTGCTTGCACACGTAATCTGGAGTGACTCTGGCACCTGATAGTGTACAAAGCTTATTACCAAGCCTGGGACTGCACGAGAAGGCAGGTGCATCTCACCTTCCTGCCTCCTGCAGTCCCAGGCCCACGGAAATGCCCTGTGCCTTCCTGGCTCCTGCCAAAGGACTGGACACACACAGGGAGAAGGTTCCAGGCCCTTCCCCTGTGAGCAGGGGCAGCCAGCAGGCACAGCAAAGCCGCACTGCACTTCCCTGTGTTGCACACACAGGTTTTCAGAAGTTTCTCAGAATTCATAATAAATTCAAAGGGTGAAATTTACACTTTTTAATATTTATTTTATAATTTATTGTTTTGATACATTCTGCTAAGAATAGAGAATAAGCTGTAGAACAACTTCACTATTTCCTAAAATTCAGGATGTCTGTAGTGTAGTTCTGACCATGTAACAAAAGTCAGCTACAGGAAGACAGAAGTAGAAAAAATTCCCAGGAAGCCAAAAGCATTTTTTCACAAGTTAGTATAAGTTCTAACAGTAACTAATTTTGGCAAACATGTTATGCAAGAAATAATTCAAATAATATTTACATCCTAAAACCATCACCTTTTGAGTTTGCAGGACAAAGAGGGTTTTATTTTTCAGAGCTATGTGTTGTCGGATATTTAAAATCACAAAATACCATTTCTTCACATCATCTGCATATAGCTACACATGTTTCAATAAATTAATGCTTGGATTAAATTATTTAAATATTTTTCTAACATTTATTTTAATTTAAACTTAGAAACTGTCAGGAAACACACCCAGACCATAATAAAGTATTTTTAAGATACATACTCACTTATATAAAATTGAATGGCTTCACTGAATAAATAAATTAATAATAATTTAAAAAATGATAGCACATTTCCTCCAAAAATAGTTAAATGGAGTGTTAAGCATACCACAAAGATTTCTTGCATCAAAGGCAACATATGGTAACTCTTACTGATAGGAGTGAACTAGCAGTAACTTTGTGGTCAAGGCACCGGAGTAGGTCCCAAAAAATCCAGAGTTCATGTAGACTCAATGAATGATGCTAGATGGGGTCACTAAGTTGTTGAGCCTCATTTTCCCATCTGCTACATAGGATTTTTTCTCCCCTCTGTTTCCAGTGGGTGAAGTATTTAATCTTATTTCAGGGAATAAGGAGAGAATAAGTAGCACAGTATCACATATGCAAGCATACAGCACAGCAACTGTGGTAGTCAACCACTTTGCCTAAACTTAAACATTCCCTGAAGGGATTCTAACTTTTCCCAGTTTTACTGATTAAATTGTTCTCTTGAACATCACCAAAACTGAAAAAAACCCCAATTATATGAATCTACTCTGGCCTGAAAAATTGCTTAAAAGTTTCACTACTGGAATATGGCTATGAATTATATCTGGTGGAAAAAAGAACCCAAACAAAAAAAAAAAAAAAATCCAAAACAAAACACCTCAAAACACCCAATCAAGTGCTACAGAAAAAGAAACAAACCACAATTCCAAACCAGTATCTTAAGTAAGTTCTTCAAGCTGGTAGATCTGCCAACTGCCAAGATCAGTCAACACACAAAGCTAGTATTTTTGATGTGCAGAAATAATTAAACGCCCACCTCAGTCTTTGTATCAATGTGACTTTAAGTCTAGAATTTCAAATGACAAACAACTACAGTCAGTGTGACAGACCACAACCAATTCAAAGATAACAGACACGCCTCTAAATGTGTCAATCTGCTCACATCTACTTTGTGTTACACGTCCCAGCTGGGGCAAGAAATATTGCCTGCGCTACAACAAACAAAACAATAACAGGATAAGAACTGCCAGTGTCATAAGAACAAGGAAACCAAGAGCTGCAGAGAGCACGCATGAAGGTACTGAATTCAACAAAGCAAAGCTCTTGCCTTTTCCTGCCCCACTCAGCTGACCACAGGACATCACTACTATGTCACAGACTAGGATTGTGTTAACTGAAAAACAAAGCAGATAAAATGGTACCAGTAAGGATATGAAAAATCTGAACACACCCCCCCAACACTTTTCATGCAGATTATGTGTTTCTCAAGACAGTATTTACATACATATAAGATCTGTTATCTGTCTCTCACAACAGTTTGTGGAATATAGTGTATACTACTTATTTAAATGAGAATTAAATTTACAATTCCCATTTTTAACTCAGTACAAGAAAACATCACCCCACAAATCAGTGAAAAATTCAGACTTGAGAATGCACCACGCTGACAGCAGTTCTGCATGAGAAGCAACAGCCAAGTGTTGCACATAATTTTGTCTATAATGGAGAGACAATGGAGAGTCTTCAAAACCCCTACAGACCAGTCCATTTAGGTGATTCCACTTCGGCTTTAACTATTTACCTGTGTTGGCTATACCAGAAATAACTGTAAATATAGCCTTTGTTCCTGTGGAAAACAAGTACAACACTGATTACATGGTACAGAATGTGAAGAGACAATCACAACCACAGGCTCAAGGCTATAGGTGGCAAGACATCTGACAAATTTCAGCTTCCAGGCCAGAAATGTATGTTGACAGAGAATGCCACACTGACAATCCAAATGAAACTACAAAGCAAAATTTGCATTATACTAGTTTCTTTAAAATATCAGCATTACTGTTAAATGCTAGCATCCCTTGTCTCATGCAAAGTTCAAATAATCCTGGATACAGAATATATAAAACTTGTGAAGGAAGACTCATACCACCTATTTAAACACCTGAACAAGTGACCATAAAACCTGTCAAGACCAGTGGGAAAAAAAAAAAAAAAAAGATCTTTCTCCACAGCCAGTCTGGAGCATCTAAATTAAAACTGAATGACAGCTGTCACAAATGCTTCCCAGAAAGTCCAGCAAATGGCATCTCCTTATGATGGCCAGTTCTTTCAACACACTGGTGTCCAAAATTTGGCTGCCATAACTGTATTCATTCTCCTCCAGTTGGTATCAATATGCATGGCTGGGAGCACAGATCAAAGGATCAGGCTAGTTATTCAGGCATTCAAATGCAAACTCGAGTCATCAATACTTAATTTGTTCGAAAGCAGATGACTTGCAATAACAGGCATATTCTCACCATGAAAAGCAAACCTATGGTTGTTATGAATCCTGAATAGACCCTGAGTCAGTAATAGACAGCATAATTCCACAAGCTTTAAAGATGCTGTGATTTACATCACGAAACTGAAACTACACTTACAGACAAAACATTTTAAAAATAGTGTAACAACTTTACACATTAAAAAAGCTGTCAGAGATGCAATGTGGATCACTGACCTATTCCCACCTGTAGAAACAGAAGTCCCGAAAATGATTTTTGAAATCATAAAGCCACATTTTATCTAAAAAAAAAAGTCTGCTTTATTTTTTAAAAAAGAAAGACTATATTCTACTGTTCTGCACACCTAAGTTATAGCAGCTGTTTGTGGTTAAGTACACTTCCAAACTAAAGCTATTTAAAGGTATTCTAGTCCTCCTCCTAAATTTGCTCACCCATCACAAATATCACCTCCTTGGTGGTACCACTGTAACTACAGGACTGCACCGGGAAACAAATGGAAAATCAAGTCAATTAAAAATTCCATGAATTGTTTAGACAAGGAGTCTTAAGTCTGAGCTGAATTTCAGAACTCAAAAATTTGTAATTCCATATGCGGATAATACAACATTACAAGAACTGTGTCAGCAAATCTGAGAGGTTAGCAGAAATGAATTTACTCAGAGTTACAGCTAAAGACATTATTAGTATCAAACTATGACTGAAATCACAATGAGTTTCAGGCAAATGTAAGAACATTTTTGCCCAAGGACACTCTTGCAGAATAGGGTCTGTAATTAGGATATTGCTATGCTACAGATAAACACAACTCATGCAAATCAAAAATCCAAGTTATGTATTTAGGTCACTTGTCTATGTATTTGAATTAAACTTATCTATTTTTACTAAAATATCTTTTCTTAAATAGTCATTTCACATAAGCAACCTTTCTAAGTAACATCTTCCTTTTGAGTTTCATCTGAGAAGCTTTTGCAGGTGCAGCATGGTCTTTTCAAAAATTGTTTATTCTACACTAGGGCCTTGGAGTGCAAACCTGTCAGTTCATGCTGTTTCATGTTTTATTATTGGTCCTAGACATTTTTTTGGTGATAAACCACTCTACATGGTAGACTCAAGTGAATATAAAAGTTTAATTATTTTTAAGGAAGTGATAAAATACACTTGTTTCAAAAAGTTTAGGACAGCAATTTAAAAGCAAATTATGTCTGTAATATGCTAAAACAAGTAAAGTATAATCATGCATGCACACACACTGCAAATAACAATCTATTTTTCTACATATCTAGCACATATACTATTACTGAAGTTAGACAGCATGCAGTGAGCACCAAAGTCTAAAGCAACAGTTATTTTCTCTAAATTATGAATCTATTCTCCCCTACCACCCTCTGCCCCACCCTCAAGCATCACACTACTATTGTAGTTACTCCTAATTTAATATAATCTAAGATCACTACTCCAGAAGTTAGTGAATAACTAGCATGAATTTAAAAGTAACTACAGTACCTGGCAAGAATTAAAAAAATGTATGTGCCTGTCAGATCTGAACTGTAGGTTGTTCTGACTCCCTGAGATACAGGGACTTTCAGGAGAAGGATGACAAGACAAAGATCAAAAGGACAAATCCTAATACTGCAGAAACTCTGCATTGGTCCCTCTGTGCTCGTCTCACTAAGGAGAGAGTCCTAACCTTGTGACTAATTGTTGTGAGCTGGCCTGGGTCCACACCGTTCCACATCAGCATCACTTGAAGCAGCCTGGCTGCGTATCAGCTGGAGCCGATTCAGGTCGAAGCTGCACTGTCAAAAGCAGCAAGCAGCTTTTTCTTTTCAGATGGAATCTGGTCACAAAGTAGCACACGCGCTGTGGGCTATTAGGGACTGACGGAGCAAGCACAACTGACTGTGTAGGTGCAGTGTTTACACAGATCCAAACCAACAGTAGTAGGAAAAATATTAAAATAGCTGAAAGCTTCTATGGCCTCGGTGTCAAGTGACTCTAATTTCCAGCCGCTCTCATTATTCCAGCCTGGGAAAGCTGACACGCGTCCTGCCTAACAAGGACAGGCACAACACGCTCTCCCCGCTACCACAGCGGGAAACCCACACTGCGCGGCACCCCGGGCTTGTTCCCGGCAACGCTGCCGAGCACAAAGCTTCACCCATGCCTCACCACCCTTCACGTCCCTGCGGTTTCCCAGATTCTTGCGAAACTGCCGGCAACCCCATCCTGCCGAGATAAGGGGGCAGCGGCACCGGGCGGGGACCCACACGGGCAGCGGTCGCAAGGCGAGGGCAGCGGGCTCGGCGAGGGCAGCGGGCTCGGCGAGGGCAGGCCTGGCCCTCCTGCCCACCTCGAGCCGCGCCGGCGGAGGCGGCGGGGCCGCCCTGGGAAAGGAAACTCGCCGTGACAGTAACCAGACACCGCGCTGGAACAAAAGCGCCCGAGCCGGCGGCCACCGCGGAGGCAGGTTACTCCCTCCCGGGAACGGGGCGGAAGGGGAGGGAGTGCGCCGGGAGCAGCCCGGTCCCGGGAAACACGCCCCGAGCCCGGCGCGGGCGGGGGAGTCCCGGCCGGTGCCGGCCGTGAGTCAGTGCCCCGGAGAGGAAGCGGCGTGCAGGGGCCGGCGCTCGCCGCGCTCCCCCGCGGGGCCGCTGCCGCCCGGCCCCCGCCCGCTGCCCACCCCGAAACCTCGCCAGGGGAAACTCTGCCCATCCCCTGAGCGACGGCGGCACCGGGACTCCCGGTCCCGTCCTTACAACTTTCCCCGCAGCACCCCCCGCCCTCCGCATACCTCGGTGCTGCTCTCGGCCGTGCTCTCCACAGCCATCTTCTGCCAAGGGTCTGCCAACTGCGCCAGGGGCATCTTCCCCGTCCTGTTCCCGCAGCCTCCGCGCTCCGCGTTCCCGCTACCCGGCGGGGGCGGCCAGGCAGGCAGCGAGCGCTGCGGAGGGCGCGGGACAGCCCGGCTGGCTCCGGCGGCGGCTCCTGCGGCGACTGCTGCCCGCTGCCGCCGCCGCGGTGCGCCCGTCCCTCCCCCGCGCCCTCCCCGCTGCCGGGCGGGGCCGCGCTGCCGCCCTCCCCCGGCCCGGCCCGGCTTCCGCTCACGACATGGCGGCGGCCGGGTCCCGCCCGCGCCTGCGCCCGGCGGCCCCGAGCGGCGCCGCTCAGTGCCCGTGAGGGGCTGCGCCCTCAGCGCTGCCGCCGGGCCCCTCGGAGCCGGGCTGCGGGAACCGGGGCTGAGGGGAATTGGAGACACGGAGAGTTTGTTTGCACAAACAGGCGCAGAGGGAGAAGTCGAGAGGCGGGCGAGACGTGGTGTTGTGTAGAATATCATTAGGCAAAGAGGGAAAGGAATTAAGGTGTAGGAATTTGTTTTTGTAGCAGCACCGTTTAAGTAGTGGTTGGGCTGCGTGAGTAGGAGTTGCCTTGAAGTGGGAAAGTCGTGCTTCCCCAGGCCAAGAGACGTGACAGTAAAGCTGTAAAAAAACCCCAAAACAACAACAACAAAAAAAAACCAACCCCAAAACAAACAAACAAACAAAAAAACCCCAAAAAAACCCAAACAACAAAAAACCCAAAAAATCCCCCAAAAAACAAACAAAATCCCCCAAAACAAACAAACAAAAACCCCCAACAAAACAAAACAAAAAAACCCCAAAACGAACAAACAACAACAGAAAAAGAAAACAAAAACCCAAACAAGCAACCCCCCCAAAAAAACCACCAAAAACCCAAAACAACCCAAACAAACAAAACAAAACCCCACAGGTTCTGAAAACGGCCCTTATTTTAGCATTTATTCTCATCTGTTAGCTGGTATGCAAACATATGCATTGAGACCCACAGCCTATGGGTTGTTACATGGTTCTCCTGAAATGCTAAGCACTTGTCATAAACAACCATCATCTTGTAACATTAGATGGCTTGGCTGATGCTGAAGAATCCTTGAAACATGAGACCAGCAACTGAAGGTGGGTGAGCACTGGTGTCAGACTTCATGCTGTTGAAGCCAAACTTTCCAGAATTCTTTGAGAAGGCCGCTTAGTTTTCAACAGCCCGCACTGCCCAGGCCATTTCTAGATTTTGACAGGTCACATGATTTATTCCATCCTTTATAAAAGTTAACATTCTTTAAATACTTGGAAGTTTTTTTGGAGTGGGAGAAATGGCAAGAGTGCTAGTAATTAAAAGTGTGTGTATGTTCATGCACACACTGTTGTGATGAACACAGACTGCTTCTGTTTCTGCTTGGTAGCAGTTTTGATCCCACTTCATGTTCATGTAAGCATAAATACCTGTCTACAAAGAGGAATAAAGCAGTGGATAGGCAGTTGCTCTTAATAAATGAATCTTCACTTGGTCCTACAGAGACTTCCATATCTGGAGGAAAAGGTCATGGCTGACTGATCACCTGAAGCTAGGAAAAGGAGATGTGCCTTCCCCTTGTTCACTGCAGTTCAGCCTGACCCTTACATTGGCATCTCTTTCAAAGGGGTGCAATTGCTTGTGTGCTATCATGTGGTGAGTTATACCAGGGAACAGATCCACATCAAAATTTACCCTACTGTAACCTTTTTACTTCCTGTTGTCCTCAAAAAAACCCTACCAACCAACCCACCCTATTAAAGGCTGAAGAGGAGTTGGGACTGCTTCTTTCCAATGTGGTCAAATTGCATAACTCTGGCTGGTTAATGATATGAAATTTAGAACAATGCAAACATTATGATATTAAATATAATGCAAGAAATAATTTTTTGTAGTCTGATCAGTCTCACACTGGCTGCTGGAATGTTGGACACAAAACAAATTTTTTACAGCAGTCATACATTATGTGGTTGACACACAAATCAGGACTTTAAAAAAATCCCTGAGTTCACATAAAAATTCATGATGTTGAAAAAATGTTACCTTACACCCCTCTGGAAATACAAGTTTCTATTGCCCCACAGGGATATTTCACTTGACTTTATCAAAGCTCATACATTTGTACCTGCATCAACTGCACAGTCAGGTACATACATCTGAAACATGCTATTAGGGAGAAGAACCTGAGAATTGAAAGGTGGCAATCACAAGAAAAGTACACCAAACCTAAGCTTGCATTCACACAGTTCAACAAGTCCCTCTTTATAAAAGACTTCCTTTCTCTAACTAAAAAACTCCACGATCTCTTTTCCTTTCATAGTTGTCTGGTCCTTTCTTGCCATGGGTACATACTCTAAATTATTTGTTTGAATTTTAAGCTCTTTTTAGAAGGTGGGGGGGGTCAGAGTTTGGCTATCATTTTTTACAAAGATCCTCTTTTGTTCTTCCCTGTATGCATCTTACAAATCCAAAATAAACCAGGAGCAAAGATCTTCTGCAGTAGCAGGTAAGAGGGCTGCAAACAATAGGAATCTGACCTTTTCTGAGGCACTGGAGTACAGAGAGTAGGTAGAGGTATGCCATTTCATTGTTCATGGGTTTCAGTATGACCGCAGCACACGTTTAAATTTTATAAAAGAGAAAGCTGCATCAGGATTTTAGTAGGAGCTACTACGCAAGAACAGATTTCAGGGCAAGAAAATCATCTGGAAAGTGTCTCCACAGGGAAGACAAACACATCAGTTAATCTCTGGGAGATGCAGGGGATTCTGACTTTCAAATCCTGCTAAGCTCGGAGTTGCATCATCCTCCCAGCAAGAGGTAAGATGCTGAAGATATTTTGCCTCAAGACAGTGGCTCCTATTTTTCATTCCTTTTGTCTCAGGCCAAAGTAAAGTAGTGCCTTCACCTGTGGCAGCAGACCTCTCCTTGTATCCTCTTTCCCTCTAGGCACAGCTATCTCTGCTTGACTGCAGTCACTGCTAGTAACTGTCTGTCACCAGCCTCGGTTGTGGGCGTTGATTTCACCTTTGCATAAGTGGTTGCAATTGTGGTGCATCCACAGGGATGTTTTATATGCATTGCAGCTGAAAATCTGATCACGTTAGGAAAAGGGTAGCATATGGCACTGAAATGACAGTGCTGTATAAAATCCCATTAACTTGTCATATGAATTAGATGGGCTTCATATGCTGCACCATTTTTTCCCCTCTTGTTTCTAACAAACCTCACTAAAATGTCACTCGATTACAAGGGAGACATCAGCTTAATGGTACTTACCTGTCTTTTCCCACAGGCAGCCTCTTGATATATATGTGACAGAAATTAGGGAAGCTTGCTTAGGGATGGTGGTATCTAATGCTTTGCTTAGCCTTGAAGTAGTACCTACTTACTCTTTGCAATTAGTGCAAATTAATTGCAGAATTAGTAAATCATCATAGTCATGCCCCCAAAATGTAAGTATAAAACAAAATTAGTTTACTAATATTACTATCAGAATAATATTTTGGAACTTGAACTTGCATTTTCAAAAGGCACATAAACACGGGGAGAAAACAAAATGAAACTATGGCAACAAACCCCACAATCTGACACTCATCTAGAAGGTCTAGAAGTAGTGCATTAGGTGTGAATTATGATGCAGTATCTTTTGAATAGAATATGAAACAGTAAATACAGTGCAAAAGTGTGAAATTCAGTTTCGAGTATTATGACCATAGGACTGAGGTGTATCATTTGAATTTAATGCACAGGAAAATATACAAAAGGTACTGTCCAAATTTATATAGGGAAAAAACCTCTAAGGAGTTAAAAAAAAATCAGCATTGTTTATTTGTATAGCTAATAGACAGAGAGAGTCTCTTACTCTCAAGACACCTGGATTCAATTCCTGGCAGAACACAAAGGACAATTGTGTAATTTAGTCACTTCATATAGATGAGATTCAACTAAGAAGACTTAGTCTATCTTCATGATCTTTTCAAAATTGTGAGGAGCCTTGATTGAAGAAGTGTAAATACATTCTGCCAAAATAAACTAGCACTAAGGAAGCCTTAGTGCTAGTTAGAATTGGTTGCTCTGTGTTTTAGGTGCAGATATAAAGAACATCTCCTTAACCTCATTGGGATATTGAAAAGATGGTTTCAGTGATGTTTGGAAAGCTGACGAAGACCACGGGAAGAGAGACAAAGTGCTGCAAGAAGTTTCCAGCTGGTGTGAGTTGTCATGGCAGAGACACCAGAAGGATTTGCTGTACGAATCAGAGTTATAATCAATAACTAAAAAGGGAAGAACTGAAATGAATGTCTATTGTGTATTAAGATTTAACCTGACCTTTCAAATAACATCTGCTGAAGGGTGCATTCACCATTACAGGCCCCTGGATGATGGAATCATACAGGAATGCAAACATTTCCTGCATTTTCCTCTGGCAGGCTCTTCTTTGAAGTTCTAATCCTGCAAGTGTAGTAGATGTGATAATGACAATAAGAATGCTTCTAAATCCTATATATGTTAGAGATACGATGTCTGACTCACTGCTTAAAACTATAGCTTTTCTGGATGTAAGTATGTTTACATAAAATTGCACTGAAAGGGTAAAGCATAATGCATCAGGCTCGATGGAATTACTTACCCGAGTTTTATCTGTGGTCACTGTGCTAGCAGGAAATAATTGTGCCTGTGGTTTCTACATCCTGAGTGGAAATCTGGAATTCAATAAAATATGGTCTCATTACAGCATACCTGTCTCCAACATATGTTCTCATTTTAGTGTTTCTGTACATGCAGATAGCTCAGATTTATCGTCTGAATGTCAAAATTTATCCTGTTCACCACAGAGTATAAGAAACCTCTTGCTGAGCTTTGAAATCTTACATGGAGACCTGCTGTCAAATACTGAATGCAAGTTGTCACCCCTTTGCAGTAGAAAATTGAGAAGCAGATTAGAATTTCAGATTGGGGTATTTTGAGATAAAAAGGAAATGGTGGAGTACGAACAAGCATGAGTGTTCAAGGGTCAGGGCTCTCTTGCATTAAATACAACACAAGATAGCTATTTACAAAAAAAAAAAAAAAAAAAAAAAAAAAAAAAAAAAAAAAGAAAACCAACCCAGCCAACAAAAAAGCCCAAAACAAAAACAGTGCTGGTAGAGATAAAATAGGATGTTATATTATACAATATTGCAATAAAAAACTCATCAGCTTCACAAATCATTGCTCTAGAGCACACTGTCTAGAGGAGGCCACAGCATTATTTATGTACCCTACCCCCCCAGATCTAGGAATTTAAGGGTTACAGACCCTTTTTTAATTGTTATCAAATTAAAGACCCTACTGACAAGCAAAGCCTACTTTATCTCGCTTTTTTGCTGTTTAACCTTACTACCTAAATTTCCTGATTTTATGCCTTCACAATTAAATAGTGCCTTTGTCTCTTTGAAAGCTAGTTTCCAAATCTACGCTATCAAATCTTACTCTTTACTTCCTTTTATAAATTATCCAGCATCTCTTAGCCAAGAATCCCTTTTAAATCTAGAAAGCTTCACTTTCTCTTTACTGACCCGTAATTATACTGAACAGGATTCTCCAGACTGAGCTAACAGCTGTCCTTTATCCCGCCTGACAACACCTGATGCTCATTCCCAGTAGTCTGGGGATATTTCCAAGATATGTGCTGTTGAAGTGATCATACCTAAAAATAGAGTTTTTTACCTCTACTGGTTTGAAAGATCCATATATTCCCTCAAGACAGTTCACTCGTTTTTCCATCAGCACCTCACCTTTGTGCCTTGCCTTTTCCCCTGTGGAGAACAAAGCAGTGCCAGAGGGGGCCCAGGTTTGTGGTCATGTCCAAAAATGTTCTCCAGTGATCAATAAAACTTGTTACATCCTCAGATGTAAATAAGTAAGGATTGTGATTGTGTACATTGTACAAGAGGCTGTGTAGAGGTAATATTTTCCTCAGCTCCCTGTATGAGCCCTGGGCCCCTCCGTGATTCAGTGAAATGATGGATTCACACTCCTGTGTGCTGTTGATACATCAAAAAGGAACTTCACTGATGACTGCCTTACCCTGAAGTGGTTTTTCAGCACTCAGTATTGGCTGGGAATTATCAAACTCCGAAGTATACTGGCACCCTTCCTTGTGTCCTACAAGTGATTTTACTTGTGAAAAGGTGTCTACTCTAAGAATGGATACTTTACACATTTCAGCACATTGCAATGACACAGTTCCACTGTGAGTGCATGTTTCTATCTCCCAAAGTCAGTGCTTACCGAAGGGAAGCATGAATGTGAGGGAAGACAGCTCTGGAAGCATTATCTGGAAGCAGTGAAGAGAGAAATATGTTAGATGAAACATCCCTGTTCCCTCCATAAATACCTCACTCTGCCCTGGCTGTGTTGACCCATGTTGCCCTGTCTGATGGAGCAAAGACATGCTCAAGAGTCCCAAACCTGCCAAAAGGAGGAGCAGGATGAGGAGGCAGCAACATTTGTCCTGTACTGCAGAGGAGCTGAAGACTGTGTTAAGATGTGGTTCCTTATTTAGAGCTTTAGTGTTGCAAAATGGTATATGTGTGACAGGTGAGTCAGCAACTGTAAAGTCTGTGCTATCTGATACCTGTTAAAGGTTCTGGGCTTAAGCTAGTGAGTGGTATGGACTTGATCTACTCCTAGATGGGCAAGATACCGGAGGAGAGGAGATTGTGGAAGATTTTTGGCTTGTTGGTCATTCTTCATTAAGTGCCAAGGAAGGTAAGGTAAGATGTAGGATAAAATGGAGAGGGAGTGCTGAGAATAGAAGATGGCTTTTTAAAAAGGGAAAAGAGCAGAACAGTTTTAAAGACTATGAGGAGCACTTGTGTCTTGGATGTGACTAGCCAATTAAAGCTATATACACTTCAGTATATATTCAGTGAATCACAGAAAATTGTGAAGGCTGTTGTGTTCATAGTGATAAGCCAGAGAGATGCTCTAAACATTTGTACAAATCTGTCAGTATTTTATTTTTTAAAGTCACTTGATACAAGATTAATGAAACAAACAACCAGTCACTGTCTCATTAAATCTGTTACAACTGGATGCAATTTCCAATGGCTTAGCTTAATGCTAGCAGTAAGAAGTAAATTTTAAGCTCATGAGTGGACGTATAAGTTAATGGAGTTTTTGGTATTACATCACCACAGACAGTGGAAGGGATTAAACAAGTTGTCAGCATTATATTCTTCCTCTACTGATTCACTTTCAGCAAACTGAAACTTTGTCTGACTTCAAAGAAGCTATTTTAAAAATCACAATTTTCAGGAAGGAATGACATTATTTTGCCTGCTTCATCAGAATGCATGCTCCTCTGCTGTGCACAAATGCACTGCTTGCCCTAGTTGAACAAAAGCTACGATGAGGGCTTTGATCAGTGTTGACAGTGTTCCTGCAGTATTTCAGTGCTTCATTACTTTTTGCTTTCTAGAACCCTACTAATGACGTTGGTTAAGAGAGACTGTAAATTGCAATAAGATGGCCATCTCCAGAGAGTGCTGAATTGGTCTGTTGCAAGGCTTCCTTAATTATTAATTTCATTACTACAGATTTTTTTGGTTTAATAGTTTCTCAGGACAAAGAGATATTTTATTAGCTCCGTAAGGCACCACTCATCTGTATGACAAAAGTTGTACACTTTAGTCAACAGAACACCTTGTACATTCATGACATATCATGTGATGAATGGTCTTGTCTGAAGTGTGACATTCCACATTGGGTTTATTTTTTCCTTATAGACAAGCAGGAAATCTGTCACTAATTTCCTTCCGTCCAGCTTTGACTGCCGTTTCTCAGTCCTCTTAGTCCTCTGTACATTTCTGCTTCCTCATTTCAGCTTCTGAAGAGAGACAGTTTTCTTAACTTCTTTCTCATGTTTCTTTCAAGGTCTTCTTTATCCTTCTCATGCAGCTTAAATCTGGCACTTGGCAGAAGATTGCCTGCTCTCCTTGCATTATATTCAGTAGATCTGAGGTGCCCACTCACCTCATGTACATCTATTTCCTTGCTTACTATGACTCCTCTTTCTGCCCTGTCATCATTATTTTTTAATTATCTGCATATTTTATGTGGTTCATCCAAAAATTTTCTCCCCTTCTCTGAATAACTTCCCACTTGCTGCACAAGAAACCAACCTCTCTAATCCTCCTTGTCAAGTCATCAGCTTCTCACTAAATCATGTACCTTCAGGAACTTCATATTGGCTATTCAGCATTTCCTTCCTGTCTGTTGCCAGTGCCAGGAGTTGCAGTCCTGTTGCTGCAATGTTCTCATCACCTCACATCTCATCACTCACCAACACAACCAGGCTGCTCCCATCTCCCTTGACACTTCCACACTTTCACTTCTTTCTGCTTCTTACTCAGGTTCAGCCTCATAGCTTGGCAGAACTCTGTCTTGGCTTATTTCTTCATTTTCTCCTTTATCTTGTTCATGGGCCTGTATACTCATGCATCTTCTTTTCTGCTGCTTCTCAGCCTCATGCATTTTTTATGTCACTCTGTGCTTCAGGCTTCTCATGTAGAAAGTCCTGCTTTTTCCCAAATCCCCTCGAGTCTCCCTGTATCCACCTTAATAGTGCCTCTCAGCCACTGTCCCAGAAAGTCTTTTTTTTCCAAGTTAGAAAACTCTTCAAAGCACAGTTTCTGTACTGTCAAAAAGCAGAAGCTTTTCCGCCTCCACTTTAAAAGCAATGCAGTTGAGAGAGAGAGAGGTATTTTTGCAGATGTAGAGCCACATTCTATACTGCCCACAGGGCTCACAGGTTGGGCATCTGAAGACTGACAGATTTCATATAAGGTTACTTTTGAACATTTTGGCAAATGGTTAAGACTCTTCTCTGCTTTATTTAGATGCAATTTTGAAGTATTTGGAGGACTTGTTCCCACTTCATACAAGGATAAAATTGCTGTAAATCTTACGTTTTGGTGCTTCCTAAAGAAAGAAAGAAAAATGTGTTATATGGTTACAAGCTTTTGAAAAATGCATGTGTACTTTTAAACACAGAATGACAAAAGCAAAAAATACCTAACTTGAGGGAGGGGGTGCCAAGCAAATGTATTAGGAGTAGGCATGAGTAAAAAGTTTAGTTTCCTTTCTCACTTTTATGCTTCTCCTTTACCGGTGCGGTAGAGACTGAAAATAGCTCTGCTCTCAGTGATGTCATCACCATTAGAGGCATGCTGTCAGCTTAATTTGTTTTCTGACTTCAACAAAGGAAATAGAATCTGACTGCTGACTCACTTGTTAGGTCTGAAGCAAGTAGTTAGGCTTATTTCATCTATTTTGGCCATGAGTTTGGGTCTTTAAATATCCACCTTCTTTGTAGCAGGTACATTCATGAAGGAAAATGTAAATGAAGACTGAAATAATTTTACGCTTTGTTATCATCCAGCAGATGTTGTTGAAAGCAGGAATAGATACAATTTTTGCAGAGTTGTCCTACTGATGAGTTTTCTCCTTCCATACCAGGCCACAGTGTTGATCTAATTGTTGGTTGTCTGGGATGGTTGAATTGCTGCCTTCACCTCAGCTGATGCAGTGCCAGTGGTGTCAGCAAGAGATGCTTTGGCTGCAGATCCACCGCTCAGATGCTTTTATTTTTCCTTCCTGGCCTGCCCCAAAATACCTGCAAGCTAAAGTGAAAATGTCTTGTGGAAAATGAGTGTGCAAATGGACCCTCTTTTGTTAGTTGTATTATCTTTTTTTTTTTTCCATGTAGCTGCAAGGTTGGGCAGAATTGCTTCTGCTCACAAAGAATATTTTGATTTCTACACGACATATTTTATGCACGTTATAGGGGAAACAAAAGGTTGCAGTTTAGTTTGGATGAACAAAGTAGCAGCAAACAGAGGCTTTTCCTGGAAGCATACTTTTTTTGGCTCTCCTGTATGTAAGAGCCTTTGCTGGCAGATGATGAAAGGGGCTCTAGCTTTTCTGACCACTTTGCATTTTCAGGGATGCCACTGACTTGCCTAAGTAGAATGGAGTTGTGTCCATAATTGAAAGATAAGGTATATTTGAATGCATTGAATGGCTCTATATGTTCAGAGCAAGGAAGAACACACACATGAAATAAGAATAAGAAAAAATATAGAGATTGTTTCATTTGTGTGTTTTTCCTCAGGATGTTGAAGTAGCATCGCCTTACTTTCACTTTATTTTTCTGTAGGCCTTAGAAGTTATTTCATATCAGAGCTCATGTAATTTTCTGCCTTTAGCTTGTTTATTTTTAGTTTCTCCTTTTAAAGTTTAGGTTGGAAGCTGCTCCTTGCTGTTTTTTCACCCTTTTGTTAGGATGCAGAAGAAAAACATGCTGGCATATTTCTAAATTCTCATGGATTCAATGAATCATTTTTTGGTTTGTCACACTTTTAATCATGTGTGTGCATTTCTATAGGAAAAAAAAAATCAAGGAATTCTAGAAATTGATGTTACAACAACACTAACAATACTTACAGCATCTCAGAATTACAGAATCACAGAATGGAGTTGTAAGGGACCAAAGTGGGGTCATCTGGTCCAAGCCTCCTGCTAAGGCAACTTCACCTAGATCTGGCTGCACAGGATTGTGCCCAGGCAAGTTTCAAAGATGACCAGAGAAGGAGATATTGCAGTGCTTTGTCACCCTCCAAGTAGAAGTCAAGGTAGACAACATCCACTGCTCTTCCCTCATCTACCTGGCCATTTGTGCCATCCAAAGATGTCAGATTGGTCAAGCATGTTTTCCTTTTGATGAATTATTTTTATAAGTTTTCCTCTAGACATTAATGTCAGTTGTAGAATGTACTTTCTTATAAAAAACCTGAAACCTAATGTCAACATTTAATTTAAATATGAGGTACATGGAAAGGTAATCTTTTCCCACTGAGACTATTTTTTGATTCTCCAATTCTGTAATGTACTAACACAGTAAAACAATGAATAAAATTATTTTCCCATTGAAACCATAAGCATAATTAAAATAAATACCTACAGGAGCAAAAATCAATCTGGCTCTTAAACTTTTATTTTTAAATGGGACAGTTCATCTGGTCATAGAGGATTGCTGCATAGCATCCTTCAAATTAGGAGTTTTCAAAACAGCTTTCTGGTACAACACCATGCATTTACAAGACATGTGAAGAACTTTAATTTACAGAACCAAAATTTCCATGCTGTGTCAGACTGGGAGGGACTTGGGACTGGGAAGACTGTGGGATCTCATCGATCCCTCAGTGGCATCTACAAGGTTCATGCTTAGTCTTGCTTTTACTCTCCATACAGTTTGATGAATTCTTCACATAAGCTGCTCTGCATCCTATAAAACAGCTCATACTCATAGCTTTCAAAAGGCAAGGACCAATCAAATCTCATGGATGTTTTGTTTGACAAAGAACTGGGTAAACTTTAGATAGAAACCTCAGGTTCTGGCCCAGAGCAAGCTCAAGTAAATAATTCTTTATTGTTACTACTGTCAATTATTGAGCTGGTTAAACAAGCTGAAGGAGATTTCAGCTAAAAAACCAATATCTGGAAAATTAAAAAAAATTATAGAAATAATAAGTAAACAGCAGTAAAAAAATTGGGAATTCAGACATTTTGATTGATATGTGGTTTTTGAGGTGTTTAAAACCATTATCATTAGTACTTTGTTGAACATAATATTATTCTTTTGTGTATTTGATGATGTTTACAAAAATTGAAATAACTGGATTGAATGTAATTCCTTCATAGAGATGTTCAGAGAGTCTAAAGGCTGAGGGAACATAAAGGACACCAAAGTCATTTTCATGTTTCATTATCTGCATATGAAATACAATACAATTCAATACAAATACAATGCAATACAATAAAAGTGAAGAAACTATGGAAGAAAAAATCTTATAGCCTTATGCATTGTGTAATTTTGAAATAGAAAATATAAATAGAAATAGAGTAAAGCCCAAGTTTTCTAAGCTAATGTCTCAGATCAGACCCTGAGATAAGCTAAGTATTTGTTCCATCCATTGGTCCGTCCATCCATCCATCCATCCATCCATCCATCCATCCATCCATCCATCCATCCTGGCAGATCTACCCATTTGTCCTGCTTTTTCTCTCTCACAGGTTAACCATTTATAACAGCAATATTCAAAACAGTACCTGGGCAGCAGCTGATCTGTGTGCTTTGTACTTGTCAGCAAAGCAAAAGAAATACAAACCCCAACACAAGTTCAGCAAAAGGTAGTTCAGCTTCACTTTTTAGCTGGAGGAGGAAGCTAATACTGGTGTTAATTACACGCCTTTAAAAATGCAAATCTTCATTACAGCTATTGTTGCCAATTCAAAGTCAGTTAGATTTACGGTCTGTCACAATTCCTATCTGCAACTGCCTCCATACAAAAGACTGCAATCAAGAACTTGCCAAAATTAAATAGATGCGTGCATTGACATGCTTATTATAGCTTTTATGATGCATTAAGTGCCAGGTGGATGCATGGACAATGAGAGAATAAAAAACACAGAGCAATCCCAGTTTTATGAATTTGTATTGCTTTGTGAAACATATCTGAGGCCCTGTTTTTCAGAGGCATTGAGATCACATACTTTCAAAAAAACTTCTCTAGGGTGGAGGAGCAGGGTTTATTAAGGTTGAGAAATGTTGATTCTTCTAGCATATCTGTAGCACATTTTTATGGTAAGGCAACTGAACTTCACTGTCTGAAAATTGTAAAGTAGAATGTGGGCATTATCACTGACAATTTTGTAATATTGAGACATGCACTGTTAACTTTTACCAGGCTTTAAATCACGCTAATAGAAAGATGGTACACATGTAGCTTACCTGTAGTTGTATATTGTGTCAGTGACTGAAGATGAACCTGAAAATGTGAGGATAAGTGTCAGTCACTTGAAATCAAGCTCAGCATTATATTTGCAGGAGGCTTTCTGCACTCAGACAGTACTTTCTCAAGTGGAGCAGCAGATTATGATTTTTCTTGTAGACTAGCCTCTCCCAAGCTTTTCAAGCCCACAGACAGCCACTGGCAAGGCCCATGTCTCAGGCTGCTGCTCACACACAGACCTTACCACTCTGAATTCCTTTTTGCTAGGGCAAGGCAGATGTGAGAGAGACCATAGCTGACAGAAGCCTTTTCTCTTGCACAAAATCAGTGTTGTACAAGAAGATTATCCAGACACTACAAGGACTTGCTGGGAATCCTTTAGTGTAGTTCCACACAGCTCTGCCCCTGAATTTGAACTCTTGCCTAGAATGCAAGAGCTGCTTCTCCTTTCTCCTCTCAGCCTCATATGCCACAGCAGGAGATGCTGATCTGCCTTCCAGCCCACCATGCCATAACAATAGCCTTGGGTGTCTGGACAGACTTCCCAGCAGCCTCAAAGCTGACAGATGAACGAGAGGTCCAGCTCTGTCAGTGAGAGCTGACCCTTGCTGATAGGAGCAGATTGGTGGCTGCATCTAAATAGGTCAGCAATAAGCTGATCAACCTTCACTCCTCAGACTGAAATGCCAAACAACAACAACAACACAACCTCAAAACCAAAGAAATTGAAAAAGTGACTCATAGTGTTTCCAAGTGCCGGAATACTTGCAGTGATAAGAACAGGGGGTTTGTGGTTAGGGAAAAGGATGGGAATGGGCCTGGGAGCAAAACATGGAGCAACAGCTAAGCAAACCACAACAACGAGGAAGATAAGCAGATTCAGAGAAAGTCCTGCTTCCCTGGCCTTGGAATGAACAGACAGACCTACTCCTACCTTACCTACCTGCCTATCAAATCAAACATGACTGCTGGGCTCCTGGGTTTTTCATACATGGAAAAGAGTCAATTAATTTCTAACCATGATTTTCTTCTGAACAGCAACAATAGCTTTTACAGAGATAGTGTGAACTTGTCACATGTCTGTTCTAGCTCTGCCCATTTCAAAAAATGAGAAAAAAACTGGCAAGTGTAGTCAAAGGCTGTAAGCACTGCTCTGGTCCTGATTGGCCTTCCCGTACTGTACTCAGTGATCATCTGAGAAATTATCCTGGAAAAAAGGCCTCTGCTCAGATCATAAAGAAATGCAATAAACATTTTTGTCTTTAATGTTTTTGAGTGAGAAAGGCCATGGTAGGGAGTTTCAATTGTTTCTTTGATATCTAGGAGAAAGTGTTTTCCTCAGGAGCTCCCCTTACCCCTCCTGCAGCCATGGCTGGGGCTGTCCCATAGCCTGTGCTCTCTCTGGTTCACCAAACTTTAAAGCTGTCTCGGGTCTTGATCTGTCCACGCAACTGTTCCAGGAAGATGAGCTGTAGTCCAGTCCTTATCTTCTTGCTAATATCCCTTCCAAGCTCTGTTTCTGTCTTCCAGCCCATCCTACTCAATCCCAACTGTTTTCTGTGAAAACACATCTTATGTATCTCTTTGGAGTTGGGTAATTCATGGCTGAGGGTTTCAGTGTTTACACAGTGGGTGAACCTGATTGTCAGTATGGGAACTTTGGTTTTTACGTGTTTGGGTTGGCCAGGGGTGGTGTAAGCTCAGAGAGAACTGGGAAGATGATGGAGGAAATGAGACTTATAGGGCTGGCATGTGACAAAATGTATTAGGCAAGGGCTGAATATTTACATGGGAATATGGCCCATGTGTCCCGGACTCTGTGTGACCTTTGGGTGGAGACATCAAGTTAGTACTAGAAATCTACTGGAGATAGATGGAATGAATCACAGTGGGACCAATCTAAATTGCCTTTGACAGATACTTTAAAGTCGATGAGCCTGACCACTAACATTCAAATAGCTAAAATTGTATGAAACTATTCCTGCAGAAATATCTTGAGTAAGTGTTGTGAGAATGCCAGGTGGGAATAACAGAGAGGGTATGTGCTATGAGCTGTATTAACTGATCAGGATCAGACTATGAGCTACTGATGAGAAGTTGCTTGAAGCACAGTGCTTGGATTTGTCAATTGAAGTAATTGTAAGGAAAAAAGAGACGTATGTATGCAGGTGTAAGTGATTCTGCCAAAACTCCAATATCTGGAGTATTGTGTGCACTTCTGAGCATCAATGACTGAGGGAGAGGGAATTCAGACTGGAACAGGTGCAGAGAATTGATTACAATAATGGAAAGAGTTTTGGACTAGAAAGCTTGCTCAGCTTAGAAAAGCAAATGCTGAAAGAGGACGTGGTTACTCTCTGTGAATGCTAAACTGGTAAAACACCTGGAAAGGAAAGAGCGACTTGTGCTCAAGAACACTACTGGCAAAGGAAGTAATGAGTATAAATTGTCTGTGAATAAAACTAAATTGAAAGCTGGGATGGTTTATAACTAGCAGAGCAATAAGGTTGTGGTTGCTTTGAAACTACAGTGGAAATAAGGGACAACTTCTAGCTTGTTTTAAACCAGGAGTTGGTCAGTTTATAAAAAGGAAGATGCAGGTTGTTTGCCAATAATACCAGATAGGTAGAACTTGATGCACTGGGAAATCCCATCCAGTCCATTGCTCCTGGGTCAGTCTCTAACCTTTATACTTGGGCAGATATAGCATAACAGAAAAAAAATAAAGCTAAACTAAAATTGAAATATGAGTGGCTTTCTGTGGAAGGGTGAGTGATTATTTAGGACACAAAATGCTCCTGTAAATACTAGAATCAAATTCCTGCTGGTAGCATTCAGGTACTTAGTCACGAGTGCCAACATGCAAACCTGATTAGATGAAGACAACTAAGGTAAGATAGGGAATAAGAAATAATGCTTTGTGAACAGAGATTATATTGCAGAGGTGGCTTAGCAAACACTATTAACCTAGAACCTTGAAAGCAAAGGAATATGACATTAGGGAAAAAATCTTTTCTACATGGTCCTTAAAACTCAAAATACTCAAAGACTGCAGAGTTTCACTCCACTGCAGCAAAGGCAACAAAGAACCACACAATGTCTGAGCTCTGAAAGAAAACCTTACTGGTGACTGATACATATGACTGGAATAAGAAATACTGGACTACATGGGCCAAATTGTCTGTTCCTAAATTTCTGTGACATTTATTCCTGAGAATTATTGGCATTTCTATCAATTCTCAGTGTGTTCTTCATCCCACGGAATAAGGATCTCATTTTAGGATCTCTGATGTTAAAATTTGAGTTTCTGGTAATGACAATCTGCAGTGTGAACCTCAAGGATCAAGAAGAATGGACAAGAAAGAATATAGATGGGAACAATTAAACCAAAACTCTGCACCTTTATTTTCTGGCCCTGTAGACTAAAACTTGCTCAAAACACATATACCATACTCAGCAGCTCTGACAGAGCTGTTATCTTTTTCTCCTGTAGAAAAAGAAGTCTTAAAATCTTTCAGATGAGAACAGTCTCAAAAGTAACCCCTTTTTCATAATGTTTTACATTTTTGGATCTAAATTTCAACACTGAAGATTCCAGATGCTATAAAAACATTATTGAAGTGCAACATGATATTAAGGTCATGTCTCACTGGTGCAAACTGTACTGATTTAGCCACCAGCCTGGCAAACTGCTGCTAGTGCCAAACCAATATATGTATTTTTTTCCCTATAATTATACCATTTTTATCCCTGCGTGAGATTTTTCAGACAAGCTATTGTTGTTGGGGATATAAGACTCCATTTACCACTATGCTGCAAATTTTCCCTGCTCCCACAATGCATTCAAATATATATTTGCTTTTCCAAAACAATGGTTTCATAATCACATATTGAGCAAAGTATAGTTGTGCTTAATAAAGTGCTGAAGTAGAGACATGGTCATTTTCTTAATTAACTCTAAAAAAAAATCTCTGTACAATACTACTTTGTTTTTTCAACTGTTAGAATCCCCTTCTAAGACTCACATGCTGTATCACAATTTAAAAACAAGAAGTCTTTGACTGGAGCATGCTAAGACCTGTGGTTGTCATGCCAGAAAACAATTAAAAATTAAAACAAACTGGAAAGCTATATTTCACATGAAACAGTTACATCAGTGATTGATAAGCACTGATATTCCTGTTATTTCCAGAAAGGAGTTCAAAGTCCAGGTTTTAAAAGAAATACCATTTTCATTGTATAAAGTATCACTGCAATTGATGGTAAAGCAGTCACTTACCTTAAAATAGTGGACCAGCTCACCTCTTCAAGGCAACTATTATAGAACAGTCTTATGAAGTTTAATAGTGTCTGTGGCTGGCAGTACTTGGCTGTACAGACAGACAGTGCTCACCCGTGGCAGAAAGGTGTTTGCTCCTTGGGAACAGGCACAAGCTCCAAACCAGCAGCACCATCCTGCTGGCAGGCTCTCCTCCTCGGGGTGATGGTTGGACAGAACCATCATGATTGACTGAACCTGCTCCTCACAAGCAGGGAACTGGTGGTGGCAGCTCTGGTCACACAGGGCAGCCCAGGGTGCAGTGACACAAGATGCTGGAGCTTGGTGAGCAGAGGACCCTGGTCTTTGGGGAAGCAAACAGGGACTGGTTCAAGGTTTACCTGGCATGATCCCTTATGGAGCTGCTCTGAACGAGAAGAGTGCCCAGAAAAGCTGGCTGGTTTCTGAAGGTAACTTACTGAGAGCTCAGGAATGAATCCCACCTTGTGGGAAGACTGAATTTTTGGAGAAGGTCTGCATGGCTAGGTGGGGAGCTTCTCATTGAACTAGCTCATAAAAAGGAAGTGGAGAAGATGTAGAAGGACAGGCAGTATAGATGGAGCAGTGTAGGAAACTTAGTGTCAAAATTAGGAAGGCCAAAGCCCAGCTGGAACTGAAACTACTGAGGAGCATAGACTCTGGGAATGTTCATTTGAAAGTAAATTCAGGACCCAGGGATGGATGGAGAAGACGTGCTAGTTAAAATGGAGCAAAAATGGCTTAAGTATTCAGTGACTTTTTTGCCTCAGTATTCACAAGGAAAAGCTGATTTGGAACTGGCATGATATGGGATGGAGAAGGACAGCCCTTAGTGAGGGTAGATATCAAACAAGATAGAGACTTGAAAGAAGCTGGATGTACTCAACACCAGGGGATAAGGATTTATCTGAAGGTGCTGGAGAAGCTGGCCTGTGTAATTGCGGGATCAGTATATGGACAAAACATTTACTTTTTTTTTTTTTTTAATAACAAAGCTGCTATGAAGAAGAAAATGGAACAGGCATGTGAGCAATTTTAGATGTAGCTGAGCTATATTAGCTGCACTGGTTATTATAATGAAAGAAATTCCCACAACTGACAACTGAGTAGGCCATGGGATTTGATTTTCATATCTCTTGTCCTACTTTTATGTTTATAATACATTACATATAGCAGCTTTCATTTAGACCTGGGATTTGGTGTTTAATATTTCTGAAACAAAAGTGAAAGATTTTCTGAATTTATCACTGAGGGAAGAGGGAAAAGTCCAGCACCAGGTGAAATGGTACTTTTAGAAGCTGGACTTGGTATGAGCTTTCACAGCTGGCCTAGGTGAGATAAGCTGGTAGCGTGGTGAAATACTCATTTGCCATCTGGGGAGGAAATGATGTGAGGAAGTGAGCTCTTATGGACGCTGGGCCAAGTCCCAAAGTTTCTGCTTAGATTTAACTCAGCCAAATGCTTGTCCGACTCATCTGGATTCCTCTTCAGAACTTAGATATTCCCAAGGACTGAAAGTCATGATCAAACTGATCCCTCCTCCTCAAAAGAATAAAAATAAAAATAATAGAGAAAATAACAGAACATCCAGTTTGTGAGTTGTCACTTGTGAATCTTGATTTCCAGTCTGGCATCTGATCTGCCTAAGGCTCCTATCACACTCATCCTGACTCATCCTTCTGTGTGTTCTGTAATACCCAGCTATCAACGGTGCTATCCGTGCTTCCCAAGTACTGCCTTTCCTAGAGGGGTTGCAGCCTGGCAAAATGAGGGGGAGTAACCATCCCCCTCACACTGCCACCTTTCTCCTAGAGGAATGACTGATCTGGGTGTCTCTGCTCTGCTATTTCCCCAGAAGGCAGAGAAATATAACCTTTTGGAGATCAAGAGTTCTCTCAAGTTAACGTACAATAAGCCAGAGGGTTCAAAATTGAAGGTGAGCAGAAAGACAATGTGGTCAGATAATCCCTATCTCCTTCAGAAACCAATATAAATGTATAGTGAATCTAAGAAGGAAGAGAAAAAAGGAAGCTGAGGCTGGGAGTGAAAGATACCAAAATGTCTTATTTTCCTTTTCATTTGCGTCATTACGTTTGAATAGGAACTGAGCTGGACCCTAATTCAGCTATGCATATTTCAAAGAAAAATATTTGGGCCATAATTAGAAAAGTTGTAATTTAAACAGAGTAAAGAGGAGACAATATAAAAGAAGAAATTGATGCTTGTTTCTTTTTAAAGAAAAAATCTGTTTGATATTAATATTTAGACATCTATTGACACACTAATAACTGCTTTAGGAAACAAAGGAAAAACAGCTCCTTTGGAGCCAGGTGGCAATATAAAATAAATTACTTGATACACTGGAATAAGTAGAGAAATGGAGAGAAATATTTTATTACCAGTTAAGAAACAGTGAAAGGCACTCATTTAAGATTGAATGCATAACCTCAACATTACTGTTTTCCATCTTGCTGTGCTTAGGCAATTTACATGTTCATTGAATATATTGCTTTTAATGAACATAGGGATGATAAAGTGTCTGTGTATTTACTGAGATAAATTCACTTTCACTTTGGCTATCTGCTGTACATTCTGAATGACTGTAATATCATTATTAAAGACATTTGGTCTCCTAATATTTAAGTCTAAAATTTTCTTAGATCTTTTCTAGCGACATCAACCATGTTAACAGATTTTCAACCTGCTTCTTCAGATTCAGCACAGAGTGAGCACTGGCTTTGTTAGTCTGACCACACAGTTTCATAACCATTGAGCACTGGGGTTATTTGTCCTTATGCCTTTATTTGGCAGGGTATGAGCTAAGCAGTGGTTAAACATTTAATTTGAGCAACAGCTTAAAGTTATGTGAATTCTGTTGGACAAACATGCCCCTTCTTGGAGCTGTGCCTAGGGATGCCATGATTCATCACACATATTCAGGCACAAGAAATAAAAGGCAAAGAGAGAAGGGGAAAAGTATTTCTGAGACCAACTAATCTTCCTAAGACATTGAAAATGGCTCTGGACACCTGCAATGTGCAATCTTCAGATATCTGGAGATGAACCAGACAGGAACTGACTTAGCAACTTAGTTCCTTGACAAGCCAGAGAAAGCATGGACTTGTTAAATAAGAACCCATGCAATTTTTCTACATCAGGTTTAAAGTGCTTAAATTTGCAGGCCATAATTAAAAAAAAAATCAGACTAGGCCTCCTCTGACAGAAAGTTGTCCACTGACTGACAACCTTCCTTGCTTCTGGTTTATAACTCCTCCCATATTTTTCCAAAAGTGGATCTTCTGTGTTATCCTCTCCAGGTGTACAAGTCAGGGGCTCAGCATCTTCTTATGACATAATTTATTGCTTAGCTATCACTGACCTTGAGTATTCAGAGCTGAAAACTGGTTTGCCCTGGCCAAGAGCCAAGGGTTTCCTAGAGTGGCACGTGAAGTGGCTGGTCAGGCTTCACTGTTCCTGTTCACCCTGTGCTCCATGCAAGAACTGGCCCTGTGTTCTCCCATAGGTTCTGTGTCAGCTGGGAGGACAAACACAGGAAAGGAGGCAAAAAAGACCATGCTCAAACTGTTTTAAGCCTGGCCTCTCTATGCAGATGCCTGATGTGATTTAAAAGTCAAATAAAGACATTTCAGTGAGGTCTGCAGTGGCCAGAGCTGGTTGTTGGGCTGCCATACCCCACACAATTTCCAGTCCAAGGCAATAAGCTGTGAAATCAGCTGAAACACAATGTGGTTTATAGGAAATAGTCACTATATAGGATGAGTAACTGTATATGGTAGAACTTCATGAGCTTACAAAAGCTGATCTTGGTTATGCAGAGAGAATGGCTGGGATCTGAAACGGAACTACTAAAAATACCACTTTCTCATCTGATTTATGATTTCCAGTTTTGGGCTGTACTTAGAGCTGTAATCAGTGTTTTGAAAGAAGTTAATCCCAGAGCATGAGGATTGACTAATACTATTACTCTCCTTTTATATTGCTTGCAGAGAGCTTCTCTTCCTGATTAGTAAGAGGAATTCTCTACCCAAAAGTCTCATCTACTTGCAGCCTCTGCTGCTCATAGTCAAGGATCACTTTCATTTAGGAAATTACTTGGATAATTTTCATAATCTGCTCAAAATTTTCCTTTCCTATCTCCTGTTTTTTCTCTTGCTTATATTGTTCTCTGTCTTGCACTTCACAGAGGGCTATCCAAAAAAGAGAGAGGTTGCTATGATCTTGCCTCTTCTGCTGCAATAGTTTTAGAAGATTTAGTGTGGAGATAGTTTCAAAATTGCTTCCCCCTTCATTTTCCTTCTCTAAAGAAAGGGATAGCTTCTATTAAAGAGGCTGTCACCTCTGTAGTCAGCAATTCAAAAGCAAATAAGAAAATCTCAGCTCTTCTGCCGCTCAGGAATTTTGCAATTGTTTAAACAAAGTTAACAGTCGAAATTATGCACAGGCAGAAATCTTCTGTGATGCACATCCACACATCCAAAACCAGCTTGAGACACCAATGCTTCAGAAAAGGGGAAAGTCCTCCTTGTGCTGCTTCTTTCCAAGACATTACCTTGTTTGCTTTTAATTAGGTCCCTGTTGATTGCAAGGTAATGTGGTTACCAGTGGCTCAAAGCTTCAGCATTTGTTGTTGCTCTTCTTCTACTTCCCAGTTTCAGAAGAGATCACTGTGTTGGGTTGGGACTTCCCTCACAGATGGTTGTCTCAGTTTCCCAGTAAGTTGCTTTAGTCATGTCGGGTCTAATAACACTTTCTCTTCCTAAAGACACTTTCACAGAAAATCCTCTGGCCTTTGCGGTTCCTTGCTGGGGCTGTTGCATCCTCTCAGGGGGAAGCAGCATATTTCAGAAAGCAAGGGAGTAAAGCTCATCCCCAGAAATGTATCTCAACCCAAATACAAAGTTTCTCAATCCTGATATTCCATCTCTGACCTGTACTTAGTAATTGCTGTGAGCTTAATCTTCACTTGTTCTTTATCAATTTTACATAATGAATTTGTTGGGAATTACAAAGGTTTGATGTAAAACATAATTAGCACAGGAGTATTTTTATGCATTTCAAAGAGCTTTTTATTATTTGATAGTTCTCATTCAGTAGGAGGTAGACAGTTCTGGCTCACAAATGGATAACATTATTTTGCTTTTCTTTCATAAGCAACATTTAACTACTGTTTCTAATAATATTGCAGCAAAACAGTTTCTAAATATGACAGAGTGTTGAAAACACTGATGTGCAGAGGAAGTTGCATAATTGAAAAAAATCTTCACTTCTTGTGCCCAACACTTTAATCCATCCATTCAAAGCCTAGAGGTTTCTTGGTCTTTCAGCTGCGCTTATCTGATAAATGAGCTTTTAAAAATAGAGATGGCAGTAAATTCAAAAGGAGTTTCAAACCTCTAAGTACTGGGAGGGCGTAGATAAACTGAGCTTATATTACAAGCAGCTGCTGTGCTAACTGTCTACAAAACAGAAAATAGGTCTGGAGTTGAATCATTTATTGAAATATCATAGTATTTGGTTATGGTGTAATCTGGTTCTCCGTGTGTTATTCTACCCAACAAAACGTGATTTCAGTTTAAGATCAGTGTCATTATCTTCTGGAAGGCATATGCTGTTACTGTGCCTGCAGACAGGCTGCACACATGTGCTAGGAACCGGCTGTGGCTTTGACAGCTGGTCCCAACTAATTGCCTCCAGCAAGATAAACATGGTCTGGATTTTGATCAACTACTTTTTAGGATAAGGGCCCAATGGAAGGGAGCTGTGCGCTGCGGGAATCCAGGAGACTAATGGGGAAAAGATGAACACTGTAAGGATATTGTTTTAAGGCAAAAATACACGTATATTTTATGCTTATAAAGGTACGTTCTATACAAGCAATTTAGAACAATCTGTGATTTTAACTTTGCTGCATCCCACGAAGAGTATCTTCTTTCTTGCAGTGCCGTTTTATTCAGTAATTGTCCCAAGTCATTAGACTTCCCACACAACAATTCACAGTCAGAAATGTAAGTGTGAAGGGAAACTCATTGCTTCAGTTTGTGGAAGACTATGTACCTCACTTCCACTTGGAAGGAAATACTGATCTGATTTATTTGCAACAGCCCAAACAACCTATTTTTATTAATAAGCTTTCCACGTGAACTTGTGTCTTGAAGAAAAATTTGCCTAATTGTTTATACTGCTGTTGCACAGGCACAGACTTGATGGATGCACCTCTCCCTTCTCATGCCAAACCCAAGTGTCAAGAGGAATAACATGAAGAATGCTGAAATTTTTATTGAGCTACATCTGGGTTTGTATTTTGTGACATACACTAAACTAATATTCTGTTAAGGCAAAGCATAAAATTCAGTTTTCACTATGGATTTTTTTCAGTCACATGCAAATTTCTAGCTGGTGAGGCTGCTATGACTTTTCAACATCTATAATTCTTGTGAATTATCACAAGAAACAACTTTGAGAAGGGGAAGCTCAGAGAAGCTAGCAAATTTAACTTCAATGTCATCTAAATTTGAGAGAATTAAGGCTCCTGGTTGCCAGCTATCTTGTGGTAGTTCCACTGTTAGCTGCCTTCTGTGAAAACCCAGAAGGTTTTCTGCCCAAACCATGTGCTAAAACTTCCCCAAGGACAGAGGTGTTAACAAGCAAGATAAAACATCCCTACTGTGGCACAGCACTGAAAGGGTGACACCAGGCACCAATGCCGAGTACACGAGTGCATTCAGTTTACAATTACCCTGTTTGTGTGCCAGTTGCAGTAATTGGATAATTGGGTCCACGACTGTCTAACTACATTAGTAACTACTCATTGCTAAATTACATGTGAGCAATGTATAAAAAGCCCCAGTGTCTAAAAGCCTTTGTTAGAGAAACTTTCATTTCATGAAGGCTCATCCTAATTGAGAAAAGCCTGCCTATGCACCATGATCTATCTTTTTGTTCATTCCTTTTGAATCTGGACAGGTCTGAATCTAGGCAGGAAAACAAACACAACTGAAAAGGAAAAGAGGCAGTTGTGAACACAGGCTCTTGTTTTTCTCTCCTGCTGATTCTCAGAGCTTTTCAAGAAGTGCCATGGGAAATTAAATCATGAGGTTTTAAACATTCAGCCTTTAAATGAGCATTCTGACATGGTCTTTAACTGACAGGTTGTTGTGACTTTTTTCTCTACTCATGGCCTTTTCACAACTTTAATTTCAGTTAATTTTTTAGGGATAAAAAAATTACTTCAAAATGTCCTGACCTGAAGCAGTTTTGGAGAGCCTTGGCAATTGCAAACCCAAGAAAAGTCAAATTGTCCTAAATGGCCAGTGCATAGAGAGTTAGCAGAGATTTACCAGCAGGACCATATTTTTCACTTGAGGGCTCTAAATGGAAGCAAATGAACTACTAGTTTAGTGTACAGCCACTTTTTCTCACCTACAACCAGTAACCTGGATAACAGAGGAAAGGAAATGTAACAAATGATGCTGCCTAATGTTGAATGGAGTTTCAGAGATTTTAGAAGATTACAGACTGGTTTTGTACATTAATAAAAGAGCAGAATGACTTGATATGTAGGCAAAAATGCTACATTCAGAACAATTCTTGGTGGTTCTGTAAAGGTAGTGAATTTCTCATAAATCTATCTGAGTTCTCTGAAGGAGTGAACAGCCATGCTGGTATGGGAGATACAGCTCATATGGTCTCCTTGGATTCCTGAAAGTCACTGCAAAAGCTCATTCACCAAAGGTTCTTAAAGAAATTAAGACTGAGATGAGTTGGACAGTGCTGATGTGGATAGGCAAACAATTAAAAGAAGTTACTTTTCTTGCCAGAGACAGCTTAACACTGGTCCCATAGGGGTATATCTGATGAGCCCTGCTCTTCATTACATTCACAAATGAATGGAATATGAAGTGACAAAGTTCAGTGACTGTTCTGAACTCTTCTTTGTGTTAAAAGCAAAAGCCAGCAAAGTTTGAAGAGCTGCTGTAACGTCTTGTGATACTCAGTAACGTGGCAGGGTGGGGAAAGGGAACATGTGAAAATGTAAAAAGAGTTTCAAGAGGATTTCTAATTTAATATATTTGATTGCAGACTCTGAAGAAGCTATTATCAGCTAGTACAGAGATTCTGAAGTTATAATAGCAAATTATGCAGGAACATCAGCATAGTCCTGAATGGCAGCCAGTATGAAGCAAATTACTAGGGAAGAGAGGGAAAATGATGCATAAAACAATATTAAGCTGTAGTATCTTGAAGGTTGTGGACATTTTTTAGCCTTCCTATCAGTGTATGTGTATATATATATATATACATATATATATATATACACACACATACATATATATGCATGTATTTATAAAAGAGTATGGCTGAATGACAAGAAAAACTGTGGGTAAAAAGGCTCAACACAAAAAAAATCAAAAATGGCAGGACTTTAGCGATGAAAAATGTTGACTCAGAGGAAATATGAAAGTGAGCCATAAAATCATATATGGGATGAAGGTCAATAAGGAAGGATAATTTTGCTCTTCTAAAATAAGAGGGAGCATCCAAGGAAATCACTAGGCAGCAGCTCAGCTGTAGAAACCAGACATGGGGATATATGAAGTACTAAAAATTAACTTTGATTGAAAAAGTGATTAAACAAATTCATGAACATAAAAAAACCCCAAACTGAAGTAGAACACAAACTTCTATTTAATGCTGAGGGGAAGTAAGAGATATCTCATTAGCAGACTTTGGCAATGCCTCTCCCAGCAGTCCTTTGTGATGACTCTAACTTTTAACAAGTGTTATACATTGACAATACTTACCTTTTCTTTGGCACATAGTTGCTATGGAAATAAACAGTAACTTGGCACTGACCTCTTTGAGAAACTCCAGATCAGTGAGTGTCACAGACATTCACAGTAATGAATTTAATCTTGCAATCTGCACACACAATTCTTGAGCTGACAGGATAATAGTTTTAGAGTAAATAAAACATATCAAAACCAGTCACCGTGTATGGGAGGTTTTACCAGTTTCACTATTTTTGAAAAAAAGCAAGTGTCCCAAAAGGGAAGGTAGAGAGAGAGAAAAAAAAAGAAAAACAAAAAGAAAGAAAAAAAAGTACGCAGCTTATTTTTAAAATAGAATCACTCCCAAATATTCCAACTGATGATTCATGAAAGGACTTTTTCTTTTTTATTGTATGCAAGCAAGCAATTTTTTGTCTTCCTTGTTCTGGCTTTTGGATTTTATTTCTGTTTATTTTGCTTTTATATCATAATGCCATGATATTCTTGATCCGGGTTTCAACAGTGTGTTCCTACTTAACATGTACTTGAAGTACTTTAGAGAGGTTCCCTGATTTTTTTTTTTTTTTCAGAATATCTGGAACATTATCCTTGTCCTTTTTCATTCTGAGAGCCCTCAAAGAGTCACATTCACACACTCATATTGGACGCACTGGCTCAGAGAAATGACAGCTTCCCTTCAGATTGCCATCTCAATGACTCAGCAAGCATCTTAAAGTGTTTAAAATGAGGATGGCACAACCCAGGGTCTGGAAATTTTGCAGACTGTGAAAGTTATTTAGTAAGTTTTAAAACTGGAAACAGGTGAGAGCACTGCAGAGTTACTAGTAGATGAAGTTGCTGACAATAAATCCTCAGCCCTGTGGGATTTTTTTTTTCCTTTGGGGAATTATCTTTTTTGTGGATATGCTGCTGAAAGTACTGAAATTCTGTCTAACAGCTCTGGCTTCTGTTCTGCAAGTGCCCTGACCACTCTGTCTGCCAGCCAGCTTGGTGGGCGAGAAAACCACATCTTGCAATGCCTAAAAGCTGGGGTCTCCATGAGTCAAATAATTCTATGTTCACCTCTTGAATACACAGCAAATATGTGCAGCTCCCCTTGTCAGAGTTCCTGAGGAATCTACCATCGCTTTTGGAAAGTTTTTTACACCCAGGGATGTGCTATAGTCACATACCCAGAAAAAGGAAATGAGAATGATAAAAATAAATGCCAAGGAAAGCAAGAGTTCCGTTTCAGATTGAGTTCACAAGATATATGGTCACCAGTAGAATTTAAGAACCACCCATACACAGCTGCAGATGTTAAAGACAGTTAACACTAATAGAGAGATTAGAGGGTAAGGGATTAAAATGACATCTTAAGAGGCAACTTATGGCCTACCAAGACCGATGCTCCTTGCACCTGTTGCACCCCAAAGAAAACTCATATTGCCATTGCTGTTAATGTTAAAAGCATAATGGTTATAGCTCAGCATAAGTTGTACCAGGGTCTGGTGAAGGTCTGAGCATGGAATGGAGCCGGTGGTTGGATGCTGGTGGTTTTGGTGCCCTGGTATGTATCTTCTGCCTGTACCTGCCCTGAAGCCAGTCTTGGACTCCAGCCATCATGGAGATGGCCTAAAATGCCAAAGGAAGTGACCTGACACAAGCAACACTTTAGGTCAAGCATGACCAAAGGGACCCAACACTTGCATTGGGGTTAGTGTGGGGTGCAGGGTGTTTGCTGCTCTTGGGATGCACTGGCACAGTCAGGCAGCTCACTCCTCTTTGTGGCTCTGACTCCAGGACGTCCTCCCCTAGTGCTGTAGCCCCAAACAGTTTCACTTCAGGAAGCCAAGGCTGCACAAATCAACTTTCGAAAATAACCCAACAACAAAGTATCTTACAGACTCGAACTCTTGTTTTTCTCTTGGTATCCTCATATTTTAAATGTAGAATTTAAAAGTCTTTTTAGTTCTAGGTCTGTGTGTGTGTGTGTGTGTGTGCCACTTTTCTCAATTTGCTTAAAAAGTGCAGAGGAAATCATACAGCAAATAATGTAAATATATCAGCAGCTTCAGGATCATGAAACAGTATTTGCCAGGTTTGTTTAGCTTAGAATCAGAGTCAAGCAGCATGACTTCTTTTTGCACTTGATAATCTTGGAGAAACAGCCCTGCACAGTAATTAGGCTGATGTACTCAGGTCTCTATCTATGACTAGCATTAGACTATGCTGAAAATCCCTTATGAGCTGAGTTTTCTTCTAACTTTTAAATGTGGGAGAAGGAGTAATTTATTTCTGGTTTTAATTCATCCAGGCAGCAGCAGTCTCAGCAACAGCAGAGCAGTTATCCAAACAGAAGATCAGTGTTGGCAGATGTCAGACTTGTGGCTTTCATGGGCACCATCTCCTGCTATCTGAAGCATTCAGCATGGCACCATAGTGTTCTGTGCCTTGGTGGGGTGGAGTGGAAGTTACTTGGACTAAAAGCCTTTTAACAAAGTCTGCGACCTATAATATTTGTGTGTCATGTGCAATCTCTATGAAAAGCCAAATTAATTGTAAAGATTGTTTGATGACACATAGTTAATAAGAGTATGTACAACTAAAATGTAATTAGTAGTACATGGGATCAGACTTAGGAATGTCGTAATAACAAGGAAATGCTTTAAACACTTGAGATAACTCAACCCAAGATAAGCCATGAATGCTTCACCTGTACATGAACAGGTCTCTAGGAGCTGATCATGATACACACAAGTAATTTTCCATCTCAATTAGGGAACTGGTAGAAGGAACCAGTAGCTCAAAGAAGATCAACATCAAAAGCAACCTTGAACTATTAAAAGCAACAATTTCCAAGTGAAGCCTGAGTACCTAATTTGTAGTGAGGAAGGAGTTTTGAAAGAGTGTAGGGGAGGCTGGCATTTAGCTCTTGTGGTGCTGCTGAAGTAGTTGAATTGACTGACCAAGTTCTGACTTAGGAATCATAGATGAAGGACATGAAAATAGTCTTGAGGCAATGTGTTGGTGAGCAGCCTAAGCCAGGCTAGAACCTGTTTAATTGCTGTGCTCTGCCTCCAGAAACTTCAGCTCCAATTTTGCAACAAAGACATCAACCTTTGGCTCTTCTGGAATAGCCCCTTCTATCACCACTTGGAAAGAGGCAAGTCCAGAGTAAAACCAGTTGGTTTGGTTTGTCCTCTTTTTCTGGAGGCAGTAAAGCCAAATTAGCCAGTATGCTCTGCCACCCAGAGATGTGTTTAGTGGAGACTTGTCAAAACAGTAGCACTGGTCTGGGCTGGGAAGGAATTTCAGTGCAGTGAAGAGTGGGTATTTGAAAGACACTTTTCAGCTTCAGGCAGGCCCTACTCACCACCATGACATCTCTTTTGGATAGAAGGAATAATTACTTTTATCTAAGCATTCAATATTTCTGGTTTTCAATCATAGCCTGAATGCTGTGGGGATCTTTATACAAACTCCACTGCTAACAGTCTATGTGACACTTGCCTAACTGAAAGACCTCATTGATCTGTTAACAGATTATAATCATTGGACAAAGCTGCTGGATCCCTCAGGAAACTCCAGCTCTGTAGCCGTAGCAGAGACAGGCTCCTCTGTGTACAGGAGCTCATTGTCTCAAGGGGTTGGCCACAGGATCTGGGCTCTAACTCTTGACTCCTTCTCTGTAGTTTAAACATTTCCTTTCCCAGAAGAGCAATGGCAACGTGAGCTTCTGGCTTGTAGCTGAAACCCTCAGAAACCACAAGATGCAGATATGCTTTGCAGAAAACTTGTACTCTTGTCAGTACTGGACCTAAGATGAAACTTGAAGGCTTACAGAAAGCACAGGCTTATTCTCCCCTTCTGGGGCAGCTTTCCCCATCCCACGTAGTGAGGTATGATTGTAACTTATTTTCCAGCTAATATAAATTTCCACAGGAACAGATTGTGTATAATTGCATGATCTTTCTCTTGCTGTACAAATGTGGTTCCCAGAAATGGGTAGATGTAAATTTGTATGTGGTGGTGTTGCAAAATAAATAGCTCTTTGCTTTTTAACTTCTGGTGGTTTATTTGTAAATAATTAAATTTTTTTTAGAATCATGTTGATAATTTAGTAGCAAAACTGTAATGCGGCTTGGCTTGTTACTGGCATCTCACTGCTTTTCTAAGAATGGCAACAGCCACAATCAATACCCTAAAGATGAAAACGTGGCCTGCCCTTTGGGTTATGTTCTGTCAGTGATGTTACAGTTTCATACCTTTAAACCCCTCTGAATGCTTGATGGAGATGCTCAGTGGACACAGCTCACTGCTATAGTTCTTACTGCAGGTGAGATTCATTAGCCTATCCTAAAATAAAGAAATAAAGCTGATTAATGCTCAGCCCAGCTCAGTCCAACTGCAGTGGTTTAACAAAGTGAAGCTCTTCCTGTTCCCTCCAGACTCTCTGTTCATGAATGTTTCAGCCTAGCTGAGGGCCAGTCCCTGCTTCAGAGGCATTTCATGAGTATGAATGGATGTGTGCTGTAATCCTCAGGGATTCCTCCCATCTTGGTGCCAGTGGCAAAATTTTAATGAGAGAGGACTCAATCCCAATATGGAGGAAGGAACTGGAGCTGTAGTGAATATTAGCTGCTCACAGGTTAACATGAGGGAGTTCTTTCCCACTGTTTAGATTACAGCACAGATTAGCCAAATGTATCAAAATGCTTTAGTTCTACCTTAGTATAGAAATAGTTTTAGCTCAAAACCTCAGTGTTAATTTCCTTTTATGCAAGTTGAGACACGCTTGGCCCGGATGGCAGAAAAACTGCTGCAATTCAGTTACACTAAAGCTGAGGAGCAATAAAATGCCAAGCGTTTCATAAGCCAGGAGACCACACACATACTCTTCCTGCTCAGCAGAACAAAACCAGCAGCAAATGCCCTTTTTGCTCGTGCCCAGTGAAGCCTCCCAGGTGCAGGGAGAGCCGGGGCAGCCCATCAAGCTGCCAGCCCAGGGCTGGCATGACCTCCCTCAGTCTGGGTAAAACGCACCCCAGCTCCATGCCTGCAGCAGACCTGCCTCCCTGCCTGCACTCTGAGGGAACAGGGCACTTCTTATTGTACAAATTTCTGCTGCCCTCCTGGGCTCCCTCTTCTCTTGCTAGCCAAGTTACAGTGTTCTTTGTGGGCAGGACTGCATTCAGTCTTGGAAAATTTGGCAAGTGACAGGAATAGAGCTTCCCATCATTCACTGCTGGCAGTCCTCCTTGTCCCTGTCACGTCCTACAGTGAAGCCAATAAAACTGCAGCTAGGGACCATCACACTCACTGCAAAGTCACAGCAGTGTCATGGAAAGCCTCCCTCCACATCAGGATTTTCTTAATTTGGTAAACTGAAGAGGGCATATAAGTTGTATACCAGCATTTAGGCGCTAATTATTTCTCCAGTGCCTTATGCAATGACATTAAATCACCCTAAGAAGCTGTTAAGTAGGACATGTATTTTTTGTAGGTTCATTATAATAGTAAAGGCTGAAAAAGGAACAAAATCACTGTTGCTTATATATATGCTTTCTGTAGCATTGTATGTATACTTGTGCGACCTTCTGATGTCCTGGGGTGGAAATTTCAAAGCTGTTTTACCTTAATTCCCTGGCAAGAAAATTTCAGAAGAGTTACAAAGGGAGAACTGCTTCTTTCAGGTCTCTTTCACTAGAGAAGGTCACACAGACTTCTTCTGCAGGTGTCACCATGTTGGCAGTGGTGGTGATGGCATTTGTCAGAAATGTACTCTAAAATCATGGGGTCCCCACTGTGGCATATGGACCCTTTTGATTGGTATAAATGTGACCCAGAAGTTAATTACATGTCAAATTACATTCAATAGCTAGCTGGTCAAGTGAGGAAAAGAACAGTGCTTCTGGGTGGCAGTTTTATGCTCTTTTGTTGCTAAAAGGAAAGCAGATGAAGATTTACATCAGCTTTTTGTTTGAGGGACCATAACACAGTGGGAGTTACACTCCTCATCCTCAAACCCATTTAATTTTGAGACGATAGAGGTAATCATGGGAAGCAATTTTCTCGTTGCAATATTGAGTTACTGTTATCTCATATCTGCGTAAATGCCTGCATCAAGCACCTTTTTGAGAAATGGTCTGTCAGACAATGTGTAGGAAATGCATGTGAAACAACAGTCACCAGTCCTTTTGTAGATGTAACAATGCATTTTAGCTGATAAAGCATAGGAAAGCCTGTTATCATGAAAGCAGAGATGAATGTAAGGTTTTATGGTCATGTGGATTAAAGTGCTTCCTGATGTGTAGCATTTGGCAAAGCTTCCTGGTTTTTTCTCTCGAATAATTATTCATGAGGATATTCCTGGCATGCCACTCTTACTGTGGAAGATGCAAAGTAAGGTGTCCTCTGCTTATTCCATGGTTGGGATTAATGCTCTCCATATGCAGGGATGAAGGTGGTCACTTTTATGAGTTTACCAGAAAATATGGGAATCCTACAGAAAAGCTCACTTGCACTCATAGAGCTATGCATCCTCCCTTCCTACCCCACAGAGGAGTTTCAATGTTTCCTTTCCCTCCCAATCTCTCTCTGTTTATGGGGATGGAAGAAGAGTTTGCCTGTGGTGCACCCCGTGCTCTGCTGAAGGTGAGCTCAAACTCCTGCATGCTGGACACCCCGGATGGTGCAGGAAGGGAGCCGGGATGCAGCCCCGGCTGCTCCTGCAGGTGCCCACAGGACACCTCTGTCAGGGCTGTGCTCTGCTCCTCTGGCGATGTTGTGCTCCACTCATTTTTGCAGCTACAGATGCAAATACAGATGCAAATACACATGCATTCTTGGGATGTGTTTAGCTTACACAGGCGTGTAAATAAGTGGTCAAGGACATGTTAGAAACATGGCCAAGGACACTGAAGGTCCCAGCTATGGCTGCCACCTCCGCTTCCTGCAGCCTTTGTCTTGGGACAAAATGTACTTATTAGTTTGCAAGAGGGTATACATTCTCTTGTTCTTACGTAAGTCACATTCCTCCTTCTGCCAAAGACAGCAATTGCATTAATGTCCAAGGCACTTGGACATACCAGGCACAATCAATGCCTGCTCTATCTCCTCTTTTATCGGGGCAGACAGAGCAAGGATAAATTTGGCCAGGAGTGAAACCTCCGCTCAGTGTTGTGCTCCTCATGCATGAATGTTATTGTAGCATTTAAGGAACAATCACTTGCTGACAGGTTTACTGGCAATTACAGGGCATATTTCATTAGTGCATCCACACAGGGCATTGGCCAGCTCTAACAGCTGCCAAGGGTTGCACTTGTGAATGCCAAAGAAAGTTTCTTTTATTTGCCTGCCTGGGTACAGATGTTGGACCGGAATTACCTCTCAGCATGAGGTCCCTCATTGTTTCCCAATATATCTCCAAGTCACTTAATTCCATCAGATCACTGTACCTGACCTTTAGCTAGAACATCCCAACCTGCTTTTCCCAGTGGGAGACAAGGACTGTGTCCAAGCTGGCAGTGGGAAGGCAGTGCATGCGCACAAGTGCAGGGTGCCTGTTTACAAACAGGAAAAAATACAATGTGAGGGTTGGGAGAACCACAGGAAGGATTATTTGAGCCTGTTTCTTATGTCCATTTGTCACTGGCTGGCTGAGCCATCCTCTGATGGTTCTCTAGGCTGAGTCCAATGGCTGCACCCAAAATGAGACTGTGTCTGAGTGGCTGAGCCCGGCCTAAATGCCTGAGGACCCGTTGTTGGAGAGGCCCTTGTCTGGGTTTCCTCTTTTCTGAGTGCTTTCTTTCAACTCTTTGGGACATGCAATTGTTGAAACAAAGACCTGGAACTTTGGCAAAGCAGTTTTTGAACCCCTGCGCTTTTCTCTAGGGCTCTGTGGCTCCTGCTGCAGGCACGGCAGCACTAGCACACCAGTTTCTTCCTCAGTTTCCTTGCTAAAGCCAGGGATTTTCAGGGCTCTTCAGTGGAGATTTCTCCATGCCTGCAATCAGGCACAAGTGCATGCCCATTTGATGAGTCATTTTAACCTCCAGTGACTAACCCATCCAACCAGCGGGAGGGAAGGGAATTATAATAGTAATAACAGTTTATGTTGCCACTGGAGGGTTTCAAAGTGCTTCCTAAGCAATTTTCCTTATCAGGGTTCCTCTGAGAAATGACAAACATGCAACTCATATTTCATGGCCATTTCTATCTATTATCTTTTTAAACTGCTTGTTGCTTTTTGTTGCTGAACCCACAGAAACCTGAAACCCTCAGAATTCTGAAACCCTCCTGCAGAAACCCAGAACAGATCAGGTTGGAAGGAACCACAGTGGGGTCACTGGTCCAACCTCCCAGCTCAGACAGGGCTATCCCAGAGCACATGGCACAGGATTGTGTCCAGACAGCTCTGGAATACCTCCTGTGAGGGAGACTCCACACCCTCTCTGGGCAATCTGTCCCAGTGTTCAGTCACTGCACAGGAACGTTCTTCCCCATCGTCAGGTGGAACTTTTGTGCATCAGTTTCTGCCTCTTGTCCTATTGCTCAACACCACTGAGAAGAGCCTGGATCCATCCTCTTGAATCCCCCCTTCAGATACTTACAGACCTTGATGAAGTCTCCTCTCAGCTGTCTTTCCTCCCAATTCCTCATTTTCCCTGGCCGTAATCAATTATCATTTCCAGTCTGGAAAATAACATGGTGAATTGCACTGTAGTGAAAGCAAAGCTGAATGCATAAAATACCCGTCTGCTTTTTTAACACAATCTGCCAGTTTAAAAAAACATGGATGGTTGCAACGACTGCAAACTAATCAGCTGTGAGGGAAGGCAGAGGAGACAGTTCCACCTATTTAAACCCTTGGGACTGCTCAGGTACACCTCCAACAGAAAATGAGAGACAGTTCAAGGAGGCAGATATTGCTGTAGTTTTACATTTTATTAATATTAATTTGGATATTTCTTCAGTCAGTTTTTCTCCTGGCTCTTGTTTTCCCCAGTGCCTTGTGTACAGTACGAATGTATACAGGAGAGTCTAATTGAAAAGATACCAATCATAAATAGATTTTTGATTGAATTAGGAGACATAGTGGACCAAACTAAAGCTGCTTGGCTGAATGCTTGGATTGTGTTTTTATTCTGTAAATGCAGAAAAATGGCAAAAAGGACTGTTCTTCCTGCCCAAAACCTACTTTTCTTGATGTAGATTGAGTCTGTAACCACTGAGGATTGCATTGAGATCTGTCTGGAGGAGACTTGTCTACTCAGCCCCTTTCCCTCTGTATTTTAACAGCTAATTTTCCTTGGTTGTATCCTCTATTAATTTCTATGAAAGTCACACAAATTGCAGAATACACATGAAACAACTTAACATTTTGCTTGCATTAGCAACTTAGTGTGAGTGAGGAATCCAAAATTAGCAAAGCTTGATTGGGATAAACATATGGTTACTGTTCCCTAACTATTCCCCTGCCCACCAATCCCTAACAAATCAAATTCACAACAGCAAAGAGAACAAATCAACTGTCCACAGTGAAGTATTGTTTAATAAATGACTCAGCCAGATTACAGGATACTTTATTTATATAACCATTGAGAAATAAATTTTACAGAAAGCACAGAAATAGTCTGAATTCTGTCTCAGACACTGTATATGGCTCCTTTCATGGGGAGAAATTAAATAAAATGTGTTCAGGTGTCCATATTATACAATCACACTCTTTTGTGTATAAGATATATAGACATATTCACTTTCTTTATTAGAGTTATAAAAATTCCCTACTGTTAATGATGCAATCTATGTGCATAGTGTTTGTATGAATATTTAAAGGGTAAGCTGTATATTTTGCTAAATGTAGGACATATTATCCCAATGGCAGGGAGCAGTTTCTTCTCTTGAGGGACCATCTATCCATAAATATCTGTAAAATGGCTCTTGTCATTTTTATAGCTTTCATGTTATAAAAAGCTGAAAAAGCACACAGATAATAAGGAGGTATGGATGGCTAATTGATCTAACATTTTTTCCCCAGCAGTATTATTGCATGATGTCAGACTTCCAGAAAATGTGAGATGTTTTATACTACCTCAGTGATATACAGTTCAGCTGGATGAATTAGAAATTACTGATCCTATTGGGTCATCACTTTTACCTGCGTGTTAATGAAACTCTGATCCAAACCTTCTTCAGAATTACCAAAAGATGTCTGATGCAAGAAGTTTTCAAAATTTATTTGGTATGCTTTTTGGACAATGATTTGTAAGAATGACACAATTGACTGTTAGAAACTAGGCTTACATTAAATCTAAATATATTTTCCATGTCATATTAGCATGTCAAGCATATTTCTATGTACATTTAGCATATCTATTTTCTCTATCTGTAGTGTTCTTCTCCATGGTCTCCACAAGTTTATTTTTGCTCCTTATTTTTCCTCTGTTTGACTGCCCAGCCTGTCTATATGTCTGTTTTTCATCATATTAGTGGTGTTAACCTGAGCAACAAGGTACCTAAAATTTAATGCCATTTTTTACAACACCTTGATGAGACCTGTAGAGTTGCTGTTGCCAACCTGGAGAGCAACATGCAGAGAATATTTGTCTGTTTTACGACTTCCTGGTTCTGCACTCTCAGACATTTTATCCCTTCTGCTAACACACACCAGACACTTCTATTACAGTTGCATTTTAGTGCTGGGATTTAGTTTCAGATTTACTTTAGGTTTTGAGGGCAGAGCTCAGTGGGACACTCTAAGCTGCACAGTTTCTACAGCAATTTCTCTGTACAGCTATAAATAGGATTAAGATGCATCTAATTTAGTTATGCCTTCTAGTTTAGCTTGCTGCTTTGCAGAGGAGGAGTTACAGAAAGGGTGAAGCAGCATAATTGAAGTCCACACCTGATTCCCTTCAGCTAGCCTGCCCAACTCATTACTGACACACATTCTGAGCTGCTGCTTTCTGCCAGTCTCAGGCTCCCACTACTGACACTGACACATCTCATGTCAGAGCAGAGGGCTGCACTTGTCATTGCAGGAATACAGAAAAAAAACCCTGTGGAAGATGGATGTAAGTGACTGTCCTTAGCAGCACAAATATACTCCTGACAAATAGTGAGATATATAGGAACAGCAGAAAACAGTTTAAATCTAATCCTATGATTTGCCTTCCATGCCCCCATTGGATGAACCCCAAATTTGTCAGCTGTTAGCTGTCAGCTGATCAATCACCTGGGTATATTGGCAATAGAATCACTCCAATAGGGGATTTGAAGCAAATGGCTAGCATTGAAATATTTTTATGATTGTATATCTGTGTCTGTATAGCTCTATTCATCACTGGATTATCAAAGATGAACTGCAATAGAACAAGAGTGTCTAATACATCTTAGCTGGCTTCTTCACTGATTCATTTTTAAAATATCCCAGCCACTAGGAAAGTACGTAAAACTTTCATAATAGCATCACATAGAGTTCAAATTTAACAACTGACTGCAAGAGGATCTCTCTTTTTCTTAAAGCTATGCTGATCCTATTGTGTGACTCTGCAAAGTAATCAAACTGAGTTTGTGTAAGTGTTCTCTTTTATGAGGAAAGCTCACCCATGCTGGAAACAATAGCAAAGTATTCATTAACTTTAATGGAAACAGGATTTTCCTCTTACATTTTTTTATTTGGTTTTGGTTTTTTTATGGACAAACTATTGAAATTATATGAATTGAGTTGGTCATATATACTACTGAATGGTCTATAAAAATAGACAGGTACATACCTGTGCACACAGAGTAAAAGTAATCACTGTCACAAAGAAAATATTGTTGCATTACATTAGAAGCAGTGAATTCAATAAGAGGGTTCTCAATACACAAATAAATTCCTTAGAATAGACAGTCCCCAATGCTGTAGCATACATAAAAATGAAGTCTACTAGATTTTAGTGCAGCTTTGCAGGTCTCCCTATGCAATTCTTGGCTTTTTTTCTTTGGGTACTGATTTACTTCCTGTGCTCTAGAATACATTATCCTTTTTTCTGGAAGAAGAAAATTAGTTTTGCTGACTTCACTTAAACCCTTGTCATTGGATATTTCCCCTCCTAAAAAAAAAGCATTACCGCTTACAGACCACAAAAATATATTCAGTCAGCAATTTTCCATGATGCTTCAATTTTAAAGTTAACAATAATATAATTTTACCTGAACAGAAGTAGATTTCCTGAATCATTATGCATGTATGCATTACTCGTAGCAAGTAATGAAAATATTCGAGATACAGATTTTGTGATGGAAAGCTGATTATGATGAAAGGAACATCAGAACAAAATCTCTTAAATAAAGGAAAATGGTACAAGACTATGAGGCATGATATGCAAATGGAAATCCATATCATATATGTGGTAAAAAGATTGAATTGTCATGTTCTAGGACCATGATTCTTAAAGGATTCTGGGAGGATTCTCCTCTGAAGATGCAATTTTTCCAGCTCATTGCCAAATGCCATATTTTTTTCAGATGGGTTTGCATGATTCCATCACGTTGGAGCAGAGCTCAGGGTGTGATGCTTTGGTTCCTGACTGTGTCATGCTGCATAATTGGGTGAAAATAGATCACACATTTGTGATGACGCAGTCCAGCATCTGTAGCTGCACAACATTCCCCACTTTTGAACTTTGAGTTTAGTGGCTCCATAAACAAATCCATATGACTTATAGTTCTAATAAACTAATGCAATTCTTTTCCATAGCATATATCTTCAGCATGGCCCAAGTACAGACTGCTCCTCTGGCTACTCTCCTCTGTGCCAGTGGATTATGTACCCTCTGTGTTGCCTGGCTTGTGGTTATCCAGGTCTTTGCAGTTGTACTTACCAGTTCCACCAGGACTAGCAAAAGGGGATCTTTCACCCAAGAAAAGTACATCAGTGGCAAATAATTAACAAAACTCATATATGCAAAATAGATTTGAAATAGTTTCACCTCTACTTTTAAGGTGTATTATTTACTGCTGCAGTGATAATTATCTCGGTAATAGAAGAGGTATTTAACTTATTTTGTTTTCTCTTTTTGTAAGGTTTAAGTGAGATTGTTCATTCTAAAATTTACTGTAGCTCTGCTGCAGCTCATTACTGTGATCCCTTTTCCTGAAAATTGCATCTTCTGAGTCTTTGCCTTAGAAAACCCTTTTTTCTCCACTAACTCCTCAAACTATGAGTATACTTCTTGATTTGAGTTACAGTAGTGTTCACATGCTGAATTTTTCTTCTGTATTTGGACTCTATAGGTCATCAAAATTCCAAGAAATGAAACTGATTTTTTTTTTTTTTAAAGAGCTATTTTAACTGTTTATCCTCTTAAAATAAAAGAATTATTGCAATGCCTAGTATGGTCACAGTTTAAAATGTTGATGTCTAGGAATACTCTTTTGAAGCTCTCCTACTGTATATACAAAAACATCCCATTGTTCTTGGGCTTTTGAGAAATACAACTGCTGCTGTAGCCTGTTGTGAAATTAATTCTAGAAATTTGTTTCCTGTTCAAAGGCTGGGTGCTTAAGACAGCAGGGGATGTAATTAAAAACCCTTTAAAAAATTCATGGATATAATAAAGCTAACCAAGCCATTTCAGAAGTATGGTTTGTGTAATTGAGAAATAATGAAGTGATGCTTGTGGAGGTCCATGCTGGCATCTGCTCTGAAGAGCAACAGAGTATTTGCAAAGCTTAGAAAGACACAGAAATAGGAGGATCCTTGTATTACGTCCATCTGATGATTTAACCAAAGTGCATTATGACTTGAAGGGGAGAGTAAAGAGAATGTTTCACCAGGCATGAAGGAATATAAAACTCACCCACACCCTTTCTTCTGAAAACAATAGCTCAACAGCTACAAGTGCTTGGCAAGTTAAGCCATGTAGGCAGTAGGAGGTACAGAGATTATGTAATTCTTCAACCATCTCCCATTTTCATTAAAATGGGTCAGCACAGCTTGTACATAGAGTCTACTACAGGCCATAGTTTCAATTTATCTCTAATTGCCTTGCCCTGCTATGCTTGGTACTTTGCTCCCACTGTTTCTTATAGACTTAGCTTCTCTTAAGAAAAGATTGGAAGAGGTTTAATGGCTGTCAGGGTGGCTGAAAATAGTGCTAAAGAGAGTCAGATAAGAAATGAAAACTTCTTGTGAAGAACCAGCTGCTCCTGGACACATCCAAAGGAACTGCAGGCTGAGCAGATTGGTTTTTGAGAATGAGTGAATCATTAGTGTATGGTGGGGAGTGCTGATGGGTGGTAAACTGCCTGCTTGGCTTTCATGGGCCAGGAGAGCACAGATTATGGGGCTGGCATTTTGCTGCATTTCTATTTTCTCAGGATATGTAATTTTCTGTTCTATTCAAAGTCAAATTGAAATAGAAGGAGAAGCTACCTTAAAGCCATATTGCCCCCTGCATTTATATTCTAGTATTGCTCAGAGATGAAATAAAACAGGATCAGGCTCATTTTTTCTCATCTCCCTTACTTTTTGTATTTCCCAAATAAGTGTTCACCTGTGAACCCCTTTTACAGTGTAATTTCTCAAGGCTTACAAACCAACTTTTTAGTCAGCTGACTGTTTTACTCTTAGGTAGCGTTTATTTACTATGTATAAGGATTCCCTTCATGAAGTTATTTTCCTGTATTCTTTAAAGTCCTTTAAAAGTGTATCCATCTGGCAGTTACTCCATTATCTGCCTCCTCCTGATTTTTAAAAAGGACTGGCTGTGTACAATAGTTATCCTCCTGAGATTTCAACTAACTTCTCAACTGCTTATTGACCTTTACCTTTGATATAGACATAATTTTTAAAGGAAATATACTCTTCAAGAATTTCATTCCTTCTGATTATGCCAGCTCTTTCAGAAATGAACAGCTGGTAAATTCGCTGAAGCAGACCTGTGTGGTGCCACATTAATGGAGTGCTTTCTTGGAGCAGAATAATACATTATAGCTTTAGCCACAAAGTGCAATCTAAAAATAATTCTACTCTGCTCCAGACATATGTATGGATTGATTATTTTTCTCCTTTAGAGGTGATTTAAGCTATTAAAATGTAGGATGAGTTCAAGAAAGGGAAATGTGATTAGACCAGATGCATTATATCTTTATCAGCTTCCGTCTTTCTTGTAAGAATTGTTAGCTTCAGCTTTGAAATGGATCACTTATCATTTGCATACTTAAGTAAGACTTTACTTTTGGCAAACAGTTAATGTTGAAGTTTTAACGTGGAGGAGTGGAAATGAAAAACATGATTGTCAGGTAACTTTGCTAAATTTTATTCAAGATAGAGCTGTGTTTAATTCTTAATGTTTAATGTTTAATTGTTCATTGTCTTTGGTACTGAAAATAAAACAGAGTTCACTCAGTCTGCATGACCTAATAAAATGCCTTTAGAATGTGAAGTTTAGTTCCATACTTTGTGCATGGCATGAACCCACAAAGAAACAAAAAGAAGTAGACAGGGTTCCTCCTTCACTGAAGACCAGCATATTCCTGGTAGTGCATCAGGCTTTGGTGATGCTGAGGGGAGGAGAGGGGGCATTGCAGGGTTCTGCTCTCCAGGGCACTGTCTCCCTTGCCAGTCAGTTTGTGAGGTGCCTCAGCCATGCTCCCCTCTGCCCAACCTCTGTCTTCCTGCACACACTTTTTCTGCAGTGTGTTTTTTTCCTAAAGGACATGCTGTTAAACTCCTTTTCTGTCCACCTTTGGCAAAGCTTCTTAAATAACTGCTATTGCTTTGCCCTTGCCTCTTCTCAAGTACCCAAGAATGCCAGGGTCTCAGCTGGACTTCTGTCAGGTCCTGGAAGCAAACGAGATTGTAATTACCTGCATGATCTGTGGAGCAAGAGCTACAGAAATCTGGCAATATTAACTGCATTTTTTTCTTAAACTCAAAGCAGAACAATACTGCTACTTGCACAGTGAATACTCGGTGGTGGTGAATAGTTCTGTCACGTTGAAGAGCTCAAGAAGTATTTGGAGGGCGCTCTCAGGAACATGGTGTGACTCTTATGGATGGTCCTGTACCGGGCTAAGTGTTGGAGTTGATGATCCTTGTGGGGCACTTCCAACTCAGCATGTTCTGGGATTCTGGGATTCTGTGAATACTGAATACATATGGTAGTTTAAAAATCCAGTACAGTCTATCATATAAGGGTTTTTAATGCTGCCCCACAGTTTGAATCTTTAGTGTCTCTTACATTCCCTCAAAGACAGTCCTAACTCAGTTGATAAAGGTGTAAAAGGTGGATAATAGTTTTTGGCAACTGGTTAGAGAGCATCTAAATTATTGTATATGGGAGGGTTTTTGAAAAATACCAAAACCCCAAATGACTTGCAACTTCATTAGCATCAGTAACCAGAAAATAACAAAAAATTTGCAAATGAATTGTCATAATTTGGTATTTCAAAGATGAGTTGGACACTACAAAGGTGGCAATAAGGATGCTTCAGGCTTCTTGCAGTATGACTTTAAAATATTCTGTGGGTTTGAAGATTTTTTGATAACTACCAAAACATGATTATACTATATTTAGGGATTGTGAAATAAATGTGAAATAATTCTTCATGAGGGATAAGAGGGTGGTAGCAAACCAGGGAATGCAAATGGACTTTTTTCACCAACAGTGATTCATGCCTGGGATAGACCCAGAGGCTATGTCTAAACCAGAGACCTGGAACCATTGACATACTTATGGGTCAACAAAGTACTGCAGCCAGCTCCAGAGGAGATACCAATTGCTGGCAGCACTCCCACCCTTTTCCTGCTTCTGCAGAAAATGGGACAGATGATGCACAGTTTGTACAGCCCAGTGGTTAGATGCAGAGTGCGAATAAAACAGTGTCATTCCCACGGATATCTCTAATTCCTGTAGTTTCATACAACTGCTGAGTTATACTCAGGGATTAAATAAAAATATGTCTGATTTATGTCCTGGCTGGAAATCAATGGAAGACGATCAGCAGCAGAAATGTCCATTGGCATGGCATTCATACAAGGAAGCTTCTTGCACTGCAAACCTAGTTTTCCATTTTGAAGAATGACAGAAGTGTTTGAGAAAGATGCTTCTGTATCAGTTGTAGTATTATTCAGAAAATAGAATTCCAAGGGAGAAAAAGAATCACCAGCTGTCACATTTGTCACTTGAATGGGAGGTTATCCCAAAGGAGACTGGCAACATGAGTTATTAACTCAAGCTTCTCTGTTAGGGCTGTTTTTTGAGAAAGATTATATACGAAAAATTTGACTAAACTTTTTCTTTATAGATGAATGAGACTATTTTATCATGAAGTGCTGATAAGGCTGGAAACTACAATGGATGCTTACACCAAAACCATATTAGACATCAGTATTTTCTTCTATAAGGAAGAGGAAGGAACTGATTTTTAAATTTTTTCCCTGTTGTCTGGGATGGGGATTCTGAACTTCTGTATGTTTAAAGAAGGACTTTAACAGACTAAGAATTACTTTACACAACTGGCAAACTGCACATGGTCACACCCCACATGTGGACATGCTTTGGGGAATTTCCTTTGCTCTATTAAATGCTAATTTCTGCATGTATGGCAAATTTAAGGGGCCAGTGAGCAAACTGAGGGGTTTCTGTGAGTTTTATGTTCCTGATCCTAGTTCTAATTGCAGATGGAATTTCCTGTGCATTTCTCCATGTCCTAAAATCAAATGTTTGCTTTCACTTTCTCTAATTGCTCATGATGTCACATTTTCGATGAAATAATGACTAAATTAAGGACACCCACATTTCCAAGAGACCAGACAGCATTTCACAGCAAGTAAAATGTGCATATATTTGTTTCTCTTTCAAATAAGAATACTTGTGCTTCATGAAGTGTTTTTCAGCAGGGTGCCCACTGTCCCACCAGCACGGAGCCCCAGAAAGACAGGGCTGTATGAGGGGAACTGAGTCCACCACCATCTTTCACCTCACTTTGCTTTTCTGCTTGCCATTAAGCTCAGAGTTCAAGGGCTGGTGATGGTGCACTTGTTTTTCCTGCTGAGCGAACACAAGGTGGCCCAAAAAAGGGGAATCTTTCAGCATAATGACATTATCAGGTAAGGTGATTTACTACTGGGGAAAGAGCCCATTGCAGCTTTTCTGATCATGTTTCAAGGTTTTGCCTCTTTTCTCTCCAACCCTCCCAATAATAATGATGTAATATATTAAATTAAGTTGTAACAATCTATGAAGCTGTGGTTATCATAAAGTATTTATGCTTCTGGAGTGTTGTAAACACACAGTGCCCTAATTAACCATAGGTAGTCTACAATTATCCTGTGGTAATTACCCTAATTTGAATTGGCTTGTTATGGGAAATAGCATAGAATTTGTTTTCTGCTTGGTACTGAAAAACAGAGTTGGCAATTAAGTAAAAACAGCAGTCGCTTCATTCAACTTCAAAAAATTAAATTGCCCTCTTAGAGCTTGTCACAAGAGTTTACACAATTGGAGCAGTTTTACAAACAAAACCAATAATCAGATCCAGCTTCCAAAGAATACATACTTTCATAACCTTGTCTCTCTGTCAGCGTTGACTGATAGCTGTGATACACAGAGATCCATAAAAAAGCTCAAAGGGCTTTCCACAGCACCCAGAGGCACACAGATAATTTGCTTTGTGAAGCAATTAGAGGTGTTAAGGGAGCAGTGAGAAAGCACACACTTTCTTTTGCTCTGGGAATAATTCAGCTGTTGGCATGGAGAGCAGAGTCTCTTGTTTAAGCATGATGAGCAATATTTCTGACCACTCCTCTCCTCCCTTGGCCACTGGGAAACCTTGCAAGTGTAAGACAGGGAGATCCCAGGCTGTTTGCAAGAGAGCAGCCCTACTCTGGTGGAGCTGTCACAGGCAACTGGATCTCTCCAATAGCCCAGGGAACTTGGCACTCTTTCCAAATGCTCATTCCCAGGCCCCTGCCAGCAAGAGAGTGAAACACTCACATGCAGGACATGGCAGGTGGATCCAAATGCTCTTGGGCACCTGAAGCAAAGGAGACATGGGGTCTCTGGACTAGGCTGATTCCTGCTGGCAAGCATGGCTGGACATGCTGCTCTGCTGCTGCTGCTTAGCTCAGTAAAGGCAGTGTTGCCCCCAGAATTCCATCTCTACCCCTCCTTCCTCACCAGACTGCCTTGATTCCTTACACAGCAATGTTGGGTGCTGGGAATAGCAGGAAGCAGGAACAGCCTTACCTGGAACTGCTCCTGGCAGAAGAGGATCTGTAATTGCAGCATGAGGATTGAGGACAGAATACTGACACTGTGAGGAATCTCTTGTTTCTAATTTTATTTTCCTATCTGTTCATAAATGTCATGAAAAATTAAAAAAGAAGTGTAGGGTGTTACAAAGTGCTGTCAGACAAATGTATCTTCTAAGTCATAAATTAATGATTTGTTTTCTCCATCTGCTTTGCCTGATACAAACAGGAACAGTCTGCTTTTGTTGAAAGTGGAAATGCCTCTGCTGAAATGATCTCGTGGAAATAGGAAGATGCAAGAAGAAAATGTTCAAGTAGCCTGTAAAGCCTGCACACTGCTACAAACAGAGGAAAGTTCACAAAAGGAAATAAGAGTTGGAGGATAGTGATTGATCCATATCATATGCTGTCCTCATGTGGTATGTATGTATCTGTTTTCCACAACTAATGAAAACTCACTTTTTTTTTCTTCTCTACTTCTAAAACATGACCTGCCTTTCTTTTTGTTATGTCTGTGACTTTGTGTTGTTGGGACTTAGTTCCATTCTTTCCAGTGTTGTTTTTATTTTTTTTTAACAATTACATTAGCTACCATCTCCAAGAGGAGTTTTTCCAGTTATAAATGAGGCTAACTGTAAAAGTAAGAAATGGAAGATGCTGAAGATGTGCCTGAGCAGTATTACTACAGCATTTCAAAAAGGTAATATAAGCTAATGCTTTGGAGACAGTGAACAATGGCTTCAGTCAGAGTAAAGAAGGTAAGTACTGTACTTCTAGTTAAATTAATTTTTTCTTCATTGCAGCAAATGAGAAAAAAAAAATCTAAATTTATTTTCTCTATTTTCCAAATATGACGTTGGAGGCTAGCAAAACCTTGTGGGTAGATGTTAGCTATTTACTTGTGGTTATGCCTGGGACAAGGAGGTATTGCACAGGGAGGTTGTTGGTGAAGTCTCCTGCACTTGCATGGTAAATTTCAGACAACCTTAGGGATAGAAGGTGGGGAAATATGTTGGTCTCATTGGGAGAATCAGCCCTGAGCTGTACCATGGTCTTTGCTTCTTCTCCAGCCTCTAACCAGGGTATGTTGGGACTTCACTTTGTGGGGCTGAGGCAAGTGGAGGCATAATAGAGCAGATGAGATTATAGAAAACTGTATTTTAGCTTGTTAGCTCAAATCAGTCTCTCAGGAGAAAGATAACTGAGGCAGCACGTAACTGGAGAAAGAGCCAGAAAGGGCAAATCTCTTTGCAAGGACAATTTATGGAGTATATCGAAAAATGATGGCTGTCTTTCACAGAAATATTATGAAAGTTGTATTTAAAAGTATGCACAAGCAGGTCAATTGTACCTTTTAATTTCTCTCCCTAAGCTCATCCACATATTTCCACCTCTTGTATTTTCCCTTATATAAAGCATTTTCATTCCAGCTGTCTTCTCTGTGAAACTCTTCTTTCATTCCCAAGCATTTCCAGCAGAACTCAGCACAGTGTGACTCACATGTGACATCCTGCTCAGCCCCGCCAAGGGATGGGGACCCTGGTCAGGTTGCTTTGTTACCAAGGAGGGGTGCAAAGTTATCACTCAAATCAACCCTCCTTCCCGCTCCTGTGTTTCCCGAGATGTTAATATTTTTATGGAAGAGCCATTTCCCTTAGTCCTATTTTCAGGTTTGTGCTAGCAGCCCCTAAGAATTAACATTGAAGACGGAGGTGAAAGAACATCTGTCAAGGTGAAGATCTGCACAGACAAAACAGAATTTTGGTTTTAAATGGAGTTTTACTACCATAGGGACTGCAGACATGGATTTTTTGAGCAGTGCAGATTGTCACAAGAGCCCAAAATATGATCCTTTTTCTGTTTGCTTATTTTTGAAGTACCTCAAATTTTTTAGCTTAAGCACCAGCTGTATTTTACGAACTTGTTCCCCTTCAGTGTTGAATCTTGTATACAGAGGAATATAATGGCAGAGGGAAACCATGAACAGTATCTGGAAAGATTGCTTGAAAACCTCTGCAAACCAGAATGAGGTTTAAGTGAAGTGTCTAAGTGAATGTAGCCTCCTTCAGGATTTCAAAGGACATTGCCATCCAGAAATTTTGGCACCACTTGTCTGCAAGCTAATTCTGATTCTAGAAGGGACCTGGCCCTCACAGCATGACTCTGCCTTGGTTCACCATCCTTCATAAGCAGCAGCAGTTTTATTTGCATTAAATGTCTCCTTGCTCCTGTGGCAATACCCTTCTCCATCATTCAGTGTAAGGGCATTTTTACATGATACTGCATTGTGCTATACAAACATAACCTTTAAATTTAATGACATTTTAAAAATAAATTTAACTGCTTAATAATTGCCAGAATGACATTTAGCTTTTGCTTTTTGTTTTGAAATATAAATACTTGTTTCAATTCCATAGTCCAGTAAGAAGTAAAGTATTTTTAATGGGCTCAAACACACCATTAAACTATTTTACATGTTACCACAGTGTCTCCATTTTTCTTTAAGTTATTCATTTGTTCCAGCACTCCTTTCTTTGGCAAGAAACTCACTTGCATAAGCTGTGACTGATTTTGAACTCAGTGACTTTTTGCTTCAGCAGAAAGAAGAGCTGAGTAAAAGAGGTTTTAGTTTAGAAATATTTCTTCTCCACCAGGAATCTGGGTGTCTATTAACTCCAGCAAGAATGGAGACTCTTAGCACTTGGCAGGATGGGCTTGCCACCTTATCCAGGTTCCAAGGATCTGTGCTGCTGCAGTCTCATTCCCACTTGTCCTCTGATTCTCACCCTGTGCTTTTCTGACTTTTTTAAGTGAAGGCATTGGTTTTCTTGGAAGGATTTGCAAAACCTATCCCTCTGCCACAAATATCCTGTAAGATGCAATACAGGTAATTTCTTAGAAGTGTGTTTTTTCTTTTTAATGGGCATGCAAAGTGCTGCTAATCATTAGTGGGTGTTTAAGGCAAATGAAAGCCAAGCTGATGAGTGAGTGATGCCTGGCAGGTAAATCCGTTGATTCTCCCAGTTGCTGTTGTTAGTTATGTTGCTTGCAGCAACTCTTTCCTTACTTTGCTTCCATGGAGTCCTTGGGAAACAAGGAAAATATGTATTAAAATTATAATACTACAATAGCGTAAGACATTTTTTCCTTGTTGGGATTCATTCTAAAGCAGTACATTACAATGGAAAATGCAGTCCTTTGCATCAGGCACTGCAGCAATGCAAACCTTGAAGTGCTCTTGAAAGCTCTCAGCGGCTCCTCTTGTGGGACGTGTTGAATGTAAGGACTGCGATGAGTGACTCACCTTGCTCAGTCTCACAGATACCAAACTGAAATGCACAGCTGGCTCTTTGGGGCTCTGTAACACTTCTGCTCACTGTGGTGGAGCCAGGATCCAAATGGAAAATATAAATTCTGTGAGAGAGCCCACATGAAAACCTTGCGTGCCTGAAGTCAGGCTGAGTTGTGTGTCCAGGTTCTCAGGGGACAGTTCTTTTATGCTTTCATTTTCAGGAGATTTCAGTCTTAAGGTGAACCTGATTCCAGGCTTCAGACAACCTTTGCATGGATACAACCCATGAGGCAGGAGGCTACATTTGGATTTGATCCACTGTCGGCCAATAGCTCACTGTTGATGGGCGTTGAAGACAGTCTTCTGGAGGCAACTCTGTCTCAAGAAGTCCCTATGCTGACGGTCAGGAGCTGTGAAGGAAAAAGAAGGGAAACACAGCTCAAGGCCCATTATTTACAGCATTGTCCTGAGCCTCTGTTGCTGACACCCTTCAGCACAGTCTCCTGGAGTAAATAGTTCTTTGCTCTAACCCCAAGGGACTGCTCCTGTGTGCTTCCTCAGGTAAATGATTCAATTTCTGTGCACCTTCACTTCCAGATATAGAAACTGGCATAATGCCTCACCTTAACTCTGTGCCTATGACAGGTAAATCAGGTAAATTTTAGTAATCTAAAAATATTTGGGCATCTGAAGATGCAAACTATCACACAATAAGGTTTTCAAAATACCACAGATTTCTAATTTCTTCTGCAGTGAATCACAGTGAATCACCTCAAACACTTGCTGCTTATATGGGGCTCAGCTCCCAAAGGCTGTGTGAAAGGAGTTTGCACAAAGCTTTGACCCTTCTTACAAACACGAATATGATTTGTGTTGTTTTTCTTAAAAAAATTAGACTTTTCTTCAAGTTTTCCACTGAAATGAAGATTTACAAGCACAAGCTCAAATAACACCCTTTTTCCACCTGCCTACTGTTGCTCCATACAGCTAGATGACTTTTCAAGGGGTTTAAAGATTAAAATATACATTAATTTGCACCTCTCTTTCTTTTGTCAAGTCTTGGTCACAAATGCAGCTTTATAAAAGCATCTGGTTGATATGATTCAGAACATATTTTACAAAACCACTAGGCTCTGTGGAGAGATTTGATTTCTTTGTCAGCGAGACTGACAACCAAAACCCACATAATCTGAAAGGAGATTCCGAGACAGGATCTGACAGCCCATCAGGGCGGACCTGCCGAGCTAGCAGAGCCCCGCGCAGGGATCGATGCAGGGCTCAGCGGTGGGGCAGGCATTGATCGGGCGGTGAAGGCTGTGATCAGCGCGCCAGACAGTGCGCTGGGGCTTGAAAGAAATGGGCAGGAGATCTTTCTCCTTTTTAATGCCTTTATTAAAAAAGAATCAGCTCAGGTGGGGAGAAATCGACGGGTTGCGCCCACACCACCATTGCTCCCAGGAGTGGCATGGAGGAGGAGGGTGATGCAGCTGTGTCTGCTGGTCTGCAGGCAGAGCTGGGGATTCCATCCTCATGAGAGATTAGGAGATTCCTCCTTTTCGGTCCAACACCTCAGGTCCTCTCTCTAGTCAAGATCTTTGAGGTTAGGGTGAGAAGCAAAAAGGATCCAAGCAGGCACTGGACTACGCTCCCATCCTTAGACATCACCTAGGTACCCCTAGTTCTATGTTGGCTCATTATTTTTAGGGGTTTTCCTGGAAAACTGCAAAATTTGGTGCAATGCATTTCTCATCTGCATACTAGCTCTGATGCCACTCCCATTCTCCTGGTACCTGCAGGGTCCCGGTGTCCCTCCCTGGCAAGCATCAGGGGGATAATGGTTTATCACCAACCATTAACAGGTAATTGAAGAAAAACTCTTAACAATGAAGCTAACTTAACAGCAACTGGTCCAACTTGTTTTAACTTTGCAACCTTAAAAAAAATAGATAACTTTTTTTATTCATAACAGGGCTGGCAGGGGAAGCCTGTGCCGTGGGAGAGGCCGTGAATCTCCTGCTGCCACAGCAGCTGTCCCTGAGCGCTGCTCGGCGGCCCCGCTGGCGGGCGTGAGGGGAGCCCGGGCAGGGATTTGTCATCGTCTGCGCCACTCAGCGGGTCTGGCACCACCTCAAGCAGAGGTTTTTGGCCGCTGTTCCAGCAGCTGAGCTGGGAAACAGCACCAAGTTTCGGCCCCGAGCTGTGCTTGTGAGGGTGGCCAAGCGCTGTGGAAGGGGATTCACAGGGCTGAATCTCTGCTGCGGCCTTCGTGCGGGACAGCTGCTCAGAAACCTGTGTTACCGTAGTCATGTTACCAGTGCATGAATCGTGAAAATCTGTCAGCAAAAAAATTTATAGGTAAAAAATAAGTCAGTACACCTCTTTAAAGTGTTGGCAGCATTTTATCAGGGTAAGTGTTTGGATCTTGTAACTGTATGAGCTTTCCAAAATATTAATTTAATTGCACAGCCGCCTTCTTATCTAATTTGCCCCTAGCCAGATTTTAAAATGATTCAAACTTCAAAGATGATAGTAAACCCACATGCACAAAGACACTTGGAAAAAACTATTTCTTTGAAATGCAAGTGATTACAAACTAGTGCTGATTCCCTGTGCTTTCCTTGCAGCCTTAGCTCTTCTGTGGGCATGGAGTGCTCTTGTTACTTGTCAACCGCTACCACCATTTAGGATCAGTTAAGCTTTCTCACATTAATTAAAAACTGTAATTAAATAACCAAAAAGCCCTCACTGTGACTCAGTCTCAGAGTGTGCATCTGGCTCTTGTTTGAAATGGGGGAAAAAAAAGTGAAGCTATGTCAGAAATTTCCGGGATGTTTTCTTTTGATTACCTCCTAAAGGCACTCTGCTGAAATGGTAACGGCTGGGAAATAAAAGAGAGAGAAAGACATCTTTTATTGAGGTGGAAAAGACTGTGGCAAATCCTACTACTTATGTTGCATTTTGATCTCAGAGTGCAGTACAGGACTAAGAGATCAGGAACAGAAGCTGCAAAATAAATATTATTGTAAAATATCTTTTAATATTTAGCCCTGTAACATCTCAGTGAACTTTACTTGAAATTTACTCTTACTCTCCCATATTAACACAAAAGAGGAAGATGAGTGCTAAAGAAGAAGATTTACCCTTGGAAGTGGCCACTACTGTATTTAAAAGCTATAATTTATGTATTTTAAAGGATGAGGGTATGGTTTCTGAGTATTTTTGGGAAAGAAAGAAAGAACTCTGCATGAGGTTTATCATATTGCACAAGATCTGCCACCACTAATAAAATTTTACCCCTTTTGTGTTGTTTTAGTGAGCATATGAAATGGGGAGGGGAGGATACCTCAAAATCTGTCTCTTGATGGAGAGGACATACAGATATAGTTAAAGCTTTGTAATGATTAAACTGTCCTGATCATAAAGACAATACTTATTTCCTCATAACTCCCCATCTAGATCTCATGAGAACTGTTAAAAACATTTGTTGAGCAGCTGTCTCTAGAAGGAAGAGTGCACTAGTGAAATGTGTTTCTTAAATGATTACAGATTTTGGTGGATTGCTGTTTGGAATTCTTCTTAAATAAAGATTTCAGAGTGAAAAAAATGTTAATTTCTAAATACACTTATTTTTCTACAAAAAAGAGGTTCAAAATTATAGTTATTGAGCAGAAAATTTGGAGTTACACAAAGTAATTTTTTGAAGGTGGGAAGCATGTGTGATAACTGCTGGCTTTATAGCTGAATTTAGTTTAAAAGAAAAAAGATTATCTCTTCCAAGACAGAAATTCTCTTTTTATCAGCTCAAGATTGTTAATTCTATCATGAAAGATGGCAAAAGAGTAATTTCTTTGTTTGTTTGACTTTTTTTTTATTCATGTGTTTAAGTGAAAAACACATCTTAGGAGACTGTGGACCAGATTGCTCTGAGCCCCATTCACCCTGGCCTTGAACACTTCCAGCAATGGGACATCCACGCTTCTCTGGGCAGCCTGTGCCAGTGTCTCGCCACCCTCATAGCAAAGAGTCTCTTTCTAATATCTTATCTAAACCTGCCCTCTTGGAGTTTAAAACCATTGCTCCTTCTCCTGTCACTGCAGGCCTTGGTAAAATGTCCCTTTCCAGCTCTCTTGTAAGTCCACTTTTATATATTGAAGGGCCACAATGAGGTCATGCTGGAGCCTTCCCTTCTCCAGGATGAACAGCCCCGGCTCTCTCAGCCTGTCCTCATGGGAGAGGTGCTCCAGCCCTCTGATCATCTTCATGACCCTCCTGTGGACTTCTGTGCAGACTAAAGAAAAGAAATATATGTCCTGTGCTTTATCTGGTCCCCTCTTCCCAGGCAGTTAAATCTCAAGAATTAGAGAGGGGGAAGACCCAAGAAACACTTCTCTGAAATGGTAGTAGACAGAGGGAGTTGTTTAACCACAATCTGTGTGGACTGCTGTGAGGATGCTGAATGTGATCTGTTAAAATTTCTATCGCTACCTTTCCATTAATTCTGAAGACAGTAATTGCAAGGTTGAATTTGTTCTAAGCTTGTCAGGGGTAGCCATTTGACCACCATTTCCAGGAGGAAGAAATGGCTATCTTGGACAGGAAGGCAAAGCCATGATTCAAAAGCAAAGGAGAGGATTTTGGTAGTATTATGAAGCGCTTCTTCCGAATGTGCTTGGCAAGAGAATTATTTTAAGAATTGGGATTTCTGTTTCCAATTACAAAACCTTAAGAAATTATTAGAAAATGCAAAGCTGTATACATAAGCTTTGGAGGCTAATTTATGTGTGCCTAATTTATGTGTGTCTATGGGAAAAGGTGAGGTGCCTTATCCTTTCAATCTGTATTTTTCTGATGGGACAGTCCTTTCTGCACTTTCTGGCCCCAGATCCAGCATGTTACTGAATAACCTGAAGATTCCTGGTGGCAGAAGCAAGAGTTAAAGCAAAAACATGTCAGTGGACCTGGATCCTAGTGACACTGTGGTGGCTTGAGAGGTGTCTGCTCTGTGCATGTGTCTGCTTCTGGAAAGAGAGGGACCATGATGTGTCCTCATTGCATGGTTGAAGGTCAAGTTGAGAAACCTGGATCACACTGAAGTGAACAGCTACATCCAAATCATGCAGCACAGTCTTACACAGAGATCATGTTTGGCTCATGCCAAAACAGTCTCCATGTGAAAAGACATCTACTCTCCACAAGGTTGATTAGCTCAAGCACAACAAAGGGGCAACCTACACCACCAGTGGTATCTCTTTTTATGTTAATTTGAGCTAAATCTATCTCTTATGCCTTATTACAGCATGTAGACATACCCTTTCATTTTTTGTGTATATATATGATAGCATTCATTAAAACCACCCATGTCTGTTTCCTGGTAAAATTGAGCAGTTTGACATTTTAGATGAAAATCAGAATTCAGGCTGAAAGGAAGCCAGGGTAGGGACTTTCTAATAAGGAGCCCATGCAGTCTGTGGACTGCTGTGGACTCTTTTAAGTTTTTCTAGGCATATTTTCAGGTTTTTGATTGCTTGGCTCTCAAAATCCATGTACTAAATTGAAGCAGCCGACTGATGTTTCAATTGTTCAGTGTGTATCTGTGCTGACCAGCTTTGCAGCTAGATTGAATATTTGCTAAAATCTCCTCATCTGTGTACTGGAAAATGCCTCTTCTGAGAATTGTTCAAAACACCTGGTCAGTCCATGGCCCAATTCTCTTTCTATTGGACATTCTACCAAGAAAATGGTAATTTTACAGGCCAGTGCAGTATCTTTACAAACAATAGTTCTACATTTCTCTCAGTGAACAATTAATAGCAGAGGGTTTCAGAAACATATTCTACACTGGTATAAACTAACATTTCAGTAGACATGACAAAGAAAACTTGTCTGTTTCTCAATGGAAAAGTTCTGTAAGAAATAAAATAATGTTTCACTCTATAAAAAATTTCCTTGCAAGTAAGACCTCTTACATTCGATCCTCTCAAATATTTGCAGGAAAAAAAGGGTGTCAAATTTCTACCAGAGAGCTGCTTGAAGTTTATTTGGATAACTTGTTAAGTTTGCCTGTTGATGGCTATGCTATGACTGACTGTCACTGATCTGGATAAGCAGCCTCATTTTTGGATAGGGAGCTGTGTGGAAACCCTGAGATAAGGAGAGAACAGTTTGAGAGAGATTCAAAGATTAGATATCTGCATTTCAGACAAGTGCATCTTGTGAAGACCCTTGAGAAGCAGTGGATACTCAGTGTGATTCACATTAATCACAGTAAACGAGACTGTGGTCTAGAAACACTTCAGGTTGTGTAGACAGAGGCATCTGCATTTCATAAGTACCAACCTTGGCAATCATGGCACCAAAGTCACAGTAACACTTTGGTCCTGTTTTTTCACTACTGACATGAAGCAGAAGAAGGGTCTATACAGGAAAAGGTATATTCTGTTTGTTGGTTGTGGTCAGATCTGTATTTGCAGAATGTGTGCTTGGAAGGTGTCAGATATTAATTAAGTACACAGATTACAAAAGAAAACATAGCATGATGGTTATGCTTCCAGGGTCTGAATTTCAATGAAGGTTTGGGCTGAGGCTACAGATGCTTCCTGCTTTGCCCCAGGCTTACCACCTCAGTTTTGCAGAAGTGCAAAAGTCCAGTGTAGTTGATTAGCTTTTGTTTTTTGGCTCTTTTTTATTGTAGAACTGGGAAATGCCAAATGTTTTTATCACCCCTCTTCTCTAAGTCGGAGGGGAGGTTGCCCTTACAAATGCACGGCTAAGGTAGGTGCAGGGAAAGGGAGACTCGTCTGTAAAAGCTTCCATTGGGTGTGGAAAGATGAGGGGAGCTGCTTTGGCACTCAGGGCACAGTAATGGTTGCCTGCTTGCCAGTGCACGCCCCTTCTTGCCCCAGATCCAGAGAATTTGGCTCCTGGGCTGAGAAGGAGTGTGTAGAATTTTTCTGTTGGTTACTCTGTCCTGAAACTTCTAATGGAGTAATTTTGAGACCAGTTTGGTTTTTTATTAAAAAACCAACCAACCAAAACCACATAAAAACCCCAAAACCCACACAAAACTCACAAAAAAAACCTCCCCCCAAAACCCAACAGTTTTCTCCAGTTTCTCAGAAAAACAGGAGATGATTTCATCTTATGATAATTGCTGAATTTATTTTTAAGGTGGGAGAGTGTCAAAAGCTGTAATCTTGCACTCCTCCTTTAATATATAACATCCTGATTGTAGTGGCCCAGAAAAATTAACAAGTATTCAAACAACCCTAACAAAAAAGGATGCGGGTCCACCATTATCCAGACTGCATGACTCATTAAAGTGAAGGGTGAAGAGCACAGCAGAATGGCATTAATCACTCAGTTCTGCTACAGGAAGAAAAGCATTTGTGTGATACTTTATTTACAACATACCATATGCAGAATTAGCTGATAGTCTCACAAAGACTCTAGGGATGTTGCTGACAAAGGAACATCCCACTTCTAAATAATTTTGCAAGGCTATTTAGTTCAATTTCATTTTAGACTTTGCATTTTCCTGACAATCATACACAAAAGATAGTAATATTTTTTCCTTTGTGATGAAAAAGAAAAGCTTAATTTCATGTTTAATGGCTTCTTCTCTCTTGGATTTCAGAATATGACAAGAACTCACATAAGTCTGAAAATACAATTTCATGACTAGATTTTGTAAGACCAAGAGAGGGAAAAACACCCCAAACTTATTACAAGCCTGAAGGCATATTTTTTAGCGTATTTGGATGAGTTTTCTTGAAGATGCTCTCAGAAAAGTCATATGGTATTAGCTGAGTTGTCATACCACAGGCAGCTGTGCTATTAGAATAAGAGAAACGAATGGGTGAAGTAAAACACTGAATACTTTGACCCTCTGAAGAATACCCAGGATCAGAAAACAGAAAAGAAAAAGCAATCTGAATGGCGAAATGGACCAAAAAGGGGTATGAGAAGCATTGTTTCTGATGACAGGTGGCACTGGTGGTTTTGGTGTATACATGTTATAAACTACCATTAAAGAAAATGTATCTGGCTCAGAATCAGATTACTGGTGACAGTCATTGTACCTCTCCAAGGATCTCAGAGAAGATGTTAGAGCCCTGGACTGTGTTGTGCAAAGGTTCATGTTGCACAGCACTGTTCATAAATGGGGCAGTACACAGAGAAAATCTCAGATGTGGCTGATACCACTACAAAATCCAAATACAGAAGAAAAGAGACTTGGTGCACGAAGAAGTGACAAATTCTAAGTTGACGGTACAAAAAACAACATATGCAGCTTCATATGCTATGGCAAACACCATAAACTGTAGAATGGGCTGGTATTTGAAAAAAATTAATATGGTTTGATTATTGTTGTTGTTTTTGACTGGGGAGCTGTTGCAGAGCTTCTACCAGGAACCAGCTGGGACTGATTACTGTGTGGATCAGGACACACTCAGCACTGCAGAGCAGCCAGACCTGAACCTCTTGTGCAGCAGACCTCTGCCAGGCTTGGAGTGGCTGCTGGATTTCCTGTGCTAGAGAGCACAGAAGGATTCCCAGTCTGAAACTGCTGTGTCTTGACTGGAGGGTGTTCAGATTTGTCCATACACCACCATTCTCACCTTCCATAAATCACTCCAAAGAGCTGTTTTAAGATCAGACAGGATTCTTTCAATGTGGTCCATGGGGTTTCTTTTGGTGTTCAACAAGCTTTTCAATTATTGTTAATTCAGGTGGGGAGGGCCTGTGATATCAACAGAAAATTTTTGATTACAGTTTTGATTACAATCATGGCCTTTTAGCTTCTAATGGGCTGCTTTGATTTAAAATTAACTCTCAAACACTTCTTAATTTGCTGAAGTAAAAAAAAAATTATCTTGGTTTTTACATACTCTTCCAAATTTGCAATACTACAACACATAGTAAACATATAATTCCTCCAGTGATATCAATAGAATGTTCTTATGCTTAGAGATGTACACATCTCCAAGATCTTAATTCTATATTGTCATAACTATGGAATAAGACATAGGTGTGAGCTGGGGCTGATTTCCCTAGTAAGTTGAAAATATTTTACTTTGAGTGGTCAGGTTCAAAAATTAATAAAAAATTCACTCATCATCTTTCCTGGGTCACTTAACCAGTCTGAGCCCAGGCTTTGTGTTAAAACTTGATGGCATTTTCCTCCCTATGATGGATATATTTGAAAAAAATCAATGCTAATGCCTTCCCTTGTAAGGTATTAATTGCCAGGATGAGCTAAACACAGTCAGCTGGTTGTTTCTGACCCACAGGAGATAATCACCATCTGTCTTCACATCACTACCTACCTTTGCTGCCTGCAACTTCTTCTGTCATATCTTAGTACTCAGCAGTCAATTTAAACTCAGAAACATTTTCTATATTTGTTTACCTTTGCAAAATGCTTCTATTGTTTCAAACCTGTACAAATATTTGTGTGCCTGAAATCTTGTTTTCTCAGTGACATAGATGGTCCTAAGAGATTGCTTGTCTTTGCAAATTGTGTCTTTTCAACAAAAAAGCCTCTTTAACCAATTCATCTGAACTAATCTGTGTTTTGTAATGTCTTCCAAACTTACATATTTTTAACACAAAAAAAATCTAGAGTGAATTCTATATGATCATGATAGGGTAACTTTTTTTTCCCTGTCATACTGGATTATTGAAGCTCAGAAGTATGTGTGCTCAATACAGCTTATCTTACTTTAGGACTCATAAATTATTTTGGTGAATTTGATTTCTATTTCAAGAAATTATTTTCAAGTTCATCTTGAGAAGACAACTGTTTTGTTAATTATTGACTGAAACCCAAGACACTGAACGAAGCATGATATGATAAAACTGTTATTTTATAAACATTTCTCTGTCCCTGAACACAACCATAATTAAATCAGAGCTGCAACACTAAATACTCTATATACACTAGGTTCATGCTATCTGTGAATTATAAAAACCAGAAAATCATGGATATCTCAATAAGGAAATATGTCTTTCTTTGGTCCCATTTTCTTACAGAAAGTTTCTCTGTCACATTTTCCCTGTTGCATTTTAAATTGCAATATTCCAGGTCATTCAAGCTCTGTGAAATAAATCACATGTCAAGAAGTCAAGTATCTGTATTTCCTTCATATACACAGTCTGTGAGAGCATTCCTTTAGACTTCCTACCTCGCCATGGGGAAGCATTTTATTTTACCTTATTTATTCACGGTACAAACAGGTCTTAGATAATGAAAACAAGGGCAGTGGGAAATAATGTCAACAAAAAGTACCCAAAAGGTTTACATAAACTGCCATCTGCACTTCTGTAACGTGCAGATGTAACTGCTGTGGATAATAGAAATACCTGTCATTTCAGCTGCCAACATATCTTGGCAATTTCACCGAGTTGCCCTTTGGGTGCTCCATTTGCTGCAGTGCTTTGACTGGTCTTGCCTTACTACCTTTCACAGGCAAAGTTAATGGCTCTGATCATTCCTTTCTACTCACTTCACACATTCATTCTGACTCAACGTTTTCTCTGACTCACAGTCTGTTTCTATTTCCATTACCATGAGTGCATGTGAAACATGCTGGGCTAATGCGGGATGGCACAGGCATCGCAACGCGTTATTCATACCTGTGTGAGTAACAGCCACTCACTCCTTGGTACATGTGTATTGACTCCAGAGCACTTCACTTCCTGCTTCTCCCACTTATTCAATCACTTGGGAAACCTTCTTCTACAGCGCAGAGATAAATCCTCTTGTTCTTGTGTCAGAATGGAACTGCCCCAACAAAACAGGATTACACCTTCAGCCAACTTTAAGAGAATTATCAAGAAAAGAGGTAAAAAAAAAAAGAAGAAAAGAAAGTTTAGAAGTTCTGATGGACCTGCTATGTTCTTGTTAAATCAAGATCAGTATCTGACCTGTAGGTATTGCCACTGTTTCAAATATTGGGATTTTCTAGTTGAAAGCCCACTGTACATGCAAATTCTACTGGGTAGATTCTCCTCATGGATGTACCTTATTATGTGCTATGTAAGATGCAAAATTGCAGGGAAATTTTGAGCAAACTGTGTGAAACTCCTGACGTCTCTCCAAAGTCCACAAAACAAACAGAAACTACTAGCAGAAGGAATATCCTTTTCTATACTAACATCTGTGAGCAAAGGAAGCCAGAAAAGAGAAGAGATGTACAAAATAATCACAGCATTATCTATTAATTTAAACACGACATTAAGGTAACAAATTGGCTGGTTTTGGTTGGGTTTTTTGTTTTTTTTTTTTTTTTTTTTTTTTTTTTTTTTTTTTTGTTTGTTTTTTTAGATTTTGTTTTTGTTTTGGGCTTGTTTTTTTATTTTTTTAAATACTGAAACATTATTACATACAAAAGTGAAAAACCTGGAGATTTAAATTTATCAGAATACTCTACTAATCCTACTTTTATACATAGATTATTAATTGACAAATTTCACCTTTTAGATACTTTCTAAGAGGTCATGGACTCACTGATTACTATAGAACAGCAGAGTTAAATTTTCTAGGAGCTCCTACTGGCTATCCACAAATGTGGCAACAGCTCTAGTTCAGTTGCTTGATGGTTAAAGAATATTGGTAATATGTGCTGTGTAATCTACAATGTCAATACACTTGAATTAACTTCATTACATGCAGTAAGTCAGGTTCTAACAGTGAAGACATCCAGGTGTAACAAAAAAGTTCTGACATGCACAGAAGATCTGATGTTCAGTCTGCCTTGAAAATGGCATAGTCTGTCTCTTAGAAAATTCTGATGGACAGGAAATAAATCTTAAAATGCAGTTTTAAATACCCAGTTAGTCAGAATTCGAGGAAAATCTGGAGCTGTGTGGCATAAGTGCAGAGGTTTTATTATTTCAATGTTTTTGCTCTGCACAATGTTGCCAGGGACAAACACATCATATGTTCTGAAGGGCTTCCCTGTAGTCACTGCAGCATCATACTGAGCACAGGCTCCAGAAGCCTTGCTCATAGGAGGATTGAGTCCATTTGGAAAAGTTGGAGATGACACATCTGGTAAATAGGTGTGATGCTCTGGTTTTACAGCTCCAAGTGGGTGGATCACTGGGTGTCACTCGTGGGTATAGTGGTGGAGGCAGGGAAGGAAGGCCAAAAAGAACTTGATTGGGCCAGGGGGAAACCTCATTTCTTCACTGTAACATTGAAAAAGTGATATCACAGAGCAAATATTATAGTAAAACATGATTTTGGCTTGCTTATTTCCACCCTCCCTTGTTTTACTGTAAAAACACTTTCTGGAATTTTCGGATGTTTGATTTATTTGTTTTGGTTTTTTTTGTTTGGTTTAATGTATTTTTTCTTTAGCCACTATGGTACTATAACAGTAATTAACATTCAGTGCAGTACAGTATTTTGTCTTGCTCAAAATTATTAATAAACAAGTATTGATCAGACTTTTTTCATCTTCACTTCTCTCTAGTAGCATGATCCTTTCAATTTGGCATTTGCTGAACTTATTCTCTTTACAATAGCAGCGCAGTCTTTACACACAGAAATTTTTGTCTTCAACTGCTGTTATTTTAAGCTGGCCATGCACTAATAACTGACAGCAGCTTGGTTTTTCAGGAAATGTTTTAAAAAACAGGCATCAGTGAACATAGATGCCGTTAGCATTTCAGTATAACGAGCACTCACCACCCTTCTGAGTAATTTTCTGGATTATCTCAACAACCTGGAAATCAAAGTTCAAAATTGTGTGTTTTTTCACAGGAGAACAAGATATGAGTTGCTTATGCTGGTAACTAAAGACATATGAAGCACTTGGATACTCCAATTATCTTCTGACTCATTGAAATTTGTAAACTCTCTGTGGACCTCCTAAACACTCCAGTGAAAAGAGTAGAGGTTACAGATATCTGGGTAATTGAACTGAACTCAAATACTTCATCTGGTTTCAGCAACATTTCTTGCATTTCTTACTCTGGAGTTCTAATTTGTTGTTGTGAAATCATCTTTCTGGGAAAAACAATCAAAACTAAACCAACAACAACAAAACCCCACAACACCCAAAACCAACTGCAGGAACCAGATTAAACAAATTCTCCAAACTGCATTTTTTGCTATGTATTAAAGTTGGTATTTGAGTGCACAGAGCAAAATTAACTGGAGGGAAATGCCAGTGCATCTCCTCACACCCTTTCCTTGGGAAACCCCAGGGACCACTGGTGTTGGCAGGTGTTGGCATCTGCTCTTCCACCCGTGGTCTTGGTGACACTGGTCTTTGGCCACCCTCCATGTCACTGGCCTATGGCCTCTTCTTGTGCATCCTCCTGAGCTCCAGGGTTGCTCCTGGGAGTTGCCAGTGCTCACCCTTCCATCTCTGCTGCCTGGCATGAAACTTTCCATCCCACCAGGGCTGCTTGCTTACACATCCCTTTTAGGAGGCAGGTGCAAGAGGCTGGCAGTCTTCCTGAGGGGTTTTTATGTAACATCTAGTGTGGGGTTTATACTCCTGCAATCTTCCTTGGGACTCTGGGGTACAGGGATCTTCATACAATAAGTGTGAGCTGATGCTCTGTGCTGCATGTGGAGTGAAACCTGTCTCCAGGCAGAAGCTCTGCTGGAGCTCTGGTAGTGGGAAGTGAGCTGTCTCCCAACATTAACCAGGGTATTGGTAATTTCTCCCTGTTTCAGTATTTTCTTTAACGTTGGGTAACATTAAATAGAATGCAGAAGGCACTTAAGTGGTGACAGGGACTTTGCAGGGGAGTCTTGTAGCCAATTCTCAGGGGGAATCAATCACTGCTCTTCACTCAGCAATGATGACAGAGTTACAGTGACTGCATGGGATGTAAATTTAAACCCCAGTGTCCTCTTACTGCAGTTCCAATATCTTTATTCTTTCTGGCTTGAAGATGAAACTTCATATGGAGAAGTTCACAGAGAAATTCACTGTTTTAAAAGAGCATAAGTAATGCTGTTTACTATAAACTTGTTGTTAAACTGTGACATCAGTATTTGGGAAGATACTGATTATAGGACTCAGTGAGAAGTCATCTCGGTCAATGGACAACAGCTCAGAAAATGAGCAGAAATTTCTTGTCTTTAAGACAAAACTTAACTCGAATCTGTGTCGCTTTATAAAGATGCAGAAAGGCTGCCAGTGGCAGAAGTTGTACATCGAAACAAAAAAATTCTGTGGAATTCTTCTCAAAAATGGTTGTTGTAGTACTGAAATTCCTAGCATGCTGGAAAGTGCTAGGGAAGATTCCTGGACATAGCTCAAGTCTTTGCAGTTAGATACTATCAGTCATTAAAGAAAAACATAGCTGCTTGGAAAGAGCAGAATGACTTTTTGATTGAAAATCAAAATTACAGTAGAAGCTTGCATGGTTTCCATCCCCCTTTGCTCAGCATTCACTGAGGTCATGCATTTATATACACTTTGCTTATGAAACTACTAACAGAGTATAAGGTACATTACAGCTTTTCTGCTCAAATGAACCAATTGAAAACTACATTTCAACTCCTGGAAACAGTTATCTCACACTATCATTGCCTACATTTGGCAATAGGTTTTGAAAGATGCTCTATGACTGTCCTGTTATGTGGGTTCCTAAAGCTCAGAACATGTTTGTCACTACACATCTCTGTCTCAGGGACACAGTGGCTTGTTTCTCATAATTTTGCTTTTATTTGTTGCATTCTTAACACTTCCAAAAAAACCCAATTAATCAAGTGAAGAGAGAGTGAATTAGCCTTGGAATTAATTTATGGGTAAGCATGTTCTTGAAAGCTCTTAAATTTCTCAGTGTACTAGACTGACAGGAAAACGCACAGAAGCAAGAAATCAGAGACCTGCCATAGTGCATCTCTGATTACAGTTGTAATCTCCACATTTGAGAGAGCATGTGAGAGATGCATGATTTACAAACAGTACCCTTATAAACCTGACCAGTCCTTTAGGCTATGGATTGTACAGCTCATGCATTCCAGTGAAGCATTTGTATTCCTGGTACACTGCTTCTTTTTAAAATTCTTCTAAACTCTTCTTCCCATTTCACTTCACCTCTGCCCATCTCACCTAAGACAGCAGCAGTCATCAGGGATGCATATATTCCTCTACTACATTCTTTCTTTCATGGCACACATTCAGTCTCAGGAGATTTGCTTTCACTGCTTCTGTATTTTGAACAGCTTGAAAGAAGAGATGGCTGAAAGAAGGGTCAACAAGTAAGCTTTAAAATGATAAACAGACTGGTTGCTGGCATGCCCGAGCATTTTTGGGGCATATTTTATATTTTCGTCTCACTGGTGCTTCTTAATTTAATACAGAAGCTTGAAAGGACCTCTAGTATTAATGAAGATCATATAGAGAATATATTTGGCAAAACTACAGTGTGATCATGCTGCATCTGTTATCTGAAGTAAAAACTGAGGTCAGAATTTGAATAAAGAGTAAATGAATATTTTTGCATTTACAAAATAGCACATGTCAGTTTTCAGTGCAACTGCATCAAAATTCTACTGCCTACACTGACTATGTCAGACTGCATGTTCTTCTCTCTCCATGAGGCTGGTAAGGTCCATGGCAAGCAACTGCCAGCCAATACAGAAAACGAAATCTCTTAATCTTGATGACAATGTACGCTTGGTACAAAATAATTAGCTTTGTGTATGCTGAAGTAGGAAAAAAGAAGAAATCAACACAAAAGAATATTGAAGTAGTAGGATAATTTGTCCGCTAATATTTGGTGTCAAACACAGGAACTTTCATAGTGATTATCAGAGGAGGAAGAAGACTATAAACCAGACAGTCATAAGAAGGAAGGCTACTGAACTGGGAAAGAAAACAGTTTGGATGGAATGGGTGTGAGTTGAGGCACAGGCTTTCCTCCATCTGCAGTCTGCAATGAATTTTCTGTAGAAATCACATCCAGATGGAAGGCCCAGTTTCTCATTAAGCAAAACCTTTAAAAAAGTGAAGCAAAAAGCCACTGCCCACTCTGGAGATGCTCTTGGTGAGCCCTTATTTTCAGATAAGAACATCACTGCCCATACTCAGTTTACTGCCTGGTTTTGATATTTGAATGTTGGAGAACTAGAGCTGGAAAGAAATTATTCCTGGCTATGAAATCACATTAACTTTAGCAACATATTTGAAAGTTGTAAATGAAAATTTTCCTCTGACCAATGTAGAAAAACCATTGCTCAAAGTGTCTGACCAAAGTATTAGTATTTTTCAATAAACCTAGCTCAGAACTATAAATGTATCTTGCACATGGCAAGGTAGAATATTGAATAGTTTCACTTCTCTAGTAAAGGAGCAAAAAAAGGAGAGTTATTTCTTCTAGGATACACTGGAGCTGTTTTGTTCAATCAAATATTTCCCAGTGCTTTTGAAAAATGGGCAGAGGAAGATCATTGCTTTGCCCCAATTACATGCAACTGAGAACTGACTTCCTGAAATGAAGGGAAGTCTCCAGGGTAACTGTCTTGAAATCAGGTGTCAGACTCTTAAGATTCAGTTTATAAGATCCTGCCCATACAATGAGAAAGAATTCTGTGTTACTCTGATCATCTGATCTGTTACCAGCAGAGCTCAGGATGAATTCAACAGTCTTGATGGGACTTGTACTAATGACAAGTATGAAAGAAGTATGCTATATTCCAAATATTTTGATTTTTTTTTTAGTTGATAGGTGATCTCTCAAGAGTTCTGTTATTCATTAATGCATTGTTACCCAAGCCAAGCTTTTCTATGAATGTTTGTGTATTTTATAATCATTATAGTGTCTATATTCTACCTTGACTACTATCTTGAGACCACAAAAGTGTTATGCCAATGAGACAGCTTCTTTTTAAATATAAATCAGCTTTTAAAACACACTAAAAAGCTAGAAGAATGCCAACAGAATTTTCAGCTTGTTAGGATTCGAAATTCTCCTGGAATTGTACCCTCTCACTGACAGGCAGCTGCATTGTGTAGCCATTGTTTGGAAGTTTCTCCAAGCTCTGTGCCAAATATGACACTGTGATTTAATTTTAAAGCCAGAAATGCAAATCTCAGTATGCAGACACTCAGATAACAGCAAAGGCAGAGTCCTCAGCAATCTGAGTTGCTAAGGCTATTTCCAAGAGTATAGAACACATATTTTGAAAAAGTGAACCTGTAGAACTGGGATGAAGAGCACAGGAAACCTCTCCAGGTAGGCAGTGAGGATCTAGTCAATTCTCTCCCACAGCACTGGCTTCTCTCTCCCAGCTGCCACCTCTGCCTTGGCTTATTAACTTTCCTTTGAGGCTGTTGTGCAGGGGTTTGGAAAGCAGTAGCACCTTCTTTCAGAAAAAAAAAAATCCTTTGTGCCACTGTGAAGACACCTTGTCTTTCCTCAGGGGCTTTGTGTTTGAAATAAGCAGAACGGTTGGCAAAATCAGAGATACTGTATTTGCTGCTGGGTAATTGCTTGGTTTCCTTAACAATCTTGGTCTGGGAGTCACCTGGATGGACAAATGATTATGTCCATGCAGGGCTTGGTTTGAGGCAAAAGGAAACCTGGGAAAACAGAAGATAAAAGAATATGAGCTAAGGAAATTGGTGTCCTACTTATGATTGTGGTAAAAGAGTTCAGAATTTACCACATCTCTCACTTAAAGGAAAAGATTGTGCAGCATCACATCTGGGCCAGAAGCAACAAACAGGAAAAACACAGTAAACAAAAGCAGAATATGTGTGCTCAGCCATGTCTTACTTGTACTGCTATGAATATAATTACAGTAAACATGTTGATATGTATTGCAAATAGAACCTCATTACTGTGAAAGGAGACAGTGGGAAAAAAATTAGTCAGAGGAGCCTAATACTGAAAAACAGAGCTAAAACCACCCCTACAGACTATCTGTAAAGGTGTAAGGGTAGATAAATTCTCCACAGTTCTTCAGTAAATGGAGGGAAAGCATGTGTCAAAAATAATTAAACCAGCCAATATTTCACAGTCACAGTGTCTGAGTTACTCTTTTTTTTCTGTATCTAAATTTCAAAGCAGCAGCCTCCTTTCCTTGCCTGTGCAGCACGCTGCTTCCAGATGGGTGACTTATGTAAGTCTGTAAGAGACACCAAGTCGAGGTCTGAGGCATGCAGAGGAAACACAAGAAGAGACCAACCAAGAGAAGAGAGGAGAGGAAGCGTCAGGGTAGGCAAGAACATCTCTCTTGCTGCAATCCTCAGCCCCTCTTCCTTTCTGACCCCTACAAGATCTGACAGGGCTGGGATACAGGAAAGTTTGATGGACTCCATCAAAGTCACACATTGCCATCTGCTTAAGAAAAGTCTCTCTTCTTTCTATGCTAATGTCACTGTAACAGTGCAACTCTTCTAGAATATGAGGTATCATTAAGCCTGTTTCTTATTTTCTTTCCTCTGATTCCTGCCCTTTTGCATCCTTTGTGATGTAAGACTCCAGAGTCCTCCCTCTGTTTCTATTTCCTATTCCTTTCTCTCTGTTTGAAGATTTCAGTGCAGGGATGGAAGAATGGAAATATACTGTTGTAAATGCAACTTCTTATCTTCTTTTTTCTCCATTGCTCTAATGATGGTTATTACTGGGAGCTTCCCAGCTGTGGTACTTTTGTTGCCTTCTCCATTCAAGAAGGCAGTAACTTGTGCACCTCCTGCATCACTGTTTCCTACAGGATGCACAGTACTTTAATGCCTGTGATAGGAAATAAGGGAATCCTACAGAGTGACAATTTCCTTCAGTCACCAGTTCCTTGCTGACACTTTATCAGTTCACAACAAGCAAAACTGGAACTTATCACTTACACTGAGAGAGACAAGAAAATACATTTTCTGCATCTTGAATCTTTCATTGAGCTCTATCCTGTCTGTCAATGTCTCTTTGATGTGCGGATATAAGCGTTTGAAATTCCCTTGATCTCAAACAATGATAATACTCACTGCCTTAGCTATAGCAATAGAAATTCCTCTTTGCTGATACAAGGCAACACACATTTAGCAGATTACATGTTGGGACCTCTACAATACTTATAGCAACCATACTTTCCAAGATCTCAGTCTATGTCTTAGAATCCACACTCACTGTTTATGACTGTGATAAAACATACGCTTGTTCAAACAAGTTTATCCCATCTGTCTATTCAAGGTCTGCAGAGACACATTAGTTTGGCAATTGCTGTATTACAGCATTATTTACCACTATTTATATGAAAATAGTTATATTGTCAACACTTACTTTATGTACTTTGTCTAGATTTGCAAGACAATGAATCTTTGTGCCCACTAAAATAATCTATTTGTCTATTTCCTGAGCCCCTGTCAATATAATCATCAACTTTTAATTACCTTAATATGACACATTTTACTGGAATTTCAGCCACATGAAATGGAGTGTATAGTCAAGGGTGAGCTGCCAACTTTCTATAATCTACCTTTTGAGATAAATAAAAGCTTTGTCTTCCAAAACAATCAATCCTGTACCACTGGGCTTTGTCCCATCATCTGGCACCATCATCACTCTCTACCTCTGACATGAAATGATTTTGCATTTGCAAGCCAGTAAAAGGACAGGAGGAAATCTTTGTCTCAAATTCCTGTATTTATTCTAGAGCAACTTGCCCAGATGAGGACAAGCACTCGTCACTCATGTAACCAGTTCCTTTCAAATCAGTCTGACACCCAGGAAAACAAGAAGCTTTGGGAGGATGTCATCGGCTGCGGTCAGCAGTAATAGCAGCTTGCTTATTTATAGTACTTTTCATCCAGAACTCTGAATGCAAACATGAAGGCAAAATTAAGAAAGTACAAAGTAAGAGCAAAGCATTGATTGAGTATTGGAGACGCCAGCCTGTGTCTAAGGAATAAGGGGCAGCACTAATTATAAACATATTTGCTTTTAATGTCGTGTTTTAGAACTTTAATGGTCATCTAATGTATTTTTTATGAGATGAAGATACTTCTTTCAAAACCTCAGGAACATGTGCAACTGCTTTTAATTTCAGTGGGACTTGTAAAAGCTTATTAGCCTCTAGATTTGTCCTTCCAATATATTTAATTAAATATATAAATAAGATAACGATAAAGCCTGAAGAGGCTCAGACACAGTAAGCACCAAACCATCTTTCCTGCTCTTTTTATCCTAGGAATAGTCATGAGCTGGTCAATTATCACTTTGAATTAAACTAATTGCACAACTTCCTGGGCTGAAGTGGGCTGCAGATCGTGTGTCCCACTTTGGCATCTCCAGTGCTGATCCCTTGCCTACACAGTAGTGGAACAGAAGTGGCACTGCCGCAGATATTTCAGCGTTACCTCAGAACAGACAAATGGTAACAGAATGTTTGTGGCAGCTTCACGATTCCTTTGAACTACCTTTATCCCAGAACATGAAAATAACCCAAATTTTCAGCTGACAGACAAAGTACTAATCCATTCCGTGCCTCACATTTTACAGACGTTGCATAATTTTCTGGCACCCAGCCACAAAAATTCTCATTTGAAGGAATGCTTTGTGGAATGACAACATACAGAATCAGGGCTTGCAGGACTTGAAGTGACCAGCCTCTCTGGAGCCCCCTAACCTTGTCCCAACTAAACATGCTGGGAAAATTGTTATTTTATAGTCATGGAGAATTTATTAAGCTTTCTGTAATGGAAATGGAAACACAGTGTCCCTGCCCTAAATAACTCACTTCAGTTGCAATGCCATGAAGGAGGATGGGTAACAAACCAGAATAGAACAAGGAGTTTCTGGGAGGAAGCACACACTAGCTTTGACAAAGTTATGCCTAAACTGAGGAAGTATAAAGCCATATTCAGAAGAACATCAGTCACTTAGCAAAGGCCTTGCACAGCAGGGGACAGACAGAAGTAAAGGATTTTTAGGAAAACTGTAAAAGCAGATTTTTTTTTCCCCTCACAATTTTTTTGGGAGCTTGAAATAAAAGTGGATCAATATGGAAAAAGCATGACAGAATGGAGCAGCACACTGCCTTACCCAGGATATTCTGAGCATGGAGGAAACAGGCTGGTGGGGGAGCTGCAGCTGCAGGTATGTGCCAGGGTCTTGCTGGTGCTGCAGCAGGCATGCCTGGGGAGGGCATTTACAGCTCCCAGGGTTTCCAGGAATATCAGGAACAGGTGAAATGGCACAGCAGGACAAAGAGGTCCTGGGGATTATTAAAATAAGGTGCTGGAAGTGGTCACAAGACATAAGACATGAAGAGCTTTGGGGAGGGCAGAGAAAATAAAGATTTCACAGTAGCATGTCACTGATAACATGGCATCTTCCAACCTATTTGGGCATCTGGACCTAGCTGTTCAAACCTGCTCCTGTTTTTCTTCATTTACTTTTTTTTGTTCTTGTGGAATTTGCCTTCATTCTCTTCTTTACCATCACCTTTAAAGTGCTTTTAAAGTACTTCTGCAAGGAAGTTTTCCTCCTGCACATGATGTGAGATAAGGAATTTTTCCCCGATTTTTAATTTGCTGTCAGCAAGCCTCACCAGAAAAATTCTCTCTCAGTTCTTTACTTCACCTCTTAGTTTTATTCTTCGTTTGTTAATTTTGTTGATATTATTTTTCTCTCAAGCTCACTGAAAACCATTTCCAGGAGACAATACAGAAAATTTAGCATTTTGTTTCATCAGGGATTTATTCAATGGATTCTGGTTTCCCTTTGCTGAGAAATAGCTGTTTCAGAAGAGTGCTGCTTAATATGTAACAGTCAAGAAAAACAAAAATAAAATAAAACAAATATTTGGAGTAAGTAAAATAAAAATATGTGTCATACTCAGAATAGGTAGAAAGATTCCTACTTGTGTGCCCTATGCATAGGGAAAAATGCAGGAGTTATTTCTTGGGAGATCACCATGAGCTGTGCAAGTAACAACACTGTTTTGTGCATTGTAAGGTAGCTTTCAGGATGGAAATACCAGACAGAAATAATTTCCTAAGAGTGCTGTGGTTGATGGTAGATAAACAGGAGACACTCAGAGCTGAACTAGCAATGAACTCTTCTCCAGGATGGCAGGGTTGGCAAGATGTCAAAGCCCATTATCCCCTCTGGAAAAGCAGAGGGAGATACCAAAGCAGACAGACGCTCTCCTAATGCCTTGTCTAAACTACATTATTGATCTCTGACAAGATCCTCTGCCTCCCTCTGTGTCTGGCCTGCATGAGGCAAAGCTACAATGAACAATCCAAAGCACTCAAATTACAAGAAGAGCTGTATTGATAAAAAAGCCATTTTTGGCTTTTTACCTTAGCTGTAATTGGGATAGAAATCTCCTGGGTTAGGCTTTGCAGCCCAGTGGGCAGATCGTGAGTAGATCATTGAATGTGATAAATTCCTACATGTGCAGGCAAATTTTCAAAAGCTTGAACTGAAATGCTTTTGCTTTTGCTCAGCCCAAGGTTCCTGTACCTAGACCCAGATTTTTTGCTTCTCTGAGCACTTGCAACTTCCACTGATCTCTCTCAGAGTCAGGAACCAGCAGTTGTTCTGAAAATCTAGCCTGAGGTGAAATCTGGACCTGCTGTAGTTAAAAGGAATTTTCCAAGATTTCATCTGATGTAACTCATTCTGAACACTCAAGAATTAAGTGCTTAAAATGAGATGAATGCATTTCCTGCTAGACAAAATTTAGCCATTTCTGTAAACTGCATTACAATATCTGAAAAGCAGCATCTGTGTGATCAGGAAAAAAACCCCCAGTACCAGTGAAATCTTCAAAAACTCAAAAGAAGGATTCCTAGAAGTTGTCTTATGTGCCTTTAATTTAGATTTCAGTAGCCTCCCTTGAAACAAGCAAAATGTGACTTTTTTTTGTATTTACATAAATTAAAGTTGTTAATACTGACTGACTCTGAAGCCTGGCCCTTGGGGCACATGTGGGCTGCCAAAAGGGCCAGGCCTCACACTGTTGAAACAGCCTCTAACGAGGGAGAGTATTTATCATATATATTTTATTCTAGATATGGCATATAAAATATACATAATGCCAAAATTCAAGTTTGTAACTGCACATCTGTTAACTTCCTAAGATAAAAAATATTTATGAGGGAAGAAGAAGCTCTATGAATAACTCTGGGAAGAAGAAGCCCTATGGAAGCCTCTTCTATGTAGCAGAGAGGAATCCATTTCAGACAAGCATAAGAGTGCTCCATTAGCATTTGTGCAGGTCCTAAGCAGTTACACAAGAATGCAGCTCAATGAGATTTTCTGAACGAGTAGATAAATAATAAGGCTCTTGAGACACATCATTTGCATTCAATAATAGCTAGAAAATGCCTTAATAAAAATGAGCAGTAGGAATACAGGGATGGTAGCCTGCTCACAAGACAGGATTCTGCATGTGGGGTTTCCACAGCTCTGTCCTAATTTATGGGTCTAATTTAAGAAAAAATAAGTTATACCCCAGAATATCTGGTTTTTCTCCACTGACTATAAAATGGACTAGAGGTGAGCACTCAGCTGGGACTTCCACATTGTACCACTGGGCACAGAAGAACTTTACCTTCCTTTAGTAACATTTTATTACAGCAATCGTGATTTTTCTTTATATACCTCATTGTATTAGCTTAGCTTCCACATCCCTGTCATAGTTTTTTAAAGTTTTAGTTAGTAAGCATTTGGTAGGGCTTTACATTGAATTCCAATGCTTTCTATCTCGTTGCTCTGGTGGTTTCTAGAAGTATATAAGTGATTTTGAAAAATCTCTCCCATTAGTCATGTTGAAAAACATACAGGATGTCTGTGTTAAATATTAGATTAAAAATTAAGTAATTAGATTAATGATATTCTGTCCCTTTCATCATGGACTAGTCTTAAATAAGCCTTTGGTGTCTCCTCTCTTAGTTCAAGTTTTTTTGGGGGGAGAATAGCTGCTCTCCTTTGCCCTTCCTGGGCTGGCATTACTCACCAGTCTCTGGGCAAGAATTCCAAGCCAAACAGCACGGCCAGTGTCTGGAGAGGATATGGGTCTTCCACATTCAGCTGTAGTGAAGAAGATTATAATAAAATAAAAAGGGAAGATTGTGTTGTTACCATCTTCAATATTTCTGTTTCTCCTGAGGTAAGCCGTAGTATTGTCTGTCTACTATACTTTATCTTATTGCTTCATTGCTCTTATCTCAGACAGCATTTAATCCAAGCTAGGGTCAGAAGATTGCCTTGTAGTCTAATTGGAGATAAAAGAAATAATTCTAATTTTAAAGACTTTTTATAGGCTGTGTTTTGTGAATATTTCCTTGACAGAGGAACAAGTATTTTTATAAGCTATGTTTTCAGAGTAGTTCAGTTGCTTGAGGGTATTAGCCCGTGCACATTAATTTGCAGTAACATTTTAAAGCTTTAGAACAAGATTCTCCCTGGATACTTGTGTCCTGGTGAATATTACATAAAGGAAAAGGAATAAGATTTTTTTAGATTTTTTTTTTGTACACTGTGCGTTCAGCACTTTTCCTTTGTATTATTGTCTGTAAAACAGATCTCAGAGGTAACTTTACCAAGTGTCTCAGGATTATATTAGCTCCCTCAGTGGACTGCTGTGGGAACATTGCTTTTTTAGAAATGTAGCTTTTACCATTAGCTTCTGGAGGGAACAAGCTGAAAGCTGCAAGTGAATGATGCCCTGCCAGGCATGACTCTTGATGGCTGTGACAGGTGATTTGGAATGGAAAGGATGGTGAGTAAGATGAGGCAGAGAAGCTGAAGCACACATACCCATTATAAGCTTGTTCTTTCTGTGGAAGATGCGACGCTACAGAAATGATGCGATGATGCAAGTCATATTTACAAAAAAACCCCAGAAAATCAAAGCATTCTGATAGTAACAGTGGTGACATTATGGTATTCTGGAGCCAGGATAATGCAGGAATGGGGGACAGGGCATGTGAGATATGACCTGTGCACAGCTGTGCCCTCTCTGTTCTGGGAAGCCTGCATCCAGCTGGACCAGCTCCTGGCTACATGTGGGCCCCTTGCCACATGGCACACAGGGCAAAGGGAGTTCCATTTTCCCTGTCTGGGAAATCATAAAGATGCTGCCCTGTAGACTTCTGGTAAGCTCAAGTCCTCCCCTATTCCAGCTCTGAGGTCTTTAAAGAGTGTGATTCTTGGATTTTTAGTCCATCAGAAAAATTATGTGGCTGCAGCCCAGTGAGATCTGCGTGGGAAAAGCAGGATTCTTCTCACCTAATTTATGATGTCTCTGCCTCTGACGTAGACAATTTGCATCTGTTCCACTCACTGTAGACTCCCTTGGAGTCAATGAGGAGGAATAAACACTTTTAGGACATGAATCATCTGATGCATTTTAGACATTTACATTAGAGCTGGATCACTTCCACTGTAGCACTGCCTATTTCCTCTCTATTTGATTATAGAGAGAACTTGGCTCAGAAATAGATGTCACCATCTAAAGTTAGGTGGGATGGATCCCACACAGACAGCCTGTCGTAGATGTGGTAACTGAATGGGAGACTCAGGAGCATCTTTTTTTTCATGGTGTTCTGAGGAGGAAGCCTAGAAAAGGACTGAGAAGGGGGCGATGACCATGTTCTAGAAAAATCTGCGTGTGGTGCAGAGAATAAAAAATATGAGTGCTGGAAAGAGCTGGAAAAGGGGATAAATACTGCATTGAGATGATTGCAGCTGATAACAAACTATTCAGAACAGTCTAATCTAAAGCTAACTGCAAAGAGATATAGAAGAATCAATACTGTGTAACTACATGATAAAATGACAAATGAAAATTAATGCTCATAAGTGCAAAGTAATGCAAATAGAATAAAAATAACTCAAACTATTCATACATATTAACGGGCTCTAAATTGGCTATTACTAGCCAGGAAATAAATTTTGGAGTGACTGTGAATAGATTGCTGTAAACATCTGATCCATGCCCAAGAGAGGTCAAAAGAACAAATGAAACACTACGAATTTTTAAGAAAGGGATGGAGTAAACCCAGGAAATGTTCTTATGTCACTGCATAAATTCACAGTGCTTCCACAGCTTGAAGAAGTGTACAGTCCTTCCCCAGCAGCCTCAAGGCAGGTATAAGAAAGCTGGAGATGAGATAGAGAAGGGCTGCAAGGTGATCAAAGACACACAGCAAAGACAGACTTCAGCTTTCCAGTCTGAACAAGAGATGGATGAGAAGGTAATATGATAAAAGCCTGTAGTACTAGAAATGGTTTAGGGAAGGTGAATTGGGAATTCTTACATGCAATTTTTTTGTCCTTGGGGTTGAGGAGATAGCCAATGATATTATCAACAGTGAATTAAAAAAAAAACCCAAACAAACCCAAAAAGGAACTATTTTTACAACATTCAAAATTAAGTCATAGCACTTTTTTCAAGAAAAGGCCAAAAGGATTAAAAAGCAGATATTAGATGATATAAAAGCTATCAACTTTCAGAGGATTAAACATTGTAGTCCAGTAAAAGTTCCCAAATATCAGCTCCTAAACAGCTAATTGCTGGAAAGCTGCATTTATTTTATCACTGTACTTCTATTATATCATGGGATACCTCTGTTTCCTGAAATACTGGCTAATAAGTGCTCTTGAGTTCATGTTCTGGGCTAAACTGGCCTTTAACCTGATGGAGTTTTTGTGTTTCTAAGTGCAACAAGAGACTGGGGAATAGCCAAAAAGAAACATGTTGGAGGCGGTCAGCACCATGGAGGATGTTTGTACCATGGGCTAGGAAGCCTGAGCTGTGTAGAGAACAGTTGTTGACTTCCTTTGATATAAGCCTGGCATGAGAGATGGTAAAGAACTCCACTGAAATGCCACCAAGACATAGCAACATAGATTTCTATCATGGGAAAGCCATTTGACTTGGGGAAGCAGGTGCAATTTATTGTTGTGTTTAGTTCAACATTACTGTGAAGGCAGGGATCTTAGCCTTAGCTGAGGTGGGTTCTGGGTTAGCAGCCCTACTTGAGTGTCATATCAAAACCACTGGACTTGCTTGAAAGGGCTGCACTTTGGGCACAAAGAGCTCAGAGCAACATGGACAGCTGGGGCTGTACTGCAAAGCAACTGGAGGATTGCTTCCCAAGGACTGCAGGATGTCCCCTCTCCCTCCTCCCACAGTCACTATGCACAGTCCTGGACATTTAAAAGCTGAAGTAAATAAACAGACTCAGATGTATTCCTTTCCTAAAGTACAGTCTGTTAAAAACTAAGGTAAGAAACTCTCGAAATCTGAGGGCAGAAATGCAGTTTTCTTACAGCATAACTGGGCAGTGGATCATGATATCTTCAGGGGATTTAGATTGTAAGTGCAACTTTTCTCCCTGACAGTGGAAAGGCCTCAGATCTGACTGTCCTGAATTGCTTATAATTAGGATGGCTTAATGATGTAATTTAAAAAATCCTCAATTTTTATTGTTTACATTTTTGTCTGCAGACATGGATTTTTCTTTGCCTGGTATTAGCATGCAGAGTTGGAGCTAAGTCTTAACCTCTTCTTATTGCATTCAGGAAATCAATTTGTTTTGCTAAAATGAAATGGACATATGGTCTCAAGGAGCTCTATTTGAGTGTGACTAGAGATACTCATGACTTCACCAAGGTGTCAAGAAGTGTTCTTACTGCCTGCATATTTCTGAAGGGAATAAAGTAATTTAGGAAGTGTCATATTGAGTCTCCTGAATTGATGGCAGTATTCAGCAGGGTTTGGGATTGCACCCAAAGGGTCATTCTGTGTTGAACAGTAAGATGGAAAAAAAAGAGAAGACGCACCCTGATATTTAATCAAAATCCATTTATCTCTCAGAATCACATCTGCAGCTTCCAGTGATTATCATCCTTCCCATGCTTCCCCTCCACCCTCCATTAACATTCAGCAGAAGGATGGGTGTCCTTTCTGCATTATCTAGTACCTACAGCCCTGTTCACTTGATTCCTATTCCAAACCTTTCAAAACCTCTCTTCCTGGTGATGCTGCCAACCATATAGGCTTTTAGATTCCTGGTGAAGTTGTCAGGACTGGCATAAACCAATTTGAATTTATAATTTCTTTCAAACTAGGGCAGATTTGGCGTGGCAGCCTGTGGGATGTGATAAACATGGAATTCCAGCAGCACTAAGTGTCGTTTCAAGAAGTAGACAAATAAAGTAAAGCTAACCTTTTATTTCACAGCTTTGTTTATCATAACCAACTTATAATAATTGTAAGTATAGATTATAATGGAGTTCTTCTCACACTGAATGACAATCAAGGCCATGTAACATGGTAGTTTTTACACCCTAATCTAAGAAAAGTGACAGGTGCTCATGGAGTCTTACTTCTGCACTGCAGCTAGAGCCATGACACACATCATTGGAGCAGGAGTTGAGTCCAATCCATCATCTAGGCAGGAGTGGTGGGATGAAGGATATGGAATAAAAAGTGACAAACATCATTTGGGTGCAAAATCTTTGTGGGAACCAGTTTGTTGTCACTTCATCCCTTCCAGTGTATCATGAGCAAATCTGCATCTGTTATGCAAGCATTTTATCAGCAGAGCCTTAGCATAAAGTATACATCAAGAAAATGTTGAAAAAATAGGAACTTTTTATTGGAGAGATCAGGGGAGTTTGTTAGAAGCAACAGAGTTTTACAGCTGCCTTGCCAGACTTGATCTTGAGAAAAGTGAATTTCTACACTTAAGCCAAAACACTGTGATGCCTGTCTTCTGCTCTTGATTCAACAATCTTTATATATAAAATATTCTGCTGTTGTCAGGATTTTCTTTTCAAGGCTGAAGTAACATTTGAGGAAACTCAGAAACCCCCCACTGTATTCAGGAGGTGTTGCAAGTGCATTTCAGATGCTCAGGTTAATGCACCTAAAATCCATTTCATTGTTTCCAAAAAAGTGCTACATATAACATTGTAAATGCCCATAACTGTAAATTATTTTCATCTTTAATGTTTCAACAGCACTACTAACACAGATATTCTCTGATTCCTAAAAAATGCTTTCATGATCTCTAGTTTGCTTGTAATGAAAACCTTGAGATTGCAGTCTATGATTTCCTTCCTTGTTTTCCAGTAGCTTTATTTTTCAAGAATGATTTTGAATTAAACCTCTTATTTAGGTGCTTTTTCTTCTATTTTCCTTATGTGATATTTCTCCCAGTCTATGTGATCTGGATGCTTTTCAGGTCTGATTTTAGTGTAGGCAATTTTCTTGAGAGAGCTTCAACACTGCACTCTACAGAGGATATGTACAGCATTTTCCAAGGTGCTTAGCTTCATATATGCATCAGAGACGATGTGGTAACAACTTTGAAGTCATTACTAGAACCCTCATCTCCTTCCACTTGCCTCCCAAGAAGTAATTTCATTGCATTCCATGGCTTCTCCTCCCTGACTGCCAGGCACAGAGCAAATGGTTAATGCTTTTAAAATAGGAAAGCTTAAACTGGCTGGACTTGAAGAGGTTGCAGCGTGGACAAATTCCTTTACCACCTGCCAGGTCCAATCAATACCCTCTTTTCCTTTAATATGGTTCAAAGTAAAAAACCACCACCACCACCATAAACAGCACTCAAGGGTTTCATTTATCAAGAAAGGCATTTATATTATCCAGACATGGTATGTAGTGATTAACCCTCTGGACAGAAATTAGTAACTCCAGATGAAGGCACATTTTTTCCTATGAGACATCTTTAAATGACATGTACTTCAAATTCACATTTTCCTTTGAATGGTACCTTCTGTCATTGATGACAATTCCTGTGTGTCCTGAGACACTCCTACCAGGGCTCCCTGAAGTTCCTGGAACGTCCCACTTGCAGTTATCTAGGGAGGAGTGTTTGCTCTAAATACAAAGCAGAAATGCAGAAACTGAACAGGAAAAAACCTCTGGGCACTTGCAGTCACCCTGTACCAAGACTGGCAGCACTGACAGTATTGCTGCATTACAGCCAGTTGCTCTGCCACTACCTGCAGCTGTCAGCTTCCAGGAAATGCCAAGTGTCATCATCTTGTACTTGGACCTTTAATAAATAATGCCTCCCAGCACAACTCAGAGCTAAACTGAACATAACTGCAGGGCTCCACTCTAGTGGCTGACCATTTTGCCAACTGGTTTGGATTTCACAGCAGAGTTGAAAAAAATATGAACCATAGTTAGTTAATTTTTGAGGCTGCTGTGTCTTCCTCTTGCCTAGACTGGGGTCTTTCTATTTGCAGACTATCAAAAAATAAGTAAAGTTAGAATTTGAGGGCCACCTTCTGCTGCATGTTTTATTAGCACCAGCAATCAGGGGTTCACCTGGAACACAGACAAGTTAATTCAGTATGGCCAACAGCTTCACCTCCCCTTCTCATCATCTGAAGTGTTGAGAGTGAAATTTAGAGGTTTGTTATGTAGAACACAACCCACTGTGTGGGCACATCAGTGTCTGCTGCTGCTACCTGCTGAATTAATTGCTTATCTAGGGAAAACTGGCAATCCTGTGGGACTTGTGCTTTTAGCATGGAAGGACCTGGTTTTGCTCCTTTCAGGCAATAGAGAATAGAGTTAGTACCCTGGGAATTGCTACACAATTAGAGTTACACTTCAAATCAGATGCTCAGATCCATTAGAGAAAAGTGCCAAGGCAATTCTGAAATCCTTATTTATGTATAGGTATTTTCTATCTCTGTATTGCCCAAATTACAGTACGCAGTCCTAATTGGCCTGAGCTCTTCAAGACACAGCTTTCTGAAAGCTTAATGCTTTCTGAAAATTGTAATGCTTCCTGAAAAAGGAAGAAGGACTCAATAGATGAAACTTGATGTACGTTTCAGGAACTCAGCATGAAAGCAAGCAGGTTCTACCTGCTGCCCACTCACTGTTGCCATGGCTAATTGCTTCAGCATTACCTCTTCTCTCTCTTCTACTGCCGCATAGGTGAGCAATGAGTTACGTAAGAGACCAGGTACAAAATAGCCAAGTTTTGGCTAGGTTATTTTTCAGACAGGACAGTTGTCTGTTAGAATTTGGGACAAAACCACTTGCATTGCACAATGATGGAGAAGAGGGTGTGAGGAAAGAGGCCTGGGATTTTTTAAACTGCTATAAGTAACACAGTTGAATGAGAAACTATGGCTGGAAATCAGTTCCATGTTTTATCTCTCTTTCCCAGCAAATGAACATTGTGATTGTTTCTCTGCTCCTATCTCCCATAGATGCAAATAGGAGGGCAGAGGACTCTAAAAAGGAAGTGATTCATCTCAGCTTCCTGTGAAGATCAGTGTTTTTCTGGATGATCTTTTGCTTAGTGTGAGCTTTGTGTGCTGCAACTGCAGGACTGTCTAGGAACTGCTCTAGCAAGGACATGCTGGTATCAACAGTTATCAGTGGGGAACAGTAGCTGATGCCAGGGTCATGTTCTGCCATCTGTTTGTTCATCTTTCCCATGTGGAAGCCTGTGAAAATCAGTCTTTCTTGTTTCTGCTAGGAAACAGTTGGCCACAACTGTGGAGTGGACCACAGTAAAGATGGAGCTTGGATCTGGGGGGTGTTTTTGGTTAGTCTTGGTTTTTTTTTTTTTCCCCCAGAAACCCCCATGCAAACACTGAAGGTATGCAATTGTTCACAACTTCTTTGCAAGGAAGTTGCTTCAGCCACCTTTGGAAGCAGCAGGTCAAATGAGGGTGACACTTTCTTCAGACTGAAGAAACTTCAGGTTTCTTAAATATTGAGCACTCAAATTCAGGCGACATAAGAATAAGTGTGAAAGGCTTAAAAATACAGAAGATTTTCTAAGGGAGATTGTTAAACGGTAACTGAGAGCGATTATTTTGTTTTAATGTTTATCTATTACCAGTGTAACTTCACTTAATTCTACTGTTTTTTCTCTTGATTTTGTTGTATCTGATTTGCATCTTTATGAAAGAGAGTGAGATCAAAGGAATGATGAAACCACTAAGAGTCACTTTGTCATTTATTCTTCTCACTGTCACTAAAGCAGGACAGTTTCATAATCAACACAGATCTCTTTATGAGCTTTTCCTTTATCCAGGAAAGCACTGAAGTGCCAGCCCAAATCTACTGCTGTTCAGGAGGACATGTCTTGGGCTGATGTATATTACTGAGCAGAGATCCCTTCCCTTTACTATATTTCATTTTCTGTGCAGATGATTATTATGTGGGTATTCTGAAAGGTATTCTGGAGATATATCTATGGAAAGAATCATTCTATTGAGCAGGACATATAAATATGTAACTAATATAGTTCTGTTGCAATATAGCTTTTATCTTGGCATTTTGCTGATGCTTGTTTAGCTAATTATTTTACTCATTGGTCACATCAAACTTCCTACTGAATTTACTTCAACACTTTCACAGAATCTGATTAGAGGAGTTTTTATTTTCAGAATCAAATACAAAATGTAATAAAAGGAAAAAATAAGAAAAAATGTCACTGTACTACATTTAATTAAACATAATGCAAAAAATAAGAAAGAAGGACATAAGTGAAGCAATTAATATACAAGTTACAGCTGAGAAAAACAGCAGCCACATAAAGGAGACTAGTTTGATGGAATGGTACTAAGGTTATCTGAGTTTTTTGTCAATTTATATGATACTTCACTCACTTGCAGTCAACTTTCCTTACATTTCTTAAATGGTTATACTTCCATAAGATTGCAAAAAGAAAACTGCACTTATCTTATTTGCATTTTCAGCATGGTATAGGTAAACCAGCCACAAGATGGCAATACACCATGCTCTGAAAAGATAATTACTACATTTTGTCTGATTTTAACCCCTCCACAAATGGCTGAAATGTGCTGCCTTTTTAGCTTTGGAAAATTTAATGCAGACTTTGGGAAACTTAATGAGGAATAGTCACAAACTAATAACTCTAAGAACATCTCCCCCACCCCCAGCTAATCTCTCTGCTACTAGAAACAATTTATTTCTCATTTCTCTTCACTCTTCTGCTGTTTCTCTCCATTACTATTGCTTGCAGGGAGCTATTGTTTGAAGTACTGAGAAAGCTATGGGACACAACATCCATTAGCATCCCTGCAGAAAGGGACAGGTCTGTGCTTTTGGAGGCCACAGACACTAACGCTCTTGACATGGCTCCATCAGTAGTGAGAAAGAAACAGATGATGCCCTTCTCCCCTGGAATAATAAAAACAGAGACAGCTTAATGTTATGAAAAGGATAGAAATGTGAGGGTGCATTGTTCCAAGACATGTTCTTAGGGACTTCAGATGGAAAGTTCTGCAGTAAACTTTAGATCATAATAGGAAAAGGTGGCAAAAAGACACTTGAAGGTTTTGTCTGACCATAAAATAGCACTGAGTCACCAGTATGAGGTATTCGCAAGGAAGGTTAATGTAATTACAGGAGTTAGCAGGTGAAGCCTCAGATGTTCTGGAAGGATGTGGCATTGCTGTTTGTTTGCATTCCATTTGCACCACAGTGATCTGGTACGTCAGGGCACAGCTGGCAGGACAAGGAGACATTCTCCGCCTTTTCCCTGGAAATGTAAGTCACCTTTCTGATGTGGTTGCAAGACAGGATGCCGGGAAGTGTCTGGCTGACATACTGCATTTATAGAGTCAGGATTAAATTAATCACTAGATCTGAAGGCAGGAGGAAGTTTTCCCAGGTCAGAAGGTTAGGGATTGTTCAATGTGGTTTATGTTTTCCTGGGTAACAGAAGGGTGTCACGTACATCCTAAGGCAACCTGGGAATGTCATAATTTTCTTCTTGTGAAGTGTTGCATGTTACTTTTGATCTTCTGCTACCGCCTTCAGCTTGTGTCACGTTGTGCAGAACAGGTAGATCTGTAGGCAGTCTTGGGTCAATGCTTGTTACACCATGCACTACAACAGAAGGGCTCTGGACTAAAACATCTAAACATCTCTTTGTTGTATGACCCAACAGCACAATACTTCATCAATCCTTGTCTCTAAATGCTTGGGTAAGAAAATGCTAAAGAATCACTGATGTAGCTTTAGATTTAGACATAAATAAGCAAAATATGGAACACAGAAACATAAAATCATTTTGGTTGAAAAAGAAAATCATGGAGTTCAACCATTAACCAACAATGCCAAGTCCACCACAAAACCCTAAGTGCCACAACTACACATCTTTTCAAATACCTTCAGCACGAGGACTCAACTACTTCCATGGGAAGCCTGTTCCAGTGTTTGACAACTATTTCATCAAATAAATAGTTTTCCTCATATCAAGTCTAAACCTCCCCTGGTGCAATTTTTAGGACATTTCTGTTGTCCTATCTCTTGTTGCTTATAATGTAACTGAGAGACTGACCCACACCTTGCTACAACCACCTTAGTTGCAGAGAACAATAGGGTCTGGCCCCCACCCCTCCCAGACTCCTTTTCCACAGGTTAGACAACCCCAGCTCCCTCACACACTCCTCATAAGACTTGTGCTGCTGACTTTTCCCCAGCTTCATTGCCCTTGGAAATATTCCAGCACTTCAGTGTCAAAACACACTGTAGTGAGGGGCCCCAAAACCGACCTAGCCAGTGCTGAGTACATGGAGACAATCACTGCCCTGGTCCTGCTGGCCACACTAGTGCTGAGCCAGGCCAGGATGTCATTGGCCTTTGTGGTCAGCTCGTGTTCTGCTGCTGTCAACCAGCACTCCCAGGTCCTTTTCCCACCAGGCTGCTTTCCAGCCACTTTTCCCCAAGCCTGTAGTGATGCCTGGGATTGTTACGACCCGAGTACAGGACCTGGCACTTGGCCTTGCTGCACCTCATATAATTGGCATCAGCCCATCAGTTCACACTGTCCAGATCCCTCTGCAGAGCCTTTTAACCCTCCAGGAGATCAACACTCCCTGCCAGCTTGGGGTCATCTGCAAACTAACTGAGGGTGCCTCCAGTCCCCCCATGCAGATTCTCAATAAAGATATTGGACAGGTCCCAGTACTGAGCCTTGGGGAACACCACTTGTGACTGGCCACCAGCTGGATTTAGCTCCATTGACCACCATTCTCTGGGCCTGGCCATCCAGCCAGGTTGTTACCCAGCAAAGAGCACACCCATCCAGGCCATGAACAGCCAGTTCCTCCAGGGAAATGGTGTCAAAGGCTTTACTGAAGTCTATGTAGACAACACACAGCCTTTCTCTCACCCACTAAGGAGGCCATCTTCCCACAGAAGAAGATGAGGTTAGACAACACATTTATTCCACTTCTGTAATTTTGAGTAGTCATTCCCTACCCTGCTGGCTTTGAATTGCCATCCTACTACTACGTTCTCAGACTGCCTGCTGCTCATAAAGATCAAAATAAGAAATCTGTTGAATTGTTGACTGTTTCTGATAACCACGAGAAAGATCACATTTTATGCTTTGCTATCCTCTAAAGAAAACCTGACAAGGCAAACTGAAATCCTTCCTGCCTCTTGTAGACAGCGGGGCTACAGTTTGTGACTGGAGTTTCAATTGCTAATACAATTTTGACTACAGTTCCCTATATTTTATGTACAGCTTAAAAATTTAACAAGGAATTATATGCATCAACCTAGGAATATTTTATTAGTTTGCTCTGCATGTTTCTTTATTACATCCACCAAAGGGTTGATGCACACCCTAATTAACTACTTTGATTCTTTTTATTGTAAATTGCATTTCAGCTGCTGTCTGCTTCTTGCTGATGAACACTTGCAATGAAGACAAACATGTTTTTTTTGGAGTAATGTCATTATTACAATGTGAAATAGATTAAGAGTAGTTTAATGAGTAGTCCAGCGTCTTCCTCTGAATACTGTTTATTCTGGGTACACCAGAACAAAGACATCATGATGCTCATGGAACTGTTTTATGAGACTATAATCCACACATGGAATATACTCAAGCTGTAGGGCAATATATTCATTGTTCACATCTAAACTAAGAAGGACAGAGATGACTGGCATTTATAGGGTTTGTGTCTCTCAAGTACTAGATGGTTCCAGCTGAGTTTTTTACTTTGGCTCCAGGTTTTTGTTTTTTTGTTACCATAATCACAAATCTGTAGCAATCTGTGTTGTAGTTGTTATCAAAGTTGCATTAACTTTTTATTCAAATCAATTTAATTGATGCCAGATTTGGAAGGAAAAAAAGAGTAAATTCCACCTCTTTTTCCTCTCTTTCATGTGTTTGAATGTCCAGAAATGCCTTCACAACATCTATCATCCAAGAAATGCATTGTGGTTAAAAGGGGAGAGAACACCCATAGAAAAAATGTCTGTCTACTGGTTCATAACAGCTCTTTACTATAGTCTGAGATGTGGAAGAGGTTATTAGAATGCTATGCGTGCTTCAGAATTTCAGTGGCTCTTTTTCTCACTCAACAATCTTCTTTTTTTTTCAGAAAAAGCCTGTTTGTGGGAAAGGATTAGTTTCATTTTTTTATGAGACATTTTTCTTTGTCTTCTGAAAAAAACAGACAAATCAGTTTCTTTTTGACAACTAATTTTTCCTTTATAAAATTAAGCCTCTTCTAAAAAATGACCTTCTTAATGATCAAAACAGAATTTCTTTGTCTAGACAGGGTTTTTTGCATTTGCTTAATTTATGAATGCACTTTAGATTTTGACTTATGGTGATTTAGTAAGGGAAACTGAAAAATCTTAGGAATTTTCATAGAAGGGGAATTGGTTTTTTTTGTGCAGCTTTACTGATTGTGTGTCTCCCTGATAATTTTCTTTTATTAGCTCCACGGTCTACCTCCTACATGTGGAAAACATATTTTCCTTCTATTCCTGTGCTCCTGGTCATAAGTCCCATATCTTTCTGATTTAAAAGGACTCCAAGAGGTATCAGTTTGGTTTCCTCCTTATTCATGGTCTCCTTGTTGATACTTTCAATTTGTTCCTTGCTGTGTGTGGTATATGTCTCTATAGTTTTTTCTGTGACCATTTCATTCTGGGTAAAACGATGGCTACATGCTGCTGCTGGCACCTGCAGATAGGGAATTCTGACTGGATGCTGATTTTGCACACGTTATCTGAAATGCACAAGAATGTCATAAAGAGAAGTCTTAGATGCATGTTACTGCTGCAATGCATGTAGAAATTCAAGGGTTAAAAATCTGGCTGCAGTGATGTAGGAAGGAACAGAAAAAAAAACAGGAACAAAACCAAGACCATTCCCAGTGAATTTAGCTAAGAACCATGAACAGCTGTTTTTCTAGGTGCTATACTACATCAAGGAACTTATGTGTTTTGTGTAGTTATTTTATGTTTGCTTGTTTGTTTCCCCCTCCATATATCCAAACAGAGTGATTGAGGAGTCACTCAAGGAAAACAGAATCACTTCTTTCCAGCCAGTTAAAAATGCAGGTACCAAACTTTTCAGCTCTTAGTGCACTGCCATTGTGCATTTAAATGGGTAAGTACACATTAAGATCACTATAAGCCTTTCAGCCAAACTTTTCCCATCTCTTTGTTCTCTCACTCTTTTCAGCCATATAGATTTTCCTGTTATCCTTCCTTTCCTTTTCTTTACTCTGACTCATTGATTACACATTACTAATGGGTTTTTCTGTGCTTCAGTTTCTCCCTTTGTGAAATAAGGAAAATCTATTTTTCCTGTTGTGTCAAGGTCACAGATTTATTAGGAATACTTCAGGTAGTCATTGAGATGTTCCCATTGGGAGGCAGCTCCTTAAATCAAACCACTGAGGTTCTACTTCTCAGTACTCTGAGGTACTGTAATTTGAGGTATTCAAATACTGCTCATATTCTAAGCTATCTTGAAAGAAAGGGAAAATACTATCTTACATTAGAGTAGTAAAGTATTCTAGGAGAAGGTGGCTGGCTTGTTTGTAAATGGGATAAAATATGCAAAATTTAGAATATCTTGTCATAGTGATTTCTATCAGAAAGTAAAATGTAACAGTATCAGTTTTGTTTTTTTCTTAATGTGTGTGTGTGCATTTGTGTGTGCGTGCTTGCTCTGAATACCGCTTTCAGTAACTTATGAGAATTATAGAACCAATGGAGAAATAGGCACTGGATTTGGGTGCTTTAGTAAAAGCATTGCCAGCAGGTCGAGGGAGGTGATCCTGCCCTTCTATTCAGCTCTGGTGAGGCTGCATCTGGAGTGCTGTGTCCAGTTCTGGACTCCTCAGGACAAGACAGACATGGACATCCTGGAGTAGAATCAATGGTTGATTAAGGGACTGGTGCATGTCTCTTATAAGCAAAGGCTGAAGAAGCTGTGCCTGTTCAGCCTCGAGAAGAGATGACTGATATCAGAACTCAACAGTGAATGTAAGAGTATCAGGTTTTGGCCAGGTTCTGTAGCAGGAGGGCTACAGGTGGCTTCTGTGAGAAGCTACTGGAAGGTTCCTTCATGTCTGGAAGAAGCAATCCCTTGTGGCTCAGAGACAGACTGCTGGAAATGTCCTGGGCCAATTCGAAATTATGGTAATATCTCTATGACAACATTCTTAAGAAGAATAATTAAAAAAAATATTGTGCAGGTATAATTGCAGAGCAGGGGAAGGACTTTTCTCCCTGAGCAGTGCTAGAAACAACATGTGATGAACTGACCTTAACACTCATTCCCTGTATCTCTGAGTTGCTGCAGGGGAGGAGGTAGAGCTGGGAAGGAGGGAGAGGTGGGGGGAAGTTTGTTTTTAAAGTCTTATTTTACTTCTCATTGTTCTGCTCTGATTTAGTTAGCAACAAACTCATTTAATATCTCTAATTCAAGCCTGTTTTGTCCATAATGGTATTTGGTGAGTGATCTCTCCCAGTCCTTACCTCAACTCATGAGCCCTTTGTTATATTTTCTCTCCTCTGTCCAGCTGTGGAGGGGAGTGAGAGAATGGCTTTGGTGGGTGTCTGGTACCCAGCCAGTGCCAGCTCACTACAATAAGTACTGGAAGGGACCATGTCAACAGGACAGAGCCAGAATCTTTTTGGTGGTGCCAAGCAACAGGACAAGAGGCGCCAGGTAGAAACTGATGCACGGTAATATGAGGAAGGATTTCTTTCCCATGTAGGTGATCAAGCACTGGAACATATTTCCCAGAGAGGGTGTGAAGTCTCCCTCACTGGAAGTACTCAAGAGCTGTCTGGACATAACCCTGTGCCATGTGCTCTGGGATGACCCTGTTTGTGCAGGGAGGTTGGACCAGGTGATTCACTGTGGTTCCTTCCAACCTGATCCAGTATGTGATTCTGTAATTGGTGCATGAGGTATAGAATAATGGCTGAGGTTGGAAGGCACAACTGGAAGTCATCTAGTTCAAGGTCTCTGTTCAGATAGGGTCACCTAGAGCTGTTGCCCAAACCATCTAAATATGGGCAGGCTACATAATTCAGATGCTTGCTCCACGTATGGAATATGAGTCTCCTCTTGAGGGCAACCTTGGCAAAGCTCAAAAAGTCAATGCTGTTCAGGCCTAACCTTGAAGAATGAGCCAAAAATGTCAGCAGACATGCTATGAACTAAGCCTCATCCTCTCAAATGTAGAGGGAGCTAATCTGGCATGGTAATTTATCATGACTATTCATGGTCTATGGCCATGATATGGCCTCCTTCCTGTACAAACAGAGAGAAAGAAATTCTCAGTTAACTCCTGCTTCATGGAAGCATTTGGACTCGCTCATTTGGCCAAAGTTATGTAGAGAATCTCTCAAGGAGAGTGTTTTTCCCCTCCTGTCTCCCTCCTGCAACTGCCTAAAGCCTCTGAAGCACAGTGAGTGTCTCATCTCCTTGCTAACTGCCTTCAGACTGCTTGTCAGACAGCACCATTCGCAGCTGAGCCTGGCTGTTCACCAGGAAACGAATGTTATCCAAATTTCAGTTCAAAATAGAATGAATTAAAGGCATTTAATCTCAATTTCAGTCTTTGCTTGTTTTTCTCCAAGCTGCATAATTGAGCTGCCATTTCTAAATCATTGTTCCCAGCTTCTTGTCACTTAACATCTCTAGCATTTCAAGCAGATTAATCTTGAATCCTTTATTGTGTAACCACATTTCATCTAGAAATAGCTGCAAATCCTAGACATTCTGAATCTCATCTTTGCATCATATGTAGCAAGTGGTATCACTGCAAAGTAAAAATCAAGCAAGAATGAGTGTGTAGTGCTCCCTTGCACCGAGTGGATAAAGAGGGGAAGGAGTCTCCTCTGCACATGCAGCGAAGTGGGATAGCACACTGTTCACAATCTGCTCTGTGTGGCACTGGCTGGGTTTCCTTCTGGGAGCTGAAGGGGACTTCCAGATCTCTAACTTTATCAAAGTCAATACCTTACTTGATGTTATTAAATATATATAACTCTATATGTTATCAAAATGAATCTCATTTGCATGGGAGGCTGTATTAGTGCAGAAATAGCAGAAATTGGATTAGTTATGGTAAAATTGTGAAACAGCAAGGAGGAATGTGGGAGAAACAGGTAGTGTGATCCCCATCAACAGGTACAAAACACGTTACCAAACAGTGGACTTTATTTCCTTTTATAACTTCAGTTTCGTTTTTTCTTTAACTGTTCTTCCACTGTCTCCTATCTCTTGTTGCAAACAGGGCTGTTGAAAAAAACCCAAAACCCAACAACCCAGTATGACATGGACAGTTTAATAGTAGACATGTATTACTTGGGAACTGTGCTGAAGTCATGAAAGTGCAGAGACTCCAGAGGCTTAGAATCATCCCATAGGATCACTCCATTTAAGGTATGAAAAGCACTTGGCAAAAAATGGGATAAAAGCCTGAATTTTATGATTTGTCTTCTTTGAGCAGGGGGAACTATCTGTTGATATACCCATATGTGTAAGATAGTATGTATCAACCTTGCAAAAACAGCAATGTCAGATAAAAGGCACACTTGCTCCCACTTCAGCTATGAATCCTTAAAGCCAACACTGGAAAATTCAAAATCCCTTTGGTTTAGAAAACATTTTGATAGGATGTGTTCCTGTCTTTTGTGCAATGCTGCCTGTGAAGAAATCAGTTCAGGAGTGAAAAGGCACACCAAGCTGGTTTCTGATGGAAAATATATGAGGAAGTTATGTAGAACTGAATAGAGGACCTGGAAATTCAGTACACTGTTGTGATGGAATGGCAACATTCATTAGGAGGAGGTGATTATCTCTAAAATGAGATTTGGGGGTTAGGATGGTAAAGAACTATGGGGATTTAGAAGGGTTTCAGTTTCAGGCTGATGAGGGTTTGGATTTCATCTGTGGAAGGAAAGGGTACCTAGGAAAAGACTGTCTGTGGGGTTTTCTCTTCCCTGTCCGCCCTTGCAATCTTCCCTGTGGAACTGATAATCTCTGCCTCCTATTGCCAGAACCTCCTTGCACACATGGTCACCTCTCCATCCCAGCTGTCCCTGCACACGCTCGCTTTTACCCCGTCATTGTCCACATCATTCCCTGCTCACCACAAACAGCGGGGAGAGAAAAAAAAGGCGTATGAAAGGAGTATGGCAGCAACGTGCGCTGGAGATAAGGGCTGAGTCCTTGGGCAGCACTGCCGAGAAAGGCACCGTGCAGCCGCTGGCTCTGCTGCCGGCGCCAGCCCTTCTGCAGCGGCCCGGGCGCTCGGAGCGCGGGGCGGGCAGCGGAGCTGGGATCTATGGCGGCGCTCGGCGGCTTTTTCCGCACAAAACGGCGCGGACTGCCCACAACCTCCGCCCGCGGCCTCCCCGACACCGCCCGGGGCCTCCCCCGACCTCCTCCCGGGGCCTCCCCGGAGCCCCAGCCGCCCTCAGCGCCAAGAGCCGGCCCCGCTGGCAGGTGGCGCTGCCCGTCGCGGCCGCCATTTTCCGTTTTGTTTCGTCGCACCGTGAAAAGCTGAGGGAGAGAAAAAGGCTCTAGACGGATTTGAGAAAATGAAAGTTCAAAACAAGCGGGATGGCAATGAGGACAGCGCCAGAAAATTCCTCCCTCGTCCCCCGCCCGTCTTCCACAGAATGTAGAGTCACAGCATGTTAAGGATTGGAAGGGGCCTCAGAGCCCATCTCGTCCCAACGCCCCTGCCCTGGCAGGGACACTTCCCACCGGAGCAGCTTGCTCAAGGCCTTAAACACTGCCGGGGCTGGGGCACCCACAGCTTCTCTGGGCAACCTGTTCCACTACCTCACCACCCTCACAGTAAAGAATTTTTTCCTAATATCTAACTGAAATTTCCCCTCTTTCAATTTGTTCTCATTAATCCTTGTGCTTCCAAGGCATCGCTATCACTAAAGTTCCTGGCAAGAACTTTATGTCATTTGTGGGTGTTTCTCTGTGTGTTAGTTGGGAATATGCTTTCACAATGCCAAGGAAGCAGAAAACAAGTCCCATGACATTGGCCTGGGTGCTCAATAAAACTGTAGTGGATTCAGTGTGGGGATGAGCTTGTGGAAGGGTCCCTGCCAGAGCTGCCCACCTCCACTTGGGTTCATCTGGGGATGCTTTAATGTGTGTTTTGCTGCAAACGGTGCTTGGACTGCTTGGTGTTGAGTTTTCCAGCTGGCACCAGCTGTGTGCCAGACGGGGCTCGGTGTGTTCGTACACTGACATTTTGAGACTTCATCTGGAAGCTGGTCCGAGGAAGCTGAGTTCTGCCACTGGTAGTGCTGCAGTCAGATTCTACTGACCCTGACTGGGGAAACTAGCAAGGAGTTCATGTTACCACCCCAAGGCTTTGCAGCGGGTAACCTGCTGATACCTGTTTGTTGGTTTCTCTGTCTTCTCAGCACTGGAGTTCAGCCATGTTGTCCTTGTCAAAGACTAATAGTGTTTGTGACATTTCTACTGGTTTTTCATAACTTTTCAGCAGACCTGAAATTGGCTAACCGTGTTAGATAAGAGGAAAAAAAAAAGATTTGTTTTCCTGGTTCTGCATGAAAATCTTTAAAATGTCAGCCAGCTTGGCAAGGAGAGTGAGACTTTTCACTTTAAGAGATAAACTTTCAGAGTAAAGGTTTGTTTCTATGACACAGCTAAAAGAGAATTAACAGTAGGAAATTAATCTTTTAAGAGCAGCCCAAAGTATCAGGAGGGAGGGAATTTAAATAAGGGTAACATTTTAATTGGCTCTAGTTTCCAGAGTTTCATCTGTTTTGCATAAAACTGACTAGAAAATAGCTGCTCTAAAATGAGTCTTGTGTTTCATGTCTATACACTATTCCATGTGCTTGAATAGTATGTTTAAAAGGAAACAACATGAGAAAAATGAAATGGCCAGATTTACCAATATAGATTTCAGCAAAGACAGATAAGTGATTTATGTTTTCAGCTGTCTATAAAAACATGTGGTAATCTGCATTACTTTTTCTTTTGTGTCTTAGCTTATTCCTCTCAGGACAGTTCAAAAAATACAGTATTAGCAAAAAGGAAAAAAACCCAAAAGCTGGCTGTTATGGCTACATTATAAAATTATTAATAAGGATCCTTAAACATAAACTTGATAAGATTACTTTAGACTTCTCAGCTGACAGTGATTATAGTAAGTTACAATATTGACCATGGAGTTTAGAGGATGCCCACCTTTCTGCAGGCCTAAAGGCTGTCTGAGGAAAGATGCAAGAATTTAGCTCCAATGCAGTATCAGTCATTATCTCTGCTCTTACACAATCAGAAATACATTTTTTACCATAGTAGAAGTTGTGGTCTTAGAATTCAAAAAATTTATGCAGCTGCAGGATGCTCCTTTCATTCAGGTGAGCCTGCCTTACAGTGCTATGCCCTAGACTCAAATGGGGATTTTCAGCTCGGTTTTCAGGAGCAGCTGCAACAAGAATTCATCTTTTTAGCTGCAGTGCAGCACAGGTGTACATTAACACTAATGTCCCATGGTGGCAATAAGATAATTAGCAAATTGACTCATGTAGTTTCAAGACTTTCTTCCCATTTTTACCCGCTGAAAAATGTTCACCTCCTGTTTGAAAAGTCTTTCCCTGTCACTAGAGGACACTATTGAACAGAAAATGATGCACTTGAGCAGTCAGATGAGACATTGCCTGTTCCCAAGTGCCAGAAACTCGGAGAGAATTTCAGTTTTCAGCACTGATTTTAAGTCAACTTCTCAGGGCTTTTTTTTTTTCTTTTTTTTTTTTTTCCTACCTGTACTGTCACTTTACAATCCTTACTCTTCTCCACTGGGAAAAACCCACCGGAATCCTATCAGCCAAGTATCAGACCTGTTTCACTGTTTCCCTCACTGTCTCATGCACTTAAACTATGGTATGTCAGCCTGAAATAACAGTGGTTGTGCCTAGAGACATGGAGTAAACAGAGTACTGGGTGAAGGGAATTTCCTCCATGAATATGAGGATGGCTCTCTTGTTTTGTTTGTGAATGTTACTGCTGTCTTTCTTCAATCCTGTTTCTTATCCTTCGTTTCAAGATCCAGAGAAAATTAGCAAGAGGCTTTCAAAGTTTCATCTTGAAAAAAACTTGTGTCTTTCCTATGGAAAAAAACAACAACATTTAGCATAGGACAAATAGCAGACACAAGAAATGTCTGTCTAAACAGAATGAGAGCTGCTGAGTAAAAGTCTGAAGAAACCGAGTTTTGACATATTTACAGCAGACTGCTCCATCCCACTGGTATTAGCTTGCAGTATGAAACACCTTTATTTTGGAAACCATTTTGTGGTTTGATGTAACTCTTTGCTTATAGAATCTGGGAAAAATTCCACATGCTACACCCTGCAGACCTTTTCTAAGAAATGTAATAATGTTTCCTCATATAGGGAGGAAGAGATGTGATGACCTAAGGCATGTATTGTTGAAAACAAGGATGTGGTTTTTCCAGTACTGTCCATCTGGTGTCTTTCATAACGCAGTGTTAATATAACTAAGTTTGTAGAAGACCAGAAGCAAAAGCAACTGCTTCAGGAACTGCAGTAATGAAAACATTTAACCAGTTTTGTTCTGAACACAGTAAGATTCTAATAGATGGCTGATAGCCAACACTCAGCAGTGTCAAAGAAAGCAAGCAGATGATGAAAATAAATAGATGGAGAAAAATGTTTATGCTGAGTTCAAGACATTGAGACTGAAGAAGACATAGATCAAAGGACTACAGAGAGCTGCACAAACCTATGCTTTGAAAATCGTCTTGCAAACCACTTGTAAAAAAATATATTTTGTAGTAGTCTGGCTTTCAGTAAAAAGATGGAATAAATTACTTTGCCCATATTTTGGTAGTTTAAAAACTTTATGCTATATATGCAACAAATTTTTGGAAGCGACTGCTTATGCACAAACACTGATTTTCCTGGAGAGTTATGGGTTAATTGTTTGTTGAATGGAGTGCCAAGAAAAGGTTTGTGATTCCTTCTTCAGACACAGGTCTGGCTAGTTTCTATGTCCTTTTCCTCTCCTTATAGAGAGAGGCCCTGTAGAGTAGCAGTCTTGTGAAGCATGTGTTAGCTTCAAAACTTACAAAGCAGCTCAAACCCACAGCAAATTGAAATGCTGTCTGGGCTGGCACAGGCAGGCCACAGGAAGAAACACAAAACCATGCATGACAACCAGGGAATTCCCAGGCAGCACCTGGCCAGAGGGACTCAGGCAAGGATGCACTATGGATCACTGTCCTGTGCTGGAAGGTGGCCAAACCTGCCCTTCTGGATTCCTGAGGGTATAATTTACCACTGTGCTCTGGTCTTTCCCACACCAAGGCTGGAATCTCAAGCATGTTTGATTGGGTGCCTCTGGGTCTATCACAGGTCTGTGTTATCCAAACACAGATATTCTTGTGTCCAACACACAAGACCAAAGAACAATTAGTATGATATATGTGGTTTTGGCACCCCAGCTGCAAGTTCCTGAGTGTATTTAGAATCCTCCTCAGTAATCTTCTATTAATTTCCCACAAATACTGAAACTGAGGCTAAGGAGGAGAGCACAGTGGGATGTTCCCAGGGTATGTTGTGACTCCATGTTGTGGCCTGCACAGCTGCCAGGGTAGAGGACAGTCTGTGCAAAGATGCTCAGGTCTGCTCAGTTCTACTCTGCAAAGCATGGTGAGAGTCTGCTCAAGTATTGTTTTTTCTCTTGGCCCAGTTATATATTGGGCTGTAAGAGGATCCTGAAACCTCCCAGCTGGTATTTGTAGGGTCACTTACTGAAAATTGGTATCCAGACCCTTTAGCCTCCCATCAGATCTCAGCTGGCTAATTTGTTTGAACTTCCTCTTCTGTTTTTCTTAATAGTGTCTGAATCTAAGGTTCAGAGAAAGAAAGTAAAAAATAACTGAGAAGAAAAAAATAAGAGTACAAAATTAGGGAGTTCATAAGACCATTTAAAAGTCAGCCACTGGATTACAGAAATGCCATAAGTGCATGGTATATTACCTGGGTCTCTTTCTCACTTTATATACAAGGTTATTTAAACAATAAACTGCAGTGCCTGATTCTCTCTGTATATAAGCACTCTGTATATAAGTAAGAGTGCTCTGGTTTGACCTGTGCATTTTCTGTGCTTCTTTTGCTCAGTTTAGTGGGTGAAATCTGGGCAATGTCCCACTGAATAATACATGTGTCTTTTAATAGCATTCATGTGTTGTTTTGTGTAGGCACTGCCAGAATCCAGTGCTGATGCAAGGCCTGCACACTTGTGACACCGAGTAGAAAGTATGTGGGACTACTGTGTGCAAGGCTTTGTCAAACTTCTTGTGTGAAGTTGTTCTGGTTTAGGGCAAATTTGGGAGGAAACCTCTGAAGGCGTCCCTCTAGAAAGCAAATTCAAGCAGCCCCTCTCCCTACTGGTCCAGGAGACATAAATCTCCTTCAAGAGAAGTGGAAAAAACTGTTTATTTAACAAGCAAAGTACTCACAAACATGAAAAAATGAATAATATTGTACAATGGAACCTCATTGTTCTGAAGAGATGGCAAATTCCGAAAGTCCTTCTGTGGATTGGAGAGATTCCTTGTCGTGGCTCCGTCCTCGGCTTTCTCTCGGTCTCTCCGGGGCTCGGGTCCGGTGTCCCGGCCGCAGTGCAGCTTGGGTGAACAATAGACAATAGTCCTGGTGTTCCTGGGCTGAACAGTTCCAAACATCTTCTGGCCTCAGCTAACTAAAAAAATCTAACTAAGAGCAAAGGAGAGCTCTCTCCTGCCGTCTGTGCTGCAGACAACACACCGAGAGAGAGCTGAAGCTCTTATCTCTGTGTTTGTGAATACAGCCACGAAAAATTCCACCACTTTTCCTTCTCCTTTCCCCCACTTCACCCTCAGATCTAGTTTTAGAAGCACAAAACTTACTTCTGGGCCGAGCAGATGAATGGGGGTACAATTCAGCATCATAAAGTCACCCCAGGACAGAAGTGCAAATGACACAGCCTTTTATGGAGTCAGCAATTAGAGAATAACCTCTTCTGTGCCTTCATTTAGATGGGCAGCTAACGAGTGTTTATCAAAAGCTGCCAAAATAGCAACAAAATAAGGTATTGAGGTCATCAGTGTGTTTGGTTTCTACCTATTTTACAGGCACTGGAATTAATTTTCATAGCTGGCATCAGTTGCATCTGTTTCCTTTCCAGGCTCTTCACTTCTGGGTTTGGTTGAGGTTTATTGTTTGTTTGTTTTTCCTTTTCTTTTTGTTGTTGCTGTTATTTGTTTGTTTGTGTGTTTTAAAAATTTTCTTACTCTTGGGTCATAATTTATTTGTTAGAAGAGTGTTTGGAGAGGTTTATGTTTTCTTCTCTTGAAATACCCCTGCCTTGTAATAACATTAGCTGCAAAGAGGTGTTAACCTTTGTTAGTATTTTCAAAAGGCCTGCTCTTCTGCACTCTCAAAGCAGTGCCAAAGCTCATTTAATTGTGCAGTAGACCCCATCCCTCACTTGTGCTTGTATATGAGAAGAGAAAGAGAGGGATCATCCTCTATTACAGATTTAGCTGCGGGATGAGGAGCAGAGAGCAGAAAAACTTAGATGCCAGATTTATATAACTGGATGCATGCCACTGCAGTCTCTGCAGCACAGGCCACATGCCAGATCTCTTTCTTAGCCTCGTAAGGCAATTGATTCAATCAAGTTAGCTACTGTATGATTCTAAACTTATCTTCTTGCTGGCTCCTTTTTATCTAATTTTCTTCCTTCCAGAAGATGCTGCTACAGCTACTCATTGCATTGCTGACTGAAAGTGGCAGAAACAGTGGGGTTTTTTTGTTAGTGGGAGCAATAGGACAGTAAAGAATATCTGCCTAGGACATACTGTCCTGATAAAAATTCTATACAGTTACTGCAGGTTGTGTCCTCCCACTTGTGTTTCCTGCCTGGTGTTTAATGAGGCTCTGTCCTGATCTGAATGGCTGGTAGGGCAGGTGAGAGGCCCATGTGGTTGTGCAGCACCACAGGCAGTGCTATTGAAGGAACTGAAATTCTTCTAGCCTTTTGGTAGTGTCATGGCTGATGTGACTGGAGTAGTTGACCAGTTCTCCAAATTCTTTGAGGTGGATTTGCTTAAAACCCTTTCTTACAATGAACTCTCAAAGTTCCACAAGACTTTAAATTAAAGAGACATGAGATTTTACGAGAGTATACATTAGAATACTTAGCATATTTTTTCCTTAAATAATGAAAGCTGAAGGTGACTAGAGTTGGAATAAAGGCCGATAATTGCATCTCCTTCTGTCACTGTTAGTGCAGTTATATTCTTTTTTCCTTCATGTTTCAGACAGCTCAGTAGCTTCCTGGGTTGTAGCAACTCTGCAATGTCCTCTCTGATCCATGGAAAGTTTCTCTCCCATTACTTCAGAGCTTGGAGCATCAGCTCCCCTGCTTTTCCCAACAGTCTCTTTTCTTGTGCTGCAGGCCCTCAGTTCTTTGCTGAGCCTCTTCTCCTCTTGTAGCACCTTGTAGACTCTGGAGTTTTCTCACTCTTACAGTTTGGTGACAAGGTTATAGCATAGACATGGTAATAAGTGGAAATATGTTAAAATTGATTAATTCTGGATAAAAATTATCCGAATTTTGCAAGAACACCCACTCTGAAATGAAATGAGGTCACTCCTGACTGATGATAGCTCTCATGGCTACATTAAATCTTCGTCTTACACAGGAACTCTTAGCATTCTTCCAGGTCACGATCCCAAAATCTGTGGTAGATGGTCCCCATAAGTCCCATGACAAGATTTTTTTAACCTTGCTCTTTCTGTGTAGGTGTATTTACGAGTAATTTTTATTATTATTCGATTTTCATTTCCTCTCCATTTGGAACTTCTCCTGATGCTTTCCTTAAGCTAGAGGAAGTTGTCCATCATTTTTTCCATTCTCCTCTGTGGTTATAGTTACTCCTGCTGCGTAGCTCAATGCTTGCTATAAAATGTTAACTAAGAGTGACATTTTTAGTGGTTGCATGTGGCCCACCTACTGCTGTTTTGAGTCCCTAAATCTGTTGCAGAAAAATGTTGGTATTGATTGGAACAATACTAAGAAGAAATTTATTGCTGATGGGAACACTTATAAATGGGGCTTTTTTAAAAATGTGTTTTTTACAGGGAAGAAAATGGTAAAACTAAAATTATTTTCAGAAAGGATATGCATTCCAAACATGGACTTGTAAGCACAAGAAAATATAATTTATTCTTTAATCTTGATATTCTGAACACAGAAATTTTCAAATGTGTTTCTGGAGCAGTAAATTCAATCTTCTATCTTGTCCTTGGGAAAAATAATTTGCATTGCCAAATATGGTTTTCAAATTCTCCCAAATGAAAATTTCTATTATTGAAATAGAGCATTGAGGTTGAATTTGAGCAATAGAAAACCAGAATGGAAATTTACCAGCTGATCAGTAACCACTGGACTGGATTTGCAGGTACAGATATTCAGAAGTTGCCTGGACACAAGCCCACCATGTACTCTAGGGAACCCTGCCTGAGCAGGGAGGTTGGACCAGATGATTTCCAGTGGTCCCTCCCAACATTACCCATTATGTGCTTCTGTGAATTCTATGAATTCTTAATTTATGACTTCAGCATTTCTGTGTCAGTACAAGCAGTACAACTTCTGATTTTCCTGTTCCTTATAGAGGAGATGGTTGACCAGTCTAATAATCACCCTGGAATTGGTACTCAGTTGGGGATCTTGTTGACTGTAAAAGGTGTTGGCCCACTCAAGGAATAAATCATCATGCCAACTTGGACATGTAAGGCCAAATTTTAATGTAACAGTAATCTTAAAAAAATGGCAAGACAAAAACCTACTATAAAAACAGACCATGATATGGATTCTGTATTTATTTGAAGCCCCCAAAGTTACCCACGTATTCTTTCACATTTCATAAGGGAACTTTAATTTTAAAAATAATCTCAAAGTTTAATTAGCTTGAGAAAAAATGTGATGATGAATATTTCAGCATTACCTGAATCTTGTTCTCTAACTGAAAATAGAGAACAATGACTTAGAAATTGTTTCAAATATAACAAAGTATAGCGTTTCACATAGCTGCATCCTTTCATTGATTTATTTAAAATTAGCAATGATCAGTCTGAAATAGATAAGCCTTTTGAGGGAATTTATAGTTTTGTTTTGTTTACAGTTCATTTGCCAGCCTTCCTTTAGACGATATTTAGTTGTTTGGTGTTTTTTTTTTTTTTAACAGCTTATGATATAAAATCAGAGAACAAAAAATAGTTTTTATATGTAATTTAATTTATTTTGCATTTTATTTTTCACTTGCTTGCATGCTGAAATTGCAGAAGTGTTCGCTGTCACAAAAAGGTTCAAAGTTAACACCAAATACAAGAACCTCAAATTATTTTCCTAAGCACTGATTTAAAAAAAAAAAAAAGATAGTCTGACTGTCAAAGGTGATGAGCACCAGTTATAGCAGATAACTGGTCATCCACTGATTTTGTCATCCATATTACTTAAGATACTCCATGAAGGAGGACCTGCAGTAGCAGGTGTGGATTGGTCTTGTGGAGAGGTCTGGGTCTTTGCCTTCACTTCTCAGGTAGAACCCATCAGCACTCTCCAACTGTGACTCATGAATTGGCTGAAGCTTGCAATGAACTTCTTAACCTTTTACCTTCAAAAGTCCTATTTGAGGATTTTTATAAACAGTTTTAGGGTTGTGTGATTTAGCTTGTATCTGTACCATACCCTGTCACTTCATTTTGTTAAGATGGACACTGCTGTCAGAAATCTTGTGACTCAGATTTAGAGTTTGATCTCACCTAGAGCTTCTGTTTGGCTGCTAAGTAATAACCTGTCTCTCATTTGAGATGGAGGTTTTGATCAGTTCCTTTCGTTCTGTTCCTTTCTGCATCTACACACACACATATATATACTTAAGCTAACCCCAGTAATTATCTCTCTTGGCTGATTATTTTGGAGGTGATGATGTGAGAGTCATAAGCATTCATTTCTGTAGCGTTATCCTACTCCACCCCCTCACCATGTGTTGAATTGCTATGGTATTTTTGTTCGTCTCTTGTCTAGTCCTCTCCAGCCTTCTCTTTTCTCAACATGGATTTACAAGCTTATAAGAACTGAACCTTTGTTATTTTCTCCTTTCTCCCCCCCTTTTTTTTTCTTCTCTCTTCTAACTGAATGTGTGTTAGTGAAATCAGGGAAGAAGAAAATTGGGCTGCTTGCTTTGCGTTGGTGTTTACTATGAGTCATAACAACAGCTTGGTGCTCTTGAAAACTTTTGTGGTGGGAGAATAAACAGCATGGATGCAGTAAGAGAAACGACAGAATGTACTGTACATGCAGTTCTCTGACTCAAGGACATAATTGTGGATGATGGGAATGCATTTTGATAGAGGTTTGCACTTACTCATGCCATGGATATATAAAATTTCTGCTAAGGAAGCAAATCTGATTGCTCAAAGTTTGCCCTGGTTGCATTGAAACTGGACTTACTGGGAAGGATTTTGGCAGCAGCTGACTTTTCATGGAGCTACCTAAAATAGGCTTGGTGTGAGAACTGAGTTTAGGATGATAATTTTGACACTGACAGCACTCAGAAGTTTAACATGAGATGATGTATTCATCATACCGCTCTCTAGTTATCTGCCTGGAACTACCCACATTCAGAGTTTAAGAACTACTTCATTCTTATTCCTGGAATTACCTTGTTCCCAGCCTGCTGATAATTTCTTACAGTGATATTAGAGACAAGGGTTTGTTCACCATTGGTACAGAACTGAGTATATGTTAGAATCCTAAATGACTAGTCACACGCCACATGAAATGTATGCTGTCTTGATTTCTATTTGAACAATCAGCTATAAAACACTCTATCCCCTAGTATGTGACTGAAACAAACAGTAAAAGATGGAACTCAGCCCTGTGGCTGAAAGTCTGTTTATCATGGTGATAAACAAGACTTGAGATCACTTTACTGATGCAAAGTCTGGACAATAATTTTTTGACTTCTCTGTGTTCAAAGAACTTAATGCTGTTACAGGCAGCTTCCAAGATTGCATCCAGTTCCAACATTTGGTGCAGAACACTGGGAAAACAATGAATACTTGAACATAATGCTAGGCTATTAGAGTAATATACTTAATAGAGTACATGTGAATTGGGACAAGAAAAAACATCAGAATAAAGTAGAAGGATACAGCCCAGTGATTTCAATTCACTGTGTCCTGTAAAATTTTTTTAACTATTTGAAGAAAAATTGCCCGCATGCAGTAGGAAGAAATTGCTCAGTAGACAAACAGTTCCAATGTTCAGCTCTGCTGGATGGTCAGTATTTGCCAGCTCCCCAAGCCATGCCATTTTACTGGCAGTGATTTTACAAGTGAGTAGTGGTGTTGGTTGCTGGTCAATCTCAGCTGTCCTCCATATCTACCAGTGGATGGATTATGCTATAAAGGAAGAAGATGGGGGCTACACTTGTCATAAAAAAAATCCTTTCAAATTGATGGCCATGCAACTCTGTCTTCATACAGAAAACATTCACCAGGAATACCAAGGAGGTATTGCTTTTATAAAATGATAATGTTTATGCATTGGGGAACTGCAAAATTCCACAATTTTCACAGAGTACATGAGAAATGACTGCCTAGCTTATCATGATATTCATGCTGCTTATGGATGCAAAAGGCAAATAACAACACCAATTTCCCATCTGAAGGAATATATTGCAAGTGATTTGTATCACTACCAGCAGAATTGCTATGGGTACCTGGCATTGCCAATTGTAAGCACGAAGTAGGCTGGAGTATTGGCCTAGAACATGCTGTATTAGAATCTGTTTTCATTACTAAGACTAAAGAGAGAGAGAGAACTGTAAATGTCATTGACCAATTAAAACTCAGTGGGCTGTTTTTGTTTCATACCTGGGCATCACTTCAGAAAAAAAGTAAAATAGCCTGAGAGCTAAGTATAGTATCAAGTTCTGAGAATAAAGGCAATTATATGAATGCCAGAGTCACACCTGAGTGTGACTGCTGTGAACTGCTTATAGCTGCTGGGCGGAATCAGGGTGCATGCAAGGTCAGTGACTGTGCTCAACCTGCTCTCAGATGTTTCAGTGTTGGCTAAACTTTAAACAGAAGAAAATAAATGCAAAAGCATGACTTCTGTCAAAATGGTTCACCTCCTGTGAACAGAAGATATCACATAGTTTCTTGACTCAGGAGAAAGATTGGTCTGGGGATAAATTTTTAGACAGTGGTAAACTGTATTCTACCAAAGACCTGAAGTGTCAGTTTGGATTCACAGGTGTTTAGGAGCAGGAGAGATCCTGTACCTTTGCCTCTTTAATGATCCAGGATGCAAAACCTCATGCAAGTCCACCATCAAGTCTGTGTTTTTTTATTTAATGATAAAAAATGTCTTAATTTACATAGAGTGGATAGTTCCAGGCATCTCTAATAACCTCTCCTCAGAAGTTATTTACCCTTATCATTGAAGTGGTATGCTTTGTTTTTAGTCCAGATTTCTCTGATATTCATTATGCTGAAATTTCTATGAAAAGTATCTTTCTAATGGTGGTGTCTCTATACTCTGATCAAGGGGGATAATTAAACGTTATCTTGGATAGATTAAGTCAGTCATAGTCAGATATTTTATGAACATGTGTAGTTCTTGCAGTTTTTCCTAAGGCACTTCCAATTCTTCACTTGCAATGTGGACACCTATATTTGTCATAGCCTTGCATTTGGATCTTCAGTTCAGTCAGTAATTTAGCCATGAACCCCAGCATCCTTCTAAATTTGAGATTAGAGTCCTCCATCCATTTTGTGCTTCAGCATATGTTCTTTTTCATTAGATTTGTGTTTGGCTGTATTCAGATTGATGTTATGTAAATTAAACTATGTCGCCAAATAGTTTCACCATTCAATCTGATCTGATTCCACAATTAATTTGCACTCTGTTGCCCTTTTGTCATCTGCAAATGTTGGACTCCTGGGTTATTAATGAAGAGAAGGGTTTGCATGAGGACTCGTGGTCAATTTAGAAGTAAACCCTGCCAGTCTTGGCAAAAAAATGGTCACAGCAGAGCAGTCTGACATTTATAGTTATTGTTGAAACCATCTATCAACCAATCCTCAATCTGTTTAGTTTATTCCTTTATTATGTGAAAAAACGAAATTGTTTATCACAATGTTTTTATCACAAAGTTTTATTAACATTCTTGCCATTAACTGAAACACAAATTAACCAAATACGTAATCCCATCAACATTTAGGACCTGTTTTCCATAAAACAGTGATTATCATTATATTGTGGCTGTATTCTGAATAATTTTCTTTACTGCTTTCCCTATGATGATAGTGCACTAATTGATATGCAGTTAACCAGGTTATTGTCTTTATAATTTTTATATTGCTAGCTCACATTTAGCTTTTTTTTCCTCCAATAATCTGAATTACTATTTTTAGTAAAAATATTTTCATTGTGGTACATAAAAAACAATAAAAGATGCCAGTTGTGCCAGGCAGTGAAGAAACATGAAGCAGCACCAAATCTTTTTGTGGTAATACCGTGCAGAATGGGTTCTTCCTGTTATGATGGTGTTTAAAGATAATTGCACATTAATGGGAATGTAAATCAGGAGAAAGCGAGACAAAATGATCCTCTTCCAGGTGACTGTTTCCTTAATTCTCAATTTTTTAATGTTTGTAGTGCTGGTTTGGTCACATCCTGCCTCAAATCATCAGCCATGTGGTTTGAAACATTCCAAAATTGGTGGTCTGGAATTGGTTTAATAGATTTATGTATTTGTATGCCAAATAAAGTATAAAATAAAGTAATCACTAAGGATTGGAACAATTACTGTAGGCTGCTAACCATATGTGAGAACAAAGTGCGTGACTTTCATATGATTAGAATGAATCAGAGGTAGCCCACTCCGTATTGCAGTGACACTTTTATTAAATGAATTCATAAAATGAGTATTTGGAGTGCTTTAGATGGTATTAACCGTAGATCTTTTAGATTGAGGCTTGTTTCTGATTACATCATCTTGTTTAATGTGTAGTGTTTGCTTTGTACCTTCAGATTCTTAGTGATTGCTGCATTTGAATGAGGCCATAAGGGAAAAAAAAGCAAGTCACAGGTGCTTTCCAAGTATATGGATGTCAAATGGAGCTGAAGATACTAAAAGTGGCATTTCATTATATCCACTGGCTTACAACATAAGAATCTAAATATAGAAATAATTAAAGGCTTGCTTGTAATTTCACAATCATAAATGCCAAGGTTCCTCTAGTGTCTAATGGGATTTAGATCAGACCCTTATTGTCTTCAGTCACTGTTAATCAATATAAAAATTTATTGTTAAGGAATTAGGAGATTTGGGCTTTTGCCATTTTTAATTCTGTGAATTTTTACTATTATTGTATAAGTTATATTTTAAAGCCCTGTGTTGTGTAAGCCCCGTGTCTCATAATGCAGCAAACATCTGCCAGAGTTTGGAGGACAAAGTGTTTTGCAAATAGACTGGTCTAGGAATTAATAAACATGCAGAAATTTATTGGATTTCTAAGTATTAAATGAGCTGCATTTTTTTTCCTTTTATAAAAAGCAAGCACAGTTTATTTTCATAAAAGCAAGTAATTGGTATGTAGCAACCCACCTCCTCATGAATAGTAGTTTTAAAAAAAGACCTGTCTGTCAAACAAGAGGTCTCAAACCTCTCTTTGTTCCCTGCTAAATAAAAAAATCTGTTTCTAGCTATCCAACCAATATAATCTTAATTTAATGTTTAGCTTGGGCCTAATACTCTGTACATTTGTATAGGGAAAACTACCCCAGCTCATGCATTGCCCAGGTCATGACATCTTGTTTTCAGATCAGTAGTTAAAAGAGGCTGGACTGAATTTATTCCCGTCTTTGTGTTCAAGGAATTAGGTGGCAAGTAGGGGATAAATGATACATATGTACCATTTATAAACCAGCTGGAAGTCAGTGAGGTGTCACCATTGTTTTCAGCTGGAGCAGCCCTGGCAAGCATGTTGCAGTGCACAGTCCCTGTGCAGGAATGCAGCACTGGATAATCTGTCTCCCCTTGTGTGAAGAAGCATTAATCACTTGGCTCACATTTCATATGTTCCCAAGGTTAATATGGAATACAGCCCTGGTGGGTCCACATGTCCCGTGTTTTATGTCTTTATGAGAAACATAATTGCAGCAGACAATTGTTTGGTTAATCACACAGATTTCTGTGTGTGCAGTTTGCAACTTTACAAAGAAATAGTGCTTGGAAATGCATCCCTTAGGTGATGGGAGTCAGAGGGAATCTGTCTTGAGAAGAGGAATAAGGCTATGGGGACTTAGGAGTGGGAAGACAGGAGGAAGATTGGTCTCTTGGGTAACCTTTGTATCAATTACACATGCTTGCAATCAATGCTGGTAAATTTTTAGTTTTTCATAGATAGCTTGTGGGAGCTGCATGTGAAAATGTGATGTTTTTAAACACAACCTTGCCCTGAAAGCACTCTACAAAGTTTGGAGGATAAAGGTAGAGGGTGAGGAAACATGAGAATGTTACTGTTCCGGTATCATTTAACAATTTATAGCCAGAGTAATCGGTCTTAAATATCCTGACTTTTTCAGGTGCCTAATCCACTAGATGCCACTGATTTATCAGCTTCTTCTGTTGTCCTTCTGTGTCTGACACATTTACTCATGCTTATTCTGAGTATGAATTTTTCAGCTTCAGACCAAGCTGGATATTGCTGAAGTAAGTACTTGAGAAAGGTCTCTCTGTATTTGTATTGTGGACATTGGACAGCTCTGAGTCTTGTCAGCACATTTAATGTACTCACTTCTAGGTTAAGAAATGAACTGTGTTTGAAGGATAGTTCTAGGTGTAATTTTCAAAGTTGGCGTAACAGCAAGTTTTTCTGCTTAAATTTATTTTAACCTCTGTCTGGCCTCATGTAGTGATGAATCAAGTGATGTATGCTGTGTGTCAGATTATTTCCCAGTGGATACTTTAAACTGAGAAGGATTTGCCTAAAATAATCAGCATCCTAATTTTTTTTTTTTTTTTTTTTGGTGCAAGTTATGGTATAGAAGTGTGTCTACAGGAAGCAATTAACAGAAATTGGATATACCATTCTTCCCAAGACCAAATGAGAAACAGCATACATTGTGGAAGATACTCCTCTGGAAATCATAATTCTATACTGTTCTTGTTGAGCAGGAAGACTGCCTGTAATCTTGCTTGAAATGTGCTTGTAAATTTTATCCATTGGTAGCAAAGGCATCCCAGTGTTAATGGCGAGAGAAAGCAGCTGGACAGTGAAAAAATGGCTGCCAAGCACACAGTAGAAGGCACTTCAGACTGTGCCTGAAAGAATTAAAACAAAAAATAAACGTAGTGTGGGAGGAAGATATTAAACTCACTGAGGAAGCAGTGGCTTAAGTCTTCATCCAAAGAAAACAGCCTTTTTTATTCCTCTCAAGGTCTGTGGGGTCAATCTGTGTCTTTGCTTGTCAGTGTATAGTTCTTACAGTTTGCATGTCTATGAATAAAATATTTTGGACTCCATGTGTGAAAACGGTTGCCTGGTATAGTAGAATTTTGGGGAGAGGTGTTATAAGGATTGCTTATGTTTATATCTATTGGGCCTTTAGATAAACTTCAAAGATAACATATGGAACATTGGTTTTCGAATTCAACAGACACAGATCTACTCTTAACGCCTGGGTTTAGTAGCAGCTTCCCAGGAGGGAATAATCTCTCTGATGTCTGGTTCACTTGGAGGCTTGAGGAAAGAAATTTCTTGTTTCAAACTTCACAGAAGCAGACATGAATTAAGGAATTTTTTGACCCAAGGCACTCTCCATCCAGCCTGTTTTATGATATATATTAATCAAAGTAGCTCAGGGATCCCCGTCTTTTAACAGTGATACAAAAATACAGAAATCACCATTTGTAGAAAACTCTGTATCTAGAAATCTGCATAGAAAAAAAAATTTTTTTCAGTGCTTGGAAAAATAATCTAATCATACTGACCTTTGATTGAATTATTTTCTACCCGGCAAGTAGTAACAGTATTTGCAAACTACACTTGTATCTCATAGTATGAAAAAGTATTATTATTAGCAGTACAGTCAGAGTCTGGTTATCAGTGTCATCTGTGGAATTTCTGGGGAAAAAGCCTTACTTTATTTGCAGACTGATATATTTCAAGGTTAATTAGATCTCTAAAGTGTAAGGCCAAAAATAAAGTTATGTTTAAAGTTATGTGTTATTTCCAAGCCCCACTTGGAAATTAAAGAGATAAAATTGTCTAGTATTTCAGGTAGTTACTGAATTATATAATGTACTCTGAGTACAGTAGTGCACTACACTGCTTAGAGCTGATGGCTATTTTGTCTGGAGTATTTAATTTTAAATGCAAACCTAAAGGATAAGGAAGGAAGAAAAAGCTAAGAAAAGCAAGAGAAAAAAAAAAGAATCAAATTTTGCATCAGATAAAATTTGTTTTTCCAGTAATTACTTAGATAGGTCTCTAGTTAGGCTTTGTCTTTTGTGTCTCAAAAGGAAAGTAGAATGTAAGCAAGAAGTTTCACTTCAGGGAGAGTTAATTATTGAAATGATTAATACAAGTGTCTGGATACCAGGTAGCCACCAAAGCTTCCCTGTCACTCCCCTCCTCAACTGGACAGAGAAGAGGAAATACAAAGAAAGACTTGTGAGTTGAGATAAGGATGGGGAGAGATCTCTCACCAGTTACAGTCATGGACAAAACAGATTCAACTTGGAAAAATTAATTAGTCGAATTTATTACCAATAAAATCAGATTAAGTTAATGAGAAAATAAAAATAAATCTTAAAAACACCTTCCCTCCACCCCTCCCTTTTCTTGTGCTCAACTTTACTCTTGATTTCTCTGCCTCCTCCTCTACAGTGACTTAGGGGGCTGAGGAATTTGGACTTGGTCATTACATCATATGTCTCTGCTGTTCCTTTCTCCTCAAAGAACTCCTCACTCTTCCCCTGCTCTGTCATGGAGTCTCTTCAATAGGAGACAGTCCAACATCAGCTATCTAAGGTGAGTCCTTCCCATGGGCTGCAGTTCTTCACAAACTGCTCCAGCACAGGTCCCTTCCATGGGGGCAGACCTTCAGGAACAGGCTCCTCCATTGTGGATCCCCCATGGGGTAACAGGTCCTGCTAACAAACCTGCTCCAATGTGGGCTTTTCTCTCCATGGGGCCATGGATTCTGCCAGGGCCCTGCTCCAGCATGGCCTATGAAGTCACAGCCTCCTTTGGACATCCACTTTCTCCAGCATGGGGTCTTCCACACAAGGCAGGTTCATTATGGCTGCAGTGTGGAACTCCATGGGCTGCAGTGGCATAGCCTTCCTCACCACAGTGTGCTGGGGAATCTCATCTCTGGCACCTGGAGCCCCTCCTGCCCCTCCTTCTGCACAGACCTTGGTGTCTGTAAGGCTGTCACTCTCATGTGTTCTCACTCGTCTCTTCTGGGGTTGCAGTTGCTCCTGTGCAGTGACTTTCTTCCCTTCTTCACTCAGTTATCCCAGAGGTGTTGGCACTATTGCTGATGGGCTCAACCTTGGCCAGCAGTGGGTCCATCTTGGAGCCAGCTTGGATTGGGTCTGTGGGACGTGGAGGAAGCTTCCAGCAGATTCTCACAGAAGCCACCCCAGCAGTCCCACTGCTATCAAAATGTGCCCAAGAAAACCCAAAAGAGCAACCAGTCATTGGACTGAGGCCAGAGCTTCTAGCATAAGCTGAAACTTGGATCTTTGGGCACAATAAAATAGAGTGCCAGAGGGGGAAAAAAACCCTATAGTTCTGAAAAGATGTACCACCTTCTTTCAAGTCAAATAAATCAAAGAAACTGCAGTCATGTTGCTCTGGAAAACACTGCCATTGCCCTATTCTTTGGATCCTTTGTAGGTGCATTTTACTGTCAAAGTTATCCATAGGCCAAAACATTCAGGTTGATTTAGATTGAAAGTACTTTGTTGTTCTTTGTACACAGATAACAGGGAGGATAAATGTGGGATGAGAATAGCTGCAAAGGAAATTTGGGCTCATTCAATGTGTCTTTGGTACTTTATGGCATGCACTCGAAGCTTTTCAAATTTTAACTCCTGTCATCTTAACATAGCCTGTAATTATTCCTCAGGGTATGTCAATTATTCAATGCCTTTTTAAAGCAACTTATAAGCCATCATTGACAATTTTATGATTTGAGTTCTATCAGCATTAAAGTTACTGATTTTTTTTCTCTTCAATGAATATTTCCCAATAACTTGATGAGTTAATTTATTATTTGTATACTTATGCTTTACTAGAAAAAATATTATCTACAAAACCTTACATAAATTTGGTACACATTAAACTGAAAATTAGACAAGTTGTGCTTCTTTGTTTTGGCTTAAGTGCCATTGTTTGTATTCTTGAGGTAGTGGAAGGCACTGTGTTGCAATTTAATATGATCACAAACTGCAAATTGTTGATTAGAAATGTTTTACTGCACTGAAAGCTTATTCTCAAGACAGATACACTTGGTGGCATGTGAATATTGTTGAGTAAGCAGCATTTTGCTACACTCTTGCAAAGCAATGGCTGCTCTGTTTCCTATAACTGGAATTGGGAAAACTCCCTTATGGGAGAACTAAAATTGCTTACTGGTGTATGCGCTTGTGTACTACACATCACATGTTTTGCATGAACTTTCTCCTCTTCTCCCTTCTCTAAAGTAGATCTTTGAACTTTCATCAGCCTAGGACAGAACCAGTAATAGTCAAAATGTGTGGGTTTGGCTGATGGGCGCTGGTACATGTGGTTAAGAACCATGTAACTCTGCTAAGAGCTCTTGGAGGAAATTGCCCCTTTTGGATTATTTTATTGCCTGTACTGGGGTGGCCAGTGAGGGGTACTTCTGGTTGACACCCAGTGGTGACTCGCTTTCCATTCACTTTTCTTTGCTATTGTTATACTCATAAAAATGTCAATTCTTGTGATACCTGTTGTTCGTCAAAAAATGTTTTAAAAATAGCTGTCTTCATTTCTGGAAAGTGTGTAAACTGTTCTCCTTTATTCCTTCTTTCCTGCCTTCCTGAAATGGAATAAATGAAAATCTAGAGGCTGTGACAGTAGAAAAAAGGTTTGATTTTGAAAATACCATGTAGTGCTGTGCTGGTGTGTCAGTAACTGACTGGTGGCACTTTCCCCTTTTTGAGCTGACAGGAGGGTATGAAACTGGTATTGTCAGGGTTTAAGCAGCACAGAAGTTGGACTATCTGCAGGAATAATTCAGTGTTCTGGGATGAACTTAGTTGGCCAAGTAATTTAATATTGTTTTAGTGCTTTGGGACACCAGTGACTAACTGCAGGAACTGTAGGAACTGTTTCCAAGTAAGCACAGTCCTTGTACAAACCTACAGCACTGTTCTTGTGAAAAGAGATTGAAAGAGATGGACTTTCAGCACAGTGATCACTGAGGAAGGGAGGAGGAGGAGCTGCTTGGGAGCAGGCTTGAAAAGAAAGATGTAGATCAGAAATAAGGAGCTTAAAAAGAATGGTGTAGATCAGAAATAAGTAGCTTATAAGAGGAAAGAGAAAACATTTGGAAGGCTCCCTTATGAAGAAATTAATCTAGAATAGGAAAAGCAAAGAGCAAAACAAGGCAACTGAGGTTTAGAATTTCCATTATAGCTTTTAGAGCAGTGTTTAGTTGTCTCCAGACCAAAGCATCCTTTCAATCATAATCATTTACTAAGCAAGAAGCCAGTGATGCAGATAAGCATCACCTGTAATGTTACTTGTGCTGACAAAGAGACAGAAACTTTCATGTATTTTTAATTTTCTGGAATTATAGCAGAGGTAATCTAAGTATTGCAAAGGGAAAAAACGAAAAGACTTCCCTCCACTTTGCCTGGTATTGTGCCTGGGCAGAGATCAAATCTAACTTGTAATCAGCAACATAGTTTCCTCTGTTTGTGAAAATTTAACTGTCCATCCATTTATTTTTCTTGTGGGGCAGATCAATAGCTGAATAATTGATTGGCTGACTAATTGAACAGCTGAACTATTGAAGATTTTAAATGTGAATTTCATGATGTGAGATGATTAGAGACCAGGGCAGGTGCCAGGGGAAATTTTAAGTAAATGAATTAAAGTAGCAAAGGTAGAGTAATTCAAGACCCTTTACTGAAGTTAAGGGTATGCCTGTCAATTCTTGTTCTGTGTATCCTCAACTTGTCCTTTCCATAAGTAATAAACCTTTTCTCTCCAGACTCTGGGGTCCCAGATTTCCAGTAAGTCTTACTGCCAACACTTCTCAGCAAACACAAATTTACACAATGTCAGGATTTCATTCAAAATAATAAAATGTGTCACGGCCTGATTTTGTAAAACTTTGCCTTTTTTTTAACCCAACTGAATATTTCCTGAAATAAACAGGATTGGAATAGAAGCAGACTGCTCCCGCTGTTGGTTGGAGAAGCTCTAAGTGTAGTATTGCCACACTTTTGTCACTTTGATTTTCCTAACCATTCAATTAGTTATATATGTCAAAGTTAGTATCTTGGTGTTTGGCTATGTTTTTGAGATCCAGCCTGCTGTTAGGAGCAACCCAAGACTTGCAATGGACATATTGGCATTTTTGTGACTGTCTTTTAAACAATTTCGTAGAATCATCAGGTTGAAAAAGATTTTTAAGATCATGAAGACCAATCTTAAAGTTTGTAACCAAAGGTCTGACCAGCATTCTCAGCTGGTGTGCACAGTTGTGAATCATAGCAGAGAGTGAAAGCAAGGGCCTGTGGCTCAAAGCATATGGTTATTTCTTCTCAGGAATATTTATGCAAGATTTTCAAAATTCTCTCATGAGCATGCATTAATGACTTTGACTTACCCATATGAATTAGAGGAAAACTTTATGGATTCCCATGTATTTAAGTCAGCTTGTGCTTTCCACTATAAAAGCAATGTTTTATTTGAGAAGTCTCAAAGTTGTCAGTTTATAGCTCATCTCTGATGATAATCAGAGATATTTTTCTGTTTTAAAGCTTATTATTTCTGGCTTATTTCAGATAATATTTGTATCTAGAAAAAATAATAGAATATTGCAGCAGAAATGCTATACTACAAACACCACAAAGTTAAACCCAAAACCCCTGAATTTCAAGCAAATTCTTGAAATTTCCTGCAGTAGGCAGGAAATGCTGTATTTATGTTGTGTCAAACAGTGCATCAAAAAAGGGAAGACTCATGGGACGGCAGTTGTTATTTAATTGTTTAAAATTACATGCATTTATTTTTCTTCAGTTTAACAACTTTAAGGTTACTGGAACATACATATTTACAGTACCTTGCAAAAAAATACTGTTAAAAATTGCCTTGTTTGTGCTGTGGTCAAAAAGGGCAGACAGAAATTTTCAAATGAGAATACAGGAGACAAAGCTATGGTACAAAGGTAATACAAAGTGATGAACTTGCAAAGGAACACAGTTTTCCTGTTTTTAGCTAGTGGTGTAGGCACTTCTGTGCTGATTAGTAACAGGTTATTAACAAGTTTTTGAATTGAAGTAAGGGGAAAAAATAATTATTTTATAAAATCCACTTATCTATTGTGCTGGTTGCCCGTCTAGGGGCTGTCTAGTTAGAGGTTTAGAGTCTAAAGGAAGAGTAATTGAGAACTGAATTGTTTTGACAAATGTAGCAGGGAGCCATAGTTTATTCTGGCATGACCTTAAATGGAAATTTAGTTATATTAGATATGGGATCACAAAATCCCTGTTTAATATCATGTAAGGTAATCTAACATTTTATCAAATGTATAGTAACTTTCAACATAACAATGTTGCTGTGTTGACTGTGTTTTAAAGCTTACTATTCTTTGGACTAAAGACTTGTATTTCTTTCTCCTCCTCAGAGTCTGGAGTGCTGGGTGTCAGTGAGTGATGAAGGAAAGGAGAGGGGTGTTCTCCTAAGTGCTCCGGCATATCCTGATTTTTGAGTAGTGTTGGATAGCTCTTGTCTGTAATCTTGTGGAACTCCAGCTGCATGTGTATTTATTATGCAGGACATGCTAAAAATCGGGAGTGTTCCACAATCCCGCTCTGAAAACAGAGGATAAAATGTCCTCTGGGAAATGACATGAAAAGAAAACTTTTAAGCTAGAAGTGGAAGCTTTGTGGGGCTCTTCTCCTTACCCTGTATTGATATGGTGCACAGTACAGCAAGCAAGTGGTGATGCTGCTGCTCATGACAGCAAAAGCCCAAGAGTGAATTGAAGCTGGAATTTGTGCTCGCTCTTTCTGTCACAGTGTGTTCTTGAACAGTCAGCTGCATTCCTAGAGGAGTTATATATGGAGCATAGTGGATTCCAGCTTATCTTTTCTTTGGTTTTCTCCCTTATCAGCCCTCTAGAAAGCATCTCAAAAGCTGCACAAACACTTAACAAACACTGATATTTTAACAGAAAGTTTGAATTGTGCAATGCTATGATTTCTTTTGCAGTTTCTGTTTGGGAAAATCATTGGCTTGCCTCCATGGAATATTGAACAAAGAAAGTAAAATAAGAGTGGAAGATGAGAAATAATTTCTTTCTCTGTGCAAACGTATGCTAGGGCTGCCCTGACTGTATAGGAGACACATTTTTTAAAAAGCAACTTATTTAATTCAAATTGTGCAATTCAATTTGGCTTGTACTACCCTTCTGAAAGGCATTTCAGAGATGAAGAAGGGCATTCATTGTAGAAAGGAGAACAAAACAAATTACTTTGTTGAATTTCTGTATTTCCCAGCTAGAAAAGTGTTCTGAAGGTAAAACCCTCTCTCATATGTGACTTAGGTGCATATGTTATTTATCTTGTATCTCACTGCAGAACTTGCTAACTTACTATTTCTGGTTTTAATAAAGAGAATAGAACATTAAATAGTTGCAATGCCTTTCATGGCTAATGAATAAAGGAGGGTCTGCTAATAAGCTATGGATAGGTTTATGTTTCATTCCAATACTGGTCGAATAGTCCCTTAAGTAAATAGGTCATGCCAAATTAAATATGGAAACCTTATCTTGTATTAAGACAACTCAATTAATAAACTTAAAAACCAAAAGCTGTTGGTGAAGCCCACTCTATTGGTATGAAGGATGCAATTTGTAAGATCTGCTTCCTTAGTAATGGTTTTCTTGCTTTTTAAAATTGCAGTTGGTCCCACACCCTTATATAGGAAAAAAAAATAGACATCACAGACACCCATTAATTCCCCTGTATCATAAGACTTCACAGTTCCTATTTTATCTGTGTTGTTGTAGGTCCTGAGACATAACTGAGTGTTAGGATTTTCATCAGCAGAAATCATTAAAAATTCTTTAATTTAGGATTTCAGAGAACAGCATTCCTTCTGCTCATCTCCACACAGACACCTCTAAAAGCCTTTTTCTAGAATGTAGGAAAATAGACCAAAAACCATTCTTGTATGTGCTCAGTCATGGGTAAAAATTCTGTCCTTTGTCACTGGCCTCAAATTAAAAGAGCTCATCTTTGCCATAGAGCTGTCCAGAGGGCAAGAATTCAATCTAAACGACTTTCAAGAGTTTGTGTTTTTGTTTTCATTTCAATGCATGTTGTAATTAGTGCATAACTAAAGCCCTCAAAGTGCTGTGTAAGAAGAGAATTCTGATTTTGCATTTTAGTTTAAAGCCAGGACCATTTAATGGAGTAATTCCTCCATTTAATGGAGGATTGTTTCTTACATTTCACTAGTTGTTCTCTCGGTCCACACTGGGTTAAAAACCCCTTTCCTAATGACACTTTCATATGCCTGTAAAGCAAATAGTTTTCAACAAGGCCACCAAATAGTTCTGCTCTTTACAATCCAGGCCCTTGGAACAGGATGAATTGCTATCTTGAAAAAATAAGTTCATGGAGATGAGAAGAATTTTGGATTATTTTGCTGTATTTTTAAGATGCAGAAGAAATTATTTTCAGAACTCTCCATAATGAAAAATAGATGTGTATTGAGAGGATAAATACTCCCCATTAAGGTGGAACATGTTTGGAGAATAAAAGTTAAAGGATAAAAGACGGGTGAGAAAGAACTGGATCAAAACTACTTTGTTACTGCTACTTTGAATGCTCAATTTCTAGAAACTTTCCAGAAGTGCTAATTAATCTGTAAATGCAAGTCAAAGTACAGGTTTGTTACTTGAAACATATAATTATCTGTAGTACTAGTGTACCTAATTGGCAACTAATAATTTGTAATATGTATAGGTAGATCATTTAGTTAAAATACATTACCTCTTAGATTAGCAGTGAAAAAGCTTTGACATTCTGCTGTGCAAATCCAGGGCTATGTTGCAGAATATTATATTTGGACTAGAAACAATGCTGTTTCAGTAGTTTTATTAGTATTAAAAAAAATTAAAGTACTTTTCCATATTTCACAGAGTGCCCATGTAATGGTAATTTACTTATGGAAGAGGGTGTCACAGAATTATTTGTTGAATCAGGCACAAAAATATTTATTACATCTTAATATGTACCTGAGAGCATCTCCCCAGCTGGTGTAGAATTATTACTTTCTAAGTATTCACGGTTTTGCTCATTGTTTAAATGTCACAGGATTCCCCCACTCCTTTGGTGTGACAAAGCTTTAATTCTACAGGCAGAGCTGTGAGTGGGAATCTAGTGAGAACAGAGCTGTGCTAGTTTTGAACAAGATGGCTCAGGCACTGGGAGCTGTCTGACTATAGCTTAGAAGAGGGTAAGTACCAGGGGAGCCACGTTGTGCCTTGTGCTGCCACAGGAATTCACAGCTGGAATGCTGCTGTAGGGCTGCTGCAGAGCTAAGGGCAGGAGGTCCCTATCTGGGACTGTCTGCACTTCTTGATTGTCACAACAGGGATTACAGCCTGTTTCTGTAGTTTAGGAACTGATGGTTTGGGCTAAGCTTTGACTAACCTAGCTTGAAGAATTCAATTTAGCCTTCCTCTGTATGTTGTAATACTTTGAGCACACCAGTTTTATCCAGACTGTGCCAAGCTAAAATTCAAGTGAATTTTTCAGGTACATGAGAAACTGTGGTAAGGGGTTTTTTTTTTCAGTGTTATTGTCTGCAAATCAGGGGATTGAGCAGGACCTCTGGGTCAGTCCTGACTGTGGGTAAAGACATTTCCCTTTCACAGTCAAGGAAAGAAGGAGCAAATGAGTGCCATGAGGAAATGCAAAGCAAATTAGATGTGGTGGTTAAAACTCCTTACACACCAGTAACCAGAGTGATATATTTGTGCTTATTTTTGTGTGCTTAATCCACAAGGCATGGGATGCTGTAATTAAATTGTGACTACCATTGACAGAGGACTTGCATTCTCTTTCTGTGTTGCTCTTAAGAGAAAGGCTTTCTATTCTTAGTATTCAAGAATGCTGCAGCTTTTTTTCTAACATCTAATAGCTATATCCCAGTTTTCTTCTTAAAGTTAAAAGTTCCCCTTGGCTTTCCTTACAGTCTTTTGTGTCTCTGGAGAGACACTGCCTGTGCTGAAGCCTTTGGACAAAAGTTATGTATATTGTTATGTTTACTTAACACTTGACCTATTATCAAAGAGGATGATTGTCTCTCTGCAGCACATGCTGGGATGGAGTGCCTGGGTCACACCAAGAGCAGAGTAATACTTGTTAAGATGGTCTGGTGAGATGGATATACACATACATATATAGGCAATAATAGGGATCTGTGTGAGGGGAGTATTGAAGAATGAATCACTTAAGAGAGAGCAACTTATCCTGGCTCCACTGAACAGAGGACTCTTTATGACTCCTGCTTGCCTAAAGCTACTCCTGCAACACTTCCCTTGAAAAAGTGCAGTGAATTGATAGCATCTGTCAGAATGAATCAGCAGGTATAGTCAGATGTTCCCTGAAGGGCTTGTGCATTAGAAATCATGGTAACAAGAGAGCTTGGTTGAAGGTCCCTAGCTCACATAGGAGGTCTTTTCTGTGCTGTGTCCCTTAATGGGAATAAAAAAATGAACAGTATCATGCTAAAGGTAAAGTTGAAATGGTAGCTCTGTTAGTCAGAGCCATACGTACTGCCAACAGAAGTGTCTATTAACATTGCTGGCACTCAGAGTGATCAAGGGTGACACAGACTTTCACACTCTGCAGTAGTTTGCAATTTCTCTGAGAACTAGATCTTCTGGGGTGCAGTCCTCAGGTTAGGCTAAGATGTGTGTCAGAAAGCTTTTAAAATTTTTTCGTGGAATGGTATCTTTTCAAATAATATTGCAAAAGATCTTCTCTACTGACATCAGCTTTCTGTGTTGCCTGGTGACAGGACTTGAGGGAATGGCCTGAAGTTATGTCAGGTGAGGTTTAGTTTGGATATTACTGAGAGGTTCTTCACCCAGAGGGTGGTTGGGCACTGGAACAGGCCCTCCGGCAAATGGTCACAGCACCAAGTCTAACAGAGTTCAAGAAGGGTTTGGACAATGCTGTCAGGCACATGGTGTGATAATCAGGGGTGTCTTGTGCAGGGCTAAGAGTTGGACTCTACGATCCTTATAAGTCCCTTCCAACTCAGCATTTTCTGGGATTCTGGGATTCTGTGATGTTGCCACAAAAAGTGCCTATGCACATATTTTCTACTAAATTATGCTTATTTAATATCCTAACTACTACTAAAAATGGAGTTCATTAAGGTAGATAAAATTATCCTTTGTGCTTTGCACTTGAATTTCTTCTTTAACTTTGTATCTTTATAAATTAAGTTCATGTCTCAGATTATCTTTCAGACATCAAGTGGTGTGAATTCATTTTGCTTAAACTTAGACATGTACAACATTAAACTTTGCCTTGAGCTAGATCACTCTGAGCTGTCTGCAGTCAGTGCCAATGCGCAGGCAGTTTGAGGGCAGGGTTCAGGTCGTGTATTACATATCCATCTTGGGCTGAAGGGAATTGTGTTCCAGAAATTCCTCTCTCCATAGGACCAAAGAAGATTAGACATTCCTTTAGATACAAGCATCTAATCCTGGTCACATCAGTGCTGTGTCTGTGAACTCACACCTTAGCATGCCTAGTACATGTGCCTATAGGTAGTTTTATGTCTGATACTGGATTTATGTCCATGTTATGGGTTGAAAGTATTTAGTTAGCTTGGCCCAGTTACACTTCACAAGATACCAGTTCACCTCCCAAAGTAGAAGGGAAATCCGCCTGAGTTTTCTCACATTTATTTAGCTGAAGTTTGTGTGCTTTCAAAAGGAGGAAACATTTCCATGGACATAATTAGTACCCAGGAAGGGTACCCTGAACTTCATGTGCTGTACAGCATACATACAGCTCATAAACAAACCATGTAAGCTTCATAGCTAAAAACTGATTAATTTCCCATCACACTGCTGTTCACAATGTATTGGCTGTCTTCCACAACATGGGGACACTCTGTGTGGAATTGCACTGTTGTTTTTGTTGGCCCTGCTCCTTTTCTCCAAGAAGCCAGGTCTTGAAGGACTAACAGAGAGCTTTTATCCTAAAACTAGAGCAGATTTTTAATGTGCATCTTTGTCATTAAATATTGATCAAATCCAATGATGTATTTAAAAACAAAACAAAAGTAAACAAAATTATTTATCAAAATAATCTGTCAAGGAAGAACTGACAGATCTCAATGATCCTCATCAGAATGAAGTGTCAGCATATGTTTAGTGAAGGATGATAGTTTTCATTTGGAGATAGAAAGTATAATCTCTAAATTTAAACTACAGAAACTGAAGGAGGAAAGATGACTACATGAGCTAGAAAAAGTTTGTTACCTGAAATACTGTGCAATGTTACCACATTAATTTTTTTCGTGCTAGCTTTTTTGGTTTGGAAAACACAATTAATGATATGTAGTATTTTACATTTTTGTTAAAATTCTGATCACATGAACTGTAGATTACTTGTTCCTCAGTGTCTGTGATTTTTAGTCTCATTCAGTTTTCATTGAAAAAGGTGGTATTATAGAATTTTATTGGAGTTGTTTTATTTTCTGTAAATTTGGTTGAAGAAGAAAGCTGCTCTTTATGGATACAGAGAACTGCAAATCTTTTATCTTCAGTTGAAGCTTGAAGGACCTGAAGATACTCAGTTCCTCTTCAAATTAGGTTAAATATAAATAACTTTCTTTTTATTTATAAAGTGTATCAATCTGAATTTGTTAGTGGTCCTTAATTCGTATCTCTTCCAACCTAAAGTGTAAATGGCAATGCAGACAAGTTCTGGTTTGGACCATCTTACCTAGAACTATTTCCTCATTTTATTTCTCTTCTTATTGCACTTTGAAAGGTGTATTTGGGTGAACAATTTTCCAGTTCCAGAAAGAGGCCATCTTGAACTCCCCTCAATAGTGAAGAACACCATCTCTCTTTTTGCATGGTGGAAATGAAAAGCTTGAATATGAAGATGGTTTGCCTGTAGGAGTTCCTTCTGGGTTGAAGCCTGACATACACAATCTTCATAAAATAAGTCTCTGCCTTGTCTATTGTTGTATAACAGCCAATAGATGGGGGAGGGGGGTGCAGGGGAAGGGGAAATGAAAGGGAAAATAAAAGAAGAACATGGTTAGGACAGAAAATAATAGATCTGGATAATTTTCTGATATACTGTCAGTGAGTTGTCCCATATACAGAATAGATTATTAATAAATCTGCTCAAAGTAAATGCATTGTGAAAATCTAGTAATTTAGAATTCTTAGGTATTTAATATATGAAGATAACAGCATATTTCACTGAAGACAATGAGGATATATTACAAAGTCTTATGGCAAAGATTAATTCTAGTTATTATTCTAAAGGACATATTTCACCTGTTGCTATCTCCTTTCTTCTATGTGAATTAGAGTGTCTTTTGAATATGATAATGCCTGATTTTATTGGTCCTGTGTTTTCCTTAGAAAGCTATAGCTCAGATCTTGTGATAGTGGAAACACAAAATTAGTCTGCTTCTTTGTTTTTCCAGTAAAAAAATCTTAATTTTTTTATAGTAGAAGTTTTTAAAGACAACGTTATAAAAACTAAAATTATACAGTAGTATGAATCAAGAGAGTATTTGGCTGAGGTCTCCCCCTCTTCTGGCTGACTGTCATTAGAACTAGATAAGTGGCTGTATCTTTTAAATAGCTTTTAGGGCTTGAGATATTTTTTTCAGATAATGTTGCTTGCAAATGTAGTGATGGGATTAATTAGGCAGTTGACAAAACTCTACAAATGTATAGCCCAAAGCTGCCTTCTGACTTTTTATGCATCTGTTGCAAGAGGCCCTGTTGCATCATGCTAGATATAACTTTTAAAGTTGTATTGAGTATTCATTTTGATATTTTTAAGAAATATTGATCACCCATAATTTTTTGTGAGGGTTGCAGCTCCTGTAATTGTGGGAGTGCAGCATGTTCTCAGAAAGGAAACTCACTGAAGAAAGGAAACAAACTGTTCTCTACCAGAAAACTGAACAGCATGTTGAAACCTCATGCAAATACAAGTTAACTGCAAATGGAGGGACAAATAGGCTTGGCAGCCTGTCCGTAAAGTGTCATTCAGAGAAAAAAAATATACTCCTTCACATGGAGAACATTTGAAGGGGGTTGGGAGATTATTTGAGATTTCATGTCAAGTATGTTTGTTTCAGCAAAATGGAAAACTTCATGCTGCATTTCCTTTTCTTTTTTTTTTTTTTTTTGTCAATTGGTTGAAATGTTATTGAACTGCTCCAGGTGACACTGAACATAAAGTTTTCCCTCTCCTTCATTTTAATTAACAAGAAATAGGATACACATATCACACCTGTCGTTTCCTTCAACTGACCTGAAGACAGAGCAATTGGTTAACAAGAAATTAGTGTTCAAAGAGCCATTAATCAGCTCTGGCTGTTATCTTGTATATCTGCCACTCAGTCATGTCTGTGCCAGGCATGCACCTGAACAACCCAGGACACAGGAGCACTCTAGACAATGATATTTTTTATTCTTGTAGTTAATCTTATGTGGTGGGTTGCTATGCACCAAGTTGCTCTAGCAATCATTCACTTCTGTAGCTCCCCCCTGTTATCAAAACTTTGCAATATAAACCAATATTTGTTAACTTTCATTCCATCCATGTTGATGCTGTCCACACTCTATAGGAAAATGACTGTAAAAATATCTGCCAGATAGCGAGATAGAACAAAAGCATCATTCTCAGTAGAACAGGGCAGAAAATACAAAAAGCTCTTACAAGATAAGGTCAGGGAGCTCACTCAAAAATTGCCATCATGGGAATAAAAACCTCAACTCAGCTAAGTGAATTTTATATTTTACTGACAAATAGTAAAAGAGTGGGATAATCAGAAATAAAAAAATCCCCTCAACACACTTCCTTCCTTCCTTCCTTCCTTCCTTCCTTCCTTCCTTCCTTCCTTCCTTCCTTCCTTCCTTCCTTCCTTCCTTCCTTCCTTCCTTCCTTCCTTCCTTCCTTCCTTCCTTCCTTCCTTCCTTCCTTCCTTCCTTCCTTCCTTCCTTCCTTCCTTCCTTCCTTCCTTCCTTCCTTCCTTCCTTCCTTCCTTCCTTCCTTCCTTCCTTCCTTCCTTCCTTCCTTCCTTCCTTCCTTCCTTCCTTCCTTCCTTCCTTCCTTCCTTCCTTCCTTCCTTCCTTCCTTCCTTCCTTCCTTCCTTCCTTCCTTCCTTCCTTCCTTCCTTCCTTCCTTCCTTCCTTTCTTCCTTCCCTTTATTCCTTCCTTCCCTTTATTCCTTCCTTCCTTCACTTTATTCCTGACTTCTCTACCTCCTCCCTACTGACCAGCTCAGGGGAATAGGGTTTTCAGTCAGATGATAACACTTTTTCTCTGCTTTCCTCCTTCCCTTGCTTCAGTATGGAATCCCTTCTATGGTACATTGTCCTTCATGAGCTTCTCCTATGTGGGTCTTTTCCATGGGGTGCAGTCCTTCAGGAGCAGACTGCTCCAGCATGGATCACAAATCCTGCTCCACGGATCACAAGAAAACCTGCTCCAGCATGAGCTCTCCATGGGGTCACAGCATCTGCACCCACCTGCTCTGGTGTGGGTCCTCCAGGGGCTGCAGGTGGATATCTGCTCTCCTGTGGACCTCCATGGGCTCCCTCCTGTAGGAGTGAACTGCCTGCTACACCGTGGTGTTCATCATGGGCTGCAGGGGAGTCTCTGCACTGGTACCTGGAGCATCTGCTGCCCTTCTTTCTTAGGTGACCTTGGAGTCTGCAGAGCTGTTTCTCTCACACATTCTCACTTCACTTTCTCAGCTGTAGTTGTTCAGCTTTCCTAACTTTCTGAAATATGTTAGTACAGAGATGCTACCAGTATCTCTGATTGTCTCAGCTTTGTCTTGGAGACAGCTGGAAATGGTTCTCTTTGGCATAAGAGCAGTTTCTGGTTTCTCCTGACAGAAGTCACTTCTGTAGCTCCCCCTGCTACCAAAACTTTTCCATGTAAACCAATATGCATTAACTTTCATTCCATCTGTGTTGATGCTGTCCACAGTCTATGGGAAAATGCCTGTAAGAATATCTGGCAGCTATCAAGATAGAGCAAAAGCATCATACTTTAAGTGCTGTGCATGTGCAATGTGGTATTATACAACGACTGTGCTTAGCTGGTGTTTAAAAAGCAGTGTACTGCAGAAACGCAAAAATAAATCTATTAGTGTGCATATTGTAATGAAACCAGCGACAGCTTTAAAATTAAGAATACAATAAATTCAGAAAAAGCCCAGGTAAATAAATAGAAAAAAATACCTGCTGTAAAAATATAAAACCAGTCAACTAACCAAAACCCAAAACAAAGTCCAACAGATAGGAGAAATAACAAAGGGAATTTTACTTTGCATTTTTAGGGATTAGAGCTGACTGCTGTAGGGTGGTTTCAGCACACAGCTAGTAAGAGGTGAGTAGTTACTAACCATACCTTTTTGTTGCAAAGGAGCTGACTATGGGGCTTTGCAGGAAAGAAGGGTAGACTCTCACCTTGTCTTTCCACTTTCTTTTGAAAGGCGTAAACTTCCTACCTCGTATCCTGCTCCACCTCTTAGGAGAAGTCATCCATCTTGCATTTCAGCCAAAAGTCTCAACAGTGCTCACTGTCCTGCATTCCTCCATTTGTGACACTTGGTGGTTTTTGTTTTGTAGAACTGACAGCTGAAATTAGGAGCCATGTAGGTCACTGGAGGCCTTGCTCAACGGTGACCTTTGGTTTCATCAGTTTCTCATCTAACAAAAGCCCTGGGACACAGGGCTTGTTCATATTCTCATATTCTACTTAAACATTTTTAAGCAGTAGCTTGGTAATTGCTATGATTACTGATAGACCTGACTTGATATTTAGGCTGGGGAATGCAAACAAAATATGTAGCCTGTGAACTACTAAACACATATTCATTTACTTGAACAACAAACACACCTGGTTCTTCCTCAGATCCCTGTAGTTCATCATTTGGAACTGACAGATCAGTGTCCAGCAGAAAAATTTTGTTTGCCATGGGTAGATGAAGTCCTAAAAATCTGCTTGAATATGCAATAAAAGGCTAGAGAAGGGAGAGTTATTGTCTTAATGGCAAAAACATTTATAAAAAATATCCTTGTTCTGTAATGAAAATTCATTTAATATCCTGATATCTGAACTGCTTTCCACTAGTGTCCCAATAGACCATGGTCTTTCAAATGAAGGTTAAAAAGTGAAGTAGAAACTATTTTACTTTTCTGAACTAAGAAGCTGTGTTAGATGGAGTGATAACTGTGGACTTCCAGCGGGGTAAGTGAAGTGGTGGTGTCCAGTGGCAAGCATTTGTTCCAGCTTCCTGTATTTATTAGTGCTGAATCAGTTGTCTTCTCCATGCATGATCAAGTTTATTAATTTGAGGTTCCTTTTCAAACATGATTATATTTCATTTAATTTCAGTATTAACTTTTAGATTTATACTTGTCAGTTTGTACCAACATTTATATGGATTATGTCACATTGTGATTGCCACATTAAAATGGTAGGAATCTTTGTTAGGTAATGTTTCACATTGTACTACATTTACATGTGATGAATTTCAAAGAATATTTTCAGCTTCAAAAATACATTTGTGAAAAGGCAAATATTTTCTCCAATAAGTTTTTGGTGTCCAGAGTTTAAATGTCCTGATTTAGAGTAGGACAGTTTTTATTTTTGAAAGTGGAGTTATATTTAAATAAAAATGATCTGACTTCTATAGAAGTACAAAGACATAGTCAGTTTTCCATTCGTATGACATCTGAAGTGCATTTTTAATTTTAACAATACTGGATAGGGAAGAGAGTGAGGTTACTTGTCTTGCCAAAAAAAAAAAAAAAAAGAAAGAGAGGACTGTCTTTCAAATATCTTGTAGTTTTATGAAGAAGACTTTTTATCTTTTTATCTTATCAAGTTTCATCCCTTTTCTGAGGACTTGAATAAACTTTACATAGTCACAAATTTTGAAGTAAGATGGAGAATCATGGGTGCAATGTATTCCACTCTTCCACATTTTTAAAAACAATATGTTTTACCCTATTTTAAAACGTTTATTTTGTCTGTGTTCTATACAATGAGGTAATTAGTGTTAAAAATAAATATTTTTTGTTATTGGACATCAGCCATCACAGTCCAAAGTTGCTGGCCTTATCTGTGAGCTGCAAACATACCTTTTATAGTCAACCACAAGTATTTTCTTACAAGCTCTTTTTCAGAAACCTCTTTTTATCTCTTGGAAACCCATCCTATTGTTATCTGAAAGCATAATACCTCTCCAAATGCCTTAACTTTTTTTCATTAACAGATTGATCCCCTACTGTAAAAAAGCTACTCACACAGTGAACTATATCGATTCATTAAATTGGTAATGTGAGTGCAATTGACAAAGTAGAGATGTGGAAAATTGCAGGGAAAGAAAGGAGAATGTTATACTTTCTCTCTGTGTTTAACTGTTCACCTTTGATAGCAAACATATCAAACATCTGTTCAATAACCTTTCTTCAAAGAATCTTTCTTAGAGGAGCCAGGCTGATGCAAATAGTCCCTTACCTTTGAGCTCTCCTACTAAGTTTGGATCAGACCTAATGTCCAGGGTGATGCAGAACAGGGAGAATTAGATAAATTCCTTCTACTATAGCACTAAAAAAGTAAATGGAGAAAAAACTCAATGGGAAACCAGACATATTTTAACAATCTCCCACACCAGACATACATATTTTCATCTCTACCCTTCACAATCCAAATGCCTTCTCTCTCAGTAATGCAACAGGTATCTTAGTCCAGCATAAGTGGGCTACACAACTGCACACTTAAAATCCTTCTGTGCTTTCCAAATTCCTTTTAAAGAGTGGAGGAACAGGTGCCACTGATGCCACAGGTAGCAATGCCTTGCCTTGTTTTAAGATGGAACTTGGTTAATTTACAGCTGAGATTTTATGGCACAGTTTGTGACAGCCAGAGAGAGGCAGATAACAACTACACATTAGTTACCTGTGACCTTTGAGAAATCTATCTGAAGGTAGTTTCAGAGAGTGGTGACTGTTAGGACAGATTTTTTGTCTCATCCTTGTTGCTGCCCTAGTTACACCTATAGAAGGAAATAATGTGGTGAAGGTGGTGTTAGCAAAGCCAAAGCAAAATATCTTTATTTGAAAAATACCTGAAGTTTTTAGCCAAACTCTTTGAAAACCCACTTTGTACCAGAAGAGGTTAGATGGTGATTGTTAGAACTTCTGTCTTTGTGATTTTTCACCCAAAAGAAGACCCTGAAAAGCGTGTTTGATTTAACAAAAAAGCATCAGCATTGGATCAGTGGTATGACAAGTCAGAGAAATTATGTTTGTAATTTTGTTTCATTTTAACTCAAATTATTACAGATGCACATTTCCCTGTAGTTATGTGGTATGGCTTTTAGGTGAGAATGTTTTATCCTATTGTCAGTTCCTGGAGATTACATTAAAGTGGTTTCATGGAGGACACATGGATCAGGAGGGAACCCTGAATTTCTAAATACAATTTTCTAGAAGTTTCAAGTTCCTCAAAACCCAGTCTAGGTGACAGTTCATCTCCAAAAAGCTGCACTTTAAATAAAACTGCCTGGCTTTTGGCTCCTCTTGTGTAGCTCATAAATATTGATTTGATATGAAGAACAGAAAACCCACAGCAAACTTAAGCACCTTAAAAAAGAAGAATAATACCAACTGAAAAAAAGATTGTTTTTTTCCTTAACCTCTTGCTAAAAAATATACAAGGCAAATATGCAAATATCTAAATGTGCAAGGGCAGTATATTAACTGTGTAAATAATATATGGCCTTTAATTTTCTGAAGAAATTATTTTATATTGGGGGGTTAGCATATACAGCTGATGGCATTTTATAAGAAAGAAAACAAGTGATGCCCTTTCTCTGAGGAATTTTATTTATTAATAAATTCCTGTCATGCTCTTGTAGGTTGCTATATTTAGAATTTATATGGATTATACACACAGAAAATCCAAAGCAACCAGCCAAAATTTCAATGTGACCTTGACTTGTCTTGTGCTAGTAAAATGGTAGTAAAAATGATCGAAAGGATGGGCAAGAAGTAGGACTGTGGAAACTATGTCCAGGTGATTTACTGCTACATACATTGTAAATATCTCCAGAATCCATGCTTTCATCTACCTGTAAATTGAGGTGTATTCTTCAGTTCTAGACACTGTAGCCCCTCCAAGGAAATCACAAAGAAAGGTGGAAGGCAATGAGAATGTGGTAGGTAGGTGTCTTGTCCGAGCTGATGGAGACTGCTTTTGTTGTGGACAATTTCACTTACACCAGTCATGAGCTGGGCTATACCAGCTTGCAAGGGAATGGTGCTTACCACTCTCAAATCTGGAATATTTTTTGCTACTCTCAAGTGGGTAAAAAAAAAAACCTCAAGGAATTCAAAACTGATAATCAGTTTAAGAAAAAGTGTGACCTTGACTTGTTGGGTTGAAGTTGTTCATGTGTGCACAAGGGTTACTCATTCTTCCCTTTTTTTCCACAGACAGTGCCATGATAACACTGAAGATTATAACGGCCCTAGAGATACAGTGGGAATGTGGCCTAGATTAATATAACTAATGTTAATGTTTTAGCTTTGTGGTCACTCTGTACTGGTGTCATACACTCTGATTCTCTAGGAATTACTAGAAGAAATTTGCAGGTTTTATTAGAAACCTGTCTTTTGAAAAAAGAATTTTAAGATTTTTTTTTAAACTGTACTGTTTCTCAGTGCAAAGTATTCATCAAAGTACAGAGTCTGTGCACAGATCAGCTTTGGGCACCTACAGTACTACAGTTTCTGTAGCCAGAGAAATCAAAAGCTCTAGCTTTTTCCTCTCACTATCCCACTCAGCCAGTAATGATGGAGCACAAATAGGAACATTTCTCAGAGTATCATCTCTCTGATAATATGACCAGTAAGTTTGCAGGTGAAAAACCCATCCATTTTCCTATCCTTTCACATGCTGAGACAGTAGTAATTGCTCGTTTGAAAGGAAAATTAATGTCACAATATACTCATATGCAAAAATAAGTGGCTCTGCTCAAGAATTTTATATTCCCTGTTTTCAGTATGGGCAGTATTTTGCAAATTGTAGCAGGTTTCAGAATGGAAGAAACTTTCCTGAATCTCTTGTAGCTGTAAACTGACATGTTGAATTTGTTACTCAGAGTGAATGGCAAGTGATATAAAATAACCAAGCAAATCATATTAACAATTTTTTAAAGATTTGACCCTAAGAATATTTCCTGTCTTTGATTGCAGCCTCATGGGATTTGAGCTCAACAGTTTTATATTACAGCCCTAATTTTCATAGACACTGACTCTTCTGAGCTTTTGAAATATGCACACTCCTGAGCAGTAAAAATCTCAGACCTAGGCTGCATTTTCAAGTAATGACCTCTCCTGAACCGAAACAGAAAATTACTTAAAATTTATATTCCCCATAATTTTTTATGTAACTTTGTGTAATTTTACTAGAAATTTAATAATATTGCTGGAAAGCCTGAATGGATTAGTATCAACAGTCTAATAAAAATGGTGAGTAAGTTAAAAAAATCTCTGACAATTGTGGTGAACTAGATTTTATTTTTCTCAGTGCCAGTTAGAGAATAAGAAAGTCAAGGTAAGGTGTCTTACAAAACAGCACATGAAAGCAGCATTGTGCTTGCTGCAGGTTGTAGTTCATACTATGACCTTATTTAAATTGTTGCATGAGTAGTTAATCCTTTTCAATATTCTCTCTTTAATGTACCTGGCTATATATAGGAATTTCCTCCATGTAGTTACATCCAGGCCTCTAGCATAGACAGAGGGAAAGGATAATATTTAGGAGGTCTTTCCCATAACCATTTCAGGCAGCCAGCCTATTTGCAGGGGGTCTGGGGAGCTTAGAATTGCTGGAACTGAGTAGAAACCTAGCAATGCAAAGCCTTGTTAATTAAAACTACCACTAAAAGAACCCCAAAACCAACAAAAACAAAAAACCAAAACCAACCGACCAACCAAAAACAAGGCAAGAGAAAGAGAGAGCAAACGTGTTGTATCTTAGTCCTTATTTGCAGTGGTTTCAGATCTCTCAATGTCTCAGTGATCAGGATGCCCACTACAGAGTACAAGATGTGCCCAAAGCACACTGAGCAATCTGTACAGATGTTCTGCACTCACTTTTGGACAGCTGTGGGCTGCTCTGTGTGAGAGCCAGTGCACTCCAGAGTCAGGCTGTGTTCTACAGTGCAACTGAACTTTAAACAGGTGCGAGTTTTAGACTGAAAAAGAAACTTTGATTCTTTGATTGTTCTTATTAGGATTGTCTAGTGAAGGAATTAATGCAATTTTTTTTCAACATTGCAAGGAAAAGTGATCATGATTTTTCCCATGGAATTTTGTGAAGCGGAATCACTCCTAAGAGCTTCATGATGGGAGACCTCGAGTAAACCTGTGAACTTGAAGGGGATCAGCAGGTGCATCCTGAGCAATGTGACAGTCAGAACAGAGAGGTGTAAAAGCTAGTGACTGGCTTTTTAGGGTGCTTAAAGGCTTTGTGGAGCTTTGCATAGGGTTGGAATGGTAAATGCAGAATTGTGACCTACAACATAAACAATTATTTAGCAACTGCTTTAGTTTCTCTTGGAGTAGTTGTTCCCCACTCTCTGTCCTGACCTGTTCTGTACTGTTGCTAGGTACTCTTAAGTGCTTCTTATGTTTCACCCCAGTGGGGAATTGGGGATGTGATAACTGCAGAACAGTGGAGGTGGCTAATAAAACCATAAGTCCAAAATGAGCCCTGCTTTTTCTAGCTTATTATTTTTTCAGGAATTCTTCCTTTAGGATAAAAATCTGTTGAGTCAGAAAGGGATAAGGACAAGTGATGCAGGTTTAGGTACTAAATGAGTGTGTTCAAGGGATATTACCTGCCAAAGAAGTAACTCCCTCCCTAATTCATGGTTTATCAAGATGTCATGCCTGTCTTTTTTGTTTAGCTGGAGTGAGGTGCACAAATGCAAAAAAGAAGATTTAGGATTCAATATGGACAAATGCCCCTGACATTAATAATGTGAAATAATAAAATGAATACCTTATAAAAATGTATATTTTAAAAATTATTGCAGAATCTTCAGAATTTCTCTTTTACATGAGCTTAATTCTTAAAGGTAGGTACCATTGAGCACTGAGAGAATCATAACTCAAATTAAAATGCTTCATATAAATGCCTGCAATTTCTACATACAAACCAGTATCTTGATGTTATTAGCCCTACCAAAATGCTGAAGATGTCTTGGACTTGTTGTTATGAAGAATCATGGCCAAGTTAATAGGAATAAGAAGCAGCCAGCTAGATACAAAAAAGATCTTAAAAAACACAGGCCCTTCCTTTCACTGTAGATAAGAGGAGGCACAACAGCAGCTGAAAAGAAATGCACTTAAAAGAGAAAAATCAAAGAGAAAGGTACTTTCTATAAGTTACAAAAAATGAGATGAAAAGATGTGAATTTATATTAAAAATTATTATAAAAATTTCTTGAAAAATCACACACCGAATTACTTCCTATAGTTTGGAAAGTGAATTTATATTTTGGTAGTACTGAAAATGAAGGACTGCTCATCTTGGAAGAGTTGACAACTTTGATTTTTGTATGTCTTGGATGCTGAGAAATTATTGCTCAAGAAATTATGGGCCTCAGGCCACTCAGTAATACTCTTGACAGCCAGCTAAAATATGCTTACAAACACCTGTGTGTAGAGCAGCCACTGCCACAAATTGGTTTGAGTGAGGTCCCACTGGTGACAAGTGTGTGTGTATCTTGAAGTCTTTTATTAAAATTCTTAGTAGCTGTGCTTGTGGAACTGGAGGGAAGCACAGCTGTTTTAATTCATAAATATGGCTGAAACTCCCTGGCATTTTTTTGTGTAGACAGGTTGGTTTTGATTGTGAAAGACTCAAAGACTTTGCAGAAAGACTGAACAATGAGACAGGAAAACATTGTAGAGCATTTGCTGGTAATCCCAGGGGAATCCTGGAGGGCTTAGACACAGAACCACCAGACAGACACAAGTAAATGGGAAAAACTGACCTGAAAAGACCCATATAGCAGGTGCTATGTATGGATGCACACTAGTGCAGAAAACTATTTTAATAATTAATGATGACCATAAAGCCCAATATGGCCCTATCACAGCAGAAAAAAAGTAATTACATAAAAAAGTAATCATAAAGGTTCTGCAGCAGAATATTGATTCATTTATTTGATGTACAATTTGGGCTTTTTCCTTGAGAAGCATGTTATGTGGATGTATTTCAAAACAGAGTAATGTTTATACTTTTGCCCACCATAAGATTTATAAATTATGCAGCTTTTCATACCAATGAAATGCAGTACTGCAGGAGAACAATGATTTAAAATGACAATGGATGACAAAAAGGTGCAAAGACCTCGACAAACTGATGTTTGTTGAAAATGCCAGATAGAGTTTAGGATCATTGCATAACCTTGCCCCTGACCAGTCTGCATGATCTGCATGCTCTGTGCTGCTTCCCTGGCCCAGTCCTATTAACTGAAAAACAAATTTTTGAATTTGGGATAAAAAAATTTCTTCTAAGTGCCTATCTTTTTTTCCCCTCTGTGTCATTTGCAGACATGCTTCTTGGTACCTGTCAATATACATTCTTTCTTTCCTTATGAGTGAAGTCTAGAAATTAACTTTGAAGTCCCTGGAATAATGTCTGCAGATCATTATCTATGTACGTCCCATTTAGTTTAATTGAGCTCCATTTACTTAAATATGTTGTCTTGAAAACCATTTTCCAGAACAGTCCTCAGAATATCTTGGAAAGAATTCAATACCTGAAAAAAATCAGTTCAGTGTTCCTAAACCTCTGCTTGTGGGAAGTTAACATGATCTTTAATAATTTTCCAGGGCATTTTCTCCACTACTTTTAATACATTTTTAAGGAGCTCATTTTGTTAAGAGCATCTCAGCACTCATAATGAGTATGAGTAATACTCTGGTTTGTTTGCCTCAAACTGGAACAGAAGTAAAACACAAGGAGCCAGCTGGTTTTGCATTCTTTTTAAACAAAGAGAGAGAATAAAGGTTGTTCTGTCTAGGAACTGTGTGCACTGTAGCCTTCACTGTGTACACAGTTCATGAACATGCCTGAGCTCACACTGACCTAAGCAAGCCCTGTTCTGCTGGAATGACAGGGACTGGCTGCAGATTCCCAAGGAGGGGAGGCTGTGAGTTAATTCTGTGCTGACCCCATGACAGTGACCTGACCACACCTCACTAAGCTCTGGAGGGGAGCTTGGAATTGTCCCCTGGAGATGTTGGCATGGTTGTGACCATGCAAGATTCCATTCACAGGTTGTGTTGTGGGTTTAAATGGAGTTTCAGGATGTAGATCCAGAGCTATCTTCTACCCTTGATGAAACCTGCAGTGCTTTTATCTTCAAAGAGGTGAATAAGGCCAGTCCAATCCCTCTTATCAGTGCAGAAACAAACTGTTTGTAAGAGGAATACATTATGACACAACAGAAAATGAAAAGAAAGAAAGAAGCTGCATGAAACTGCATCTGTTTCTTGGATGGCCCCAGAGGCATTTCTTTTAGCGAGGCAAGTTCTCCCCAAGGATTTTGCTGGGAACATCTTGGAATGTAGCGTGATGCTACACTCCTTCCCACTTCCACTTCCCACTTCCATGCCTTCCTTTGCATGGAAAACAAAGCATGAGATAAAGAACAAAATGGCCAGTGTGCAGTCAGCCTTACTCCCACCATGAGACAACCAAAGTGTATGAGTGGCCCCTAAAAACTGGGAAGCAGACCTTTGTCTAGTAATGTAGACTATCTTAGTGGTACAGAACATAGCAATAGATTCCTTTGGTTTCCTTTGTCACCGATGTGAGAAACAGGCAGGTTTGAGGAGCTCCTGTGAAATACCCTTTTGCAGCTGCCTGTCTCTTTCAGTGAGTATAAATGGAGTTCAGGCAGCTGAACTCTCATTGTAGTTACCAAAGTCTGATAGAAGGATCTGAGGCCAGAGAGTCCTCCAGAAGGGCCTGAGCAAGGGCTCTGTCATTTGAGTGTCTTAGGAATCTGAGGACTCAAAGTGATGCACAAAGTCTAGATCCTGGGAAAGATCCCAGCATACATGAGAATTAGGAAGAATGGTTCACTCATTCGTTTTCGAACAGAAGGGAGAAAGGGAAACAGAGGCAGTCCTCACTGAAATTACATGTAAATTCTATTTTCTGGTGACTAAATAAATACTCTTCTACCTTGCTAGTGGTGTGATGCTATGCAGTCTTTTGTGATGTAAGGTTTCAGCCAGAGGGGACAGGAAATTAATCAATTCTAGCATGTGAGTGTCAGTAATTGTTTTTCCTAATATGAATTTGAAATGAAATGTATACTGTAAAGAATGTTTCAGTTCTGGGAAAGATCAATCCACTCCCGAGGCCCCTATCCTTGTTAATAAGTTGCTTCCTTGCAAATAGAAACTCAGTGATCCTTAAAATATCCAGAGGCTTGTATTTTAAAAACATCGATGCTGCTGCAGGCAAGGTGATTGCAGCCATTAATTCCTCTTTATGTCAGAGGAGGATCTGGCATCAAGACCCCAGAGGATTCCTAAACTGTCTCACCAATGCCTTAAAAACAGAAAGTCCTTATTGCATTCACAGTAGGAAAATCACTAAAGTGAGAAACTTCCCCTTCACTATTGTCTCTGATGAACTGGAAAAATCAAAGCGACTGTAAATGAGAAATACTGCCTAGTTTTCTTATTGTTTAAGTGTTTTACCCCCTGCATATTTGGTTCAGGTTTCATATATTCTCCCTAGTAGCCACGAAGAATGAACTGGGAGATTGCTAAACTGGGATCACACAACTTTATGGTTCCTTTTTTAGTAATCTGCTGTTTTATGTGGTGTCAAAGATGTTTATAAAATAGATGTCTAGCCTTTCTGGAGCAGAGCCAACCTTTTCAAACCAAACAGATGTGCTACTAGTACTAACCACAATTATTAAATAGTAATTGTATTGCCTTAATATTTAGTAATGTCTAAACCAAAAATTTTCAGAAAAAACTACTGCAAATAAAAATTTTTGTATAGCTAAATAGTCTTTAAAGCTGAAGTTACAATACAGAAAGCAATACCCCCAGCTGATCCACACTAAAGGGAGCAAAAAGATGGATAGCAGCTTTTTTGCTAATTTGTTCTAGCCTATTTAAGATAACAAAATAGATAAGGTCATTCAGGCAACTTCAGGACCTGTCATCTGCTTTACCTGTCTGAAAGTAACTTTTTAGAGAAAACCTCATCAGAGAGGTGGAAGAGAATTGAAATTAGCATGAAATACAGCATGTGTTGCTCACTGCTCCTGATGTTTATCTAAGAACCAACATGAAGGAAAATTACTAAAGCTGGAGAAGATGGTCAAGAATAAAAACTCTTCCTTTGCAAAGAAGAATGTGTTTCAGAGCAACTCCAGTTCAATGACCTTCTGGTGAATTTGGAGGGAAATTCTGGATAGCTCTGAGGTTCTTGTTGAATCTGCCTGGATCTTGAAGAACTGGATAACTGGATTTTCCCAGCCCTGTATCTCTGGAGGCTGTTCATGTGGCAGGAGAATGCAGAGGCTGAAGATCCCATACACTTACAGCAATGTGTGTTGCAGGTGGGGATGAAACTGACTGCCAAAACTGTTTGCTATTTAACATTACTGGCTTTAACAGATTTTAAGTATTTTCTTCCAGAAGTGCAGTGAGAGATGAGGATGATGAGGCTATACCTCTGTCTTCTGTTCTGCTTTGCCTCACTCCTCTTCTCCCCTGTCTCTCTACAGACTTTATTACTTAGAGAAGGCAGCGTCTTTCTTTTTGGCCCTTCTGGTTCTCTTCTAGTTTCTTGGAGTCATAAGCTGTTCCTCTAGATGATGGATTTTGGTAATGGGGGTTAGAAGTGGCTGGAGAAAGTGTCAAGAGCTACGGATGGGGAGGAGGCAGGTGGCTGTGGTAGAGAAGACAACAGCTGCTTTGTAGTGATTCTTCACTCTGGTGGAGAATCCCTTCTCCTCTAAGAGAGGGACATCTTGCCACTGAATTACACATGAAAATATTTAACTAAACTGTGAATTTTTTTTTTAAATTCCTCAGGGAGAATATACTTTGTGTCCCCACTTTTTGTGAAACAAAAATACGAATGAGCCAGGTTCCTTTTGTCCAAAGATGATCCAAAGCTCTTAAGTATGAAGCATTGTAGAGAAAACTTTAACAAAGATTGCTTTATCCTTACTTGCAATGGGTTTTCATTCCTTGTCTGAGTTTTTTTGTGGGAATGAGTGAAGACTGTGCCAAATATATTTAGTTTTTAAATAACCCAATAGAGTAGAGTTGTGCTTAGGACATGATTAAAGAGGGTATGTCATCTGAACTGAGCATGTGTGTTAGTAGAAATGACAAACTGTTACTTAGGGCTTCAGACAGAGTTATTGATGCCAGGCTGAGCAGGTGTATTGATGAGGAAAGTTCCATCTCAATAAATATGTAAATGTGCGTGTGTAGCTGAAGAAGATGGGCAGAGCTCGTCTCTGAGCTAATGGATGGTTGATTTTTACAGACAGCAGCTCCAACTCAAGCATAACATTTCCCTTTTGTCTAAAATTCTGGAGCTTGCATGCTCTGACCTTTACCTGATACGACTGTGCATCTCCCACTGGTGTTGGTGGGAAGCAACACTGTTAATGGTCTCTGTCAATGTGTTTGCACTGGAGATGCAGCCAAGATAGCTGTAATTAAGATAGAGTAGCAGCAGCAGTCTAGCTGTGGTCATAAAGAAACCCCAGGCCTTTGTGGGAATAGTGCTTCCACCAGGCTGTCTTGCTGGTTTAGAAACAGCTGTAAGGCTTTGCTCCAATAATGCTTCCTACCCCATGATCCAAAGATGCTCCTTGAGACATAGACTGTGCTCCATGGAATGACTGGAGTTGCTTTATTTTCTTCACATAAAAGTTCATTTCTTTTTAAAGCAGTGATAAAAAAATAAAAAGGAATGAATGAACACTCATATTTTGCTCTATTATTTGCTTACTTATAAAGAAACAATTGCAACAATGCAGTGAGTTGTGGTGGCACAAAATGGGCAGTGATTTCTCAGGTAAAAGGAGGCTGAGAAACTGTTAAACTCCATGCTGTTCTGTTGCAAATGGCTTGTATCATATATCCCCCCCAGAAGGAAAATGTATTTTGACGCCTAGCTGTGAGAGAGGAGAAATGACTGCCTAGTAGAAAATACCTCTTTGCACAGTTTATAACATGGAAAGGCACTACTTGGAAAACTTTTCAGAGCTTCTATTTTTGTGTTAAGGACCATACAAATATAAATGCAGAGTGGCAGGTTAGAGCAGAAACAACAATACTTTGTGAGCCATTTCTGGCTGTCCTTAGTTCTCTTATCATTCTCCACTGAGCTGTCACCTCCTGCGGCATGGAACTATCATTTCAGGAACTTCTGATTTGGTGGAAGGGTAGCCTTTCCTTTGAAGGAGAGTAGGATTTATACCAGTAGTTCAGAGAAGACCACAGAAAATTGCTGCTTTCCTCAATCTAATTTGCTTCCAGGGTTTCTCCCCCTAGCTATTTTTTAATGGGGTGTATGATTAGTGGAGAAGTAAAGTTGACTTACATTTACAGATTGCATCATCTCTGCTGAATACCAGGAATCCCCAAGGCTCTGGCACTGCTCTCAGTAAAACAGCAGGCTTTTCTGAATGGCTTGCATTTCTCCTGCCATTAATTCTCCTTTGGCTTTTTCCGCTTGTCAGTTCCCCCTTGCTTGTCTGGTAAAATAAACTAACCTTATTTACCTCCCTCAGGTCTTTCTTAGATTTTTCCCTGCGATTAGTCATCTGTCAAGAGAAAAGTGAAGCAGGTTTACAGTATTGCCAGTGCAAAGGTTGCTCACATGGAAAAGAAAGACCTAGCTTCCAGGTTCATTGACAGAATTACGGAAATTTGCCTGTTGAGTCGATGACTTGCAAAGCTTTTTGCTGTATTGCTCTCTCTTTGCACCTTCTCTCTTGGCCTTAATCTGGATATGTCTTCTACTGCTGTATCGTGTGGGTTATTGCTGCTAATTGCAAAATATGTCACACATTAAATCCAGAACACAGTGATATTTGGGCACTTTGTGCAGATCCTGAAGAAGTATAAGCAGTCTAAGCAGCTTAATGCTTTTAATTTTAAAACAGTAAATGGAATTTCTATTTGTTGTTTATCTATTACAAAATTTTAAAGGTGAAGAGCTTTTCCTCTAAATGTAAAGTAATCAATTATTTAAGACTAAAATATAAGATTTTCCGTGGTGGATTAGGCTATTTTGTCATTGTCTGTACTATCCTGATACTGTCTGTGACAAGTAGCAGAAAAGAAGGAACATGACTTCTTTTAGAGTAACATTTTAAAGAAACCTTATGGTGGCTTGCACAAAACAATCTTGGCCCATGCTTGGGGCTTCCAGGTATTATAATAACAGCAGCTTTTAAGGATAACATGATTTATTTTTTATTGCTAAAATTCAAATGTATGAAAAATTTCCCCTTCATCACTATCAATGCCATTAATAATACAGCCAGTCTGGAGTTATTGTTGTTAAGTTATTGTCTGTATCTTTAGATAGAGGTTATGAGGAAGTGAGAACACAGAAATGGTGGTAGGCTAAATGACTTCTGCTTACATTAGCACACAACAAAGTCACTCACCATACAGTTGATAAGAAAGCTTAGTCCAAATCAGAGTATTTGAGTGCTTAATAAGTGCCATGTATCCTTTATGATGTTAAAATTAGGTTAATGCAGGTCATGTTTTATACACCTGGCAGAGTCCTTGCCCTTACTGTGTTCAGGCTTTCCATTCTCTCCCTGATATACCAGGAGTAGGAAGGAGCTGTTAGAAAGGTCCTGCACAGCCTCATGGCCTTGTGGAGGATCTGGGCCTTGTAAAGCCACACATATGGGTGGTTTTTTGTCTTCTCTTTTGCCTTCTTTTTTTCCCCCTGCATATTCTTTGAGAGCGATTCAGTGGGTTTCCTCTGCACAATCTTGTTAGCTAAAAGTCTGGAATGGGAGGTCTTGAGGAAGCATTTTTTCAGCATGCTGGCAATGACAAAGTCATGGGTGACCAGCAATACTGTGTTCACAATCTTAGCTGGAGGGGCAGACATGACCATGGATGGATGATGGGAAGGATGAGTGACAGGAGGAGATTCTGCAGGGCACAGGACCTCAGCAGAGCATCTACCTCTTTGTATAAGCTTCATTTTCCACCTTTTAAGCTCTTTGCTGCTATTGCATGCTTGAAGACAGCTGGCCCATCCTGTAAACTTGCTTTTTGGCTCCTAATCCTGGGAAAGCACTGTTGATTTGTAAAATAAATACAAGTTATTACTATTTCAATCACTTTTTAGTTCATATGTAAAACTTTTACTGTACTGTGCAAGCTATTCCATCACTTCATATTTTATTAAAGTTGTCAGATTCCATGCCTTAAAATGAGAAACCTATGCTGCATAATTTCAGTGTAATATATCCAATAATATTTTGTGCCAAAGTTCCTACTTTGACTATATTCCTCTGTCTTCTGATGCACAGGATGGAATGTCAATTTGGAATAAGGAGATAGCACAAAATATATGGGAATTGGAGGAGGTGATGGATCCAAAAGCATGACAGCATCCTATTTCTGTACCTACTGAAAAAGGACGTAAGCAAACCAGCCCCAAAGTCCTTAGTGTTTGAAGGGATAATGCCAAAATTTGCGCAGCTTGGAAAACTTCTATTGCCCTAGTGATGCTCAGGGGAGGCACCACCAAATGCAGAAGGAAATAGGAAGCCCACAGCAGGTGCTGGAGTAATAGGTACTGCTCTCTCGCTGAGGTGGGATGGCAACTGAGATTTCCTGCAGGATGGTTCTGCTTATGGCTGCAGCTGGCAATGTCATAGTGCCAAAGATAATAGATGATTCAATCTAGAGGATGGTTTGGCATGATGGTTGCAAAAGTGTCCCTGAATAAATTGACATGGAAAAAGGTTCTAACCATTATGGTGTAATGTTCTGGAGCAAGTCTCAAGGAGAGGCATTAAGGAAAGGGAAAGAGGATATCAGTGGTTCTGAGAGGGGTGTTGCTGCTGTTCGATGGACTCCAGTGTGTATTCACAACCTGGTTTGCAAGGGACAGAGCTCTGAAGCAGGGGCTCAAGTCCCAAGCTGTCTCTCAGGTTCTTACCAAGTTTTGGGTTTTTTTTGACTCTGACCCCTTCCCAGTCAGGATCGAAAATAATGATCAGTACATTCTAATTTTTAACAAGGCAAGAACTGTGCAGGAGCCTTGGTCTTAGACGTCCAATGATGTAACACCAGAATGCCAAGGCACCTTAATCAGCCTATTTTACTGTCTGACCCTGAATCATGATGTTCAATTCTGTTTAATAAATGTTGGAACAGCACCACTTCCTTTCTGTCTGCTTACCCAGTTTTCCTGAGAGGCAGAAAGAACAGGTTTAACTGACCAAAAAAGTGCCTTGTGTCTGACATTAATTGTGATAAAATGTGGCATTCTAAAACTGCCCTTCAGATCTTGTAGAAATGCAAAATTATCTGGTTCTGGCCACTCTGGAGACTCAAGTAAATATTCCTATACTTAAGATGGGATGTTAACTGTATCTGTAAAAATTCAGGAGGAAAAACACTGCAGTTTTGGCCATGATTTCATAAGCTTTGACTTTCTGAAATACTTATTTCTCAGTTGTAGAACTAAAACATACCTGTATTCTTTGTCTCTTCTCAGAAAACTAGATGTTCCAATAATTTAAACCAACTTTGTGTAAGTCAGGGAGACTTAGTGGCATACAGTGTGGCCTTCAAATGCTGTATTTCAGATAAAGAGCAAGACTCCTGTCAACTCACTAAAAGTCAGGACTAAACAATAGCTTTTTCGGAACCCCAATGAAAGATGCCTACTGTGTCTAAAAAATGGGTTATTTTAGCTCTAAATTGCCACTTACCTCCTACTCAGTATTCTGACACTTGGGACTATTTCTGCTTCATCCTTGAAAGCTTTCCCAGTATATATTATTAAGTTGAAACTCATAAGCAAAGTCCTGTCCTTGCATGACTTTTTCCTCTAATTTAAATAAATTTTTAATAAGCCAAAAAAACCCCAAAAAAAACCAACAAAAAAAACCCCACCAAAAACCAAGCAAAAACCAATACATTTTTTTTTCCTCTTTCCTGATGAAGATCTATGTTGCTAGTTCCTGCATGAGTCAACAGATTTCTCAGCTGATAACTTATCTATTAGATTTTTCTGTCCCCACCTTTGGTGTGCATGAAGTATAAGTGATCTGTGTGGGAAGATTAAACATTTTCTTTTCAATTATGCCATTTCATAGTATAAGCCAGGTCATCTTAATACCAGGTACTTTATAAAGTCAAACTGCCTTAATGCATGTATGTCTGTCAGCATTATGGTAAATCAATTTGTTGTTCAGGCAATGTGCCATATAATAACTTCTTAAAAATCTCTAGGTTTCTGCCCTTACCCAGTCTTTTCTCCTCCAGTTTAAAACTTGATTTTACCTTTCACCCCTTGGTGACCTTCCAGGCAGAGTTTCCAGTCAACTCTTTAGGTCTGGTGCCTCAAGCCAAAGAAAATGTTAATACTTCCCATATAAGAACAGAGATGGGAGGGTTGTACACATCACAGCAAAACCACATTTTATTTGTTGTCTAGAATGCTCATTTGTTTTCAAGGGTCTGTGTAGCTGACTGCTCTGCTATCATGATTAAAACCCTTACTGTGGCTCTGAATTCCGAGAAGCTTAGACATATCTGAAGAATTTAATTTACAGTCATATTAAGAAACTTAAAAACTAATGATTTTTTGGAAGTGCTGTTTAGTTTGCTCTTAGACAGTACTGATATTCTACAGAAGAAAACAGAAGAAGACTGTCTCAGTTTAAGAGAACAGAAAAGGTCTTCCTAAAAAACCCCTGAATATTAGAACATTAAGAAAATATTTTGAAATAGCTATACCGCTATTTTTCATGCTGCCCTCTCAAAATATGAGATAAACAGTCTTGTGTACATTAATATGCAAAGCCTCAGCATGACACAACTGGGGAGAGATGAAGAGGAGTAAACAGTCCTTACCCTGGCCTTATAGAATTAGAGATATCTTCTTAGATAAAAATAGATACCATTAGATAATGTTTGGGAATTTCTTTTTCTCAGATTGGATTTCCAGTAGAGTTTCAGAAAGATAGGGAGCCACCTCTCATTGAAAATCAGTGTGAACTGACATCACCATTCTTTTTAACATCTTCTGAAAAGCCCAGCATGCAATATTCCCTTCCCTTCCCTTTTTTTCACTTCTTTTTTATTGTTTCATTCAGAAAGTCAAAATAATTATTGCCTTCATTCTACTACTCCTTTTAAAGAGACCAATTTGTAGTCATGGAAGTGCTACATTTTTGTGAGTTGTGTTCTCTTGGTGTGCAAATGTGTGGAAAGGACGGAAGATCATCTGGGAGGATGCATGACTTGTTTTCCAACAATTGTTGCATTTCCCTTTCTCAAAACTCTTTGCTTGGGCTGCCCTTTTTTACTGTGTGTTTATCATCCAAATTAAATTTTATTCCAACCACTTATATCAAAAATAAAGTTTCTGAAGAAATGTGCTGAAGTTTAACATAATTTCTGTCTTGATGCTTAAATAACACAACTGAGGAAACCACCCAGGAAGCATCTGAATGTGACTGAGAGGTTGAGGTTTTTTCTGATCCCCATCTTTAATTTCAAGGAGAAAAAGCCTCCCTATAAGCAGACTACAAGAGCCAATATTCCCTATAGCAGAGACAGACAACTTCATATATTTTGATAATTCGGGTTTCTTAGCTGACCACATTTCCTCTCCCAAACCTCATCTACATAAAGAACAAAAAGAAAATTAAATTAATGGAATCCCTCTCTTATTGGAAGGCCATTGTAAAGCTCCCATTGCATTTATCTGGGTTAAGACACTTCTGGAAGTATTTTTAATCACTTACTCCATTTATGATGTTTTCAAGCAAGAGAATGTAACAGTCCTTATAAACATCCCACAAGACTGGGAAATTGTCTGGGAGCAATCTGATCCCAGAGAGGCAAGTGTTGATGATCCAACCCTATCAGAAGCAGATTCTGAGAGGCTTTTTTAACCCACATTTATTCTGCTTTGCAGGTTGTTGTGAGCAATAGGCGTATTAATAGTAATTTGTCTCAAAAAATATGAGTTCAATTGATACAGTGATATATGACAGCTAACAACATGTTCAAAGGTGTGTGGTCCTCTGCTATACTCACCTCCTCTCACGGAGCATGGGAGTCTGGTTTCCTCTGCCACAAGATGATGGCATTAGGACGAGCCATGTGATGTGACTTGAGGTTCAGTAGAGCAACCTTCCTTAATGGGGCTACTTCCTTGTTGTTCTTTACAGATCCTTCTGCTGCAAACTAGTGGGGGTTTGGAGGGAATAATGATGATAATAATAATGCTTAGTTGCAAGTTGATGTCCCGGTCCTGCAGCAAAGATGTTTGGCAAGTAAAGAGAGCTGCTGTTGGTGACACATTCTGGAGACAGGCTCTGAGAATAAAAAACTGTTGTAGCCTAAAAATATCCAGCCAGTGCCTGTAGTTGTTATTTCCCTAGAGCCCTGGCAATACTTGTCCTCTATGAGCAGGGTTCAAATTAACAAAAAGTGAACACAGCTAGTGAAAAAATTCTAGTGTGGGTGGAAACTATTGTGTACCATTTGGAGTCATATTGAATTTTTTCCTTAATTAACAGAAGAATAATATGAGAAATGTGTTAGTTTCAGGGACCAACAAATTGATTTTCTATAAGAATAAAATATGCTTTCTGCTTTAAACAACTGAATCCTCACTAAAGAGGTAAGAGGCTTGTTGCAGAGAACTGGAATTATGGCATGTGCTTTGCTGTGCTCATAAAGTCAAACCAGAAAAAGGGAGCTGATTCTATTAATATGGCTCTTCTTCTTAAGGAATTGAATGAACCAAAAGTCTGCATATGCTTCACATGCTGCTCTTCATGGCCAGAAGGAGAGTAAGCAGTGGACATCAGGGAGTTCAGTCAGTAATTCCTCTGGGACAGTGAAACTCATTTAGCTTAAAAAGAGAAGGGGAGTTCCAGGCACGACAGTTTCTGACAGTCCCACTCATGTTTGTTACTTCAAGAACACTTCATGTTGAACTTTCAATAGCAGCTAATTCAGTGCTGAATCAGTCTCTAAAGCCTTCAGAGGAGTTGTGCCTTTGGAAAGGAAGAATCTGAGGAGAGAAGAATCCTGAAAAATGAAATGAAGGAGGATGGAATTCTCAGTGTCTAGGCCCTGACAGAATAAAAATTTCCCTATGTGTTTCACAGTTTGAAATGAAGTAGACTAAAATGTCTCATTTTCTTGAAAACTCCTTACAGTGAATCCCAACTATGTGCTTAAGACTTACTGTTCTAACTGCAAATGAAGCATTAGAAACGTAAAAAATCTACTTGCAGAGAAGTGCTCTAATTTGTCTCTTCCTGCATCCCCACAGCTCCACTCTTGCAACAACATTGACGCAGGAGTCAGTTCTGTCCAGCAGCATTTCGAGCTATCTGCTTTCATATGGCTGGTTCCGCTTCACTTATTTTGACTCCTCTGAATTCCATCTGAGTTCCAAATTTGTATTTGGCTCTGCCTACCCAAGTGCATGCCTAGACATGTGAGTGTGCTCTGGTAATGACGCATTCCTTCCCTTGATGATGATGTAATTTTCCCCATCAATCCTAGTTTTGGTGAAGAATTTAGTAATAGCGATCATTCAGATGAAACATCAATAACATCTGCTCACCCTCTTTTTTCCTAGACTTGTTTCTCTTTGAAAGGACCATCTGTTTCAGAGTACTTGCACTCTTCTGAAATGTCCCTTTTCCTTTTGCTTTTTTGCCTCTTAGTTTTATTCCTGTCTTTCCATCAAGCTCTGTAAAACTCTACCTTCTTCTGGTTCTGATAACTGTCTGTAAGATTTGGATATTTCCAACATGTCATGTTCTCAAGACTCCGTTGTACCTTAATTTTCTTTCGGTGCCCTGCCTCTGCTTAGCCCTTCTTCCTCTGCTCCCAGAAACTCTTCAGTGACCATAATGATTTGGTCTAATGGTGACACGTGTGAAGTTACTCTGCTGACAGGTTTTCCTATGGTAAAATATAAACAATATATGTTGTTACATTCAGTGAACTAAGTGTTGTTTCTTTTTCCCAACTCCATCTTAAACTAAACATATCTTTGTCTAAATGCTACTATTAAATAAATTAGTGCCATTCCACATGGCACAGAGGCATTTTGGGAAAAAAATACAAAAAATAATCTCTTCTTCACAAATATTTTCAGAACTGCCAAAATGACTATTGAAATTTGCTAGACATATTCCCCTAACATAGCCTTGGTTAAGCCAAAGCATGATGCTTAAAATATTTGAATTTACCAAGAAGTTTGCTTTTCCTTCTAAAGACTGTGTGTTAAAAGCTTTTGTTTACCTGTGAATCTCTTGGAGAGAAAATCATGTATTATGTTTCAAATTTCATGTTGGTTTTGCTCATCAGAGATAAAATGGTCTTCATACCAAAACAGTATGCTTTGGAAATTAGGAGGGCTCACTCTCATTGTAGCCTGAAACATGCTTTGTGATCTTTGGCTTGCTGTGCACTGGATACAACAATAATACCCTCTTCAGACACCAATTGCCCAAAGGTTCATTTTGTAAACACTTTTAGTTTCTACAGTGGAAAATGCTCCATGAAGTTTACAGATAAAGATGTCCTACATAAAGAAAAGATACTGTAAATCTTCCTCACGCTTTTTTCAACTGTTCTTGTGGATGTCCTGGTTACATCCCAGTGCAAAATCCTGTCTGGATTTCTCATGTTCATTTTAACTGGAATAAATGCCATGAGTTTAGTCACACAGAGGAAGTATTCACAATGTTCCTCTTGAGGCAATTCTTTCAGATGATTAGCTTAGGAGACTGGTCTCCTTAAGCTCCCTCTGTCAGTGGAGTGGGACGTTCCTCCAGATGACAACTGACAGCAGGAGCTTAACAAATGTTTCAGTAGCTGTATCTGTACTGGTAAAAAGGAGGGGTAGAAAGGATTGCACCCACATTCTTTTGGCAGATTTTGTTCTAGGTCCAACTAGGTCCCTTTCCATAGCACTGAGCATGCCTGGATTTTCTTCTGGCCAGCATACAATAGCTACATGGTCTTAAGATATATGAATTTTTTCCTCCAGTTCAAATTGCCTTAAATACTCTGATAGGCTGTGCTACAAATTATTACACATACTCTCCAGACAGTGGTCCCTAGCTGGAATGAAACAGTACTAGATTGCAAATGGGAGACGTCTAGTAAGCTCACTTCAGAACAAGCCTGGGAGCAAAACACAATACGTGAAATTAGAAGGAACAGAACAACAGAGTAAAGAGGTAAACACCAGAAGTGGACTCTCTGTAGTGTGGGTGTTCATTTTTTTCTGGTTCTTTGTTTGTTTGTTTATTTTTCAGGGAAAAGCAACTGAATTAAGCTCCGATATTTCCACTGTTGCTAAGCAATGACCAAGTCACCAACATCCCTGGCTTTCTACTTTGGTTCTTCAGTGGAGCACTGAAAACCAGACTTCAGCTCTGAAGTACAATGTTGCCCCATATTGGGTGAAATTATTAATGTGGAAAAATTATGAAATAGGGAGGAAGACAGATGGAAACATTACAGAATTCTTTTTATGTAGTTAAACCAAGGTTTTGTTTTCTGACTGGCAGCTCCCCTCTCCCTGGACTCTTGGCTCTGTCTTACCTCTCTTCCCATCTGTCCATGTCCTGATTTCCCTTTGGAAATGCCAATGTCTGAACCCAAGACTAGGCTGAGACTTGAAACTCTTTAACATTTCCAGGCAGCCATGTGCAGTCATGTAGGTGGGAATAGAATCTCTGTGGGTTAACATCTACCTACTAGAAAATGAATAATCTCCTTTATCCTTCATCTTCCTCATGCATCCTACCCGGAAGAGGTGCTCTGTTATGCAATGTCAACAATTGCATGATGCTGCACGGAGGGCTTTATATCAAATGACATGGAGGAAGAAGCATCTTCCAGTAAATAATAACAGTTCTGAGCATGATTATGATCATAATGACCTAAATCCTAAAAATCCAGCACTATAGCTCCTGAACTAGAGCCATCATAGAGAGTACTCCATTTTCCTAGGCAGGGAATGAAAATGATTTTTGCCATGGAGAACTTATAATCAAAGTACAAGATGGAAGACAAGAAGAGGTTATTGCACATAGATAGGGAACATACATGCTAAAAACAAAGAGGGGTGTTTCAATGTATTTATTCCTGCCCTTCCCTTTCAGTCAAACACAACATTGGCAGTGAAAGGGTGAAGCAGTCCTACGTTAGGGTCACTACAGTGGTTTTGGGTTCCTTTATGTAACTTATTTTTATGCTTACAAAAAAGATTATAAGAGGACCTCTGTTGTCCTCTATAGTGTAACTCTGCAATCAGTAACTGGAGAAGGGAAAAAGTAGGTATGGAAAAGACAATGAGGTCTAATCACTTCTGGGAACCCAGAAAGTTTTTTAATAGTGGTTCCCTAGCTTCTTGACTCTTCAGTGTTCCAATTTTTAGTGGTGGTATACTTAATGCTTAGGTTTAAATTACATCTTTCAGGGAAGTTTTGTCAATATTTTTGAAGTAGTACTGATTTAATAGAGTTTTGAATTGTCAAAAAAAAGAGAGCATGGGCAAAGGATGGCATAAACAGGAATAATTTCAAAGGAAAAAAAAAAGGATGTTCTTCTATGGCGATAATAATAGGCTGATGGATGAACAGATAATGGTGGTTTAGAGAGATGTTCCTCTGAAGGCTCAATCTGTTGCATGTTAGATCCAGCTGCCCATTGCCCAGGGGCCTCTTATAGCTGTTGAGAGTTACTGGGACACAAGAATGCTTCAGCCCATGCCCTACTTACACAGTCTTGCTTTGAATGCTGTCAGAAATCTGTTGGCGAAAACATTCTTTACCACCCAAAAATACCCTTCAAAAAGAGTCTTTTTTTTTTTTTTTTGAAGGAGACAACCTCCCCAGCTGCCTTGAATTGCTATTTTGGTTTCTTGGTACCATTTGCTGAACAACTGTGTATGCTGCTATTCCTGTCCCTCTGTGAGTAGAGTTTTACCAGGGCCACTGAGGGGGCTGGAGTTCTCTTGGCCAGGCATATGATGTAGGAGCACCTTCACGGTTCCTCATCCCCGCAGGTTTGTGGCTTTTCCAGGTTGTTTCCTGCTTGGTTTCAACCTTCTGCTCCAGGCAGGAGACAGCAGACTCACTGCTTTGTGACAGATGGTCCTCCTTGAGGTGAGTCCTTCGTAGCTCTGCAGTACTGCAAGCTCTCTGGGATCAGGGAAAGGGACACTGTTTAATAAAAGAGTATTACCATTTACTCTTTAGGATCTTCCTTAAGATCTGTGAAGACAAGACAAAGGAGAGAGGCATTAGGGAGAAATGAGGATGCTGAAAAGAAAGTCAGAAAAGAAGGGAGAGTATTCTTCTATCTATGTAGAGCAGTTGTGTCCCCCTGTCATTGCTCTCTACAAATAATGAAACAATGGGTTGGGTCAAAGGGAAGGTAAGGTGATCTTACCTAGTATGGACACACCATTTTGCTGTGGGTAAAAAGCAAAATATACTAATGTATATTAAAATATACACTGGTTCAATAATTACATGTTTGCCAATAACTCTGGAGCCATCAGAGCATCCTCTTACAGCAGCTGCCAGGAGCATTATTCTTTCTGAATGTAGGTATAATAATTGTTTTTAACAGATACAGTATAAATCCCCATGTTCAAATGTAGCTATACTTTTTTTTACTTAGTTCTGAGGAAAAGGGAATTTTCATAATCTACTAGAAAAAGTGTTTGTGAAAAATCAACTGCTTTTGTACACAACAGATTAGTTTTATGGGCATTCAACATTGAACCTCCTTAGCATAACCCACTCTTGTCTGCCCACATGCCAATACTCCCAGGTTTTTAGTACTTTACACTCTGTGGCACTCCAGTTTCTGCGAGAGTTAACTGCTCTCTTTATTACTTTTTCCACTGTCAGCAGAATGGTGCTGAAATAAGTCTTAAAGAATCTTCCTTTGTATTGAATGTTAAGAATAACTTACTTCAGATGGCAGGTTGAATAGTCAAGAAATAAAACAAAAAATTAGTAAATGTTCCTGCCTGTATAATTTTATTCGAGTCCTTGCATGACTGAATTTAATAATAGAACTGTTACTGACTTCATCTGGGAAGGGTTTGTACCTGGTCTGGAATGTATTGGAAGAATAAGCCTGGAAATTGTGATGGATGCACTTGACTCCTAAACCAAACTAGTGGTGGTTTGGTTCATTCTCCAAGGAGGTAAAGGCCTGGGCCCTAAATGGGCCAACAATTCCTTTTGTCCCAATCTGTTCTCTCAAAAGCCACAAAGAGGCAGAATGGCTCAGTGAGCATCAGTGCACATGAGGTTGGAACACCAACCATGTGATTTACACAGGACCAGAGCGTGGGCTTTCCAAGGGTCATTTACCAAGGGTCATTTACCAAGGGGCAAAGAAAGTTGTGGGTACAAGGGATCTCATGCATACCTTTCCCATGACATTTAATTTGACTATGAGTCAACCACTTCATCCCCATAACTGTGTCAGGCTAAGGGAGCCACCTTTGAGCTCCCCCTGCTAAGCAACCTGGCTGCATGGCAGTGAGCCCCCCTTGAGCTGGGAAACCTCTCAAGGTTGCTCCTTGTGACCAAGACACTTTGGTAGGTGACTGCCATCATGCTAAAGAGCACTAAGCCTCACACTAAAGAGCACTACGGTTTTGTCTTGGTAACTTTGATCTTTATTTTGGTAAGTTTGGCTCTGCCTCAGTACTTTTGAATCATTGTTGTATCCTTTGTGCAGTATCATAACAGAGTGAACATTGTCATCAAATGTTGGTTAGTCACAGTTTTATAACATCACATTTCAATAAAACCAGCTTTGCTGACATCTTTGACACTAGTTCTTTAAGCAATATGAATTGCCTGTTTGCAGCAAACTGGCATAGTCAGAAAGATCTTGAATCAGGATTCGCAAGAGAAACACACAATATTCTTAGAATGTTTGCTTCAGAGAAAAATGAAGTTTAGGGATCAGAGTTTCGTTGTAGGCCTATGTGTTTATCTGTAAGCAATGGACATTTTCTGGTATCTCACTTCAATTGTTCTTTACAGAATTGTTATGGATATATATAATTATATGTAACAATACATAATCAATATTATGGAATATCATCTGAACTAATATGGGATTCTTTAAAAACCACTAATCACTCCAGATAATACTTTTTATGAGTTTTCACTTTCAATTTGAGATACCACAGTAACCATGCTGTTTAGTTGGAGATTGGAAGGATGTTTCTAGTTTTCTTTTGTATGTTTCCATTATACATGTAATTTTTTTGTGCTAATTTTTGTTCAGAACAAATGTTAATGGTTTTACAAAATGCTGAAGAACTTTTTATTTTATGCTTTATGCTTTTCCTTACAAAAGTGTTCTCACATGGATAAGAAGGGCAATTATGGAACTGGTTTTTATGTTTTGTAATTTTCTTTTGCAAGTTATTTCACTTGAGATGAGCTCTTTGTAGATCAAAAGAGACTGCAGGGCTGTGCATGATGCTTGCACAGCAAATCACAGACTTTTTGCCTGTCTTTCAGCTCAGAATGTTTTGTTCAACACCACACTACTTTGTTTTTAAATAAGGCCTTAACCTGAGAGAAATATCCCAACTACCCTTTATTCTTTCTTTCTCTTTTGATTCACAGATCCCTTTTCTTGCATTTGCTCTTTGTCCTTGATGCCTATTAAATCTCTGAAACTAAGGTGAAAGGTGCTTCTTACAGCTAAGCAGCAGATCATCTCAGCCTTGTCCATCCCTGTGACCCTCTTTCAAAATAGGTTTTTTTTCTGCACTGAAAAATTTTAAACCTCTGTCTTTCTGACAGTTTCAAGTTTTAACCTGAAAGATGCTGGGGCAGGCCTTGAATTATGATTTAGTTTTGCATTGCAAATTCATTGCTTGTGGATGCTTGTCGTGTTGTAATGCATCCCTACACAGATGACAGGATTCAACTCTTGCCGGTTTTCATTGCTTTCCAGTGGTTGACTGAGCAGTGCTTTTTTTGTTTTCAGGAAGGGCACGTGAAATGTGCAGAGCAGAAACAAAACACATTGCACTGTAATTCACTGGAGCATTATGTGCCCTTCATGCAATTCGCGTGACAGCCACTGCCTTCTCTCTGCTGTTGGAATCTTTGCCTCTCTGCTATTCCCTTGTGTATTTCTTACTTTTGTTCATGAAATGCCAAATTTATTTGCCACTACAAAACATTGTATATTCTTGCTAACTGGGATATTCTTTTTTTTACTTCCTTCCTCCCAACCTGATCAGGGCACAAGTTTGTTCTACAATACAGTCTCCAGTGATAAGTCTCATTCAATTTTAAATGTTTTATATAAAAAAGCTCTGTTTAAGAGACTATTTAATGATATTTGAAAGCCAGATTGTGACTTGGATTTTGTATATTTTTAAATAATGCAACCTACCTGAATCTTGTTTCCAAGAATACAGAATGTAAGGTATTGTATTCAGAGGTACAAAAGAAGTGTCAGTGAGCTTTCTGCTTTGCACCACCTCACATCCCAGAGCAAAGGTGGAAGTGCAGAGTAGTTACTGCAGAACAGGCCATCAGTAAAAAAAGTGTGCTGGCAAAGAGATGAGTGTGACTTCTTTTACCCCATGTGGCTTCTCTGATGCTCTTGGTCCTTTTTTCTGTTTCATTAGTGTTCAAACTGATAGCTGTGGTGATAGTGACCTCTTCTACCTATCTATTTATCAACTAAGTATCATCCTCTGAATTCTGCAGAAAATGTTTCCTCTTTCTAGCTATACATTTTCATCAAAGCTGGGCCATTTGCTGAATAATCAAAGGCCTTGCTTGCCTGTCCTAGATTAATCTGGGAATGAAACTACTACAATATTTTAAGCAGTCAGGTTTTAAAATACTGTGTAACTGTGAAGTGGAAGTTAGTGCAAATTTTTTCCTTTCCATTAAGATTTTGCCAGTGTCTGTGGATGGATTGTAAGCTGAGCTCTATTTTCATAGTTCCTGCAGCAACACAAGATCTCAGCTAGACTTTATTTGTGATAGGCTAGAAACCAAAGTTGACCAAACTTTTTAGTTTCTTGATCATGACAAGTGAGACTAAAATAAAATATGGTATAAATTACACATAAATTATATATTATAAACTGTATATGCTATTGGTCTGAAAGGGGCAATAGTGTGCTGACTGAATCTCATCTGACTATTCCTTCAACTTTTCCAAATTCCTGTGGACACAGAAAAAATAGGACTCACAACTTGTGTTCTACCTGAGGATACCCTTTGTTGATTTACCTCATAAAACTTCCCTGTCTTGTTCTCATTGTTGTTTGCTCTAGTGAAAAAAGGTAGTGTTTGTTTTTCTTTACCTATTACAAGGTTATTCTGCATTTAAAGTTTCATTTGCCATATGTAGTGTCAGCTTCCCTTTTTTTAAGGGATTTAGCAAGTTCAAAGTCAAATATTTTAGTATAAATCTATGTTTATGACTATGAATACTTCACACTGGTGAGATTTCAAACAAGTCTGCAGTTAAACTAAATTTCTTCATATGGTCCATTACTTTTTTTTTTTCTACTGCAGGTGGTTCTTTTGTAGTTAAGGTCTCTTAAAGGCTGTTTAGTAATTTGTGTTTCTTTTGCCACTAACTTCACAGAGCAGCAGATAAATTAATTCTTTCCAGGTGGAATGAGAAGGCAGAGTCCTGATTATTGCCATTCTGGGTGTGAATGTAATGAGGTCTCAAGGAAAAAAATAGGTTTGTGGTGTCTCTTTGTTGCTATTTTATTGCAAAAGTTCCATACCTTCTTCACGAGTTCTCATGGGCAGCTCCTCACAGCACTGACTCCTTCTTCACAGCACAGCCAACAAACTCTAATTTTCTCCTCAGCACAGCCAACCACTCTCTTATAGCACTTTTCTTGGTTACAGCTGTGGCTTGTTCTTAATCTTTGGTAGTTGGTACAGCTGCAGCTCCTCAGGGGTAAGATTACCTTATATTCTATCCCCCCACATTTCTTCTCAAGTTGGATGTATTCACTTCTGGAATGAAACAAAATTGTTGATGATGCTTTCATAAAAAATTAAAATTTGACTTACTTGACTTTTCTATATAAAAGATCAACAATCTTCTTCATATAAAGAAACTGTGTTTGGAACTCATTTGTAAGAAAGAAGTAATGTAGTTGTGGTTTTATTGCTTTGTTCCTTCATCCCGCTTAGGCATAACTAAGTCAGTATGCAAACATCTCTCTTCTGTCTTTAAATACAGTTAGTGAAGGCTTGTTTATCATCAGCCCAAATTACTGCCCAGAACTTCCCTGAGAAGTAAGAGATTTATTTTAAGATACTTTGAAAAATGATCTGTCTACAAGAATTGTGACAGAAAAGTTTGATGACATTCAGTTGCTGTTCCTGAGCCTGTTTGACTCATGAGAGACCATTTGACTACGGAGCGCAAGCATTCAACAGAGGGTTTGTTCTTTATAATGAGATTATGACATGCTTGTTATCAGAGCTCTTTCCATCTGGCTTCCTAGCATTAGACAAAGCATGTTGTCTGATTAATTTTTTTTAGGGTTTTGAGGAATTCTAAAAACCTAATTGTTGATAACAGAGTCAAGAAGCCATAATAGCTAACTCGAAAGACATAATACAGCATAAAAAAGCAGAATATCTTGCATCTTTTGATGCCTTCTAATCCACAAAATCTTTCTCCTTTTCCTAACAACCAACAGGACCAACAATTGATCACACTGGTCTGTTTATTCTTTATTGTGTGCTTGCTTCTTCTTGAAATGATAACATAACTGCTATTCAGTTCAAAGGAGCAGGTTCAGCATCTGTACAAACAGAAAACAAACCATCTGTGATAATGAAGTCCTGTTGCCTTTGTATGTTAATACCAAAATCCAGAAGAGCTGTGTCTGCTCCTCTTGTTTGATTGGTTGGGAAGCCATGCTGTGGTCACAGAAAACTGCTGGGATGAAGGCCCTGGCAGCAACTAGAGAAATGTGAACAATGTGGATGCTACATCACAGCCTTTTTGTGTTTGCTGAGACTAATCAGCCCCCAGATGTGTAGGAATAGCAGATGGATATTCTGTGGCTGTGTGCTTTGTACATAGCTCAGGATAATTCTGCTCTGACAGATATTGATCAGTAAAGAGGATGTTCTGTAAGCTGTAACTATAAAGTTTTGGTCTAGCTCCATAAGTTTTTTTAAATTTTTTAATAAAAAACTCAATAAAAATATGAAATTTGACATTTTAATGTCGTGAGTACGCTCAGTTTTATTTGCTATGCCAAATGTTTTGTGCTAGCATGCCCTGATGTTGTCAATCCTTCAATATATTGCACCTACAACACCGATGAACATTTTTTCCATTCTCTTTTTTTTCTATAGAAAATATTAGAAATTAGTTCTATATTTTGCTTGATGAGTGATAAACTGCTTTCATCCAATGAACTGTGAGTTTATTGCATTTAAATCCCTAAAAAAAATTAAACTCTAATCAGTACAGTGACCTAAGTATATGATAATATCCAGAACCCAAGAGAGAGTAAATTTTTCATTTGCACTGTAAAGGCAACTATTTCTAGGATCTTAAATAAATACACTGGCAATAAAGAAGGACAGTTAAAATTAAATTAAGCCAAGGTAATTGATTACTAGAAAGCTATCTGATAAAACTCATGATAGGTATATGTTTAAAGTTCAAAACCAATAAAACTTGGATTCTGGCACAGCATGTGGTCCTTCTTACTGAAATGATAAGCTGAAAGGTGTCTTTTGCAGTTGGCCTTCAAACTCAAAAAGAGAGCTAATAAGATGAAAAAAGGTCAGGATCTTTGGGAGACAATCAGCAGCCAATTTTTAGTATATGAAATACATCTGTAGTAATTCCACCAAATCTAATAAAACTATTTGGCAGAAGGTAGGCTTCAATGGAGGTTAAGATGATCATTAAAACTGAACCTCAAACCTTCATACAAAGAATATTGAAATCAGTGAGAAGACTCGTGTTTTATATTTTGATTATTTCTCTTTTTTGATATACAGTTCTTCTCACAGCTATTCTTAAAACACACAACTCATTACTTATCACAATGTACCAGTCTTAATAATTATTTTCAAGCTACTCCATGATCTTGTGCATGCCTGAATTCTTGACAGTCTTGAGATCCGAATCAAAATTGTAGCAAAATTACACATTTTTTAGGAAAGGCATTTAATACTCCCTGTGTCTACAAATGCAGACTTCTCACAGCAGTATCTAGTGACTGGGAGATGTGGACACCAACCAAAACTGAACATCATACCTATTTTAAGGAGCATGAATACATTCAGTAGTAGAACAGAAGCAGATCTTGGCTTTTTAGATGCATTTCAATTTTTTTGTCCAGATGCTATGAAACATTTTTTTCTTTACACTTAAAGACACCAACTGATCCTTGAGTATAATAAATGTTCTACTTATGTGTTTCTTTGATTCTAATGGAAAAGAACAACATAGGATAGTGAAAGAAAGTACATTTATACAGTATTGGTAAGTCAATGTAGGTTTCCTGCAAATAACTATTTACCTTACATGAGATTCCTCCCTTTCAGGCTCAGGATTCAGGAGCTTCCCCTTTACTAAAAGCAGAATTAATACTGCAATGTGAAGTCATTAATTAGTGGCAATACATGTACTCTTTTTGTATCTGCATTATTATTCCCAGGCCAATGAGCACTTGCATAGATAATGGCAAGAATATGTTCTTCAGATAAAATGCCAGTTCAGGAAAATACTGATGATTAGGAATCATTGTGTGACATCTTGGTAGTGGAGGTGACCTGGTTCTGCTTCCTCACTGAGCACATTTTCTCTGTATCTGATAGATTCATCCTGCATCAGGAGAATAAGGGAGTGGGTGAAATGAGATTTGAATTAGAATAATCACTATTCCAACATATAGAAGTTCAGGGCAACAGAAAAAAAAAAAACTTTTTTTGAAAGAGAACAGCACTTTGTCTAGAAGATCTTTCAATTATATGATTTCTGTTGTCTTCAATCTAATTTCTTAATTTTTGTTTTGTGTGACCCTGAGACTGCTTCCTTGATATTGTTGATAAGGATCTGTTCAGACTACAGTTCCTGTTCTCCCATCTTTACGGTCCACATGCCACCAGTCATTTCCCCATGTTGCTTTGTTGCCAGGCTCTTTCCTTTCCTTGCTGCATTTGAAGTTATTAAAGCAGCTTCCCAAATATGAGCATCACATGCTTTAGGACAGAGTTCTCATCAGAGTGTAGATTACCTTTATCACCTCTGAGAGAAGGGATTGTTAATGTGCTGGTGTGCCTGTTCTGTATTTCTAGGCAGAGTAATTGTCACTTAAGAGAACATAAATAATATCATAATACACCACTCAAGATTGCAGCAGTGCAATCATGGATAAACAAGGTCCTGTGACATTCTGTTCTTTCTATTAAACCAGCCTGTAAATTAGCAATCTATAAAAAAACTGGATCAATAGCAAATGTTTTGTTACTGGTAGAGAAACAATTCAGGGATATTTTACAACTCCAGTGCTTAGTGCTTTTTCCTCACAGTCTAATGGAAATGAGTAAAACAAAATACCTGATAATGAGGTGGCTGTTGAACAGTAAACTTCTGGGGGTTTTATTATAATTTTTATTCTATTGTTTGGAACAGCAGTAAGATCTGGAGTGTGGAAGGGGCACTGTTAGAAAAGTTTGTTTCTATAACAACACTGTGTAAAAATGGAGTTCCTTTTCTTCAAGTGGAAAAATACCAGTTTATTTCAGATACAAGGTATTGGACAGAACTAGTGGTGTGTGAGACATTAAGTAGTGACAGATGAAATTAAAAGCAATGCTTGTGTGTGTGCAATATTGCTCTAGGTTGATAAAGCTGTTTTTCAAATTGTCCTAAGTTTTTTTAAAGCTGCATGTATGTGTCCTCACCTGGAATCATGTTGCTGACTGATTTCCAACCCCTCCTTCTGATGTTAACACTTTAGAAAGGAATCATATTAGGATATTGTACCTGAGTAAAGTCAATTCATCACCAGCTTAAGATTGATCTTTATTGTGAAAACATGTCATATAAGCCTTCCCATTTTCAGAGAAAGAAGAAAACAAAATTATTTTAGGGGCTGCCTGGATGAATGTCTTTGAATCAGCTAAAATTCATGTACCTGGTAGTTCTTCATCCTGTTACCTGCAGGGCTCCCAGGACTATTCAGCCAGAGCATGGATTACTCCTATTCCACCTGGCATTAATGTGACAGAACTCATAAGGTTTATGAAGGTTCACAATATTGCTGATATGATGTTACTTTTGTTGCTGTCACCTCCTCTTGCACACATACTGGTAAGTGGGTGTCTAACTTTCATTGAAATGTACACAAAAGACTAATTTAGAGAAGCCTTTTCCTGGCTGCTGAAAAGATGTGGCTTGGTGACTAAGTTAGGCTTTGTTTTTTAGCTGTTTGTTGCATAGTTACTCAAATTCATGAGAGATATTTTAGGTGATACACTCAAAGATTGCATTTCCAAACCAGAGATTACAATATATTGACTTCCTTTCATTGTTCCTATTACATTCAAATTAGTTTATTTTGATTTCAGCAAGGAACTGCCAAACTTTTTTAAACTGTTAAAAATGCAAAATTAGAATATTCTGTGATTGCTGCCTATGGAAATGTCTGTTCCCTTTTACGTCTCTTTCAGTATCTCTTTTTAGTTTGTAAGGTATAATGCTTGTGGTTTTAGACATTGTGCATAAAACTGTGTAATTGTCACTCCTTGTAGCTAGTCCCTGGGAGTCAAATAAGATGTTCTAACTGGTTTGTAGCTTATACAGTTTGGGTTCACTGGCCAGCTTAGAACAGATAACCTTAAAACCAAGTTGTGTTGAAAAAGGGCTCACCATGGCTCAGAGGAGAGCAGCAGGCAGTGCTGGGTCAATGGGGTCAGTGCTGGCATGACATGAGCAGTGCTGGGGCTTATCCTGTCCAGATCACAGCCTGACTGCGTGAGTTGGGTCCTTGTTCCTCCTGGAAATCTGGGCAGGAGGGTTGTGGGGAGGAGGTGGCCAGAGAAGGAGAAACTGATGTCCTTGGTGGCTTTGCTCCAAGGTACAACAGGATTGTGGGCAGGAAACATCTCCAAGCCTTGTGAGAGAAAAGGATTCCTTGGCTGACAAAGAGTCAGAACCATCTCTGGGAGGAGCAGGTACTGTTTGGTCTCTGTCTCTCATGAGCCTCTTCCCTTGGTGGTAATGGGTGTGCATTTTATTTGGGCAGTGAGGGAAAGAAATGGGCAATAGGTGGAAGATCCATTCTTTGGTGTTCATAAACTGAATTACATTCTCTCATCTAAAAAGCCATTAAAATTATTTGTGGTCAAAAAAGTGTATATTTGTTTTCTTTAAAGGGAGCTCTCAAGGTTAGCTTTGCTTATTTAAGCACCATGTTCAGAGAGAGAGAGAATTACACTGGAGAGAGTACATGTATCCATCTGCAGAGAAGCATCCTTGTGGGGAGGGCATGGTGTGTATGCCCCCAGGAGGAAATGGTCTTCCAACCCCCACACCCTCTCATGAAGGAATGCAGGCAGCAATACTTCTGCTGGGTGCACGGCCCAGGACACATAGAGGAGTCTTTTCCCTTCCACCATGGGGAAAAGAAGAAAGGCAAGGTCTCTGGGAGGCTTTTTCTTTCACAGATGGGCTGTACATCCCTTCTTTGCAATCTGAATTCTAGCTGAATATTAAGATAGGACAGCATACAGTTGGAGACTACAGGCTTGCACACTGACAGATTCAGCTTGTTCTTTCCAGATTGCTAAAGCTTATTTTAAAAGGTCTTATTATTGGAGAGCTTCCATTGTGTATCTAAAGTCAATGATATCTTACTGTCAATTAAATGAAAACAAGTTGCTATTACTTTTCAATTTAAGGGGGACCTCTCAATAAAAATATGTTTACCAACAGTTATACATATGGAAGTGTTTTAAAAATATTTTAAGTGCACCGCAATTATCTAAAGGTGTGAAATGAAGTTGCTTGTGTTCACTGCGTCACAAGCAAGGCCTGAAATTTTGTGACTATCAGGGCTGCTGGGCGCTTTTTCCATATATATGACCAATAAAATTAGAAGCCTTATCTCTAGGCAAACTCATTTATATTTTCTTAGGTTTAGATGATTCTTTCAGCTAGGAAAGCTATAGTATGATTTTCTTAAGTGAATACTTATCTCTTTATAGTTGAAAAGAATCACTGATATGTGAAACACTGATGCACTGTTCCATGCTCTTAAACACTTACTTTATACCCTATACCTGTGTATAATGCAGGAAAGTTTGAAAAATAACTGCTGATTTCTGAGAAAAGCCTTTACTTTTAGCTCAGAAAAATATTATTGTGGTTTATGCAGTCAAATGATAACAAAATAGATTCTGGTTTTGGTGGAAAATGCATTCACATGTGATTCTATAATTGTAAAAGTAAACCTCCTGTGATTCATGAAGCTAAAATACTCCCGGGTGCAAAACTGCTATAGTTTTGTGCAGAAATAGAAATGTTGAAGCACATGTACTTCACTGCACATGACTCTTGGGTTCACATCAGAAAAGCTGGTTAAATTTTTTTTGTTGCACGTCTGTTGTGGTGGTGCTGTTCTGATACTTTACAGCACTTAGAAATGGCTTAGGTGACTCACTTGCAGAAAAAAATGGGACTTGAAGCATTTCTAATAATGGAAAGAGTGACAAGGGAAAACAATTATTTCCAAACCTGTTTCATTACAAAGCTCTTAAACGTTATTTTTTTTTTCCTAAATGTACTGGAGCACGGTAATTGTAACAGAGTATGTGTAATTTCATATATGTATGAAATGTAATTTCATATATGTGAAATTCAGTACATAAATTAGCTAAATTAGCTAAAAGACAACTCAATACAGAGAGGCATATTATCAGTGGTGTTATGGCTGTGGGTTCTACTAGTCACATCAGTCCTCTCACTTCAGTTGAAATTGATATTGAAATCTGTCTAAACTGAACATCTTCCAGTGAGTTTGAACAATAATTTAAATAAAAGTTAGAAGGAAAAAGCTTTGCATTCATGATATTTCAGGCATGCTGTGAGCTAGAAGTATCTGTTCCATAAACAGATATCAGATATATATACAGAGACCTGTATCTTGTAAGGTTTCACATGATCTACAGGTACATAATATTATCTTATATTTCCTAAAAAAGCCGTAATCATGGGAAGTTTCTCCCTTGCTGCTACTGATGATGTCAGCATGACTTCAGCTTCCTTCTGCCTTGCTGCCAATTCAATGCATGCATATTTTTGTATATTGGCCTACTCTTCTTGAGATCACTTGGACAGCTGAAATCCCATGAAAGGGGCCCCCTATGTCAATAGTTCCAGATTGCAATGACACTGTCAAATTACTTTGGCAAGGTGGGTGAAATATTAACCTATAATCTTAGAATTGCTATGGTTTGAAAAGACCTCAGAGGTAATTGAGCCCAACCATTAAGATGTCCAAAAAACATCCCTAAGGACTGGTTTTCAGATATACTGTGAATAGATAAAATGTAGGAGAATAGAGATAGTGGTGAAGGTAATCTGGCCCCTAAGGAGTTACAGCTGTGCCAATTATCAAGCATTAAGAACAAGCCTGCCCTTAATAGGCCACAGCTGGGTCCAATTAAGAGGGGTATTGTAAAAGAGCAGGTTGGCTGGTTGAGATGTGAGATGGAGTTTGTTGGCTGTGCAGGAGAGTAGTCAGCACTGTGAGGAGCTGCTTGTAGGATATCACTGACAAGGTAGGGTACCTTTGCAACAAGATGGGAACAATTGGTGACCCCGATGTGATTGAGGACCCAGGATGGTGCTGGGTTCCCCCTGAATGGTAGTGTGTGTAGCAGGACACAAGCTGCACGATAGAAGTGGAAAATGGTATGGCCACAGCAGCAGCTAGTGTCTTAGCAATAGCATGGCCCCCCAGGAGTATGGGGGGAGGTTTGCTATGTCACTGCTATGTGAGCACTGGAACAAAGGCACCATGGAGCTCTGAGAGGCAACGTCAGAGGGGCACAGACAATGTGTAAGAGAAGCCCTCTAAAATTGCATAGTGGCCATCTCCACAGTAATCCAATGTGATTGGGAGTGGGCTGTAGGGCGAGGCACAGCCAGAGATGGAGCCCAGTGTAGCAATGAGAGCAGCAGGGGAAGCTGCCTCATCTGGACCTGACAGCTTTTGACACCTGAGGTACAGGTGAGCCACTGGGGACACAATGAGAAATAACTTATTGAGTGCAGAACAGATTGTTTGATATAAGTGGAAAGAAATTTAAAAAAGGGGGGGAAAAAAGACTGTAAAATATAGTGTGATAAGCATAAGATACACTTGAGAGATGTTGGATCAATGTTGTTCAAAGTTCTATAAGTTACCTTATAAAGTTGTGCTGCTGTGGATATTGTCAATTTTCTAGAGATATAAACATCAAGGTTTCTGATTATATGTAATGTAATGAATCAGTATAAGAATTTCTGATGATCTGTAATGCAAGTTTGGGCAATGAATCAAAAACTTCGTAATTAAAAGTAAAAGGGGGAATTGTGGATAGAGAAAATGTAGGAGAATAGAGATAGTGGTGAAGGTAATCTGGCCCGTAAGGAGTTACAGCTGTGCCAATTATCAAGAATTAAGAACAAGCCTGCCCTTAACAGGCCACAGCTGGGTCCAATTAAGAGGGGTATTGTAAAAGAGCAGGTTGGCTGGTCGAGATGTGAGAGGCAGTTTGTTGGCTGTGCAGAAGAGTAGTCAGCGCTGTGAGGAGCTGCTTGTAAGATATCACTGACAAGGTAGGGTACCTTTGCAACAAGATGGCAACAATATGCTTCCTTGTCATAGACAGAATAGTGATCTGGAAATGCTTTTTTCATGCAAATTCAGAGCTTGCTCTTCCTTAATTTCATCTCCATGAAGTCATTGCAGGTGAACCCAGAAATTTCTTAGTACGTCAGGCAGAGACGTGTGCTTAGAGAGTACTGGTTGGAATTGAGATAAAGATATTCTGACACTTCTTTAAGTCAATTTCTACTGTATTTCTTGTAGGAAGTGATAATAAGTTGTCCAAGAATGTGAGGGCAGTTTGCCCTGCTGCTCCTCCCCTGTACTCAAGGTCTCTTTTGTTATTTGTGTTGCCACACTGTGTCTCTAGACCCCAGCTGTGATCAAGCTCTCATTGTGTGAGGGACCATAGAAATAGATCGTATGTCACAGTCCTTGCCACAATGACAGCACAGTTTAGCAGGGAAGAACAAAAAGGGGTAGCTAAGGTAACAGAGACCTGCTGAGACTTGTGTAAAGTCACTCAGTGAGTAGCAGGAAGGAGCAGCCATAGGACCATTGTTTCCAAGTCTCAATTGCACTGCAAAACTACTGACAGATGTTTCTTTTTAAAGGAAGACTCTCATCATAAAATGTTATTTTTGAAAGTTTTCTTGCTAAAGAGTCTTTAGAAATGGCAGACAGAAAAGAAACTGAGAAATCCTCGATGGATTGTTTGAAGAATAATTAGATCTAAATTGCCTTGAAAAAGATTTTAAATAAGACTTGAATTGCTTTTATGACAGTCTCCAACTTATCAGCAAATTCAGTGGAAGTCTCCTATTGTTTCCTTAGATTTAGATAACTTAACAAACCCTAAATGCAGCTCTACACTGGTAGTTGGTTCATAAAAATTGTACAGAAAAAAACTGTACTCACAGAGATTTCTTTTAAACAATATTCTATCCATATTTTTATTAGAAACAGCATTTTCAGTTGGGCTGGGAAATGAGAAAACATCAAAAAGAATCTGATCACATATAGTGAATTTGAATCTGTTTAACTTTTATCAATATGAGAATTTATAAGTAGCTAGATAAATCAGAAGTAGAAAGAAACACAAGAAGCAGTCTTGGAAAAAACATACAGGTATGTGCTGTAAGTCCACAGTTTATAATAATGTTAAACAGACAAGAAAGTAGCAAGAAGAGAGGAATGAGAGCAGTGGAGTGGTGAACCATGTGAAGGATGCTCAAGTAAGTCTTTATTGACTTTATTGATGTTGGTACTCATACCCAAATCTGATAGGAGTATATGTTTAAATCTCTATTTACTTTCCTCGTCATATGGTTTTTTTTCCCCCCTAACTAGGTCTTCCAGAACAGCTGGGAAATCTGGCCCAAGAAAATGTTCAAGTCCTGCTCATTATCGTCAAAAAGGGTAAGTATTTAACTCATTTTCAGATTGTGTCTTTTTGAGCTTTCCTGGTACAGACAGAGGGTTTAGTTTTATAACACTAAATTCTAGAGAAATTCTGTGGGATTTGAGTAAATCCATTATTCCTTATACTTTAAACATGAAATTTGATATTATCTAAGATAGATACAACATGTAATAAATTGTACATAATTTCTGTTGGAAAAAAAGACTCTTGTAGACTCAGAGTGTTCACTGAAGTGTGTTGATTGCCTTGGTAATTTCAACTAAAATTAAAACTCCTTACCTGCTGCATTTTTTGGAATTACATTTGTATTTTTTATCAATACAAATACAAGAAAGGTTAATAGAAAATTGCCAGCCATGAATTACGTGCTTCAGACTTGTGTTCCACTGGCTGCTGTACCACCTGTTAATAAGTAAACCAAGCAGCAGTTGCCACATCACTGAGAATGACTCATTTCTGTAATGAATGCCAATTAGGATATCAACATATTCAAGGTTCTTATTCAATATTCTTGTTCTCTCCCAATATTGCTACATTATTGCAAACTCATTTAAAGAGATGTGTGGTAAAAACATTTATTTTTCAGAACAGTGAGAATGAAATCACAAAAATATTTCAGTATCTCAAAAAATGGGTAAATGTCTTTGAAATTAAATGGGCTGATTACAAATTTACATCTTTCTAGTGCAATGTTAACATTTTGATTAAATTTTTCTTATTCAGTATGGAAAAAAAAAATCCCCCCAACACAATTTTCCACCATATGGCAGTGCTGGCTTCAGAGCCATACTTGTGCTAGGCACTTTACTGTCTTCTATTCTGCCCTGAAAATGTAACAGTTCAGCACAACCATGCTTCCACTGGCTCCTCTAATTTTAGTTCAGACAAACAAGATAGGCAGGTAGCACTGATGAGGGACAATAGTCCTGCTATTCAAAGGCAGTGGAATATTTCATGTGAGAATTTTTTCACTTGTCCAATTAGAGCCCTCATTAACATGTAGGACTGTTGAACAGAAGGAGCTAGGATAATACACCAGCTGAAAGTCTCATTTAACAAGGTGCACATTTGATAGCTTGCAATGGTCTTCCTGACTACTGGTGAGCCAGAAATTAACTGCTCATGCTCTATACCACTAGGCTTTGTCTATGCTAGATGGATTTTGCAAAAAAGTGAATCGTGAGATCATCAGTCTCATCACAGCTGTGCTTGGGACAAGATCTGGTTATGGGATGCATGTAGTTACATATCTGGCAGGAAAGACTTTATTTTGGGTGTTGGTCAGATCTTTCCTTTGCCTCTTTCGAGTTTGGTGGTTTTGTCATTGGAGAGGAAGCATGTGGTTGTTCCAGGATTTAAACTTTCAATATTTTCCTCTTTTCAGACCAACCTGTCCTTTGAACATATTCTATGATTGTGGTAATTTCATTTGATTGCAAACTTGCAGAAAAAAAATAAAGGGAGAAAGTAACATCGACCCAATAGTGGAATTGTTCAAATCCTGTGTATGATGCCATGCATGTAGACAAGGAGCCCAAGGCTTCAATTCATGAGCAGAACAGGTTTCCCTCTAGAGAGCAGCAATACCACCTAACCCGGCACCTAGGTGTTGGCTCTCCTTTGCCACTTGTCCCCAGAGGTCCCTGGTGAAGTGACTGAGCTGCTCATTAATCATTTGCTAAATTGCTTGAGATACTAAGGTAAGAGGAGCCATTTTGGTTCTCTGTAGCCTGCTGGGCTGTAATTCTTGTGCATTAAATAAGGCAGAAAGTGCCTGAGCTGCCAAGCGGGACTCCTGAGAGCAGCAATGCAACCAGGATCTGAATTGCAGAAGAGCTGTTTCCTAGAGTCAGGCTTTTCAAGGTGAAAAGAAATTAATACTTCTGTATAAAAGGATTTTCTCCCATGAAGACACATATATATATATTTTTTTCCTAAATATATAGATGTATTTGTGTAGGGTCTATTTTAGAACAGTTTGGTTGCAATGGAAAGCAGGCATGTAGCCATTTTGGTTATTATCTATAGTGATATATCAATATGAAAGCATCAAAATATTACTTGAGAAAATGTATAAAGAAAAGAAAGAAAAAGAAAGGGTAAGAGGAGAAAGATGCTTAATCACCACCCATGGATCTGCAATGAGATTTGATTGTTGCTGCTAGTTGAAGTGATGGTCTTGATCTGTCTTGATCCACCCCCCAAGAAGCCCCCAGAGCACAAAGTCTGTTGGGTTAAAATACACTCAGGCTGGGTGGGAAGAACAGCCAGGTACCTCCTCTGTGGCTGGGGGATGTTTTACACTGTCTTTTGCAAAAGGCCTTGGATCTGCTGCAACACCTTTGGATTGTGTGCAGTCCTCCGGTGGAAGACTTCAGGAGTGGGTGTGGGGGTGCTTCAGGGGTCCCTGATGGTTTATGGTGCCTGCTCAGCTGCCTCTCACATCAGCACAGTTAAGCCAATACTGCCTCATCAGACCTTCCCTGCAGGGAGAGGGGAGTTCCACAACTGAGTGCAGTCTCCCACACCTTGGAACTCTTGCCTCATTCCAAGCATTGTGCTGGTTTCCTAGGACATAAAAGTAAATATGATTCAATTTCACAGTGACTTCCTGAAGCTTCTATAGATCCCCAAATAAATATTATATTCACACTGCACGCAATGCTGACATGTTCATTCAACAAGCAATTACTGCAGATGAGAGTTATGTACAGTTAAAATGTGTATAAACCTCTTAAAGTGATGAAGGGCACTCAAAGCTCCCTGACAGCAAACCTGTCATCCCTGGTATTGCTTCAGGAGGAACCCCTACAGAGAACCAGAAGTGGGGGGTTGTGTGTTGGATAAGATGTGCATACAGAGTATTCTCTGTGATACACAGAGAATGAGAATATCGTGGCACTGTGAACAGCATGAAGACCATTTATAGTGAAGAATAATAGAATCATAGCATCCATTAGGGTGGAAAAAGACCTCTAAGGATACCATTAACCCGTCACCATCTTGTTCATTGTAGTGTAGAACTGTGAGCCCGAGACTCCTAAGTGTAAAGTTAGGAAAATTCCCCTAGCAAGGTCCTGCTTGTCACACAATGAGCCAGAGGGGAGAAAGAGCCTCCAAATCCAATTTCCCCATCCTCCAAATGGGGAAAATAAGGGTTCTGTATGTTCCCAAATGCAATATTCTTGGGGGACAAAGAAACTGGATCCCCTCTGGTGAGGAGAGATATTTGCAAAATGGCTCACAGTTATGCATAGGCCCCATGTTTGTCTCACACAGAGAACATACAGGCCAGGAAGATTTATTTATACTTAGAAAAAACTTTGCATACATACATAGTAAAGAGAAGTTTTCTTCAGAGAAACACAGATTTGTGAAAAGTATTGCCCAAGGCTTACTTGCTGTACTGTAAACAAATATGGATTTCACGTAGATAATATGGGTGATTTATTGATAAATTCAAAATTTACAAATGCAAAGTCTGACATAAAAATGTCTGTTCTAAATTTAATCAAACATTTAATTAAAGATTCCTGTAAGCTAAGTGATGTTCCATTACATTTTTTTTCCCCTAAAGGAAGGAGAAAGGACTGGCTTTATAATAAGTCAAGTAAAGCAGATGTTTCCCCACCACTCCCTATACAGAAACTTGACATGTCAAGAAGAAAAATGCTGATGTTTCTTAGCAATTTTTGCCTAAGTTATACTTCCTGTGCTAGTGTACAAGTCCTCTGCTACATCTAGCAGTAGAGATGGATCCAGGAAACCAAATCATGTTATGGTTTTGAAGATCTTCAGCTTCCTTGCTATGCAGAGCTGGAGTTTGAATTGATCAGTATTTCTGCAGAGCAGTGCTCCAGGCACTTAAAGGGTGGAGAACTTAATTTATCCTTGAGCAAAGAGTCCCTAGAAGGCTCATCACAGAGAAGAGATCATTGAATTGCTGGTTTGACAAGGATAAACTATTAGGGAATCTATATTTTAACTTGAGATGTAATTCAATTTTATGTTCAGTTTCTAATTCAGTCTAATTTTCTGCATAATAAGGACACTGTGATTAATGAAATATAAATGGTCAAATGAAAAGGCAGTTATGTTCTTCCTTTGTTCAAGGTTGATACATGACCAGAAATACTACCAATCTGCCTGGACAGTTATAGTACAAAAATCACAACACTGATTACCTCAGAAATGCAGTTTTGCATTCAGGTGGTGATCTGACCAGTTTTGATGTAGTTGAACTACCCAAGCTTGGATCTGAAGTTGTGTGCAGCATAATTTAGCTATCTGATGGCCCCTCAAGTGTGTGATTAAGATATCTGACATTCCTGTGCTGTTCTTTTTCTACTCCTGGTTAGATTAGGTTCTGTCCTAAAATCCATTCTCTCATTCCAGCTTTTGATTTGTAGCTCAGTGTAATAATAAAAATAAACAATTTACTTGATTGCTTCTCACTCTGTAACTAAAAATAATCCTTAAGATGAGTTACTTTAAATAAAATTAGTCAAAGCCACAGTTCCACCTCCTTCACTCACAGAAGCACTAAATCTGGTGTGAACCTGGTGTTAACAACTCCTCCAGGACTTAATCCTTACACTTGAGTCTTGATTCACTCTCCTCAGGCTTTGATTTCATCTAGTTTAACAAGTGGGTTTTGGATTGTTTGTTTTAAACGATTCCCATTTGTAAAGTGAATTTTATTTTGGTGAAATGTGGGATTTCATCCCTGTGTCTGTGGTCCACGTACAAAAGCTGCTGTTTCAGCTGCAGGCATTGCTCAGCCCAGGTCTGTGAGGGGTGGCCCTTCTGCTCAAAGCATCTGCCAATGTCAGCAGTCAATCAAACAGCTGGTGTTGCTTGAAGCTGAATTTAATTCACCTTCTAGGATGACAAGAATTCTTACCTGCCATGCAAACAGATAAGGATTTACTGTTAGTACATTCTAGATACCATGGCTCTTTAGTTTTCAATTTTTTTAATCAAGTAAAATTTTTTACCAAAACTACCTAGCTGTGAGCATGATGTAGCTAAACTGCATCTAAAATGCAGATGATCTTTTAGGCTCCCTATGTGTTTTACTAACGCTTGAAAACAGAATTAGTTCTGTGTGCAATCTGAGTCATTTTGCAATGAACAAGCTGTTATTTATGTTTTAACATTTCCTGAAGAGACAATTTCTATAGAACATCAGGAAGCAGCCATAAAATGAATATGGAAAAAAACTGGGACAGAAACAAGTGGATTTTTTGCAATTGGCTATGCAGAATAATTTCATAGCAAAAGGTAGCACATGCAGTAGAAATTGCTGGCTTTTGTGAGTTGGCAGAAAATATAATTAAAATAAAGAAGTGACATCTTATGTGACAGAACCTGAGTAGGCAGCACAGCATTTATCACCTCCTGTTCACTAGCTTTTCTTTTTTAAAATTAGTGAGATTTATCTTATATGACACCTACTCATGGTCTTGTTGGCATGAGCAAAAACAAAAAAAGAAATATAACGATGTAAAATAACACAAGGAGTTACTGCAGCCAACAAAAAGGGACAAATTCATCCATGATGCTGTGAAATAGAACTGCACAAGAGTGGATACAGACTCCAAAGTGTTTTACTTCCTGGGGTTATTTTTGTTTGTTTTTTAGTTTTGTGCTCATACATTCTAAGCCTATCTAGGCAAAGCTATAGATCAAGCTATATTCTACAAAATGAGAGTTGGACTGAGATCTTGATTTCAGCTGTGTAAATTTGAAGTTATTCTGCCAGAGTCAATGAAGTTATTCTGGGTTTATACTTGAAAGCCTTTAATCAGAATATGTCAGTGAGCAGGAAGATGTGGCACCTGAAAATCAATGGTGCTGCTGTTTTTCTTTCAGGTTGAGAATTTTGACATCTTGCTTGCTTGGTTTTCTGTGCTGAGTTTTCAGATGTAGCCAGACTGTGTAATGAGACCAGTAATATTCTATATTAGGAGACATGGAATCTGGGAGGTTTCTGAAAAGAAAACAAAACCAAATCAAACTAAGACAAACCTAACTTAACACAGTTTGATTTTAGAAGGCTCAAATAATCTGGTTTGGAATGCAGTATGACATGACTTCCACACCTCTGTCAGAGAGGTAAGAGGAGCAGAGCAGGGAAGGTGAATAATTTTATGCATATATTTACTAAACCAGAGCTTGCAAAAGACCTCAAGTAAATCTGCATGGAGTGGGTGGAAGGACTGGAGGCACAGTCCTTAGAATAACTATATATACAAGGTTTTTAAAACCTACATTTAGGAAGGCAGGGAGGTGAGAGAAAAGGGTGATCAGTATTCAGATTTTAATTTTTTATGTTGTTTCTGATGAGTCACTTTCCAATACCCACACTTGAAGAATGCTTCTAAATGTAGCCCTCGGGTGCATGGAAGCACACACTTAATTACAAGCCGGTGTTGATACAGTTATTCCTCCTTAGTGAATAGAATGGAGGCCAATATCCCCTCCCCTCCCACTGTCCTTAAGATGCCAGTTAACACCAAAAGTCTAGACAACCATTGCTTGCAGTCCAGACAGAGCAAAACCAGCTGTTCCTTTCTCCCCTCCTGCCTGGTGCACCTACAACATCTAGCCTGCAATCACTTGGAAACAAACACACCAAATCTGTCCTTGGCTTTGTGTCGGGTTTGTAGGGTACTTACATGCAAAGCAATGGCTTGGGCAGTATGTGGATTGTCTTTTTTCAAGCTCTTTTTGTCCCACAAACAAATATCTGTGGTGTGAGCGAACCCGGCTTTTCTATATACAGAATCTGGAATTGCACATCAGGTTCTTTGGTTTTTCAGTAAGCATTTAGTACCACACAGGTAGTGCTAGAATAGTCCATGAATACAGCACTGCATCTTCTATAACATCTTGGTGCACATGTCACTGTGAAAAAGAAAGGTGACAGACCACATCAATGCTGAGGACTTCACTGTGTGATTTCACTGTGCACTGAGTGCAATGGGAGTTTTGGATGAATGATGACTGCTCTGCTGTACAATTCTATTACCCTGTGCTCATGATCTTGCCTGTCCTTTTTACTTATTAAGTGAGCCATCCTCAGACCATCTGAGGTTTTGTAGTAGCACCTTGCAGCCTTGGAAGTAAACCTCATAAAACCTAGCAGAACATCTGTGATCATTTTCTAGCTATCAAGATATTTGGGGACATTAAACACCAAGCTGTGTGGATACCATGAGGCTGGGAAATATGCAGGACTTTATCACAAAGTTGAAGGTGGCTGAATGTCCAGTAATATCTGTTGTGTAGCAGTGCACTCTTTTGAGAGGTATCTCTAGCAATGGTAGGACTGTTTTACATGGAGATCGATGAGAAACAGCACTGCTGCCTTCCTGCAACTTACCAGTCTTAAAGTCATTCACATCCATTCATATTTTCATGATCAGGGTATTGGCAACAACAATGAATTTGACAAAAGGAAAAAAAAAGAAAAAGAATTTGCAACAGCAAGTTACAAATTGACATGTCTCATTTAAGCTGTGTCACTTACAACCAAATATTTAAGACTCTGAATCAGGATAATGAAAAAACATTTTCAGGAGTGTGATGGAGCTTCTGTCTAATCGACACTTGTACTTCCCTGCAGCTGGGGAGGATAAAGTTTCACAGAAATATGAGCCAGTCGACAGTCCAAGTTCCTGCAGGCTTGACACAGTTTGGGTGGACAGTGCTCAAATCAGTTCCATCTCTCACTCTTCTTGCTAAATTCTTTAGCTAATAAGAAGAGAGGTGAATACATAGTTTGTCACCTAGCAACCCCAGATGAGTGCTCTGGACAGCTTTGAATGAATAGTTGTCGATGGATTCTTAAAAATAGCTGGTTTGTTTTGTTTGGTTTGTGCAAGTGGAAGGTGTGGCCCCCCATATGTGCTTGTGTGAAATGATAAGCAGGAAACTGAAGGGAGGGTGACACAGAAGAGGAAATAAAAATGGAATCATATGGTGTAATTGGCATGCATATATATAGAAAATCTGCTTCTATTCTTTTAAGTCAGCTCTGCATAAATTTGCATGACATACCTCAAGTTCCCTGCCTGTTCCATGGCATGCTACTCAAATTCTTTCCTACAGAAGAAATAGGAACATAGATACTTTGGTATGTTAAACAACACCCCTGTTATCCCACAAAGTAGAAAAATTGATTCAGAGATTCATTATTTGTTTACAGAAAGGTTGTACAATTGTTCATTCTTGCCTGCATTAGACTTCACCCTTGGATTTTAGAATTAAATAGCAACTGGTAGCAATAATTGAAATTGTATTAATGGCAGCAGCTGAGTGTAGGGCACAAGGGTGGGGTGTGACCAGCTGCAGTGGGGAGGAAGAGTGGCAGCTATGGACAATGACAGCCTTTCCATCCTGCTCTCTAAACAGTGCTGCAGGGAGGTGGCCAGGGCCCTCTCAGCTCACTTGGTGAAGTCACACCTGGACAGGACAGGGTCAGTTATCCCAGAGCAGATTAATGTCTTGTAGCAATTAAAAACCCTGTTAGTCTTTGGGGGCTGGGTTTGCTTAATACTCCCTCTACAATGACCATCCCAAAGATGCAAAGCACCTTCGTGACCACTTCAACTGACCACCAGCACCTCCTCTTCCAAAGAACTGTCTCTTGGTGACTAAACTAATGAGTAGTTTTACAAGGCCCTGCTGCTATCTTACCTGTCATGGGATGTTCCTATGAGAAGAGTGTGGTCATACTCTAATTAACTTTGTTTGGGACAATGTATAACAACTTAAACTTCTTGACAGATTGTATTAATAAATTACAGTGAGCTCTCATTTTAAATTGGTCCTGTAACATAATTTTGGGCATAATTTGACGCCATAATTTTGTATGACTGTGCCCAATAAGGAACAGAGAGGTTGATTTCTTTAGAAATCCAAAGCTTCTGATTTCCCCAACATTAAAAGCCAAAAGTACTGCAGCTGCTATTTATTTTTGTGAGACACTTCTTTCATTCATGCAGTAATTTAAAGCATATTATTTTTGTTCAGTGTAGCCATTTTAAAAATAAAGACAGCACTACAGAGTGCTTCTGAGTTCTTTAAAAGCTTTCTTGGTTTTTTTTTTTTCAGTTTCCAGTGTTTTGTTTGAAAAATAAGAAACACATTTTTGTGATGAAGCCTGTATTTTGAAGCCTATACTAGAGGACAAAAGAAATTTTTACAGAAAGTGGGAGAGACGTCAGGTGGGTTGGCTAACAACAAGGTGTCATTAATGTTTTTTGTTCATTGTCTCTGGGGTAGGCTAGTTTTTATTTAGTTAATTCAATATTTGAATAAACTGGTTGTCAGTTGTGTTCAGCTTATGCTCCTGTCTGCAAAGGCCGTTCCACACGCTGCCCACATATTTATTGCAAGCTGGGAGTGTGCTGCTGCTGGCTCCTGTGTGGGTGAGATGTGTGTGCCTGTGCACACACACACCCCAGGGGTTCCTGAGCACAGCACCAGGAGCAGAAGAACAGGGTACAGAGAAGGATGCTGAGAACAGCAACACCACTCAAGGCAAAAAAGGCATCTGGACAAAAGAACAGTATATAGGCCAAAAGTCTTCAGCCTGGAAGAACAAAATCAAAGAAGGATGAAATAAAGGTCTACAAAATCATAATTTAGAAAGTAAGAGCGTCAAATGTTCAGAGATCAAAGAAAAATGAGGTAGCTTTCTGAATGATATGTGTTTTAACTTCAGAACTCATTGTGCCTCAGTATTGTGTACAGGAGGAAGGGCAGGAGTGAGCTCAGGCAAGCTCGCTCTGGTCCTGCAGCCTGGTGGCAGCCTAAGAATGCCAGAGATGTGGGAAAAGCCATGACACAAACACAGGCACCCCTTATGGCACATTTGCTTACCATCAGGGTCTTGATGAAAAATGTGAATGTGACTCCCCAACCTCATTTTCACCAGAGGGAAAAAAGATTTTGGCTAGCTTGTGGCAGCTGATAGGAAGTAAAATCTCAGCAATGTTTAGGCAGTTTGCAAAAGGCTCTTAGCAAAATTATCAAAATAAAAAGGAACTTCCCATAGAGGCAGAAAATGCTTACATCAAAATGTAACTCTGAAATTACTGACTGGGTCCTTTCATGCATTAGAGACTGATAGTTTCTTCTGAAAATTATGCTGGGCTATTCTAATGTACATTTTAAGGTCTAATCAGTATCCCTTAGCATGGTGTGTACCTGGCAGAACTGAGAGTACATTTCATCTCAGAAGCTGGTAATGGATCATCTGCAACTGATTGATGGCAACAGTGAGAAATGCTAATGGGAAGCAAGTTAGTGTGGTCATTTAACCACATCTTTATACTGAAATAGACATTTATATTTCCATATAAATGTGAAAAAAAAGTGAAGCTGTAACAGTGAGAATCTAAATATTTTAAGATGTCCGGTATTTTAATTTTGCACTGTCTTTTGGGTCAGGAAACAGTGATGGATCACCTTCATTCTTCTCTTGTGTTGAGTATTTTTAATGCCCAATTCTCTCTTAATTTTTAATATTTTCCCATATTTATGTTGTTATTAGTCAGTCTTCTAACTTTAGGAAGTGCTAGGTTTCAGCTTTTCTCTAATCCTACCATTATTTCAGTCTTCTAGTTAGTTTAAGTTTTTATCCTTTTTTTTTTCCTCCCTCTAATACTTCCAGAAGATAACTGGACTGTTATGAGCTAACAAGTCTCTGTGTAGGATCAGAAGTTTTGTTTAACATTATTTTCCTCCTCAGTTATTTGGTCAGGGTGCAATCAGACCTCCCATCACAGTCTCTTGGCAGTATCTTGCCAGAGACATTGTACTGAGGGAACACTGTGCTGGTGTGTGTATGGATGTGGCTCTACAAAACTGCATGTTAGGCAGGGGCTTCATCCTCCAGTCTGAGAGGACCCCCAGTAGCAGCCAGTGAAAGCACTGCCACGTGTCTTATGAAGCATGACTGATGTATGACATTTTCCTACATGAAAACCACATATAATGTCATATTTTTTCCTCCAAGCCCAACTTTGGTCATCTGCTTGAATACTGAGCTGCTCAGAGACCCTGGGTGTAGCAAAAATACACTAATTATATGTTATCATACCCATGCAGTTGACTTGCTCTTGTGCAGTGCTTTTCTGTGACACTTCCATGTATCTGACGGGCCTTGCTCACTGAGCAAGGGATGTGAGGCCATTTTTTGGATGCTGTTTCTTGCTGTGTGCTGGGGCAATGTGCTTATGTCCCCCAAAATCCTTGCAGTGGCTGTGGTAATGGTGAAGCATTTCTGACCCTTGTCTGCATGTCACTTATCTTAGCTGTGATTGGTGCTTAGATCTTCTCTCTTTCCTGTACACAAGATAATTAGTCCTTGAAATTTGTCTCTTCATGTAAAAATCCTTCAGTTGCTACTCCATCAAAAAAGCCAGGGTATTTTTAGAAATCCTGGGATTTTACTTGTACCACTAGTGGATTTAAATTTTTGAAAGCTAGCTATTGAGTTCTGCAACTAGGTCCTCCTTTTCATAAAACACAATACTGACTACGCATTTTTTATCAATACAATGTGGAAATGATGTTAATCTAGTATTTTGACAATTATACAGTGATTAAGCTTGTAGAAAATAAGAGATGAGAAAATAAACTCTGAATAACAGGCAAGAAGGTAAGTGTTATATTTTTTGAAGCATGAAGTGTGTGAAGTAATTTGAGGGATTCAGACATGAGGTCCACCTAGGCAAGTACTCTTTAACAGCCAACAATAAAAAACAGAAAAAGAAAGAAATCCCAACATGTTTCCCCTGAGTATGTCTGCTGAACTTCCAGACACACATGGCTTAGGCACCTCTTGAGATAGAGCGTCTTTTCATGCCTAGTAATCTTTTGTGCATTTTTTTCATCAGAAAACATGTCTAAAATTTACTTTATGTAAACTTTCCTGTACACAATACTGAGGCACAATGAGTTCTGAAGTTAAAACACATATCATTCAGAAAGCTACCTCCTTTTTCTTTGATCTCTGAACAGTTGATGCTCCTACTTTCTAAATTATGATTTTGTAGACCTTTATTTCATCCTTCTTTGATTTTGTTCTTCCAGGCTGAAGACTTTTGGCCTATATACTGGTTTTTTGTCCAGATGCCTTTTTTGCCTTGAGTGGTGTTGCTGTTCTCAGCATCCTTCTCTGTACCTTGTTCTTCTGTAAGTTCATGGAAACATCCTAGAAGCACATTGATGTGATGAGGGATTGCTCCTTGAACAAAGATTTCTCATTCATATATGAAGTGATTCCTCTCCATTCTAATGAATGCTTTCCCTCTCTCTTTGTGGCTGTCATGCATTTTACATGAGTAAGTTTGAATCTTAGGATTTTCTGCCGTTTAGAACTGGTTTTATTTTCTCTTATGTTCATTTGTACCTCTAATAGTTCTTGGCATTTCTGAAAAACGGAATTTCCTCCTTGTTCAAGGTGTTTATGTCTAAATTTATAAGTTCTGATCCAGAGTTTAGTATTACTTTGAGTATATGTGTGAACCATAATCAACAATTTTAGGCTGCAGTTAAGAATGGTCCATTGAATCCATTAGCAAGGAACAAATGTGAAATGCAAGATAGAAATACTATAAAAGTACTTCACTATGCAGGCAAAGAAGCTTATTCCTGAAAAAAAGAAATGTAAAGCTAATAGATTAGGAAACAGTGCCCAGGAGACACTGAATAAAGAATTTTAGACTTGTTGTGGTTTGATGCTGGCCCAGTGCCAGGCACCTACGAGAGTTTCTCCCTCACCCTCCCCTGCCACAGCTCGGCAAAGGAAAGAAAAGGAAAAAAAAAGTTAACAAAGGTTTCATGAGTGAGATAAAGACCAGGAGAAATATTTCAAGTCTAAAGCAGACTCAACTTTATTTGCAAAATGAAATTTATTGCTAAAAATTAGTGGATCAGAGGAGGATAATGAGAAGTAAAATAGGCCCTAGAAACACCTTCTCTCCCAGTCCTTCCCTCCTTCCCCCGACAGTGCAAGGACACAGGGCCTGGGGGTTTGGTCAGTTCACCACCGGGATTTTCTCTCGCTGCTCCGGGAGAGGAGCCCATCCCCTGTGGGGCCGTGGGTCCCTGCCCAGGACACAGCTCCCGTGCCCTGCCCCGGCGCGGCTCCGCTCTCAGGGCAGCGGCAGCGTGAGCTGCCCCCGGGCCCACAGCCCTCCCAACCCTGCTCTGCCCGGGGCTCTGCCCGCGGGGTGCTGCCCGCCAGGGACAGGCTGCTCCAGCCGGGGAGCAGGGCCCCTTCCACCTCCGGGCCCCCGCTGGATCACAGCCTGCTCCGGGCACCCACCCGCTCCGGCCCGGGCACCTCCCACAGGGGCTGAGGGTGGATCTCTGCATCCCACATGGACCTCAGGGGCTTTGGGTGGATCTCTGCATCCCCCATGGATTCCCACAGGCTGAGGGTGGATCTCTGCATCCCCCGTGGATGCCCACGGGCTATGGGTGGATCTCTGCATTCCCCATGGATCCCTATGAAGGGGCACAGCTGCTTCACCCTGGTCTCACCACACTTGGAGCACCTCCTCCCCTCCTTCTTCCCTGACCTTGGTGTCTCCATGTTGTTTCCCTCACATGTTCTCACCTACTCATCTTCTCTGACTAGAAGTAAAAACTTCCAACTATGTTTTGATTTCATTCTTAAATATGTCAACACAGAGGCGTTACCAGCCTCTCTCATCGGGCCAGTTTTGGCCAGCAGCATTCCATCTTCAGAGCCATCAGGGTTTGGCTCTGCTGCCCATGTGGAAGCTTCCAGCAGCTCCTCGCAGGGGCAATCTTTGTGCCCCCCCCCCCCCCCCCCGCCTAAAACCAGACTGTGCCAAACCAATGCACTTGGCAGTGTGGATTTTCTTTATAATGAGTTGTAGGGATCACTTCTCAGTATGGAGAGTAAGCTAACAGCAATATTTGACTTTGTTTTGGTTTTGTTACAGAATAATCATAACTCAGACTGGATCAAAGATAAGTTTAATGAACCAGAGACTTCATTAACATTTTGCATTCCATGTCTCATGACTGGATTAAAAGGACTTTCATGTTCTTTGAGGAGAAAATGTGTCGGCCCTCTTATAGGTCAGCCTCAGAATCCCAACTGGACTTGGTACCATAGGGCCAAGATTATATAAAACAAAAATAATGTTCATCCTTTCCACTGTGCCTATATCTCTGCTTCCAAAAAGTTTAATAATTCACATATTTGTGCTTAGCTGTGCAAATGTGTATATGTATATCCAGTGAGCGTGGCTTCATTTTGCCACTGCTAACAAAAGAATAGGAAGGGTCAGAATGGGAACTGTTGTCTCTGAATGATGATGTCTTTGCACCAGTTTTCATTCAGTATTTACCACTGAATCCTTACTGGCAAAAGCAGCAGCTTCTGGCTTTCTGGACATCTGCTGCAGGCAATGCAGGACCAATGATGATTTATTTTTGGCTTTTACAACCTGTTATCCTGCCTCAAAGCTGAGGTTGCCTATAGCCCAACCATACAACACCTTGTCAGAGTAGAAGTATTGTGTTCTGCAGCCCTTCCCCAGAAAATCTGGGTCATCTGACAACATAAAGCAAGTCAGATCCCAGATTGTTAGTGCAAGACAGAATATTTGTGGAGTTTCCAATAAAAAGTGTAGTGATCTCATGGAAACCCCTACACCTTACTCTGATGGACTTTCAAAAAGCAAATCGAACCACTGCATTTCATAAATTTGTTTGGGTGAAGAAGTGAACTAGATGATTGGATCACTGCAGAGAAGCTGCTTTTCTGCCAATTGACAGTCAAAATTAGGTAGAAAATTGCTCTGAGGACTAGAATTTAGTTACACAAATTTAAAATTAGGAGAACATTTTGTACTTTATGAAGGAAAACATATCTCTAACATTTGGTACAAGCTAACATTAGTCAGGGTAATTAAATTCAATGTTTTTAAAGATTAATAGATGTTTTACTTCAAGTGCTTTAGCAAGCACTGAGCTAGGAGGAAAAAAGTATTGCTCTGCTATGTTTTCTACTTTCATATGTTCTGATACATTAATTTTCCAGGGTCAGAGAAGTGTCTGGTTGGGTGGATTCTCTTGATTTCAGGTAGTTTTCATAAGCAAATTACTGTCCTAAGGAGATAAACCGCCATCTTTGAAGTTATCTAAGAATTTAAAAGTAGAACTAACGGGAAAAGCGTTTTCACTACCAAGAGAAGTATTGATTTATTATTTATCTTGGAAATAATCCAAAATACAAAAGGAAAAGAAAAGAAAACCTAATCTTCTCCCCCATGCTATTTACAGAAGTTTTCATTGTAAGACAAATTCTTGACACCTTCACATGGAATTCAAAGGGAAGTTGTATAGAGCTGTTTTCCTGTATTTCTTACCTTCCAGGCTCATAGAGAGTCAGGTGCACATCAAAACGATGAGGCCAGCAGGAATGATGTCAAGCCAAGCTCTGCAGCGTGCCACGGGGAGATGGAGCTGTAACCTCTGAGATAGGCAAGGTGATTCTTGCAGTCAGTTTGGGGAAACTGGGATTTAAGAACTTTTTGGAATGTTCAATATCTCTGTCCTCTGTGCAGTCAAGCAGCATCCCACAGCTGCTTGGTAAAACCCTTATGAGCCTGCCTGCTCACAGCAAATCCCCAGCACAACAGTCAGCACTGTTACAGTGAAGGAAATTAGGTAACTCCCACTGGTGAGCATGTGGCCCTTGCTGCATGTGAGGTAAAACGGTTTCTCTGTTGTTTTGCTTTGTTATTTTAAATCTTGGCTGTATTTTTTACTCAGTTCTTATTTTTACAAAAGCATTGTATAAATATAATATCTCTTTGATCACTGACAATTTAAAAATGCTGAAAAAAGGTTTCATCTTTGTGGGGCTGAACAATCCCTCTGTCAGCTCTTGCGGTGGCATCACTGTGGCTGATGCCTCACAAAACTATCTGAGTACATGAAGAAAGTCTCAAAATGGTGATATCCCATTACATGGCATCACTAACAGACATATGGTAACTGGCCAGGTCTCTCCTTTTACTTGGGAGCTTATACTATGCCAAGAAAACCCCAAAACAAAGCACTTCATGCAGAATTTGGAGAGACATGATAGCAGAACAGGCTTTTATCCCCTTCACTTAAGGTGTTAGTAGAAGCCAAGCACAAACTAGCCCACAGGATAGCAGAGAGAGGTAATAAGAAGGAAAAATTTCTGCTCTGTAAAATTTACTATAGAAATTAGACCAGTAACAGTATGAACACTGACAATAGGCCATGCTAGATAAGATGAGGTGATTGTGGTAAGTGCTTTTGAAAGCAATTTTATTAAAAGACATGAATCTTATTTTTTCTGTTAGGGTTTATTTATTTTTTTTTTCTTTTTTGTTTTGGTAAAATCCCTTATTTTTTCCTTTTGTGTTTTTAATGGGCAGGCAAGAGAAGGGGAATAGACTGCTACAACAGAAGTGAGCAGAGGAAATCTCACTTGCTGGAAGCAGTAGTTACCGGGGGATCAAGTCAAGCCACAGAACTCATCCTGGCAAGCAGAACTTGTTCTCACGCAACCCAGTCTTGTGAGTAAAAAGTCTTTGCATTTGGAGTATTGCACATTGATGCATTCTATATTTGGCCCTCTAACAGTGATGAATTCAGAAAGGAGTCAGGGAGATGTGGGCTGAAGTCTTGTCATTAGGGCAGCTTAAAAACAACAGATTTGCCAGAGCAGAGAATCAGCAAAAGAAGGGACAACAAAAGATTTGATAGAAGATAGGTAGCATTACTTGGAAACAGCCCTGTGACTCAACTAGGAAGTAAAAAAGAGATGGCATTTGAGATCTAAACAGCAAAATCACAAAATAGAGGATTAATTATTTTGAATGCTGGGTATCAAGAGAAAAGGTACTTGGTTAGTAAGCACCAGTTTATTAGGAAATGTAGGAATTGTAAGTAGCAGTTCCAAAGAGATGGAAGTGTTGGCCAATTAACACCTGCAGATATCATCTCTGTCCTGTATTTTAAATCAATTCACCTTAGTAGAAAATGTTTGTGAATCTTGAAAATATTCTTATGTAGGCAGTTCTGAGAATGAGATTGAAGCTATGTACTCCTTATCTGAGAGTATATGTCAGTCACTAAAAGAGGTCAAAATTGGTTACTCTCTCGTAATTTTGAGTATTAACATTTTTGTTTTAAAATATTTTAGAAATAATTTTTGATGTAAGTACAAAAGTTCATGCAAATTAAGAAATGACAGATATTTAATGATGAAGAATAAAAAACACCAGACATAAATTTTCACAAGAAAATGGGAGATAATTCTAACAGAACTTGCCAAAATAGAAGTGTTTCAAAATCAAGGTGCATTTCCAAAAGGAGAAATTTTAATGAAGGAGCACTAGTGAAGTGAGCATATGGCTGAAGATTTTTCAGGCCTCTGAATTTAAAACTTCTTCTGGACTTGATCATATTCCTGCTGGGTTCAGTGAATTTATTTTGACATTCAGAGCCAAGGGGTGGGGGAGAAACCTGTTTGTTAAAAATTATCATTATGGAGAATCAGAAATGAGTACTCATTACTGAACTCTGGGAGAAGATTAGTCAGCAAGCAGCTGGCTTTGACCTTGGAATGCAAAGACAGAGGAATGTGTGGGAGTCAGGGAGAACTCTGTCATGGCTTGACTGACATCCACCTACTCCTGTAGATGTGTTTGAGATGCACATTCTGTCTTCCTTTAGAAATCAATCTTTTGGGAGCCTGTTTTGTTGGAATGCAATGTCTTAAATTGCTCTGCAGGAAGGGGATAAGCTATGAGGAGCAACTGGGAAGTTTATAAGATCATTCATGTTACACAGCAGCCAAGAGACAAAAAAATACCCATGTCAACTATTATGAGTTCCATAAACTCCTAATGATTGACTGTGACATTGATTTTAATATGCAAATTAAGGCAAATATGTTTAGTGTCAGGGGAGAAGAACGAAAATGAGAATCAGTTATGATTAAAAATCCCATACTGTGGCTGGGAAGGAAAGGTATTCCACTGTCAGTGAGAGGTATGGCTGACAGAAATGTGTAAAGAGTGCAAATGAAGAAATGTGTATGCTGTAGTTTGCAAAGAGGAGTGAGACATGGAATGAATGCAAAAGTAAAATGTGAGAATTGTTGTCTTTAGACTAACATATATGATATTGGTCTATGAAGAATATAAGCTTAGCACATGTACCTGTAACTTCCTTACATTCTATAGAAATCAGTATTCAAATAACAAAATAAAACACTGAGGAAAAACTGTCTTTTGATTTTCTGGTTTTACGTACTGTAACTACTCTCATAAATGCTATTGATTCCTATTAGAATTTGAATATAATTCCTACAGGGTTTGGAATTTATTATGCTGCCCTGAAAGGTTGCCAAATGTGAATTGCTACAAAGTGAAATTAAATTGGGTTGCTTTCAAATATATAAGTATATGTAATACAAAAGTAGAAATATCAGAACTCGTGTTCTTTTTGTGCTACTCACTGGAATTATGTTGAGGAATTTTAAGCAAAGATATAAAAATGTCTTTTATGACATTGATGAAGCACCTTTATAGATTTTAATTCACCATCATTAACTTGAACCTGGTTGGGCTTCAGCCTTCTAGAGGCAGAGCAGAGTAGAGCAGTCTCCTACGTTCTGTGATGGGACAGCCCTTAATTCAGGGCTGCAAAGGTTGTGCCTCCTAGGAGCAAGTCACTGGGGAGGCAGTGCCCTGTTTGCACATGGCCATTTGTATAGGGCGGGCTTGATTTCTTTCTCCATGGAAAGTCAAGGACACAGACATCACCTCCAGGTGAGGGAGAGGAGCACCTCTGTTCCCTCCTGCAGGACACTGTGACTTTGATGCTTATTGCAGGTGTGGCTAAATACCACAACCTGTTCTTGAGAGTGAACATTGCACAGGTAGATGGTGACTGCTATGTTAGAGTGATGATTCTAGCTAAATATGTTGTACTTTTCATGAGATTTTTCTGTTACCAATAAAATCACCCAACTGGTTGCAGGGTGAGAACAGAAATATCTCTTTAAAAGCTTTTAAAGGCTTGGGTGCTGTACTGTTCTAGAAAAAACCCATCACAGAGAAATTTGATGTTGGAGCTAGGATGAGGAAGATCTGTATTTAGACTGTATATTTTGAAATAATTTCTGGGTTTTTTATAAAGTATCTGTGTTAGTGAAGGGCTGTCATAGATTCACAGAATGGGAAAGGTTGGAAGGTCATGTGGTCCAGCCTCCCTGCTCAAGCAGGGTCATCCCAGAGCACATGGCACAGGATTGTGTCCAGACAGTTCTTAAAAATCTCCAGTGAGGGACTCCGTAGCCTCACTAGGCAGTCTATTCCAGTGCTCCATTAACACATTGCTGCACATTTAACATACAGGGTTTATAGCTTCCCTTGCTACAGTTTATGCCACCAGTGGGACTACACATATTCTGTGGCATGCCTTTTATTAATTAGGCTTTATCTATTTGATTTGGGGACAGACAGAGGAACTTAATATATTATTACTAACTAATGAGCCAATTCTACTTTCTGATGATTAAATATTCAAAAGTAATTTGAAATATAGATTGTATGCTCTTCACAGGGAGGCATCATCTGATGGACTTCATTAATTAATCAGCAACATTCACTGCATAGCATGGCTATGCAGGTAGGTGCTAGAATAAAATAACTATTATTTGAAGTTGTTTTTCACATTTTTCATTGTTCCATAGGAAAATGGCCCAGGGCTTATTTTCTCTGTGGTGTTAGCTCCATTTATAACTCAAATTCTGTACAAAAGGAAAATGCCTTACTTTAATATGTGCTAGTACTTCTGGATTGAACTATTAATCTGAATCACCCAAATGGATCTTGTCTCGAGTTAGTGTAGCTGATTAGATTGTGTGGATGTGGACTGTATCTGTGTTGCTGCAGCAAGTCATGTGTTGGTTTGGTGTAATTTCCTTCTTCAGGATACAATAAGACAGACAGTCAATTTCTTCCTTGTTTCCTTCTTGGAAAAGAAAAAATTGTGGCTCAGCTTATTGCAGCAGATAAAGTGTGCAATCCCCTTTAGAAATCTTTGTGCCAGATGCAGCCAGTGGTAGTGCCTTTCATGGGCTCAGCTCTCTCTGTGCTGTCCTGCTGTGACAAATTTACAAGCTACCTCTTGCAGTGAAGACAGACTCTCCACTTTCTGCTTCCTCTAATGTCTGAAAAAAGCAAATAACTTCCTTCCTTCCTTCCTTCCTTCCTTCCTTCCTTCCTTCCTTCCTTCCTTCCTTCCTTCCTTCCTTCCTTCCTTCCTTCCTTCCTTCCTTCCTTCCTTCCTTCCTTCCTTCCTTCCTTCCTTCCTTCCTTCCTTCCTTCCTTCCTTCCTTCCTTCCTTCCTTCCTTCCTTCCTTCCTTCCTTCCTTCCTTCCTTCCTTCCTTCCTTCCTTCCTTCCTTCCTTCCTTCCTTCCTTCCTTCCTTCCTTCCTTCCTTCCTTCCTTCCTTCCTTCCTTCCTTCCTTCCTTCCTTCCTTCCTTCCTTCCTTCCTTCCTTCCTTCCTTCCTTCCTTCCTTCCTTCCTTCCTTCCTTCCTTCCTTCCTTCCTTCCTTCCTTCCTTCCTTCCTTCCTTCCTTCCTTCCTCCCTCCCTCCCTCCCTCCCTCCCTCCCTCCCTCCCTCCCTCCCTCCCTCCCTCCCTCCCGTGCAGGAGCCTATGGCTGACACAGCAGAGAGAGTGAAGTGGAAGAGAAGCACAGGGTGAGGTCAGACACCTCCTTGCTGTGCTATGGACAAAAGAAAGGATTAAGCTTTACACCTGAAAGCATCATGTCAGATGTCTGACCAGAATGGTCCTGTCACCCTGGAGGAAAAGGAGCTTAAACCAGCACTGGAACTGAAGTTCATACTGTTAAAGTTTGTCCTGCTTCATTGTTTTGCTAATTCTGTTGACACAGGATGCTTCAGGTGCATTGCCACAGGAGTAGCCACAAGACTGGTAAAGTGCTCTCCTGGCATCTCACTTGCTGGCAGAGAATCCCTTCAGCTGAACATGAAATTCCTATTCTGATTATTCATCTGTGTACTGACCTTAAAAGCCAAATTGTTAGGGACAGAAATGAATGTGAGCAGAAGCATGCTGGTTAAAGGAAAAAGGTTGGAAGATGCAGGTTTTAGTCCTGGCTCTAGACTATTTATATTCAAATAAAGTAAACAAGTTATGTCCATTGAGAATTAAGCTAAAGTCTCTACAGTTTATCCTCTGAATCTTGCTTGATTTTTTGACAGTGAGAAAGACATCTTCATGGAGATGGCAGAGATCACACTGACAGAAAAGATTCCCCTGTGTAGCTCCAGGAGGGAAGGGTGAATGCCAGGATGAGATATGTTCTGCAGAGAATAGCTTTTAGGGCCTGAAAATGACTGCTTCTTAAAGCAGTCATTAAAGCAATGTCAGGAGAACCAAGTCCTGAATGATCCTGCTCTGGGACTGAGTCTGAGCATTACTGCTAAATAGCTGCAACACAATAATCATCACAATAAGCTCAGACTTAGCCCTCTTCCTGCAATAATGCAGAACTACATAAATATCAAGAAACTACTTCAAAGGAATGAAAAGGAGCTGCCAAAAGAAAGAAAAAATTGTGGCATAACATGGTGATTGCTTAAATATAATATACTGGAATGTCAGAATGAATGTATTCTATTTATGGAAAAAGAGAACTTGGAAGAGAACTCCAAACAAGTCTTCAAAGTTAGACATCAGAGGAAGGGGGATTACTAGGAGTTAAGGGGCTAAAATGAACATTACATTCAAATGGAAAAAGAATGTAAGTTAAATGCAAAATTAATAAGGTAAAAAAATACTTTGGGCAACAATTTTCTAAAGACATAAAAATTAAAAATTTAATTATTTGTCAAGCATATTAGAAAGCCTGCCAGAAAGACTGTGGGGCCAATAGATGATCATTGTTTAACAGCAATTCTCACAGGGTAAAAATGCAGAAAAATGAAACCAATTTTTTTCACTGAACGCCACCACCAAGAAGACATTGAAATCAGAGGGCTTTGTATTACAGGGATCAGAGTTTGAAACAGAACTTTCTCAAACAGAAGTGTCAGAAGAGTAAGGTTTAGAAGACATAGAGTGAATGCAGACAAATTACCAGAACCAGGTGCTATTTATTTGGGATCCCTGAGGGAACATAAATATGAAAATTAAAGCCTTCAGCTATGCTATGGACTCTATTGATTAAATCAGTAGTGGTACTAGAGGAGAGTGAAATGGCAAATATAAAGGTAACTTTTAAAAAGGATTAAAGTAGGATAGGGAATTCAAACAATCTATAAATTTGGTATTGTGTGAGCTGTTAGAAGACATCCTAGGAGTAATAGGCAAAACAGTGCGAACAGTATAAGGAGGACAGTTATGACAGTTATAGCAGTATAACTGACACAGCTTTTGTGAGGGCATTAGTATTTTCCAAATCTATTTGGATTTTTTGATCATCACTGAATACACTAAAAAAAGTGTCCAGTTGATATTCTGCAAAAAACCCACTTCATTACAAGGTCCATTGCTGAATTCTCTGAGAGAAATTGAGGTAGGATGGAGAGAAGGTCCTCTGAATGTTAATAACTGTTTAAAAGGTAGGAAATGTAAAGTAGGGATAAAGAGTCTTATTTCACAAGGGAGGAAGGTAGTGGAATTCCTTAGGCATCTCTGCTGAGGTATTCATTGTTAAATATACTGATAAATAGTTATACATGGTATAATTGAAGTGTGTGTGTGCCTGTATAATATATATATATATGTATACTTATATCTGTATTTGAATATACAGATGACAACATAGCATGAAGTTCTTATACTGTGTCTATAAATAGAAGTAAAGCACTGAGGAAAACCTATTGTGTCTATACACCCACAGAGAGATCAGCACCACATTACCATGCAAGACAGAGAGTCCAGAGTTACTGGGGATTGTTCTCTAAAAGCATTGATTCAGTGCTCTGCACTACTCAAAAAAAGCAGACAGAACATTAAGAGAGACTGTTACAGGGGGAAAAAAAGGTGGTGTTTACTATTTTGCCTTTTATGATAATGTGAATAAGCATCGTTCATCTGTATCATGAGTACATTTGTGGAGGTCTGAGCATCATTCTTGGCATTTCCAAAAAAGTTATATAATTATAAAAACACTATAGATCTCTCTTTTGACATATATATACACTATGTGTTATTCATATAATGTGGTAAGGATTGTTGCTGCATAGGACAGATCCTATACAAGGAGAGATCCCTGATTTGCTTCTTTGCTTGGTAGCAAGGGAGAGTGTTGAAAGAACAGCTATCATTGGGCAGCAGATTTCAGACATGTGCCTTTTCATTCAGGGCAGAATTAGTTTTGGGCCTCACTGCTATTAATGGGGGCTAAAAACGTATGTGGGTCCAAATAATAATTGCAAAACCAGTATATGGAGATATGTCAGCTGAAAGTTGTGAAAGTTCATTGACTGGCACTGCTGTGGTCCTGCCCCATCCAAGCCAGATGTCCATTTGCTCCTGGCCCACGACCTTCTTGTACTGGTATACACCAGAGGCTGTTTCAGGTCTCTGAAATACAGCACCATTAATCTCTTATTTGTATGGTTACTGTTCTGGTGTCTCCTTTTACTGGTCTGTGCCAAGGCCTTGCTGAAGGGATAAGCAGGATATTGTTGGATATTGTTGGATATCCTCCTTGAGGATATTTTTGGGGTGGTGTTTGTGTTTATATTAGCTCAATCTGCCTTATACCTGCACCCTGAGCTAGAGAAGGACAAGGAGGAAAACTTGTCTGTTCTATTTCTTGCTGAAGCATTTTGCACAGGTGGAGTTTCTTCACACGGGCACTTATCAGGGGCAAGGGTGGATGGGGTGTGGTTCAGCTTGCTTGTGTTCTTACGGCTTGTATTGGTTTGTTGGTTTGTTTCTGTTAGGTTTAGCTTCCTGGCTGCAGAGGGGGAAAAGTCAGACTTTTTTCTTTTTGTTTTTTGAGATATAGGTCAAAGGGTCAAAAAATAAATTCTAGGCCAGTGCTAATAGAGGGTCTAGGAAGTTTTGCAGAGTTATTTTTCCTCACCTTGGTTGTTTCATCTGTGGCCAGAAGGGAGAAGAGCTTGCAAGGTGTTCTCACATTTTTGTCTGAACATAAGGCTCTACACTTCCATGTTTTCTCTCATGGCCCCTGACACAGTTAAGAATAAGATAACACATTTTGGGTCAGAACTGGTTGGTCTTAGGGGTCAGGTCTCAAAACTCTGACTTCTGTCTGACCTAAGCTGAGCTCCTGGCTATGAAGTTGTGTACCACAAACAGAGGATGGTGGACCCAGCTTTACTTCATTTGTGGCCCAAACTATCACAGACAACTCCCATCAGGTAGATATGATTTGTAGAAGCGTGTTGACAAATCAGTAGCTCATGTTAACCACATGTGTGGGAAGAAACCACACTGAATTCACATACAGGTATACCTGTGATTAAAATAGAAGTGGGAATGCATGGAAGAGCTGCCTGTTGAAAACTATTCTCTCAGCTCTTCTGAGAGCCAAGGAAATTCAGAAGCCTTCTGAAGCAATTTCTAGGTTGCAAACATAAATATATAAATAAATAAAAAGGTTAATTGAAAATTGGTGTCACTTAAGTATTATGATCTTCTTAGAAAGGCTGACAACTCCAGCAGGAAATACTGATGCTTTGCATGAAATACAGTGGTTTGATATCAACATTAGCACTCTATCTGTATTAGAGCCAAAGTATTAATTTCCCAGCCTTTGTAATATCATAATTTTACATCATTAGGTGCTATTCAATGCAATAATCATGTATTTTTCAAAAGTAGAGAGGCTTTAAACAGAATGAAGGAGGAAATGAGTGTTTGCACAGGCCAGTAGATTTGTCTGAAACCATGTACACCTATTTCTGTTCTCTTGTTTCCATAAATAATAGATTGACAGTGGGTAGCAGGGGAAACATGGCACATGTAAATGTCAGACAAATAAATTCAAACATCCTTTTTTTTGTGTGATGAATAGCTCAGTGTAAATTCTTATTGTTCTAAACAATACCAATAATTTAATTTTCCTAGTCCTTTAAATGAGCTTGAGGGTATTGTGACAAAAAAATTGGGGAGAAAAAAAGGAAAAGGAAAAAAAGGTGAGTCTGTTCATACTTCCCGAGCAATTACAGTTGCTACATGTTTAACAAAAGGCTTCCTAAGTAAGACAGGGTAATTTGATGGAAATATTTAACTGATTTGTATTATTTGGTAGAAAAATCTGAGTTCTATTACTTACTGTATCTTATACCAACCCCAAGTGATGGCTTTAGTACAGGAATGTGTTTTTCTAACTGCTCTGTGTGGTGAGATAAGGACACTGCGCTTGACTGTTGCTCACAGAAGAACAGAGCCAGTTTACAAGGCATTCTGTGATGGAGAAAACCATGATAACATCATCTTGTCATCAGGCATTAGTAATCTTTGGCAAGTAGTTTTCTCTTTTTGATCTGCTACCCCCAACTTTTTTCTGGTGGATCTGTGGACTCTAAATTGAGAGTGAATGTCTGATTGAAACCAGACATGTTTTCCTTATCATTCCTGGATTCCTCTGAAGGGAAAATATTCTCTGTGTGTGATTCTGTGTGGGATATGGATTTTTGATACCCAGTGCATTCAATTTATTTCTTCACACTTTTTCATGCTAATTTTTAATGATTAAAAATTATAAGCTTTCTTCAGAGCCACCTGGAAAGCAGTGAGAGGGATGGGCACTGGTCAGGGAAGGTAAAAACAGGGCTAGCAGCCAAGGGGGCCAGAGTCCAGGGCTGGGCTTCTGCAGGGAGGCCAGCACAGTGGAGAGATATAATGAATTGTCAGATCTCAGAAAGAACAGAAATTAAGTTTGCTGGGGACCAAGGCACTGTGCAGTACTTGGGGCACTTCAGAGGGTCACTGGATTTGCTGGAACCAGTCCTATCAACAGAGATACCACACAGAGGGAGAGACTGCATTGTAAACCTTCATTTACACTCTGAGACAGTGGTTTTGGGTTGATAATGGTTATTAAAAATCTGTTTGGGGAGCTCACTTTAAGGAGATGAGCTACACAGCTCCTGCTCAGGCCTCTGTCTGACTTGGTGGTCCTTTACAAACTCATCTTTTCATGTACTAGTTGCCACTGCCAAATACATTTCACACTTAACACACAGGTCTGGCAGTTGCACCTAGAAAGGAGACATGCAAACTTATGATCCAGTTGCAATCCATCATTTTGAGTGATGTAGCATTGCAGGATCTAGGACTGCTTGGAAGAATTGGGCCTGTACAAAACAAAGGCAATGTTTCAAAGCCTGTTGGACACCAATTTTTGTAAGAAACCATGATGTTAAGGGTCTCCTTTTCTTTGGAATTATTTGCTCTGAGCATCTCCTTAACACAGAGAACTCATGGCATGTTCTATGAATGTCTGCGGAGAGAAGGTCTCCTGCTTTCTTCTTTGCCTCTTCATGTACTGAAACCCAGAACTGTGGGATAGAGTTAGGATAATGATGAGATATTGTTATGCTTGTTGTAGACCAAGAGGTCAGAAATCTCTGCCTGTGAAATTCATAAAGATGTTTAGAAAAGAAAGTAAACAACTTGTTGTGTATATACAGAAGTGTTACAGAACAAAACTGACTGCATGCCATCTGCTTTTAATTTCTGGGTAAAGCTCTTGGTATTGATGAGTATTCCTAAAATCAGGCCCTCTGAGAGTTCACTTATAAAAGCAAATAAACCAATTTTCAGTGTACAAAATAGTCTCCTTTTTAAGTTATTTGTATGTCAAAATATCTCCGTGGAACCTAAGAATGGATCTTCTCCCTGTGTGTCAAAATGACCTCCCCTGTTACTCACAACAGTTTGTGATCACATCACCCACCGTTGGCATACTGGCAGATTGCTCATGAATAAAGGCACATCAGATTTCCCGTTAATTTAGTGTAGAGATTCTTTTACTACTGCAGGCAACATTTTCACCTGAGTTATATCTGTGGAGAAACATCTACAGGTACCTCTTTTTTGCTGAGACTATGTAGAATATCAGTGTGCCTGAGATGAATGCAACCCAAGTCAGAAACTGTGGCTTAGTGTTAAAGAAAAATATTTCCTAAGAACTTTCTGAAGGTTGACACTGATGACCTCGAGTGGTGTTTGTCATCCTGTTTTCTGCAGCGTTGATTGATTCAGCAGCAGATACTAGTTCTGCAGGAGTTGTTCAGTGTAGATTTGTTACTATGATATTTTATGAAAAATCCTTTGTTAGGATTTTTCCCCTCCTGAGGAGCTGAGAGCCTCAGGAAAGAAATGTAAACAATAACTATCTGCTGCTGTGGAATGCAACAGGTGCATCTTCCATTGGTCCATGTGGATTGTTTTCAATCAGTGACCAATCACAGCCACCTGTGCCAAGGCTGTGAGCAGTCACAAGATTTTGTTGTGTATTCCTATTCTATTCTTGTCCTTTCAAGCCTTCTAATCATCTTTTCCTCTCTGTTCGTTTAGTATAGTTTTAATGTAGTATTTTAGTATAATATATAAGATAATAAATCAAACTTCTGAGAAAATAGAGTCAAGCCTCGTGTCTCCACACATAGAGTGTTCACCTCAATATGGATTAAAGACCTAAGTTGGAGAAAATTTTGAGTCTGAGGCCTCTTACAATTATGTCAAGGTTGAGTTGGCGATGGTAATGGTTGAGTGGTTTTGGTATTTTCTGTCTCTTCTTTTAAACAATACCTTTATTATAAATTATGTGTATAACATATAAAAATAGTGTGTAGCCTTTGTGTCTGATACTTTGAAATGATTATTCTCGAAAGCAATGTGAATATTTGGTCCCCTGCTAGTGAGAAGAAAGCTACTTTCAGAGCATGCCTTATACTTCCTATATTCTCTCTTTTTCTTGTATTCATCAGATGCATTTTTTGCATGATTCCCAAAATCATGAATGATTTGCATTTTGTATTGTCTCTGGAGTTTAAGATAGTTGAGCTAAAGTTTGATGTATTAAGAATTTTCAAGTATAAATAAAGGCAAAACCAAAACTGAGTAGCAGTAGCTGATTAACAAAAACACTATCCTGGAGGTAACTGAGAATTTCAATGCACTAAAATTGGAGAGCTTTCCAAGTGAGAGTTTAAAAACTCCTAAACTCAATTTGGGTGTAAAAATTAATGTAAATTAGTGCAGTATTTTAATGAGGTGATGGAAAGTTGCTGTAAGAAAAAAAAAGGTGACTGTGGAAGTAACTTTATGAGGACTGTGTAAGATATGGATATAGATATATATGGGGGTGACAGATCAAAATCTAAGCATAGGGAAAAATAAATACCAAGGTATTGTGGAACTCACAAGGAATGCTATCAGTATTTGGAAATGCCATTTAGTACTCTTACTAAATACTAAAAACTGACTTAGCATTTGGTGTTGAGATGTGAAATGGATGAAAAAGTGTCCATCCATTATGTTCTCTGGAGAAGCTTCTTCAATGAACTGTTGCAAAATTCTTAAGCATTTGTGGTGGTTTTGCCATGGAAATATGAGTAAAATTAATTAGTCCCAAGGCTTGGAAAGTTTATTCTGACCTATAAAACATATTCTGATCAAATTTAAAAGAAATATTAAATATATTTCAACAGTCTATCGAGGGATGAGGAGGAAAATGGGAGGAAAATACCTTTTTCTGATCTTGTACTAGGTTGAAAACTGTCTTCACAAGCTAGGGGCATTAGTGGTATTGTACCAATATGTTTACAAAGCCAACTTCTCTCTACATCCTTCACGATAACCTACATATCACAAAAGTTTTATTGGAAATTTAAGGAATTTTCTGAAGGCATGGCATATATGCTCTTTAGACCACACTGTCCTCAATTGGACAGAAACTGGGATTTGTTTTCAAGTATTATGGCTGTAAGAATGTGAGCAAAACCATTCAGAGGTGCTCAGAGACCTGTACACAGATGCTCTCAGGGGTGGTTTAAGCCAAGGCCTTTGAAAGATACTTGAGCCACAACATGAAGAAACAGGTCTAAAGCTGAGAAATGTTGAGAGCTGGACTAATTTTCACCTCCTTGTAATTTCACAGAGATGATATTTCAGTGTCATGTTTCAATGATCATCCAAACTCACAGGCTGTTGGTCATCCAAAAGGAGACTTTGTACTGTTGAGCCACAGAGTGTCAAAAATGCAGCATGAATATTGTACAAGCTGCTAGATAACTATGTTAATAAAGCCATCAAAATGCTATGATTATTATTTTTGTTGTTATTTGTAGAGATTGGTGTGCTCATTTGTGTCAGGTGGTGCTATTAAAGAGCAGTATAACTTGCAGAAAGGTTCTGAACCCTGATGGTTCATTTAACAGAAATGAGGTTTATTATATCCCCTAAAATTAATTCAGGTAAGAACAACATAAAGGCAAATAGAGCAGGATATAATTGCTGTGTAGAAAGTGCTGTGCAGAACAAGGGCTCACACAATGCCAGCCCTTCCAAAGGCAAACTTTATTACTGCTGGTGATGTCTCTCAGGGAGCAGGATGGCAGCAGAGGCTGCTGAGGGGGAAATCTTGCTGGTGCTCCTGGGGTTGGAGCCTTGGGCTGGCACTAAACTGCAATGTCTCACATCACTGCTGGGCACTGCTGTCACGTTGCTGTACAGGGTGCCGCTGCTGGGAGGGTGGAGTGAGTGGATGAAATCTTCCCATTTAATAAGCTTGTTTGACATCAGCAATTATCAGCTCACTGCTGTCTGTGAAGTATTTCCCCTGTTCCAGCAGCTGGGGTGCTGTTTTCCCGCTTGCTGCAGTGTAAAGATTAGATTGCTGTCTCTAGTGCTGAGACGCTGCAGGCTGAATGATAACTATGGCAGGCAGAAAGGGTGATTCCTAAAGAGCTCCCGAGAGCCTCGTTGATTTATTTATTTATTTCCCCCCTCCCTGCTCGCCCACAGGAGTCTTATAGCTGGTGCAGCATCAACAATCACTCTAGGTCAAGCCGCATTAGCCCGAGTGCTCACCTTCTAACAGACTCAGATTGATGAATCCAATTACAGCCTGGTTAGCTTTGTTGTTCCTGTTATTATTGTTATTTATTCCTCTTTGCGTTTAGCTGTGCTGCAGCCCATTTCAGGGTGATTAAGGAGGCTCCTTTTGATAACGTTTAGGCTCAACAATATAATGACAGGGATGCAGTATAAATCTTTCCTTTTGTACTTCCCCCATCTCACAGCTGTTAGTGTGAGCCTATGGGTCTTGGAGGTCTCAGTATCCTTACTTCTTCACAGCTTTGACTGCATTATATAACTTCTTTTTTTTTTTTCCCCAAATCATTCTGACACAAAATGGTAAGGAAAATATTTGTTTTATCTAGCTGTTAACCAGATAAGCCATTATAAAAGAGATCTTCTCAGAAAAAAAGATAAGAATCTCTACTTACTCTTTTAAAATACTGCAGTTTCTTTCTTCTGTCCAAACTTATAATTCAATGGCTTAGGGCTGACTCATGATTTCCATATGCTTGGGACTGGCAAGAGAGACTGTGTCTGTACAAAGGGCAGAGAAGGAGATAATCAGATTTGTGATGTATGCAGAAAAAAGTCTGTAGCATTTAAGATCTTCACCAAAGTACTCCATGAGTCTAAGAAAGTTACAGTAAGCAAATTGTCTTAGAAAATTCAGTTAGATATCCTATAATTTTTTCAACCATGGCTTCCATCATTTTTATAGTGTGTTCTGGGCTTGATAACAATTAAAGCTGGTGATTGATTTTCAGACATAAAGCAGCTGAGAGAATATATAGAGGGCCATATTCTAGAAAATATTGCAAAGTTTTTCTTGTTGCAGTTCTGCATGTCACCAGACAGTTGTGTGAACTTTCAAATTCAAGTCAGAGAACATCTTAAATCTGTCAGGAAAGCCATATTAAGGGAATTTAAGCAATGATGACCTACTCTTAGGGAAAAAACCAGCTTTTTTGGGGTTTTTTTTTCAATTTTTCATACATACATTTATATGGTATAAATGTCTTCCTTCTCTTGGTCCCCCTTTTCAATATAAGTGTTTCTAAATAACCACTCTGATATTTTCTAACTACCTGAGATCCATTTCTTATTCTATCATCCTCCTCTAGATTAAAATACTCTATACCTACATAATGAAATTTATGTGTTTACTCAGTCCCAACTTTATGTGAAGTAGTTCAGTGAAAACTAGGACTGGGCCTAAGTTTCTCTCTGAAATTAAAAACAGCAGGTTGAAATTGAAAAGTTGGAATTTTGCATTTTTGTCATCCTCTTTTGGTTTTGAATAGGAAAATAAAAATTCCAAAGAACAAACTGGCTAAACCTTTTCTGCATTTCCTTTGATATTCATACATGACCCTGTGAATTATGAAGCATCTAATGAGAGGTTATTTTCTGCTGGTATCCCTGCTAGAATCACGCAGTTTGGAGATGTCAGACCACTGTGCTGACTAACGCAAGAGACAAGATTTAGTAGCACAGACAATCATGAATTACTGTGCTTAAGCAACTCTGGGATTGAAGGTGATTCACCTATTGCAGTCTTGGAGTGCTGGCAGCTAGGACATAACCATCTGTTTCTCTTTGCACAGAGATACTCAGAAGTTTAGAGGATTTCTTGGACAATGCTTTTCTTTAGACCTGTGGAATTAATCACCTAATGGGTAAAACACTTGGTGGATTAAAAGGCAATGTAGGAAAGGCAAAATACAACATAACATTTTTTTCTTCAATGGGATGTAGGGCTCATAGAAGAATTGAAGTAATTTTTAGCTGTTTTGATAAATGAAATGTGGAAATGGAGTAAAAGATGGTTTGGAGTGTTTCATTAAAAAGCAGAGAAAATATTATGAGACTAATTGTAACCAGGTGTCCCTGGTTCTCTGTGGTAATGGGAACATGACAGTATAGTTGGCATAGGTGTTTGATCATTCTCAGTATCTGTAGATTCAAGATCTTCAAGCAAAATCAACATCACTATTCTAGTTCATCTTCATGTGATACATTTTTAATAGAAAAGTCCTTTCTCTTTGGTGTGATTGTAATGCAGGTTCTGGCAAGGTTGGAAGACTTTGCTCCATAATTTCACCTCCTGGATTCTTTTGTTAGTATTTCTTTAGCTATACTTTCAAATTAGTCCAAAGCAGAATGGAAATAGACTGCTCACAGTTTCCTGGGAGACCTGTTTTTACAAATGACAATCAGCTTGCAGGAATTATTTGAAAGCATCCCTCTTTTAAGAACTGATATCACTGAATCTGTGATTACCATGACAGTCCACACCAATAACAAGCAATCACTCTAGCATGCCAGTCCTTGCACTGCAAGTCAGTTGTAAGGTTGAGCTAAGGTTATTCTGATACAATATAAGTCCAGAAGAGTTCAGTTTCACATGGAATCTTGTGTTTAATTTACAATCAGTTCCCAGACCTCATGTTTGTTAGGTGTTTGTTTTTTTTTTAAATCTTGAAGCACAATTTTGATGAAGCGTCTCAGGTAAAACACCTTAAAAAGGAAAGAAATTCTTGTGAGAGCAGCTGTAAGAAACTGAGAATGTGCTTGGGAATGAGAACCAGTTGCGTAAGATGGTTCTTCAACAAAGAATAAGTCATTATCTTCCTACTAAATCCAAATTCAGCATTACTCTTTGCAAGACATCATTTCCTTAACGTACCTCTTCAGTTTTAAGGCTGACATATCTTGACACAATGGTAGCTGATGATAGGATTAGGAATGATTAGTCAAGACAGTGTAACATCTGAATAAAGCTTTGACAGGGAACCTGGACCTAGCATGCTGATATTGCACAAGCCATCCTGTTAGATAGTGTGTCATGAAATACCCTTTTTGTTACATTTATGATAAATATAATTATAAACGACAAGCTAGGTATTATTTAGTGGTTCTTCATAGCAACCACTCTTCATGGGGTTTCAGCTGAAACATGTTCAAGCTGCCAGTAGGGAACCAGGACTTATTTCTGCGTGGGAAAGATCACAGTTTCACAGTGCTGTCTTCCAGAAATAGCAGGGAAACTCGTCAAGATTTTCTGTACATTCTCTCCTTTTCTCCTACATACAAACCCATGTAGCTTTCTGAGGATAGCAAGCTAAGCCAAAATGAACAGTGTGATGTAATGGTCTGTGATGCTGGGGTGAGGCAGGACTGACCCTGCACCTCCTGACAGCAGTGTGTGGTCTGCTTGTTACATGAGAGACCTGTAAGCCTGGCCCTGTCATCATCAAGGCCAAATGCCATGCCATAGGGTATCTGATGGCACACAGTCTCTGCCTGTTGTGAAGGATATCAAGGTGGTCTTACAGCAGAAATGGCCAAAACCAGAGTGTGCTTAGTCCTGGATATGTAGCACAGGGGATACTGAATGGAGGTGTTGAGGATTCTAAAAATATGAAGATAATATCTTGATATCTACTGTTGGAAAATATCTCCTTCCAGGATTATGTAGAATTCCGCCAGTGGGAGATATAATTTAAAACATAAAAACACCTGAGTGAAGAAAATGAAGTATATGTCAAAAATAAGCTAGAAAATATTATGCTCATGTGTGCAGTACAAGATGATGTTTTCATGGGTTTATTTTCAAGTGTATTTTACTGCAAAATAACATGGTGGGACTTGTTTATGTTGGGTTTTGTTTCTTTATTGGTTTTGGTTTTGTGGGTTTTTTTCCTATTTATAAATGGAGTTAGTTAAATCATGAGGCCGTGGTGTATCAACAGTGTCAGACTGGCTTACTTATCTTAATTTCAGCTGAGATCTAATTACATACTCCCCTGCTGGACTTTGCTGAGAGAAGAATTTGCTTATATGATGTTATGTACAGGGAGTTGTGGTTAAGTGTCAGGTAGAATCTAAATCAAAGTAATCATCGGGCTTTTTTTAATACCTAGTTCTCTGTGTTAGCCAGAGATTCCAGCTGCAGTAGGTCTGAGATGATAAACCTTAGGGACATTCTGTTGTGTGTTGAACAAACTCCTTCCTCAAAATCTCTGTGCAGGATGGATTTGTCTCCTTCATATGTATATAAAAATGTCTGGAAATGTGTAGCAGTGTCCCGGTGCTGTGTCTCCTCAGTGAGTACTGTGCAAGTGAATTTGAACAGGGTGAGTTTGCACCAGCTGAAGGTAAAGTGAGGTTAGGAACAAGCAAGCAGTAGTTTTTTTTTACTTTCCCTAAACTCATGGACTTCATTAATGCAATGCAATGAGGCTGCAGGGCCTTCTCTTCTAGGAACCTCTGTAAAGTGAGCATTGTATGGAGGTGCCACTGGAGTTGGAGCAAAAGGCAATTTCAATGTCTGGACTTCAGAGATGTCTGAAGGTGTTTTCAGACTGGCTGCTTGTCTGAGGCCAGTATTTCTCCTCCTTGATCATCATCACAGGCAGTTAAAACAGAACTGACTCCACTGTATTATTTTAAAGGAGGGTAAGGAAGACAGATCCTCAGTTATCTAAACCTTGGTGGGGTGAGAATCCTGTGCACTTTTGTGACATGAGAATGAGGCATCTTCATTGAGGCATGAAGATTTAAGATGCCCAGGAAATGGCACCTAATATTTTACTGCAACATCTTAGAATTTACATTGCTTTTTAAAATATCTTTTGCATTTTAAAAGTTATTATTAAAAGATGCAAATTTAGTATAGATTTAACAATAAAGCGTATTTTAATTTATTATTTAAATTACCATAATAGCAGATGTTTTCCATGCTGTGGTGGCAGTGCAGATTTTATGCCTTAGCACATACCCAGGTGGATGTAAATATTAGTACAGCTACACTGTTTTTCATATTCTTCTGAGGAATCCAAAGACTAAATTTATTCTTCATTATCCATGGAGAGAGTATTTGTCGTAGTTCACAGCTAGATTAGTGATCCAAACAGCAGCCATATGCATATGGGTTGTTTGCTGGGTTGTGGATTACTTTTGAAACAAGAGATGAAAAACAACCCATTTCTCCAAAAGCTGATGACAAATGCAGACTGATCAACTGACCTCTAAAATATTTATCAAAAGTACCTGTGAGTAAGGTACATTTTCAAAGAACAAACTCCTTCTTTAATGATGGGATTTAGGCTTCTATTTGCAGCTTGGTGTTTTGGCTCTGCTAAATTTGCTCATGGTTTCATGTTGCCACCATTCATCATATTATCTGAGCAATTTCCAGACAATAACAGCCAATTATAAATTCCTGGGAGCGGGAACATTTGTGGGTTGTTTCATTACAAATGGGAACTAACTTTAAATAACTCCACACTAGTCTTTCAGATAAAATTCCTAAACCCTCAAGGATCCTTGAGCTGCAGACTCACAGCCACTCACTAGGGGGGCTGGTTAGAGTTTCCATCCCTCTTTGACCCAAGCAGTTTGTTTTTCCTTTGCAGGTAGGGGTTAAATATTGGCAAAGTGGAATTCTTTAGATGCCATTTGTTATATCCTTAAAAAATATTCCAGTATAAAGATTATGAGCAAGCTTGCTGATGGCAAGACTAGGTTTGTCTAACTTCTGTGGAAGCTGTGCTTGTGAATAGCTGTAAAGTTTCATCTTGACCTCTCAATATTTTCATTTTAGTTTCAGCTTTAATCCTAAAATCCTAAAAAGCCTAATTTGCTTTGTTTTGCAGTTGCATTAGTCTAAAGTATGTATCAAAAAGACTCCATAACTGAACTTTATGAGAATATTATCCCTCAGCAACACACAGGATCACAGAACAATCAAGTTTGGAAGAGACCTTCAAAATCACCTAGTACTGCCATCAATCCAGTACCACCATAATGACCTGTAAACAATATCCCCAAGTGCCACATCCAGATGCCTCTTGAACACTTCCAGAAATGCTGAGCACACCACCTCCCTGGAAAATTCTTTCCCAATATGTAATTTAAACCTCCCCGTGTGCAACTTAAGGTCATTTCCTTAATGAGATGTGGACCAGACCAACCCCCACCTGGCTGCAATCTCCTTTCAGGTGATTGTAGAGAGCAATAAGGTTCCCCTGAAATTTCTTTTCTCCATACTAAACACCCCCAGCTCCCTCAGCCACTCTCAAGACTTGTGCTCAGACCCTTCACCAGCTCTGTTGCCCTTCTCTGGACACTCTCCAGCACCTCAGTGCCCTTCTTGAAGTAAGGGGCCCAGAAATGGGCAGGGGATTCAAGGTGTGGCCTCACCAGCATTGAGTATAAAGGAACAAGAACTGCTCTGGTCCTGCTGGTCACACTGTTCTTGATACAGGCCAGGTTGCCATTGGCCTTCTTGACCACCTGCCTCATGTTCCTGTGTCAGTTGATCAGTACTCCCAAGCCCCTTTCTGCTGGGCAGCTGTCACACCCCAGCCACTTAAAGGCTAAACCAAGGTTCTCTTGCTCTAGGTAGACACAAAGGTGGAATACCAACCAGATGTCCTCAAGATGTAAAATTCATACAAAAGTTTACTGGCAAACTGTGGAAAATCAAGGAACTTTAGCAAATGTTTCTGTTAAACATAACAACACTTATCACAGCATACAAATGGCAAAGATACAGAAAATCAGACATATAGCTAACAACTCCTGGGTTCCAGTGATGTAAAACTCCAAGATGAAGGTAGAGTTAAAGGACAACATGCTTGCCTTATGGTCAGGCTTCTTAAACCCTTGGCCCATACTGAGCCTTCCTCCAAGGTGGGATGTCAGTTGCTTGGCCACTCAGGGGCTGGGCCAGATGACACTGGGGGGCTGCCTCTGGTGTGCCAAGACTTCAGACACAGGGGTATGAGGAGCTGGGCACTACCCCACCAGAGCAAGGTCTGACCCACTCTCTACCACACATTCCAAACAGCCCAAAATATCTCAAACCAGATTACTCTGTGCAGTCTCTGACCAAAGCTCCCAAGCCCCTCTTCCCCCCACCCATGTAGCACTGCATAGGGTTGTTGTGACCCAAGGGCAGGACCCAGCACTTTACATTATTGAACCTCATGCAGTTGTCCTCAGCCCATTGGTCTAGTCTATCTGGATCCCACTGTAGAACCTTCCTACCCTCCAGCAGATCAACACTCTCACCCAGAGTGGTGTTGTCTGTGAACTTACTGAGGGTGCCCTTGATCACCTCATCCAAATCAATGATACAAACGTTAAACAGCAAATCGTGGGGAATACCACTCAGCACTAGCCACCAGCTGGATGAAGCTCAATTCACCACCACTCCCTGGGTTCAGCCTTCCAGCCAGGTTTTTGCACAGTTAGAGTGCACCCATGCCAGCCATGAAGAGCCAGTTGCTCCAGGAGAAAGCTGTGAGAGACAGCATTGAAGGTTTTACTGAAGCCTAGCTAGACAACATTCACAGATTTTCCCTTATCCACTAACTGGGTCACTTTCTCATGGAAGAAGACCAAGTTGGTCAAGCAGGACCTGTCTTTTGTAAACCTATGTTGTCTGGGCCTGATCCTCTGGTTGTCTTGCATGTACCAGCTGATGACACTCAGGATGATCTGCTCTGTGACCTTCCCCATTACTGAGGTGATGATGATGACAGACCTGTAATTACTGGGATCATCATTCCAACCCTTCTTGTAGGCAGGCATCACATCTCCTAGTTTCCAGTCACCTGGGAGTTCTCTGGTTAATCAGGACTGCTCATAAATGATTGAAAGTGGCTTGACAAGCTCTTTTGCCAGCTCCCTTGTTACTTTCAGGTACATCCCCTCTGGGCCCATAGATTTGTAAGTATCTAATCAGCATAGAAGGTCACTAACCGTTTCCTCTGGATTATCGTGAATGGTGAAATACATGTAAGTAACCAAGACACTATTAAAAACCAAAATTGTTTTTGAATGTTTATGTTCAGTCGGGAGTCAAAGGAAATAGGTCTCAAATGGCAAAACATTTTTTCCAGCCACAATTCTGGAGTAGAAAATTATGAAAATCAACCAACCAAACCAACTAAACATAGCAGTATTGAATAAGTCCAAGGTTGTAATCAAAGAAGAGCTATTCAAAAATCAGAAAGGAATGACCTGCCTGGGACAGCTGTGTTGTAAAGGAAATGTTTGCTAGCAGAACTTTCAGAACAGGTTCATACTTGTGTGTGCTTTTAAGATGGAATATAGAACAGAAATCAGCAGCACCAAAAAGCTAGTAATGCTTTCTTACCTATATTGTAGATGTGTTAAGAGACTGAGTCAGAGGTTGTTGCAAACCTGAAAGTTAAGGATACTTCCTTTCTGAGAATTTTGGCTGGCTAGAAATGATCTTAAAATAGATAAAAGACGTGATCTTTTACAGAATGTTTTCAACTGCAGGAGAAAATTTTGAATGCTTCTTAAGTATATTAAGATAAACAAAAATGAAGAGAAGGTATTGGATCTCTTTGCGTTTTCAGTGCACGCAGGGGTTACACCTGCACAGTGTCTCAGGTATAACTGTACATTATGTAAACTGCATTTTTTAAACGTATGTCAACAAGTATTGAACTGCTTCCTTTTGATCACCAAATCAGCTCACTTTTGCCTAGCTAAGGAAGAATGTCTGCTTCCTTGACAAAGACTTTTCTCGTTTGCATGAGGCTTTTAGCCTCTTAATCTTTAGGGACTCTAGGGAGTCAAAGCAGTGTTCTGCATCAATAACCCTTCACATCAAATATCTGTCAAGATAAGTACCTCAGGTGTTTGCTCCTGCTGCAAATATTTAGTTTTTCTGTCCTTGCCTTGGCTCTCAGGCTTCTTCTGTTGGCCTTCTGCTCTTCTTTGCCCAGATATGGCTGTTGAGATTGACATTTCCAAAATTATGATTCTGCAATAGGGCTTTCATGGATCTGTGTGAGGATGGTGCATGATTTCATCCTGATAACAGGATGAGCTTAGTGGATGTGTGATAGAGCCAGTGATGAGTGGTGTCCCTTAGGGGTCTCACTGGAGCTGATACTGTTTTAGTTGTTGACATGGACAGTGGGATTGAGTGCACCCTCAGCAAGTTGTCTGAGGACACCAGGCTGTGTAGTGCAGCCAACACTCTGGAGGGAAGGGATGCCATCCAGAGGAACCTGGGCAGGCTTGAGAGGTGGGGCTGTGCAAATCTCATGATGTTCAATGAAGTGAACTTCAACGTCCTACACCTGGGTTGCAGTAATCCCAGGTACACCTAAGGGCTGAGAGAAGATGTGATTGAGAGCAGCCCTGCAGAGAAGGACTCGGGTGATGGTTGATGAAAAACTCAACATGAGCTGGCAGTGTTGAGTGGGCAGCGCTCTCAGCCCAAAAACCAAACATATCCTGGGCTACATCAAAAAGAATGTGGGCAGCAGTGTGAAGCAGATTTTTCCTCTCTGCTCTTGAGAGAGGGTCTCTTGAGAGAGACCCCACCTGAAGCATTGCATACAGTTCAGGTGCCCCCAACATAAGAAGGACATGGAACTGTGGGAGCAAGTCCAGAGGAGGGCCACAAAGTTGATAAGGGGAGTGGAGCACCTTTCCTATGAAGACTGGCTGAGAAATTTGGGGCTGTTCAGCCTGGAGAATAGAGGACTATCTGGAAACTCTGTAGCAACCTTCCAGTATCTGAAGGGGGCCTACAGGGAAGCTGAAGGGGGACCTTTCACCAAGAACTGTAGTGATGGGACAGGCAGTAAAGGGTACAAACTGGAATAGGGGAATTTTAGGTTAGGTATTAGGAAGAAATTCTTTACTATGAAGATGGTGAGATACAGGAACAAGTTACTCAGGGATGTTGTGGATACCCCAAACCTGGCAGTGTTTCCAGGCCATGTTGTATAAGGCCTGACCTAGTGAGAGGCATCCCTGCCCATTACGGGGGGTTGGGATGAGATGATCTTTAAGGTCCCTTCTAACCATAACATTCTATGATTCTGTTCATGAAAGAGCTGTATTCCTGCATGAGGTTTTTCAAGAGACAAGCTGTGTTACTTGGCAGGGCAGCGCAGAGGCACGACTGTGACCCACCAGCTGTACTTGAGGAACATGGTGGTGAACAGCAGCTGCTCAAAGAGCAGGAAGCTCAGGGGCACAGTGGGAGGGTTGCTAGAGGGCAAAAAAAAATCTGTAATGATTCTGAAGCTCCTTCTACTGCTCTTGGACATACCTGGGTGACTTCTGGGGCAGGGGACAGCATAGGAAATAAAAGGGGTTAGCCACCAAGGTACTTTGGGAGGCATCACACAGCGTATGCAAAGCCTCTATGTCTGAAGGAGTTTCTGAAGGCCTCCTGCAGTTCTAGGAAGAAGCCAGATGCTTTCCTGTGTCTGTACAAAAGCAAGCATGGTATAGCTTAATTTCTTAAGATAGTTACATTCTATTCAGCTTTCATTTCAAGAGAAGTTGCCTCCAGAGTTTTATTTTGTTCTGTTCATATGACAGCTTATGTGAATGAGGCCTTCTTCCTATTTCCCTGCTGTGATGCCACCCCTTTTCTCTTTATCTCTCTTTCTGTCTTAAAAGAGGATTGGTTTTTAGTTAAAAACTCAAAGGCAGTTAAACTGCCTCTAAAAACTCACTTTGTTCTATTTTTTGTCAACAGGGTCTAAAACATAAGTGCTGTTACTAACACAGCAAATGCAGATCATTTTTAGTTGTAACAACAACAAGAAGAAGGCATTAATATACATTAAATGCTGAAATATAAAAATAAAGAAAAAATTGTTTTAATGCAATCCAGTATAAAATTAAATTTGTTCATTTTGCTTACAACACATTTAATGCTATCCACATTAATGAAAAGGTACTGGATTGGATGCACTGTATCATTAGCAAAATTCCTAGTTAATTGAGGATATCCAAGATTTCATTTATTACTCATCCCAAACAATCAATGAAGGAAATATAACCAAGGTGGGGAAAACAGAATTAAAATATTTTCTTTTAAATTGCAATCAAATTTAAGGATTTAGTCATTAATGGCTGAATTGGAATATCTATGAAGGAAGCACTTTTGCTTTGTCCCTTTAATGGGTGTTGATGCTTGTCAACTAAAATCCCAGCATGGGGAATTTGTAGTTACAAAGGAAGTTTATTCAAATAGATAATCTACAATGGGATATTTCTCAATAGTATAAGCAAATAGTATAATGTTAGAAAATTATTAGAATGCTAGAAAGAAAACAGAAAGAATTTATATATATTCCATGGGTAAGAGATAAAACTAGAACATCCTTTAACTGGGTGGACTTTTTATGTGTTCCAGTGATGGGAATACCTTCATTTAACAGTCAGGTGATCTACAATAGTTTGCATCTTTAATTTATTACTTACATATTCCTCAGTGCCTTGTTACTTACTTTATTATAAAGTATTAGACAAGCAACACTAATGAAGTTAAGTAAATTGATTATGTGTAGAAAGATTTAATTTTGCAAAAATTATTTACAAGCAAAATAGTAATGAACAGTTGACTGTGAGCTTCATGAGCTTAGTCATAGTCCTCAGTTCCTAAAACAGTTGAAGATCACAGTTTGTGGGAAAAAAAAGATGAGTTGTTCTACTTCTGTGTCTAAGCCTGCAATATAATCTGGGATTTAGATGCTATTTCTCCCACATTTTTGGCTTGGAACTGATCTACAGTGATCTGAATTAATGTGGAGTTATTTGGAAACTTTAGGTTTTTTGAAGTGTTTTTTATTTTTAGTTAAACAAGCAAAAGAAAAGCATTTTGTCTTTCTTTAGAGTCTGGTGCAAATATCTTGTGTATTTCTAGTCAGTGTAGCTTTCTTGCTAAACATCAAACTATTATTTTTCAGAGACATTTGAGGGGAAAAAGTAGTTTCTTTAAGTTTGTGTTTCTTCTAGAACTACAGTGTGGGTGCCATCCAATTTATCTGTTCAAGAAACCAGTTCATGCCATTTTACACTTGTTCAAGTCCATCAGTACACTATTCTGAGATGACCATTTCAGCTGAAAAAGGATATGAAGGCTTTCTGAATCAGACTTATGGGAGAGAGCAAGGCACAGATAATGTTTTCAGTGGCAAAACATACATTCATTTACTGTCAAACACATACATTCACTTACTGTCGCATGAGGGAGATAGTGAAAAGTTACATACACACAGAGAGAGAGAGAGAGAAACACACAGAAGGCGGTTGTACCATAATTTTATTGCATGCCTTCATGAAACAAATAATTTATGTGTGCTTGTTCTTTCCAGGGCTATGGACTTGAGTCTTTGTCATACATCAGCCTTTCTGCATGCAATTTTACCACAAATAAGGTATTACAACCTGGCCCTGTAAATGAGGGTATCTCAGGTTCCTGTTAATAGATCCTCTGGGGAAGATAAGAGTGAATGATCAGTGTTTATATGTATATTCAGTCTCCAATTTCTGAGTGGCTCTTTTTGCAGTCCTTTAAGGGCAGCACCCAAAATGAGTCAAACTGCCTTTTCTTTGCCAGATTTCAGTTTACATTCTCTTGTCAGAATTGTAATTTCATCCACCTCTGCTTATGGGTCATGCCAATTGTTATGACAGAAAGCCGTAGTGGCAGGGGAAAAATTATCATTACGATTTCTTTGTTAGGGGAGAGCCCCCATCGACTCTCCCTCAGCAGTAATACCCTTCAGTCACCCTCTGGGGGACAGTGTCTGTCTCCCCAGTACCCTCTCTGAGGGCTGGCTTGACTTCTCCTAGAGAAAATCTTGCAACAGATCCAGATCATGCCAGAAAACTCAAAAACAGCTTTGGACCATACCAATCACTTCTTCGTATCCAAGGGATCCTATAATGACCCAGCCTATTTGATGGGTTTAGGGGAACAGAGTTTGATTTACTCTGGGCAGTGCATGGCAGAAACAACAATTCTCAGGAGGTTCATTAACAAACTGGTCATTAACCCAGAAAAGGTTAATGTTTTTCTCCCCATTTACCTTCTCCAAGAATCAGCTTTACTTTCTCATGGAGAAAATCTCACAACAGTTTGGGTTACACCACAAAACCTTTAAACAGGTCTGATGTGTCCAGGTCATATCGAAAAGAGAAAAATTATAGCAGTGGGGAGCAGTCGAGATCAGACATATGCTGGGTTGCCATGATCTTCAGCCAGAGATTCCAGCTTTGACTGGAAATCAGTTCTCCTTTTTCCAGGGCTCTGGCTGTTGTCCCTGTAGAAAAATCTGCTCAGCACTTTCAGAGTAATCCTCCAGTTTAATGCTACAACCCACCCCTGAAGGCAAAGGTAACTGAGGTTCTTGTTAGCAGATCCCTTGGGATGGATTAGAGTGCATTGACACGAAATGACCAGGGTTTATAAATATATATAGGGCAGGTTTATTTTAACACTGGCCTGCCTTGTCAACAATCCACTTGTGTTGCAAGGCACCATGAAGTTTGATATCTTGTAATACTGGGTGAGGTATGGGCACATAAAGAAATAACAGACTTGCATTCTAATTAGCAGAAGCTGTGAGTGGTGAGGATGACAAGGAAAGGATGACAGAGCAACACATGGAAAGGATTCTATTGTGAGCAACTGAGTGGTTCTAAATCATTTCAGGGGCTGTGAGAAATTCTGCAGATGACTGCTGTTTGATTGATGCTAGTGAACATTACAGCAAAACAACTTGAAGAAACAACACTGGAACAAGTTGAAGAATGAGCTAATAGATAGAGGACAATTATCCTCAATGTGTGAAGTAATATTTTATTATGCTAATGTTTCCTTGAAAAATGGTGGCACTAAATAAGCTAGTGGTTGAAAAATAATGACAGATAGCAATGAATCCTCAGATTAAGTACAAACAGAATGTAAGCAGCCCACAGCAGATCTGTGTGTCTATTACTCAGACCTCCCAAATGATCTGACAGGAGAGACCCTAAGGAAACAGTTACTGCCCGTGGCAAGGTAGTTGATGAGTATCAACCAATCTGGAAAAATCTCTTCTTAGTTAAGCAAATTATAGACAAATCCTGCTCAAGTACCTCCTTTTAATGTGAGGAATTCTCAGTGCAGGCAATAAGAGATGTTGCTATCTGTTGATTTGACAGTCACCATCACAAGACTACAGAGATCCCTTCTATACCAATCCATCTGTTGAGATAAGACTTTGTGCTTCTGCACTGCCTCTGCTATAAGTGACTTCAGGAAATTTCAAAACACATTTTGAGCCAAATTAAAATCAGAGGGTGGATCAGACCTCCTTGGAAGACTGAAAACAAGAAAAATATCCTCTGCTTAACTTTCTTGTGTAATTCTAAGATTTCTCACCTGCCACCAAGGACAGTACACATCAATAAGTAATTTTTGTCTTTAAGAATTATGTGATTCTTGTTTCCAGTCCCAGGAACAAGAAGAGGCCAATGAATATATGAGAAATACATGGAATAGGGACCTCTGCCCTCAGTAATCTACTGAATGAACAGGACTGAATGAAGGAGCAGAAGTTGCCTTTAGAATGCTGGCAGTGCCTGGGGGCAGTGTCTAGATCCTCACTTTTGGGATGAACACAGCTCCCTGATTTGTCTATTGAGAACTTTCTGGAACAGATCCAAGTTTGAAAGAAGGTGATAACCATGAAGAAAAGATTTTTCCAGACTGATCCAAAATCAGACAAGACTTTGAGCTTCTTCACAGACAGAAATTATTATAAATAGAATGGCCCAAATTACAATAAGGACAGTTCTACTTAATTTTTTTTCTATTAGGCTTGCAAAGCATTTAGTTCATGCCCTGGTATACATTTATGGTGAAATGCTCTCTCAAGTACTCAAAATAGTATGTAGGATGCTACGGATTAATTATTTATGACCTTTCATTTTGTCTGTTCCAAGAAGTACTTAGATTATCATTCCTTTGTGATTGACAGTTTCAGGAAAGTATCTGGCAGGTACTTCCAACCATAATTTTTATCCCATGTTTTAACATGTATAGATATATTATTATTTATTACTGATATAACTTTCATTAACTTCTATGGGAGCAATGAAATTCTGAATTTTTGGTAAATCTCAGCTTCAGAATCATTCATGTAGATGAAAATCTTAAACTCCCAGTGACTCATTAGATGTGAAATGAAACCTTCTCAAAGGCTTTTGAGTTTTTTGGATTCATGTGCACATATGCTTATGGGGATGAGTCAAATGCTCTAACTTTTGAATATTTAGAACAGTCTCACTCTTGAACTTCAGAAAATTTTGACATTGAATTTTCATGTTATTTAAGAAAAAAACGTAAGGAAGAAAAGTACACAGAAACAAAAAGGGAGTATTAGAAGTGTCACACTGTTTGAAGTGCATGTATGTGCCTAGAATTTTGTTACAAAGGCATTTGACAAAACCACTGTGAAAATTTCTGTCAGTAACTTTATTCTTTCCTGTGCTCTTAGAGCCACACAAATAGCACTGTCACTTCACAAAAATGTCATGCTTGGTATTCACCAAATAGTATTTTACTGTTATCTATAGCTCAGGTTGGTTTATTTACTATTTTGAAGAAGCCTGGAAAAATTTTCTGTTGGAAATCCATCAGTATAGGAAAGTTTTAGTTTTTTTTAAACTCCAACCATTATGGAGATACTGAAATTTGAACAACGTACTGCTGTCTTAATCAGAATAATGTGTACTGCTGCTGTTGCTGACCTCTGCCAGACATTCACAGGTGAAACTTTTTATCAGTTTATCACTCAAAAGACAAGTCAGCCAAGGGAAATCAATTTCATTCTACTCATCCACAAGCATCCTCCTTGGAAATTGCTACTTCCACCTGCTTGGGAGAGATTTTAACCTTGTCTGTAGTTTTTTAATCCTTTGTCAGTTTAAAAGGTGCATTCCCAGGCCTGTGTGCCACTTACTTTCTCAGCCCATTAACTGGCAAGTAAAATACAAGCTCAATATTTTCATTTCCCCATGAAGGATCTGCTTCCAGCACCACCTACCTTCTGAGAAGTCCTCCCAGCTGTCTTTGGACTTGGAATCCCATCGTGTGCCTTTGCTCCCCGGTGACAACCCCCATCAGAAACATCAGAGCAAACCCAGGCACTGCTGAGCCCTGAGGGGCTGTGCTGTGGAGCAGGACGGGGCTTGTCAGTGTGTTAGAACAGCTCTGGGATGGCTCCCAGGGGACTTCCCAAAGCTGTACCTGACAAAGATTTGCCATCAGGTTCCTTTCATCTTTGTGCCTGCGAATGGCTCTGCTTCTACTGGTGCTAATGGTCCTGCTTTTTCTCACTAAGAAAATTTTGTCATTTTTCCCACTGTTGCTCTTGGTCTTTCCATTTCTTCTGACATCTGTGGGGGCTTATACTATTTTCTAGCTTTTTTTTCTCCTTTTCCTCTTTTTTCATCCTGGAAAATTTATGCTTAGATTCTCAGCTGTTCTTCTCTTCCTCTATGTTGTAGTACCTGCTGCTGAATAAAAATTTTCCCTGTTTATTTTGTGTCTCCATTTTCTCTCACATAGACATCCTTTCCCTGGGTACCTGTTGCATCTTTCCAGGATTTCATGCCCACAAAATGTTCAGAGACTGAATAGAGATCATTTAGTGACTCACATGCTGCTATGCAAGGCACAGATGACAGATGATGGTGTAAGATGTCAGCAAAAGTGACTGAATGCTGTAACTTGTTTGGTCATCTCAGGCAAGTGATCTCTCTTCTTGGTCTCATCTTGGAAATGGCTTTAATAATATCTAATGCCTTTGTGATTTATGGATGGAAAACGCTATGCACAATCCAGTTGTGAATTATTGTTGTTGATGTTGTTGTTATTATTATTATTAATAATAATAATAATTTCTTCCAGTTAAATTAATGTTTATGTCAACATCCTAAAAGTACAAGTTTACCAATAAACTTGGTAAGTGCAGTAAAGTGCAAGTTTACCAGTAAAGAGCAGCTTGTTGTTATGAGGCCCATCTCTCACAATACAAATCTAAAGGGTTAAAGGAAGACCTGCATTTGTGATACTTTGCTTTTAAGGCATTTAGTTGATATCCAGATGTCAGCTGTGAAACCTGCTTGTTGGTCAGCTAAGCTTCTATTCTGAGAATCCTTTTTGTGAGCAGTAAGGAAACCACAAAACACATACTGGATATTTGAGATAATGATGCCAACTGGATTCTTTCTCTAATGGCGAGTGGTAGATTGTCTCTCTTTCTAATTCAGTGAGACAGAGAGCTGTACCATGTATGAATGACCAGGATGCAGATTCCAACTGACTAACATTTATCAAGAAAAAGGTGATCCTCTTTCATGTCAGTGTTAGACATTGAACTGAACTGAAGAATTCAGGAAACAACTCATACAGCAGAGTTGATTCACCAAGAAATGGTTTTAATATACTGAGGATTGCTATTTTCTTTTAACAAATTTGTATGGCAAAACCACTAAAAGCAGGTTAAATACTGCTGAAAGGAGTCCTTCTGCTTTTCTTTCATTTTTATTTATCTCTACTTTCCCAAACAGCATCATTTGTACTCTTGATTTCTGGCTGAATATATGGGAACATAGGGTGAGGTTAGGGAAAAAAAAAGCATTTCTGAACAATTAAGGTGGAATTGAGGCCTGCTAATTTCAGAGCATGATGATCCAGGGAATGGGAAGTGTGGGTTGTGGTCCTTGCTGCTCATTATACACTCAGCTAAGGAGTTAGACTCACTCTTATTCTCCTGGTTTGATGAATATTGCATTCTTGGATGCACATCTTCAAAGAAGTGTTCAAAGTTACTTTCTGTCTGGATTTGCTCTACAGGAGCTGTGCATTTGAATGCCCTTAACCAAAGACCTACTGGATCTCTGTCTCATGTATACCAGGTGAGAGGTTGAACCAGAAGGTCACTACCCAGCAGGAAGGGAGTCCCCATTTATTATATTTTCTTCCTTGAGCCAGGTCTTATAGGTCTTGGAGGAAAATATAAAACACCCAAGATAGCTCAGCTGCTGTTGGGGGCATAAAATAAGCAGGATGGCTTCTGCTGCAGTGTTGGAAACAAAAAGGTTTAATAAAAGGCAAAATAACAAACAGAAAAGCCTGAGCCAGGTGCAGAGATCTGCTCCTGGTAAAAAACACCTCACAAAAGCACTTAGTTCCTTTGTTCTCTTATTTTTCTACCCAGTTGGTCAGGTGGGACTTTTTGGCTTCTATCCAATTAGCTGCCCTTAAGTTTGAGGTGAAGTCTCTTGGGTCCTATGAGGTGGCTTTTTACCCTAATCGATGAGAGAAACTTCTGGGCTTCTTTCCTTTTTTTGAGGGACAAAGGATAGTTTTGTCACTCTGTCAAGAGGGGACACACTCCTACACCCATCACTTTTGGAAGTCTCCTGAAATGGGCATCTATAGCCCTTCAGCTCACACCATTGTTTTCAGCTGTCATCAGACTCTCACATAAGTATGCCATTTCCACATACAAACATCTATCCTCTACCAAGAGATGGACAGATTTTTTTATAGAATTCCTGTTTGGATTTGGGTCTGAATCATGGTTTAATTTTAATTTTTAGCTATTTTTTTCCCACTCGCTGGAATATACTTAGATGCCCAGTTTGTTTCTTCATGAGACACTCCTCCTGGATTTGATATCCTGAAAGAATGAGTGAAGACACTGCACATCATTCTGCCTAAATACCTCCTTTGTATTTGGTTCTTTAATCTGAACAACTGAGAATGTGTCTTTAAAGCAGTTTGTTACAAACCGCTTAAAATCTGCCTCGCACATAGTTCATTAAATGCTGAGTGATGAACACATCACACATTTATTCAAAATGACCTCTCTAATTAGCAGCTGTAAAAGAGCTGTCTGATCTCCTCCATTTATCTGAATGTACTGCAGCATGTGCCTGTGGTCTCATGTCTTGTTAGTTCTGTTTCAACCAATTTCTTTAGTCATTAGTAAAATCAGCAGGAATTAAGGCAGCTCAGTGTTTTGAAAGATCCTGCTACTTTTCTAGGTGCTCAGATGTGGCACACATCCATGTTTGGCCCAAATTCTGGGATGAAAGCCCTGCGAGCCACTGCTCTCCACCACGGCATGCACCATCAGGAGTAAGGCAGAGCTCACCAGTGCTCAGGAAGCTCCTGTTTGGATTGTTTATGGCTTTGGGCAGCTCTCCACCTGCCTGTATAAATGATAATGCAATAACACAGCCATTAACATTTACAGTACAAATGATAAATCCAATTAAAAAGGACACAGCGAAAGCCTCTTGCCATGGCAATGTTCCACATGAAAGAGGCATGCACAATCTTTTACTTCAAGAAATTGTGGGATGAAGTTAGGAGACCAATGAATATATTTTTGAGGCTTTTTTCTTTGTCTATTGACTGCCACTTCAGATCAAGTTTACTAAATCTATACAGGGCAGATACTGAAACTCCTCTGTATTAATCCGTTATTATTTTGTCTTTCCATGGCAGTATAATGATATGCTGCATATTTATAATCTCAGAAGCAGGCTCTAATTCAGTCACTCACAACCTCTCTGTTTAGCAATGTTTACTTCAAACCCATGGTTAAGTTCAGTTGAACACATTTGTTGATAACTCAGCATCTGTCAGAAAGGTGTTGCTGGGTCTACCTGGACTTCCAATCTGACCCAGAACATCCATTTATTTATTTATTCTCAAGTATGTTTCTAAATCAGAAAAATGCAATGTATTTTATAAAGACCATATGGAGCCATTATTTATGTCCCACAATTCTTATGTATTAAATACCAAAAAAAGAATCCAATAACTGCTTCTCTTAGAAAAAACACTTATATTCTTTTTTTTTTTGTAATTTCTTTTGTTTCTGTAAAAGTTTGTATGAAGTGATCTTTTACAGACAAGAAGACAGATGAAATGAAACGCCTGCAAATCAGGCATACAAAATTTTCTGTCTCTGGATCTCTTCCATTTGTTCATGTTTTTTCTAAACCTGTGAACAATATTCTGCTGTGAGATGCTGCATGTGTTTTGCATGTAGGTAGTGGCTAGATAACAATTAGAGGGCAGCTCGCCAACCAATTGGCAAGTGCTAAATTGAATCGATATTCAAAAGCAGGAGTATAAATATTTTGGTTCAAAGTTTAAGATATTGAAGTATACCATTTGGCACCAAAAGCTTTTTGTAAATCATTTTTCTTACTCTGCAGTCATGAATCATTCCAGCAGTGGGTATATGCATTAGTGATTCCAGCCACAAGCTGCTGAAATTTGATGTTGGCTGATGCAAAAATGTAGCTATTACAGTGATTTGACATCTAGCTCCACATCTTGAGTAGACACCACTACCCCATTTAAAACTAATTCCTCAGGAGTGACATCTCATGCACAGGGATTATGAGTCATTAAATAATCATTTGGTAATACAGTGCATCCCTTGCCTCTGGAAGTGGTGTTCAGCATGGAGCCTACTCAATTAATCAACCTTAAAATAATACTTTCCACTTTTCTAAATTACACTTCCCTTCTTAAGTTTGTAGAAAGGGCTCATTTAACTAGAACATGATTTTAAAGGTAGAAATGTGCCTGGGCAATGTAACTGGGGCTCATATTTGAACTCTGTCAAAGGGCTGGCTGATTGGATCTGGTGCCAAACGCTACCTTATGGCTGATTTGAACTGCTCTGCTGGTGCGAGTCAGAAACAAAATCATCAGATGGAGCTCCCTGATGACCTCTCCTGTGGAAGGAAACCTGTGGAGTGTGGAAATGTCTTGTGGGGAGCTTCAGCAATCCTCATTTGTTTTAGTGGCCTTTTGGGGCTCTGAGCATCAGGGAGCACTCCAGTGTAGTTGGGGTATCCCTGATCAATGGCCACTTCTGGACTAGGCTTACTTGTCCATGAAGGAGAGCATTTAGTTACCACACTCAGTCTGCTTGTAACAAATACAGCCTAAGTAGTTTAAAGCAGAGATTTACTAACTATTTTTATAGGATACCATGGGGGCAGCAGCTATTGGGAACAGCAGTATCAGTAAAGACAAGGGCAGATCTGGCTCTGTGTCAGCTTGTATATGGCTCAAAATAGCTCCTGCACTATTAATGACACGTATTATAGCTGATAACTCCTATTAGCCTCCGCTCTGCAGCTGAAACTCCTGCAAGTCTGGCTGCCAGCCCATGACCATTTAATTCATGTTCTATAAATGTAATTCAGTATCCAGGTCTGAGTCAAAATTTCTTCAGATTTGGGGCTTTGGCCTTGACTCAGTACTTCTGAAAATGAAAATACATGGAAATACCCTACTGAAAATATGTACTGAATTAACCATATTTAATGGATGTTTGATTTGAGAAAGCATTTTTGTTTAAAATATGATTTTTATAAGCCCTTGAAATGAATATGCACTTGAAACTCTATTTATTAGGTGTCTTATAACTGTATTTATAATCTTGCATGAAATAGCAGTGATTTCAGCAAAACTTTGCCACTTTATCTTACTCAAAGGCTTGACCACAGGCTGAAAGATTATAGAACTATTTATGTAGGTGAAGTTACAGGACATGAGCAAAGACTGTTGCTGTAACAATAAACATTGCTATTCTTCTTGTGATTGAACTGGTCTAATGGCATCTTTAAACATTTCTTTTTCTTCAAGCAGAGTTTGATAACATTAAGCTACAGTAAAGAAAATAAAAAACTGCAAATTTAGTGGCAAATGGTCACAGAGTCATTGAATTGTTAGGGTTGGAAGGGACCTTGGAAGACAATTTAGTCCAGCCCCCACATTCTTGGTCCATTAAAAATATTTTTTAAATTTATTCAGTTACTAGGCCTTTATGAATTATTTGTAAATTTGTGGTTAACGAATGATTTGACCTTTATGAATGATTTCATGTAATGCAGTTTTGTAAAATTAAATTTACCAGGAAATAACAATCATTCACATATGACTGATTGTTCATTTGCCTTTATGGTGGGACCATTTTTCCCTTTGAATTAATCTGTTTAAAAGTAGTCATCTGGTTGTCTGTGCTTACTCTATAATCAAGGAAAGAGAGAGAAGGGTTGCGTAGTCTTCTGAAGACACTTATCTTTTTTTCCAGTGACAATAGAGAAAGCTGGAGGAGCCAACTACATTAGCCTATCTTCTGCCAATTAAGATAGGAAAGATAAACCCCACTGTAATGTACAAATCATATTCCATTGCTCATTGGCAGTTTGCTCTTCCAGTGGAAGAGGCCAGAACTTTGACCGCATATTTTTCATAAGATGCTTAATTTTTCCTGTACCATTTGTGATCTATTGTCAGAGAGGAGCACCATGATCAGCTGTGACCTCCCTTAGAGGAAGGATGTGGGACTTCACTGGGGGAATTTGTTTGAGTACTTGACTGCATCTTTTGAAAAAAGCTACCCCAACTGGAGTAAAGGTGTGAATAATATGGATCTGGTATTTTTGCCTGAATGATTGGAGTCTCAGCTTTCAGCTGTAGTGTCTTTCCAGATCTTTGTCTGCTGGTTGGATATCCCTCCATCATTGACTTGATTTCCCTTATAGATGCTTTGAATGAGTTCAGCTCAGGTCTTAGCCCTTTATTGATAAGCTTAATCAATTCAGGTCTTTGAGTCATTCATTTTAGGATTTTTTTTTCCCAATCCCTTTATATTTCTCATGGTTCTAGTCTGATTCCTTGTCAAAATGTGGATACTGTCACGGGACTGTATCCTAGTACCAATTTTGCAGATGATAGAATTTCCCCAGTCTGTTATCCCTTTTGGCTACAACATTTTGCTGTAGCTCATATTCAACAGATTATCCACTATGGTTTGCAAATTGATTTCAGAATTATAATTTTCTAAGACTAAGTTTGCTTTTCTGTAAGGATGACATCTGGCTTCTTGTCCTGTTTCTGCATGAAACCATTTTAAATTGCACAGATTTTGCCTTCACCTTTTTTTTTTACCAGCTTCTTGTACATGATGTATTCCCTGCTTCATTTGAAATTCTTCTGGTATCTGTACACCCACAAGCTTTATCAGTAACACTTTCATACTGAGTCATCAATAAAAACATTACATGGCATGAGGACAAGGACAGATTCTGGGAAAGCCAAACCAGGACACTGCAACTTAGTAGATCCTTGGTTTACAATCCAGATCCTACCTTTAAACTATTTTTGTAATTCCAGATGTAGGATTTATGAAACAGAAATATCTGTTTGAAAAACACAAGGTTCCCACTTTAAAGCTGTACCAGCTTTTCTTTGCACCCAGTTAGTTGTTTATGATGCACGGCTCAAGAGGCACTCCTTGTCAAAGGGACACTGAGGTATTTCAAAGAAACATTGAGCTGAAGTGTCTGGATGTGAGGGACAAATGTCTGGCTATGTTCAGGTTCCAGGTGTGAAGTTTGCAGCCCTTTTTCTTGCCACTGCTTGGGATGCTGTCTACATAATATAATTTATTGGGTATATCCAGATGCAAATACAGCATTTTATTTTTAACAATGCTGGGTAAGTTCTGGGGTTTTTTTATTGAATCAAAGACAACTGTGAAATAACCCTGAGCATCTCTTGAAATTTGCTGCAGGGTACTGGTGGCGAAGCACAATTTGGGTCTTACAGCCTCTAAAATAACCACACAGGGAGACTCTGTTTAAAGATGTGTGTCTTACAGACACATGTTCACATTAAAAAGGTCACAAATCTCAGAGGTTTTGAGGTTTGGGTGCTGTTTGGGGCTGGATTAACTAATGTGTAGATGCCTGTAGGATAAAAATCAAACCTGTTTTTACTGAATGAATAGTAGGGAAAAAACATTCAATTCACAGAAAGACCAACATCAATTCACTTCTTCCTTAGTGACATGGTAAAAGGTCAGAGGGGCACTGATGAATGTTTGCCTTGTCAGTTTTTGCTGTAGTAAAGATGGATGGTCATACAATTGTGCTGAAAAATGGCTGTTATTGGAAGTTGTTAAGAGGAACACTTAGTGTAAGGTGCTTTGGTTTTTTTTTTAATTGTGAAAATACCTGTCTCTGAAAAATTATAGAAATTCTTCATTGTCCAGAAAAATGAGACACTTTGCAATCTCCAGTGTCTTAGATTTAATCTCTCTGTTTAAAGTTCCACACTGGTGACATTTATTTTTCTCTGTTTTAACACATGCTTCCTTTCAGCAACGCTATCTGCCCATCAGGAATCAAAGCAGATCCAGATGGCTCAGGAACAGATGGCTTATGGTTTAAGAAGCATGGGTCAGGCTCATCCATACAGTGCACCAAGTTCACAGGAGTGCTCTTCTTACATCTAGACATTTGGAAATGCTGAATAATGATTTTTCTCTTCTTTGCTATTGTCAGGCTGGAGAGTTAGCATGTATGAGAGACTGAAACAGAAGATGCTGTAAGAAGGAAAATTCTACATGCCCCACTCAAGGAAAATAATTAATTTCTTGTGTGGTGAAAAGGCACAATGTAGCAGTTACAAAGACAGATATCTAAGAAGTATTTCAAAAATCTGCTTTGCTTTGAAATTATGAATGTGGCTCATGGAAAAAGTCTGATAAATGATGCTGGAGACAGCCAGGGTGTTTCCAGGGAAGGAGAGAAAGGGAGATCTAGCAACCTCACAGCAACTTCCCTATTACATGACCAGAAATGTATCTCTTGCAGCTACAGCAGACAGATTATTGCCTGACTAAATCTAAACAGAGAGCTGTTTGCAGTCAAGTAATTTATACAGAACACCAGCAGCAATTGCAGGACACTACAATTACATACCACAGTAATGAGTCAGGTCAAAATTCTGCTTCAGAGGTCTAAAAGGCATCTCACACAGATCATGGCAGTCAAACTCATTCTCTTCCCCAAATTTGTAGTAGCACAATAAGTCTTCAAGACCATGTTCATCATTACTCTTCACTGTCTGCCTCCACTCTAGAGGGGCAGGAAAGACACCCAAAATTGTGTCCACACGTGCTTCAGATGTTTTCACATCCAGTTGTGTGGGATAACTAAAAACCAGGACGTGGTTGGTACAAGCAGTAAGACTATTATACATGACATATGTACATTGTGCCAGTAAAGTGTTTTGTTTTGGAATACACTTAAGGACAGAGTCCACACAGCATTTTTGTCAGTAAATCCCCACTATAATACAACCAGGAGTGTTATCCCTATAGTTCAGGTGAACAGAGAAACAGGAAAGTATACCCATCTAGTCTTTCAAGGTCATGCAATACAGCAGTATATGGAAAAGAAACCAGCTCTCTTAATTCTTATTTCAGTGCTTTGTTTGCAGGCTCTAAAAGGGAATTAATGAAGTTTTTTAATCCTCATTGCTTTTGCAGAAAGGGATGGTTTTGAGAAGGGAGCTTAATTGGTAGGAAGATTCAAGGTAATCCTACTGACCTAAACTTGGTGAATATTTGGCTTCTCTCCTTTCAAAGACTTTCTGCTCCATGTGTCTTGGATTCTTCACAGCAGTCCAGGTGTGGCCTCACCTGTGATGAGTAGAGGGGAAGGATCACATCCCTTAATTTTGCCTAATGATGCCCAGGGCACCATTAGCCTTTATTGCAACAAGGCTCATTGCTCATGTTTTTCTTGGTCTCCACTGGGACATGCCAGGCCCTTTTCTGCGAAGCTGCTTTGCAGGTGGGCCATGCCCAGCATGAGGGTTGTTCCTGTCCAGGGGCAGGAATTTGCTCTTCCCATGGCTGAACTTCCTGAGGTTCCTGTCAGCCCATTTCTCTTGGATGTTAAGGTTCCCCTACATGGCAGCACAACCCTCCAGTGGATCAGCCACCCCTCTGAGTTTTGGTTAATCAGCTGACTTGCTGAGTGCACTCACTCCCCACACTGCTTCACCATCCAGATCCTTAATGAAGATGGTAAATAGGATTGGATTCAGTATTGTCCCTTGGGATGTAACTAGCACTGCTCGTTATAGGCCATCATCTAGACTTCATGCCACTCTGTCCTGTGTTCATGTCTGTATTGCTTTTCATACTTGCCTATAAACTTCATACTAACAAGAAAGACTAAAGAAGGGAAAAGGGATGAGAGAAAAAAAAACATCTCCCATACAGAAATTGAACGTGATAATTTTATTCTCTATTGCATTGTGTTTGTTATCTGCTAGACATTGCTCAATATTTCCATTTGGTCCTTGCCTTCTCTCTCCCTTTCTTGACCTGGTCTTGAAAAAGAGATCTATCTGAAGGAATGCTACCTCCAGGATCCTTGGACATCAGCATAGGTAGGCAAAAATCAGGAGAAACTTTTACATACTATATTTTAGAGTAAGGGCCAGTCTAGCCCAACCCAGTACTAAAGATATAATTGGGATAACTTAGCTCATAAGGGTCTCATCTGAGCTTGAGGACCAAGACCCTGATGCTTGTTCTTACACACAACATTGCCTTTCTACAGCCTTTTATCTGGCTGAACTTTGCAAAACCATCCTATCTGGTAGGAAATGCAGGGAATAATAGTAAGCCTCTAATGGCTTGGTTTCAGAAATCTTGATCCTACTGTATATGCAATCAACACAAATGTGACTACCTGCTATCATCCTAAGTGTGCCTTTTTTTTCCCTAAATACATAACCAGAACAAATATTCATCTCCTGCAGAAATGTTTAATGCTGACATGACATGGATTTATGGGAGCAGAGCCAGAAATGTGTTCTGCCCAGCTCTAGTTAATATTCTCAATATCTAAGATTCTGAATGTCATCCCAATTATAATTTAGACCACTGAGAGGGTTACATATCCCTGCATTTTTCTTCCTGCATCTCTGCCAGTCATCTTCAGCAAGCAAAATCAAATCTTTCCATGTAAGAGTTGTAACATATTACATCCACTTTGCATAATTTACTATAAAAGATGTATAGCAATGGAAAATAAAAAGTCCAATGATGGCATGATCCAAAACCTCTCCAAAACTTAGAGTACAAACTGATTTTAAAATATTTCCTTTGTCTTTGAAGAACTTTAAACCTTTCTCAATGAAAGAGAAATTATCTCTTCTAATGGGATAATCTGACATTTTGGATGCACAAGCCATGGAATCTTCCTTATAAATTGAATTGAAATGTTACTTGCATGATAAGTTTACATTGAAAGAGTATGTATGGTGCAGTTACCCAAACCAGCTCTAAACAAATTATCCTGGGTACCAGCTGCTGTGTAACTCTGTTAGCCAAGAAGTCCATCAAGGCTAATGAGTTCTGCTGAGAGGCAGCCAGCATTAACTTAGGTAAAGTGTCTTGTTGCCATGGCAATCTCTTGCTCCTAATTTGATTATTTGACTATTGTAGTGATTTTCAGCAGCTAAATATCTGTAGCATATACTTTGAATATTGTTTGCATGTAGGTATTTAGCATTTGGAATTAAATAATTCAGAATAAAATTTAACTCTAGTCTGTGCATTTACACTTATGGGGTACAATGAACAGAATCTATTTCGTATTAACAGCAGTTTATCTCAGTGAAGATAATTGTACTTCATGTGAAGGGAAGTATGGAACCTGAACTTATGAGAATATTATTGAAGATAATGTGGAATTCTCTGGCAAACTCACAGTTTCCATAAAAACACTTCCTAATATATTTCCTAATGAGAGGCTATAAATTTTTTTGCAGGGGAAGGGTGAGGTAAAGCCTTTCTCATTGTAAGATTTAGTCTGGCATAGAATTGAGAATAGTATGCCATACATAACCTATAAAAAATGTATGTTTTAAATGTGCTGTATACACCTTGGGGACACGGTAAAAAGCCAAGTTTTCCACTGGGTGTTCATGGATACCTGGTGGGGGTATCATAAGTGTGCTGCAGACCTTCTAGGCAATTCTTTGGGCTTCTCTGTGGCTTGGTGTAACATACCTGTCCCAGCTTTTTATCCCGATTGAATGGCAAAAGCTACATCTGTACCAAAGCAGAAATGTCTTTTTGGAGCTTCAACTAAAAGTAAAATCCAGGTGGTCCTATAACCTTGAAGGTCCCAAATGAAAATAATTTAGGAAAAGCTTAGTGGAGGTTTATACATAACATTTTTAAAATGTTATGTATGAAATAACATTTTTAAAAAGAAGAGCCTTTTAACTATATATGTTCTACAGTAATTTTCTTGGTATTTGATTTCTCTGACTTTAAAGCTATTGGCAAATGTTTTGTGGATCAGCAGGAAGGAAGCATGCATATGGAAAATGATTTGTCCTGGGGCTGCTCTGTTCTATAGATTCTTATTGAGTATATAGATCTAACCTACAAATTCTCATAGAAAATGTCATTGAAAATAGAAGTGATTAAACAAAGGACATTTTTGTAATATTCTTTTCTCTTACAGACACTCATTAGAAATTTTAAAAACCCACCTTCTTATAACAGAATATATATTCTTCTCAGTAACAGGAAAGGAAGAATTAGGCCATGAGAAATATTATTTCTGATTAGGTGCACTGAGATATTGCAGTGACAGTGGTCCATCAGGAGCCCCACTAGATATAACTGCATAGTTAAAGACTGACAGACTTCTCTTCCAGATCAGTAAACCCCCACATTTGCAAAATGTTTGGCCTTATGAAAAAATCTAAAACTGTATGGGTGTTACATGCAGAAACATAAAACTCCATGACTTCTCTGCCTTAAAACAAAAAAATCCACTTATACCTAAAGGCAAAACCCCATTGGCATGCGTTTGAAATTGAGTGCTGAAAATCACCAGTCTTTTGGAAAATGCAATTATGTGCATCGAAAGTGTGTGGGTGTAAGATCTTGAGAGACAGAGCCACATGGCATGGCTGTTTGCAAGTCCCCCAAGCTTTTTCCATTTGAATTCCTTTACTTCCCAGAAACTATTCTCCAGAATAAGTGGCACCTCCTCTTGGCATTTCCAATTTGTCATGTTAAAAACATAACCAATATTAACATTTTTTGCCCAATATTCAGAGGATTAGAGTTACATTAGCTTTTTATCCAGGACAGTGTGCTGAATAAAAGCTTTTTGCACTGTAGTTTTCATAACTTTATCGCATTAAACTCTGGTGTAATAGTAGAATTCTCTTTCTGAACTCAAGCAATTTATGTGTATGAAATGTTGAGAGTAGATTAATAATTTTTGGGAAAGGGACCATAATAACCAGTCATTCAGCTTTGTGAACTCTCAAATAGCACAAGCTGCAGAGCACCCATGCAGCCCTTTGTCAGCTTAACAAAGTTAAGCTAAAGCATACTTTTCAAAAAGGTGTATTCTAATAGGTTGAAGATTTTGAGTGTGAAATATGCCACACAACCCTTTATAATGTCTTCCATTGCAGGATTATGGTCTCCTTTCCCTGTTAAACATCACTGCAATGGAATTCCTATTATGCACATTGTTGCTCTCTGGGATAAGAATACATTATTGAAAAATCAGAAAAAATCAAACTATTTCTCATTTTTGCATAAGCAGTTCTTCAAATTCGGCACAATTTTATTACTTCTGGTGGTATGGTAGTGATAGCCACATCATAAATATCCAGAGATTGTTCCCAAGGTGCATCCAGCTTTTGTACGTAGAAAGTCAGCACAGGCCAAGCCGGCTCTGCTGAGTGAATGGAGCTAACAGGAGCAGCACTGGCCATGGCACAAGCTGTGTCCAGGCTTTCCCATTACTGGGAACACACATCCTGGGGCTCTGGGCCATCCCTCTGCTGGATGCCAGCCCAGACACAAGCCTGTGCCACTTTATCTCACCTCTGTTGCAGCACATGCTGCTTGGGTGATGGCAAAGGGGTGTGGGGCCAGGAGAAAAGTCAGTGGTGAGACAGGTTCAGAGCACAGACAGTGAAGAGCTCTCTAGTAAAGATGAGGAAAAGGCAGAAATGCTTAATGCCTTCTTCTCCTCAGTCTTTAGTCTTGTCCTCAAGACAGCTGTCCTCAGGGGTTGGTAGGTGGTGCCAGGGAGCAGAATAGTCCTCTTGTTATCGAAGAAGAGGAATTCAGAGAACTGCTGGGACACTTGGATATTTATAAATCAGTGGGACCAGATGGGATCCATCCTAGGGTAATGAGGGATCTGGCAGATGAGCTTGCAAAGCCACTCTCCATCATTTACCAAGAGTCATGGCTGACTGGTGAGGTTCCAGATGAGTGGAAACTGGCCAATGTGACACCTGTTTACAAAAAAGATAGGAAGGAGGATCCTGGTAATTACAGGGCAGTCAGCCTGACCTCAGGACCAGGTAAGACAATGGAGCAGTTCATAATGAGTGCTATCACACAGCACTTACAGGATGGTCAGGGTATCAGACCCCGTCAGCATGGGTTTACAAAGGGTAGGTCGTGTCTGACCAACTTCGTCTCCTTCTATGACCCAGTGACCCACCTGGTGGATGCAGGAAAGGCTGTGGATGTTGTGTACCTGGACTTCAGCAAGGCCTTTGACACTGTCTCCCACAGCACACTCCTGGAAAAGCTGCAGCCCAGGCTGGGACAGGAGCACTCTATGCTGGGTTCAGAACTGGCTGGATGGCCGGGCCCAGAGAGTGATGGTGAACAGTGCTGCACCCATCTGGGGCCAGGCACCAGTGGTGTCCCTCAGGGGCCTGTGATGGGACCAGTTCTATTTAATATTTTTATAGACTATATGGATGAGGGCATTGAGTCCTTCATTAGCAAATTTGCAGATGACAGTAAGCTGGGAGTTTGTGTTGATCTATTGGAAGGAAGGAGGGCCCTGCAGAGAGACTTATATTGGTTAGATAGATGGGCAGAGTCCAAGAGCATGAAGTTTAATAAGTCTAAGTGCCAAGTTCTACATTTTGGCCATAAAAGTCCCCTACAATGTTACAAGCTGGGGACAGTGTGGCTGGACAGTGCTCAGGCAGAAAGGGACCTGGGGGTGCTGGTGACAGCTGAACATGAGCCAGCAGTGTGCCCTGGTGGCCAAGAAGGCCAAGGGCATGCTGACCTACATTAGGAATGGTGTGGCCAGCAGGAGCAGGGAGGTCATTCTTCCCCTGTACTCAGCACTCGTGAGGCCACACCTTGAGAGCTGTGTCCAGCTCTGGGGCCCTCAGTTTAGGAAGGATGTTGAGATGCTTGAACATGTCCAGAGGAGGGCAACAAGGCTGGTGAGGGGCTTAGAACACAAGCCCTACGAGGAACGTTTGAAGGAGCTGGAGTTGTTTAGCCTGGAGAAGAGAAGGCTTAGAGGTGACCTTATTGCTCTCTACAACTTCTTGAGGGGAGGTTGTAGACAGGTGGGGTCGGTCTCTTCCACCGGGCAACAACTGACAGAACCAGAGGACACAGTCTCAAGCTAGGTCAGAGAAGGTATAGGTTGGATATTAGGAAAAAATTTTCACCGAAAGAACAATAAAGTACTGGAATGCTCTTCCCAGAGAGGTGGTAGAATCACCATCTCTGGATGTGTTTAATAAAAGGCTGGACATGGCACTTGGTGCTGTAGACTAGGTTCTGAGTTGAGGTGTTGGGTCATAGGTTGGACTTGATGATCTTAGAGGTCTCTTCCAACCTCATTATTCTGTGATTTTGTGATTCTGTGATTCTTACCCTGGGAGCTTTGCTGACTGCAGGTGTCAGTGTAGCTGAAATAACCAGCACCACTGACTGGGGGGAGAGCTGGGAAGTGACCAGTTTCTTCTCTCCTGTTCCTCTCATTTGCTTGCCATTGCTTACTTATCTTTCTTCTGGTGAGGGAAAATCATGGACTGGTGAATGGGCTTCCTCTTACTGGGCTGTCGGGAGAGCTGACTGCTCAAGTGGGCAGTGGGATGCAATGCTGCCAATGCTGCCCCTAAGGCTGGACTTTGAGCCATGTTAAATATCCTGAATATTGTAGGAGTTCTTGCTGTTGTGTTTAAAACTGATTTTTGCCCCACTCTGATGCCCACTACTAAACATATCTGCCTAACTCTGAACATGCTGCATGCCACAATCACACTTTATTTTTTCTTTCATGGCAAAATGAGTTAGTGTCATGATCTGAAGCAGAAAGATCTGTGCCATTTGCACAAGCAGATTTTTATTTCCACATTGAATGGAAGGAAAATTAGGTCCAATGTGTTGGTTATATTAGCTGTTGTGAATGTAAGGAATGTTTGATGGGAATTTGATAATTAAAAGGATTTCAAGGGCCTGTCAACAAAACATCAGCTCCATAATGGAGCCACTTGAGCAGAGAGTGCTCGCAAATATATGATGAAGCTGAGAGTTTAGAACATGGTAGAAATTACTGTACATTAAAACAAAGTAGTCAATAAAAATGCAAACACTCTGAAGTGTTTTAATATGACTATACTAAATCACCCTCAAACAGCATTCAGCAACACATGCCACAGGGATTCAGGGCTGCATATCCAAACTCTTCTGTTCCTCACCTTTTCTTAAGAAGGCTTAATCTTTGCTGAAAGATTCAGATTTGTCACTCTCTAACTCCTTCTATATGTTCTTTTAAATTACTCCAAAGAAGCCTTGTATATTTAGGCCTTATTGACATGAATAAGTCATTTGGAATCATCTGCAATCTATGGAGCTGGAAGCAAGTTTGACCCCATGGAGGTCATTAAGATTAAAATGCTGAATGGGGCTACAGAGCTAAGTCACTGTGCATTCAGCTAAATGCACACAACCTTCTTGTCAAGGAGTTAAATATGTATTGCACAGATAACCTTGGGATTTTTATTTTGGGTGGGGATTTAAACAAAATATTTTGCATTTTGAACAGTTGCCAGACTCTTCTCCTCAAAACAGGGTAAGCTTTTTTGGCTTTGCCTATAGACTCTTTGACAGCAGGGTTTGGTTTTTTAATTTCTTTTTTTCACTGAAGCCAAAAATCTGATCAATTTATGATCTTTAGCAACAAGAGTCTATGGACAGAAGTTTCTCCTAATTTCTCTAGTAACACTGCTAGGTGGCAAAATGTACATGTACAAATATTTCCCCATCATTCTGCTGCACACAAAAGCATTAATTGTCTAATAATGCAGCACAAATATGGACACCAGTTTTGTCAGAAACGTTCTCACCATTTTTTTCTTTATTTGCTGCGGGCTCTTGTTAGCACCTGGAGGTGAGTTGCTCCAACACATCGAGCCCCAGCAGTCGTGCCGAGCAGAGAGATGAGTCAGTCCAGCCCTGAAAGCTCCTGCAGGGTGACCATACCTGCTCACAGCCACCACTGCTGCTAAGAGCAGAAAATGAGCTACAAAATGCACAGGACAGGTTTTCATGCCAGCCTGTGCAGGGTTTTGGCACCTGTCTCAGCCTTTAGGGCAGTATTTTTCAAACTAATAGCTGAAAAGTAATCTACAAAGGACTGAAACATTTAAATGCTTCACCCCCACTCTTATTCCCATGCTTTCCAGAAGGAGGCAAACACTAAGTTGGAAAAAACAGAAGTAACCAATTCACCTTCAGTGTTTCAGCTGTTAAATGATCGACAGTGTTGTTGTAAAAGATGAACACTGGGGTTTTTCAGACTTCTTTTCCTTTAGAAATAACAAATGATTTTTAGGATTTAAAGAAGTTTAAAGATTAAATCATATTATCTGGGAAATGTATCTCTAGAGCAAGAATTTGTCAACCTGATTTGACTAAATATTTTCGAAATATCTCAAAAGTAAAATCCACTACCCTCAGCACTTTCTGATGGCACCCGGTGCACTGAACACATTACTGTATTTCAGGTGAAGCTACAGCCCATTCAGTCTGATGTTGCAGGATCAGTCATACACTCTAAAGACTTACCACAGCTCCTCTTTTGCTGATGTAGCTTTTCAAGATCATATTTTTCATAATCAATGAAACACCAATTTTTATCTCCATCAGCTTTCCCAAGCAGCCAGAATCTCCCTGCTTCCATTTTGAGTGGTTCTTCAGGTTGTGCATACAAGTATTTGTATTTTCAGCACTTACAGCATTCAGAGCTTCTGTTGCAATGGGTATGAGTCATGTATCTCAAAATCTTTTGTCTGGGACTCTAGCCAAACAAGATCTTTATTTTTCTTCTTGCTTTCTTTTATTTTTTTTCGTGTGCCTCTGTAAAAAGGCATGTCACTATCTGAAAGGGAAATACCTTAAGCTTGAAACTTTGCCCTCAGGTGAAGCTGTTCCACTGTTGAAAGGTCTTGTGTTTTTAAATGTTTAAATAATAGATTAACTGATGACCTGCACATTTCTTAGAAACAGAATGAAAAATTTGGGTGATTTAAGGTGATTCTGGAAGTTACAGAGGCTGAAATGCCTCTCAAATACAGAGGATGACAGAAGAGCGGGGGCAGGTAAGGACAGTGCTTCATCATAACAGAGCAGATCACCTTACTTGCATGCTGTTGAAAAACACTGTCTGAAAAAAAAGAGGAAATTCCAATTTTGTTTTGGAATAGTATGTCTGAAACCCAGAAGTTATTATTTATCTCATATTGCTAACAAATATAATGGTGATTCCCCTGCAGCCATGATAATAAAGTCTCTGAAAAATATCAATTGTTCAGAAAAGACAATTTGAGGAAGTGCAAGAGCAAGACAGAAGATTAATTAGAATTGCTATGCAAAAAAAAAAAAATCACACCTAATAATCCTGAATTTTTTTTTCAATATAAGGTCTTATATCCATCATCTCATTATAATGGGAAGCCATGTGAAAGGGGAATTTTCAGGTTTGTGAATAACAGATAGGTCTTCTCCACATTGCTTAATAAAAAAGGTTTTTCTTTTCTATGATTTGTTTCTCTATTTATGTTGTGTCATTAATGGTTCATTTGAAAGGAAGATGAGAAGCCGAGCTTTCAACCCTTAAAGAACATGTTTAGTTGTTAATAACATTCAGACTTTATTTAACAGTACACAAAGAAGGGTACAGACAGAAATCATGCTGGGCAAATTAATATATTCCCATTAGGAACTGAGGAGATCTAGGCTGGATATATATCTTCTTTCTGGTGGGTCCAGACTTTTTGAAGGCAATCAAAATTCTGTTTGAACTTCAACACAAGAAAGCTTGAAGTATTAGCTGCGAGGAACGTTTACTAACATTGACATATAGATGTGAATTTTTTCTTCAGTTCTCATACTACATCTACAATTAGGAAAGGACCTATTTTAGGTTATTCTTGTCAACATGATATTATTAAAAACATGAATCTCTGAATAAATTTTGGAAGCATTACCGATTATACTTGGTAATTTGCCAGAAAAGGAACTTTGTGTTTCAGTGTTTGAATTAAGTTCAACACACATACAAAGTGTTAGTATATCCTATACTTACAAAAGATAGACTGCAAGTAAAAATAAAATTGGTATGATAAAGCAATTTTGTAATTATGGAAAACTGCTACAGATACTGTTTTATTGAAATATGTCACTTCACTGTGAGGCTTGACGTATATTAAGCTTTTTCCATCCATACTGTAATTTCAAATCATCTCTAGCAATGATAGATGTCAGCTGGGGAAAGACTGAGATCCAGAAGTTCTCTGCAGCAATGCAGTGTGGTGATAAACACAGTTGTAACAAATGTGAAAGAGCTGCTCAGGAAAGCAGCACTTTGCAGATAATAATTTTAATTCAGATACATGCAGCTAATAGTAAATGGGCATCATCTCAGCCTGCCAGTAAGTCAGGCTGAGAGGTTCAGCTTGAGCATGGGTCACAGTCCTGCTGCATGCCAGATGTACATGAGCCATGAAATGTGCCAGTGGCTAAAAGGCAAAATTGAAGCTAGTCCAGTATCTAAGGAGATGGGATCTAATTGCATACAGAGGTTTGGAGGAAGAAGAGATGTCAGCTAGGGAAACAGCTTGTTGACTGTTTTAGCTGCACTCCATTTCCAAAGCTGAGGTGTCTCTCTCAGAAGTGTGGGGCAAATGTCAACAAAAAACCCATCACCATAATATCCCAGCACAGCAAAACAGTTTCCTTCCTTTCCCCAAGTTTCCTTCACAGAAATGGCTGAAGTAGCTTCCCAGGAAGTAAATAAAAAACTGATGAAGTGTAATTTGAATTTTATTGTCTACCTTGAGAGGAAAATGGAACAACATGTGACAGGTACGCATTTTTTACCCTAATCACACTGGAAGATTGGAAGATGCTATGCTCTGATGTTCATATGAGTAGGGGAAAGGTGTGATTTTTTTTTTTTAATTTTTTTTTAGTAGAAAGGATGCCTATTTTTGCCTCTTTTTCCTTTAAGTTCTGGTTACCAGATCTGAAAATTTAAGCAGGAAATCAGAATGGGGCTCAGTCCATCCTCACAAGTACAAGACTGTGCCATTCAGGTTGTCTCCTTGTTACACAGGGGCAAGTCTTGCTCTCAATGATGAGAAAAGCGTTCCACTGAAAATGTAATGTCAAACTGCTATGAGTAATCAGATTAATCAGTGCTGGAGGCACTCAAGTCAAAGAAAAGGAAGCAGTTTACATGGAGAGGCTTTTCACGAAAGTGCATGCATTCCTTTTTATCTGCATGTTTATGGATGGAGTCATGTATTCATAATGCCATGCCAGATGTAGGGAAAAAAAAATCCATTCTGTTAGTTGTAACTAGCCCAGAGCAAGGAGGATAGAAGTGGAGGAATGGAAGAGAGAGCATGTCTCCTGCTTCCCAGACAAAGTTGCCCATAAACTAGGTAACTGATATGCCACTCTTGCATCTTAACCAGCAATGACTTACTCCTTGTCCTCTGTTCACTTGAGAAATTATATTATTAGATCAATTCTCAAATATATTACACCTGATTCTATTGTTGCTGTCTCATGCTGGACTCTCCCTTTCCCAAACACCCACCACCAGCTGTAGACCTTAAAGGAAATCGGTCTTGGAATACATCCAAGAATGTATTACTCGTGTCATAAGGATAGATATAATGTTAGATCAAATAACTAAATTTAGATATGGTATTGTTGTAGGTAGTGGTCCAAGGTGACCATAGTACATTATGGCCATCAAATAAAATACAGATGCCTATAAGAGGCTAAATTCTTGCTCATAGATATAAATCACTATGAATTCTCAGTCCTTTTGCTCAGGTTCCTCCTAAAATCACTCTCTGAATAAGTGAAGTCTTCATATGTTGGGGAAAGCAGTTTTGGCAAAACTGATGTTGTAAAGGTGTGTGACTTCAAGCTGACTGTCTGAATGAAAAAGTTTATGTGAAAATACAGGGACTGGAGTTTTTTGACAGAGTTCAATTTCACTATAAAGTTAGCAAGCACCTTTGGGCTGTACTTTACTGAGAGGATAAACCTATGATCTTCTGCTTATGTTGAATCAATTGTTCACTTCAGTTTGAAAAGATAAAAATGTGACTTGTTTTTACACCATGTGTGAAACATAGTTTAAGATACTGATGAATGCAAGATTACCATTCTCTAGAAATCCACAATCACTTTAAACTTTCAGTGTTGTGTGTTCAGGAGACATATAATAGCTGTTATTTAAGAAAATGCTAGAACTTCAGGCACAGATTTCCTAAATTAATGTTATCCTGACGATACTGACAGGGAGACTTCATATACTGATTTGGTAGGTAATAATAACCTGAAAGAGAGCTCCTCCAAGGTAGTGTAGGCTCAAATTATATCACTAGAAATGAGGGGAAGGATATGGGTCTTGCCTTTAAACTCAGAAAACAATCTCATAAAGTGTGAGCACCAAAGAAACAGCAACTGACTCCCTCTGACAACAAGATTTGCAATATAAATGCAATTCATAGCAGCATTTGCAGTTTTACTGCATTTAAATATACCTGCTGTCTTGAAACACTGAGTATTGCTGTGAATTTATCATCTGATTGCAGAGCTTCATCTCTAACTCCTGCAAAACTGAGAACTAAATGTCTTAAAGAATTTGAATTCTTCAAACAATCTTCTATTTCACATTTTATCTTTGCATTCCCACAGAAAAGTAACAGATTTTTATTACTGTAGAATGTGTAAAAAACAAGAGTGTGTTTGTGTGTATGCAGTAGTGTATGAAAACATGTATTGGTATCAGGAGAATAGAGCCCCAAAGCTGATTGAGCCTAAATTGAGCCTAAACTCTGTCCTCCAAAACTACTGAATTGTTAGTTCTGCTTTCTCTGAAAGACTCCTGAGAGGATGATCCACCACCTAAGAGCTGTGCCTCATGTGAATGTTTCTCTTGAGGTTTCATCTGTACTCAGGATGGGAGATGGGGATGAAGAGGGGAAGAGGGGAGACTGGCAACCACAGCAAACAGCTGTCTGAGTGATGGGATGTTAATGCCTTTCAGGCTATGGCTTCTAAGAATGGAACAATTTGATTTCAAAAGCAGAATATTCTGATGAAATGGATAATTACCCTGCCTCACAGAAAGCTTTTAAACTGGTTCTGAAAATAAGCACCAAATACTTTTAGTTAACTAGTGAGGCACCAGCTTTCAATCTTACTTTAGGACTTTTTTGATTGTGTCTGTCTGATGACTGGACTAAGCAATGACTAACTCAGGAGTAACTCACTGATTTTGATAGCTGTCTGTTTTAATCCTCACTTAGGGCTCAGATGTGTGGTTTAGCTCAGCACAACAGGCTGCCCTGCATCATGAGTGCCCTGTTTACACTTTTAGTCAACAGGAATCAAAAATGCCACAAAATTAATCTCACCATCTTTTGTCACCACATTTCTCTCTACCAGGTTCTTTTCAAATCTGAGTGTAAATCAACAGTCCAAGAGCTAGATCCCATAAAGTATTTATCCAATACATGCTAGTAGAGATCTTTTTAGTGTAGTGTCCAGAAACTTAAATTGTTGTTCTCTCTACAGTTCATGAGGGAAGTAACAACTGGACTTCTGAAAAGCAGCTGTGTTAAAGATGGAACAGTCTGTGCCAGACTGGCACTTCTGTTTCCTTGTAATAGTTAGTCATTCAGATACTAACCAAACAAAAGCATCTTGAATGCTTTACCTCTTTCTCATTACCATGGAAAAGTCATAATACAATGCCAGCTTCTTACAAGAAGAATTGGATTGCCAGATTGATAGTGCATTAGTAAAATAAAAAATCAAACCCATCACATTGCAGAGAACAGATGTAATTTCTGGGTAAAATGTTCAAAATGTAGGTAGAAAGCTGGGACTTAATCTTTGAGCTTCTGTCTGGGGGAAATAACAGAAAAATAAACTCTTGCACTTTTATCAGACCTCCCTTACCATCTCAAGTGAAGACCTCCTTTAATAGAGTGGGTGCACATGCAAGATTCCAGTTCTATATGAAAATACCTGATCTGTGGCAAGGATTCAGATGTGTAAAGTGATCAAATTTAAATAAAATCACAGAGCACATATGACTAAAAAGATAAACAAACTGTAGCTCATTTTTCTCTTCTGAGACAATGCTATTAGCTGAATTAATCTTGAATTGTTATAATATGAAGTGAGGAAAAAACAAGCACAGACCGTCCCAATATATGGAAGTAAACTGTAAAGTACAACCAAACAAAATCTACCCCTGTTATGGTCTGGTCAAATGTCTTCTTTGATAATGGGTGCCTAACCTTCTATTCAGCATACCCAGAAATATTTGTCTATGATTTACCATAAACTTAGTGCAAGTTCTGGAAACATCCATGTGTCAGTGTGCTTGGATAAATGCTGTCTCCTGACAACCCTATGCAGATTCTTTAATGCATGAGAAACAAAGAAACACAGACAAACATTTAATGCTTACTTGCTCATGGAAATGAGGGAGATTCTGTTTTCCTTTTTTAATCAATATATAAAAGAAAGCAGACATTCTGTCACCTTATCACCTCTGATTCTGTAGAGAACAATAAATGGAGAAAGATTTCAAGTAAACAGACATCAGTTGTTGGTGTGAGTCATCCTGATGAATAATGGTGATAATGAGAATGGTATACCATGTATCTAACATAAAATCTCTATTTCTGAAATAGTTTGTTATTCTGCTTTAATTTTTTTTTTAATCTTCTCTTTATTTAAATGGGGCATACAATGGCTGCATCATAAAATCCTTTGTGTAGCTGTTATAGAAAAGGTGTACAGAAGGCAAAATTTTAGAAAAAAATGCAGTACTTTAAAAATTATCCTGATGCAAAACCATCTTAAGGAATTACAACCTTACCCTGGTTTTTCTGGGCTTTGAATGAAGGCAGTATAGAGTTCTATTAAAAAAAAAAGCTTTTTTTCGCATTTAAAAATTGAATGGAAAATTGTGCAAAATGTTTTTGTGCTGGAGTAGTAAATAAGAGGACTTCCTAACTGGTAAAATAGGTTCCTTTCTCTTCTGAAAGCCCTATTTTTGCTATGAAAGTGATTACCTGACAAAAATAGTAGTGGAAGACAATACCAGAAATGAATTCTGCTACTTATCATGTAGTTTAGTGTACTCTAGACTGTTCTGGTACAGGCAGTTTAGACAAGAGAGAGACTTAAAACAACAGGATTGTAGATGGTCTCATGCAAACATGCACTGCATTCCTTCCTCTTCCCCTTCCTCTTCCCCTTCCTCTTTGTCTTCATGTGCCAAGTTGGTAATATGTCCCCAGACCTGTTCAGGAGTAAAAAGGAAGACATAACTGCTGTTAAAAAAGAAATGCCACTGGTTATCTAGTTATGTCTTTTGGCTTAAGTGTTCACCAGTGAAATAAGGTTGGTTTTTTTTCTTTCCCAAGGCAAAGATTACAGTCTCCAAAAGAATTCATGGGGGGCATTAAAATCCTTCTGGCTTGACAGAATATCCTCTCAGGAGAGGTTGCAAGCAGGCAATAACACAATAAAAAAAGTTGGACATAGAGAGGTGTTTTTATTTTGCCTGTTATTTACAGGAGAAAAAGGAAGAAGTTAAAGCTGTTTAGGGAAGGGTTTCTCTTCTTTTCAAATAAGGAGTGCTATAGCAAAATTCTTGCAGCATAAAATAGAAATCATCAGTGGTTGTTAGTTGTCACAATAGTAAATTTATACACAAGAGAAACAGGGGAAAAAGATTGGTTAATAACCATATCCCTTTGAAATTCTCCTGACCCAAAGATAGCAATGTGTAAAATCATTTGTTGCTACAGTAAATGTCAGTTTGGTACTAGTAAGCATTTAATCAGCTTTCTGCTTGATACATTTAATATTACTTCAGTGTTTTCCTTGAGAAAGTAACACATCGCCTGGTGAAGTGATGATGAATTCAGGAGAGCACAAGTGCCAGTCACAAAGAATCAGGTCTGTTTAGTGCCCACATTAGCTCAGCTCCCATGAATAATTCTCTGTCTTGCAGAAGGTGTCAAGTAAAGCCATTAACTATCCTCAGCAGCTATGGATAACTTCCAGCAAACCACAGAAACCGATAAATACAGGTAGAATACTTTGATATGTTCAGTCTAACTTTCTCGTATTTCCTAGAGTTATTCATTTATGGAAACAAAGTTCTCTCTAAATTCTAAATCAGAACTGTGTGTCTTACTGCCTCATTTTCTATTTCCTAATTTCAGGTTGCATAATTCACCAGTCATGCCTGGACATCTCTCCACAGATCATCGGAGGACACGGAACATGCTGCAAGAAGAGTGGCTCCCTCCATGGTCAAAGTGGCACAGCTGGTTGGTACAAGCTCAAACAGACCCAATATGTGCCACCCCTATTTCAGAGGCGGATTAACCAGGAGATGTGATGATGTGACCCAAGGTCACAGTAGAAATTGGTGCTGGAGTCAGCAGCAGAGTGAAATTTCCTGGCTGTCATCTCCGTGCTGTCCTCTCGCATCACTGGTTGCTCAGGTCATCCAGACCTGCAACCTGACAGTGTCCCTTGCACTAAATAAATAAGATAAAAGCAAAACTGTGACAGTGGCAAAGCCAAAGACTCCAAAGTGATGAAATGCCACAACAAAGGTGGTCTTTGCCAGCAGAATTAGATATCTTATTGGTGGGTGCACATAGGTGTGCTACCCACACATCTATACACCCATAAGTATGCTTATATTTATGCTGTAGTTCTGTCTTCAATTGCAATGTAACATAAAATTTTTGACAGAATTCCCTAATTATAGAATTATTACAAATCCATATGGTGGAGACAGAAAACGACTCATCCCTGTGGCCTCATGTTTATGTTGCAGGGGTCACTCCAGTGCTAGAAGGTTATCTACTGCTACCTTGAGTAAGAAGCACTTAATTACTCTTAACAGGGTGTAAAGGAGATGGGTGAATTAAATTATTTTCTTTTTTTAAAGACATCAATCTCTAACTGCATTGTCGTAGATACAGCTGGGGAGTTTGAGAAATGTACTAGTGAAATTGATTACTCAGACATGTGTGATTATGATTCATCTGGAAGCTTGGAAAAGAAAAGATGCGTAAGTTCTTCCTCAGCCCCATCAATTCTTTCTTTATTACTTTATTTGAAACAAAACTTGGACAACACAAAAAATAATTTGATTTTATGATAGCCATAGGAAGAAGAAAAGATTTTTTTTATACCTACCCATGGCGGAACCACAGGCTAAAGATCAGTTTGAAACAATGGTTTTCCTCACTTCATTTGCTAACCATTTCAAAGGCATTACATTCTCATTTCTTTCAGGCAATCATAGATTTTGGGGCTGGAAAATTTGTTCTCCTACTAAAGCAACAGGCCAGATACTCTTGACATCTTTTGTCTGGCAGCATCTAGTTATTCAGTACTCCAAGGAAAGTTGAAAAGGGGGTTGTGCAATTGATAAACAATTCACCCTTGAGAGTTTCAGAAGATTTGTCCCTGGCTTGTGGGATGGCACATCAAGGCAGCAATACTGGCAAAGCAGTAGTGTTTTGTTTCGTCCTTAGTAAGAGTTCTGGATGTTTCCATGATGAATAAACACATCAGTTTCTCTTTAAAATACTAATAATCTTGAAACATTCTAAATGCCTTCTTCTTAGGTGTTGTCATAGCTGACATATGAAAAGCATTTCCAGGCTATCCAGCCTTGTAAATAATTTTCTCCCCTTCTCCCCAGGCCTTAGCTCTTTTGTGACTCAGACTCCAGCTATGTGTGTTCCCACGTGCTAGCATGACCTGGATTATGACTACATGAAGCTCTTGCTCCTAGTTTGTTGTTTTACCTGTTAACTGTGTGTTCATGCTTGACAGCAGGTCCCATTGCAAAGTGTCAGTGGCTCTAGGGAGGTGTAGTGAGCAATGCAATGAGTAGGCAGTCTGCTTACACTTGTTGTTTTTTGTTTTGTTTTGTTTCAGGGCAAAATCACTTCTGGTAAAAAATACCTGTATAAAACCAAAATATATCACTCCCATTTTTAAGGCACCTGTCCACCCTCTGGATGGGGACTTTGGAAAGACCAGCATCCTCTGTGTCTTCCCACAGGGCCTCCCTCTACCAGCTTGTCTCCTTGCTATGGCTTTTGATCTACCCTGGACATTCCTAAGACATTCAGCACCATTTAATGGAGATTAAGATGTTTTTAATTGTTTAGAATCGCTTTGACCTTCTGCCTCAGCTGAGATCCTGGAACTGTGCCATTGCATTTCAAGCAGGAGGGGTGGCTTAGGGCAAAGCATTTTGTAGAAAGAGGTAATTTTTTTATTGGTCCAACTACTGTGGATGGAGAAAATAGTTATCTTCCAGGAATGCAAAGCCTTATGCAGGTCTGAAATGAAAACTGCAACCTTCAACAATAAATGCATATAGAGACCAATTACTCTGAACTTAATTTCTTTATGTCAACAAGTTAGATTACCAGAAAGAGAAAAGGCAGCTGGTGGCTGTGAAATGGAGACAGTGTCTTAGCAGAGGGAGGGGTGATAAATTGTTAGCTCAAAAATTTTCACCTACTTCATGAGGTGATTCCAGGAGCACAGTAGCCTTATAGAGGTCATGACCATCAGTAATCATTTGACTAAGAATCACCATGCCAACTACACAGTAGGACTTATGTCTCAGAATGCTAGAAAAACCTGGAAAATTAATTTATTTTAATCTAACCACTCCAAAATTATGAGATAAAACAAGAAGCAGGCTAAAACTAAGTGCTTCTGAATCTTCCCTAGCCATTTTGCAAGACTCCAAAATGCTATAAAAATAGTCATGGCAGGTAGTAATCACATGAACCAACACAACAGCAGCTGCCCCAGTCTCTACCTGATAAAGAACCATTTAAACATCTTCAGTCAATGAAAAATCTGCTAGCCAAAGGAGAACTGTCTACTCTGAAAGCCAAAATGTCTCCTTAGAGGAGCAACCACATAAAATGCTGATGTATGGCGAATAAGAATTACTTTGTTGACATTTTTCTTCATGTTTTTGTAACAAGACAGAAATTAAGTCTAGTACCCATCCTCATATGCCAATTTCAAGAAGAAGGCAAGGAAATGTATTGAGTCTGAAGTCTCAAGACTCAATCCCATCCCTGACTGCTCTATCAAACATATGGAAGAAAGCCAGAAGAGAAATAACAAGCCAGCTATCATTACAATTTCTTCCTATCTCAGAAAGAAAGTCTGTCCTAAATCACAAGTAGTGCAAACATGCAATTAGATAACACTATGACTAATGAAGTCAAGGAGACTGTGCAGAATAAACATTTTCTCTCCAATGGACCAGTTAATGACCATAACCTCCTACCCTCAATAGTACTGTCATGTCCATCAGGAATGTTCCCAGCCTGTCCACCATGTTCCACTCCCTGATAGCATTCTGCATTCAGTATGGCCCCAAGATGTATATCTAACTTTCAGTGCTCCAGCCCATGTGAAACAAATAACATCTAGTCCATCCTCACCCATGCAGCTTCATTTCTGTCAATTGGTACAGTATAAGCATAAAAATAACTATAAAAATAACTTTATTACATTTTGACTTTATCATGATCTACATAAAAAAAAAAAAGGGAAAATGTAAAGGAAAATAAAAAGAGATCCAAATCTTTTTATCACTAAGGCTGTGCTCTATCTCCTATATTAAAGCTTTATCATGTGCACTATAAACATGGAGATCATAATTGATTTTTATTTAATTCTATAACAATTGTCCCTCATCAAATTCTCTTGAATATAACTCCACTGAAATCACCTTAGATAATGATCAGTACCAAAGTGCAATTTACTAGTTGTGGTAAGACACTCATGGATAAATATGCTTGTCTGAAGAAAATCAGCCACTGCTCAGCTTTTCAAACCTTACCTCATTTGCTGCAAAAAGACAGCTCACAGAGATCACCTTAATTATTTAGAAGTCCTTTCCTGGACAGGAACACTCCTTGAGCAGGTGGTTGGCATCTGTGAGTTAAAAGAACTGAAAATAGTGCCAAGCACTATTGTTACCAGCATAATTTGGGACCTCTATAGCCATTAATGAACAATTAACGAGGTCCTAAGTCAAAATAAATGGCAGAAGCAGAACTCCTTCCTTTCATATAGCTGCAGCCTCACTAACTTTAGCCTCAGGAACAAATGCTCAGCAGGTACCACTGCAAGAGCAGCGAGGAGCAAACACAGAGTTTGACAGATATCTCACAACCACAATTATCCTTGGATCCCTTACAAGGCATTTCGGCAGCCATCCACTGTGCCATGTTCCATTCCAGACACAAAAGCCAAGACTAGACAACCATGATGCACCAGGATGAGCTCATGGAGTCAAGGAAGGACAGAAACTTCCAGTGGGAGATATTGCTCTCAGTGCAGACACACCATCCCTAAGATTTCTGGTGTTATCCACAGAGACACAATGAAACATGAGAACAGGAGAACAGGTACTAGAAATCATCTTTCTTACTAGTACTAAGAGATTAAAATATCTTTTGAAACCTGTTTTTATTTAACACATTCCACTCCAATACAATCACTTTAATCTTGAAAACAGAAAAAAATATTTATCACTTTTGTCCAGAGTATTGAATAAGCTTTTTGTCTCCGCAGCTACTAACCATGGTTTTTGGTTTTTTTTTTTTAACTTGATGGGTTAATTTCATCTTCCACTGCCACTGTTTCTATTTCAGACCTGAAGGGGGGCTGTGTGTCCAATCACTTCTTAGATGATTCCAGATTCATTAGACTTCCAACACTAGTCTAATGAAACATTTCACTTTTCCCCACAGACTTTGATGTAGTTCTGCTCTTAGACCATCATGGCTATACTACTTCTGAAAGACTCATACACAAAAATATTGTTATATCTCTGTATCTGTGATATTCTTACATTTCAGCTGCATGGCTGTCATGCAGACTGGACTCCTAAACTGAATTATTTATGGAATTACTGCTGGATTTCTGTCCTTCTGTGATCCCTGCCTGTGTTATTTGGGTTTAGCGTGCATAGAAATTTAAATGTTTCATAGGCAGGTCTTTGCCTGGGGTAGTGCTCCACAGTCCTCGGGCCATAGTGTGGCTCTGCCAGCTGACAGTGGCACCTGGTTTCAGGCTGGGAATTTCTGTCCCCAGAGCAGCCTGTGAAGCCAAACTCACCCAGTGCCTTCTGGAACCAGCAGCTGTCAGAAACATGTTCATTGCAGAAGCACTGAGAACATAATCACATCCAACATCCATTTAGCCTTCTCCTAAGTAACCAACACTATGCTTGTATGAAGGTGGTTAAACTGTTATTATCTCTGAAAGGGTAAAACCAAGGCATAATGCAGCCAGAACCTTAAAAAAAAAGAGCATGAAATTTTTACCCAAATAGCTTGGTTTTCAGAGATAATAGTCATTCACACCTCCCACAGAATTTGTTTTTTAGATGCAGAAGTCAGAATGAGCTGCAGGTGCTCAACACCTCTGAGGATCAGGCCAGTCCTCATGGCTGACTAATTGGGAGGGGGAAGTGTTTGAGGTGGGGTGGTAGGTTGCATCTTGCTGAGGCTCATGATTTCCCCAATGTGGGCCAGGTACACATGACATTTCAGTAACAGTCTGTTGAATTTATTGCTTCTCATCCCAGAGTTAATTTGTAGGATCACATTGCCTCTCAAAGCAAGATTTTATTTTCCTAAAGAGTTCTGAATGAAAGCCTCATTAAATCAGTTAACATACTGTTCTCTGCATACACAAGGGAGCTGAACATCCTTATTCTTTTCTAATTACATAAAACCAGCATTCAGGAACTAGAGAGCCACATGGTCCATGCAAAACTGATTAGACGAGGCACACACCTTGCCAGTGATGAGGGAATCAGCAGCCTGACTTAGTGCAGGCTCATGACTCCCTGTGACTTGTGCCCAGATTCTGGGGGGCACTGACCCTTACCCCCTCCTTCTGTGAGTGAGTGGTACCAATATTATACAACAGAGAAGGAGAACACTTACATTGTTTAACAGCAAATAGCCAAGAAAACTCTTGGCAAATAGCCAAGAGACAGGTTTGTATCTGTTACCTCTTCTGCCTGGCCATGAGGGATCTTCACCAGACAGCCTCGTCCTAGGAGCAAGCAAGATAAGTGCAGGGCTTTTTCCAGTAGTATTTTCCAGTTTGTCACTTGGATCCAACCAAGTTTTGTGGCTTGGAGTGTGCAAAGCAAATTTGATGTGCTGTGTTTAGCTTTTGATGGATTTGTTTTTTGTTTTGTTAATTTGACTGTCAAGGTTTTCAATAGCATCAACAGCAGTAATTTAGCTTCTGTTACCTGTTGTGGGTGGCTTATGTAATGTTAAATTCTTTCTTTCCTGCAAAGCAGCCAACTGCCAAGATCATAAGCATTATATAAATTAAATAACTAAATGAGAGGCTTTTCAAGGACTCAAAGAAAATTCAGGGCTTTAGTATTGCTTGGAAAAAAAGTAGAGTGACAGGTATAAAACTATTAGGATATGATTTCCTTTCAAAGCAAATTCCATGTAAATACTACCTCCCTCTAGAAGTGTGTAGGTGCCTCCACCAGGGTCACGGTGCTTTGTTGCTAAGCTTCATGTATATAAGAAGAAAAAGAGAACAACTCCTTTAAAAAGCTGTCTCCACTCTAGGAGACATTATCACCTCTGCTCTACACAGAGAAATTGAATTATTTGTCCAGCAATAGGAACCACCAGGCTTGACCTCTTCCTCATGTGTTGTTGCGTCTGCTTTCTCTTCCATGTGCTTATCCTTCTTAGGCATAACCTCTCCTTCCTTTACAAAGAAGACTCTAAACAGAAATCAAACCTAAGCCCTTTTTCACTGCAGGACTGCAATTAGTTTTGAATTTTTCTGAAGATTTGAATTTTGAAACAAAAATTATGCCACTGTACATTTGGTATTGCTGCCGCATTAAAAGGACACAGAATCAATGCAATCCATGGCAATTCCAGCTCTGGGCTCTCTGAGAGCTTGTAAACTAATTGTAGTTTTTTCAACACTGCCATAGTCCTCTGTCCTGTTCTACTGGCCACTCAAGGGTACCCAACAAGTTTTTTTAGCTGATGGCACTGTTCCTTAACAGATCTTTACATGCTGGGACACGGTGGGATTTGGAGTGAGAAACGAAGCTGTAAACAAATCCCACTGTTCCCAGATGGCATGGCTTAAGATTGTTATCTCCATCTTGTCAAATCTCATTTATTTACTTTAGTTTAATATACAGAAAATACATATTTAAGATTTTCACATTTATGGAAATAAGGGAAATTTAATTTTTGGAAAAATTACACCACCTTTTATTAAAAACATGAAAGATCCAGTAGTAACTGTAACAGCAGAGATGGGGTAAATTAACTCACTAGAAATGAAGAGATAATTCAGTAAAAGGGCACATGTAGTAGAGAAGAAACCCATCAATAAAAGGCAGCTAGATATAAAACTTGATATTCTGATTGCACTCTTCATGGACCTCAGCTATTAACCATGCTATAGAACAGGAAAAATAATTTTCTGCAAAATTGTAAATCAGTTTTATGCCATCAGATGAACTAGTATGTGATATTCTGAATTAATCTTTAAAGTGACCACTCTCAAATATGCTCATGTCAGGGGTAATAGAAGAGCTCAGTGTGAGATGATACACATTCAAGGAAAATAATGATAATGACAATGATCACCTCAATAAATTTTTGGTAAATCATACACCGATATATGCCAGTTTAGATATAGCTTGACAGTGAAATCAGCCATAGTGCAGGGTGTGAAGAACATTAAAAATATCCAAAAAATTACTACCTTTACAAGGTGCTGGCAAATGAGAAAAAGTATGGGCACAGCATATCTGTCACATAGGTCACCATTTATTGCTGTATCTTTGAATGGAGTATTTGGAAATGTAACTGTAGCTTGTAAGGGAACTGAGCACAGAAAAGAAGTTATTCATTTCTTGCTTACCTTGATTTAGACAGTGTCAGGGTCAGTGCTGTTAGCAGTGCTGAAACACAAGCACACTGCTGAGGGGGGAGCAAAGCCAATTTCTCCCTCATTTGCTCAGGGAGTCAGGTATGGGGTTTATGCCACTGAGCATTGAAGTGGTGAGGATAAGACAGCATCTTGTTTCAATTCATCTTCCCAGAGTGGCACTTCTCAAACACTTTGGGAGTGTAACCCACTTTTGGCTCGTGCCCTTTTTGCTGGCAGCTGCTCGTCTCCAAGGCAAGGCGTTGGGAGTTGGCTGGAAGCACTGGCTGCTAGTACTGCCACCCGTTTGCTCACTCTGGTTAAGCTGAGCTGCTGCTGGCACTTACAGATAGTTAGCAGCTATCCAGCTAGTTGAAACACTTGCAGCCCAGAAATAAAAAATCTGTTCATGCTAAGAATGGAACTGCAACCAGCTTAGGAGGAAACTGCATTGCCACAGATATATCTCAGCTAGCACGTCTTGAGCTATTTCAGCCCGTATGTGGTTCCTCATCCAGGGCAGTTCTGGAACTGAGGTGTAGCCATGGTGTGACTGACCTGCAAGAGACTTCCTGGATCATTTGCTCTCATGGAGAATTATTTTGATCCTTTCACACACTTGAGAAGTAACATGGAGGAACAGAAGTAGTTCTCCCATCATTGGAATGTTTCTCCAGTACCTTTGTCATTAGAATCCTATTGCTGATTTCCAGTGATTTGTTCTTGTGCCAATCCTCAAAAGTTATTCTCTATTTTTTTGGTGTTTGTTTTAGAGGTTTTTTTTTCATTCCTGCAGGGCCCCTGTCTCCTCTGCCATACTTATTCATAAATACCAATTACATGCCCTCTCCACTGTTATTTTTCTACCATAAATAAATGAAGTCTTTCTGTCATATTATCCTGATTTTCCATACTCCTGAACATAATAGCAGTGTTAGATATCTGCAACTTTTTCTAGAGCTCAATGGAACAGAATTTGGTAAGGACTTCTAGAAGAAAGTTCTACCTTTTAGAGCAGACTTGATGTTTTCCTGTTTCCACTGGAAACACCACACGTATTATACCCCAAGCTTGGTTTTCACTCTTTGTCGGTTGATTACCTCGGTGAATTATAATTACTGGTGATCATGTGGTACATCCAGGACCCTGTTATTTCCCATTAGAGAGTCCAGAGGTACATGTAAGCTGTACATTTTGGCAGTGGATGAGGAGTCATCTTGCACTAAGAGCTGAACAAAAGTGGGGAAAACCCAACTAACTTAACATCTATAAACCTCATTATTGAAAACTCTGCTTTCCCATATTTTGGAAATGGAAAAATGAATAACAGAAAGACTGGAATTTATTCATTTGGCTAGAAGAAGTATTTTTTCTCTTAACATGATTTTCTTTTTTTAGTTAGAGTCTTGCTCTGTGTTTGTTTCTTGAAGCCAAATACAGTTTTATAAAATGACTGCGTCCTTAAAATTTGAGCCACAGATAATATATATTTTTCTTTGAATGGATTACTCAGACCTTATTATGTATTGCATGAAGGCAGCTTAATGTACATCTCATTCACCTGTGCTTGTGGTTTTTGCTCACAAAACTCATAAATGACTGCTAAGTCTATGTGCAAAATCCTAGTCAACAGCACTCAAGAGGAAAAGACTGTATGATTAGAAAACTGTGGGATCAGATTTGATGAAGGTTCAAAAAGGTGTCACCTACCAAAAATGTCTTTGAAGCATTCTGGCCAGCAGCAGTGAATAGTGCTGTGTTAACAGTGTGCTGCCTGCAGGTTGAGGGAGGGGGTTCTTGTGCTCTGCTCAGCACCTGCAGTGTTGAGTGCCAGCAGTGGCCTTCCCAGGGCAAAAGAGAAATGGATCTACTGGACAGCATCTTGTGATGGGACACAAAGATGATGATGGTGCATCTCTTCTACAGCAAAAGGCTGGGAGCTGAGCTTGGCCCAGAGGACGTTCAGGGGGTATCTCATCTGTATGGGTAAGCACCCCGAGGGAAGGTGCAAAGAAGATGGAGCCAGGCTCTTCTGTGATGTCCCCAGACAGCACAGAGCCAAAGGGCACACACTGAAACACAGGAGGTTCTGTCTGCACATCAGAAAATGCTGTGAGCAGGACCTCCCTGGCACAGGCTGTCCAGGGAGCTTGTGGGTCTCCATCCTTGCAGATATCAAAAGTCGTCTGGCCGTGGTCCTGGGAAACTGGCTGTAGGTGGTCCTGCTTGAGCAGGTGATCTTCAGTGCCTCCTTACACCACCAACCACCCTGCTGATTTGGTGGTTCTATGATTCTGTGATTTTATGATACAGTTTTTGTGCAAAACCACCCTCTTCTTTGAAGGAAATATAGTGATCAAATTTGGGTTAAGTAGAATACCTCCTTAAAAAATGGCATGTACAACTGAAGATAAATATTTCAAGGAAGGACATTAAAAATGGTCCTTATGCAGTAAATTTTTTGTGGAAATGTCTGTATACAGGTTGCATCAAGTATTCCAGTCCAAACTTTCTGTGTCTTGTTTATGCTAAGAAATACAGCATGTTCCCTTCCTCATGAAAATTATTTTCAATTTAAAATCTGTTTAAGTCATATATTGAATTTCCCTATTTGGGTACTTGGATAGGTAGTAAGAAGATGGAGTTGCTTTGTTTTCATATTCTGATAGGTGCTTGAAAGCTGTGGTACAAGCTGTATGTGGAAACAAATACCTTTTGGAAACAGTTACAGATTATGGGACTATTATTTCATGTTTATAAATTAGACTCCTAAGGGGAACATATAAGTGGCAAATTTGCATGTCCATAGCTGACTGATGAGAAAAGCATAACTCTCTACTAAGTGCAGCTGTTGATACAGAAGAAATGCAGTGCAAGGGATTTGAGAAGCTGAGTAGAGAGAAACTGTACATATTAGTCAGAAGCTCTCTCTGTTTTAATTTGGCTAAACTACTCTAGTACACAACTGTAGCTAAAATTACCCTCAAGTAAGAGAATAGCAGAGAAATTCTTAAGCTTGGATAACAATAGTCACAAGTTTATGTAAACCAAAAGAATTGCTGCAAGCACATCATGAATAGGCCGTGGTTTGGGAATTGAATTGGAAAAGCTGAAATCCAGTAACCAGTGAAATTCTGCTGTTGTGAAAATATGTGCAACCAAGAAAAAAAATCTGCTGGTCCTCCTCTTGCAGTGTTGATGATGGATATCCCCCCTTTTCCACTCTTCCATCCCAGGAAAAGATATTTGCAGCACTTTGTTAGAGTGCTTGAACTACTGATTATTGTTTGTTTATAATATATTAATCAAAATCCAGACTGTATTGTGATATTCACACTTTTGATAGTTGTCCTTCATGTATGTAAGAAGTCCAATTTTGTCCAAGGGGGAAAAAATAAAGAGAGGCCTTTAATTCCTTCAGATCATTTTAGAAGATAGCTAAATGAAAATATCACATGAGCAGTAGGAGTGACTTTCTCAGCTGTCTAATGTTGAGCTGGCATGAGAAACCCAAATGCTGAGGGCCCCTCCTCTTGCAGCACCTCTGCTAGGCTATTCTTTTGCACTAAAAAAAAGCTCTATAGGAGGCAAGAATGCTTTTATATCTCAACACCACAGTGGCTTTTAGCTACCATGCCTTATTTTTTAAAAAAATGTTTAAAAGCTTGTCTCCCTTCAGATCTCTAGAGTTGCAGAATTTTAAACTAGCACTCAAGCTACACCAAAAGTGATGACCAGTAGTGACTCATTCATAGCAAGAATATGCTAGTCCAAACATTGGACAGGGCTAGTTAGGCTCTACTGGTGTCTCATAAATATGTTTGGAAAATAGACCATTTTAAAACCAATTATGTGAATACTTTTAATATAAATACGTATATCTCATGCTCTGCTTCAATTAGAATGAACACTTGCATAGAAATAGATCTTTTGAGGCAGGGAGGTTAGAAATTAAAAGGTGCTTGATTAAGAGTATCTGTTTAGATGGATATATTGCTTAACATTTGCTGTGCTTGTGAAGACAGGACGCTTGTGAAAGCAGGGTGAGAGAGTGGAACATAAATAGAGGGTTAAGTTCTTCGGGAGGTGTGTGTCTTTGGAAGAGTTATCCCACTCAGCACTGAATAAATACATACCTACTTTACAACTTTTACCAGTTTTAGAGTTTTTCCATGTATCACTTTGTTCATCAGCTTTTGCTCTTCATATTTCCATAACCATCCACAAACTTTGCAAGTGTTTTATGTCAAGATGAGGCTTAAGTGCAAAAGAAGGCCGGGATTGGAAAACATAAAAAAGTACATATGCACGATATTTCCTGGGGTGGTGGGTGTCACAAGCTACTGAAAATTAAATTCTTGCTTGATAGAAGGCCTATAGTCTTCAAGGAGGTGTTGGGCCTTAGCTTTATTGTCTCGGAAAAAGAAATGCTTTCTTTAACAGTCTGCATCTATTTTCACCATCAGTCTAATGCCTCAAGTTTCTTTTTATCTTTCTTTCCTTCTTTCTCTCTTTAATCATAAATGTAATATAATTCTAATTTAATTTACAAAATGCAGAAGATATTCTTGCAATCCTAAGAGTGCATGACTGGCCAAAAAATGCCACAGAAAATGCTTCATTTATTAAAGGACTTGGAAGAAAGCTGGCTCGATTAAACAGCAAATCTGCATAACAGAGCCTAAAAGAGGAGAACACCTTCTCCAGAGGAAATAGATATATGCATAGATGAGATGGTATTCCTTTGAGGAGTATTTTATGTATTTCACAGGAAGCTAGTATATTGTCTAATATTTTTATTTCAGGCTTTACACTTTGTTTTATGAAGCACATTGAATCATTATTCCTTGGGGGAAAGTTTGCTTTAGTTCCTCATTCATGGCAATTCAATGAAATCACTTCGAGCAAAAGGTGAACATTTGTTAGCAGTGCAGAAGAACTTCTGTGACACTTCTCTATGATGGCATTTACACCTCCCAAATCCTTCTTGTTACGCCAGTTGCTGGCACGGAAAATGAAGCTCCACCTTCTGCAGCTGGATTCATGTCTAACTTTCTGGAACATACTGAATTTCCAGAAATGTGACTGACAAATGAAGCACAAACTATGTTCTATTACTCATCCTGTACTATAATGGGAGTATTTAAAGTTCTTTCTTGGCCCATATCTGCTTGAGTCACTCGGATGAATAAATGGCTCTGTCAAGACATACCTAACTGAGAAAGGCAGCAGTAATGTAATGTAAAACTACATGAATGTGGGAACAGATGCAGCCCCTCATGAACACAACCCCATATGAACTCTGTGAGTTGTATTACCAGGGTGATACTTATAAATAAATGTAAAATGGCTATGCTTTTAACCTAAGCAGAATTCCAACCTAGCTGTGGTCAGTTACCTAGAGATGGCTACTTATAGGAGGGCTGGAATTTTTGCTTCTGCCATAGTTAGGCAAAGATGTGTAGACACAAGGGAACACAGTTAAAATTTGGTGTGATGGTGTTCTTGAAACTTGAGTACAGAGATGTGTGAGATGGAAACAGTCAAATTGTTTTTGGAGGAAGCAGTCTGTATGGGATGGGAAGGTGAGTGTCTAGGGAACTGCAGAAGGAGCAATGCAGTAATTGAAATGGGAGCTGATTGAGAGGGCCCTGAGCATTTCTGTTTTGATATGGGGGAAAACAGCCAGAACTTCATCAGGAAAGGAAATAACAAGGTTAGGAAGTGGATGAATTTATGGCAGAATGAGAGAATTGTTTAGTCAGGAATGAGGTGATATTGTCATCACAGTGGAAATGTTGTCTACAGGAGAGTGACAGGTGGAAAAACAGAGGTTGAACAGAGGTTGGTTTCATGGCCATTCAGAGATTTTGGAGGCAGGCTGACATGTTGATTCAAGTCTGAGAAAAGGAGCTCCAGGTTAAATAAGCTGATTTATGAGTACTCAACGGAGGAGTATAGAAAATTATATAAAAGAATATGGAAATACATTTGTGTGTCTGGTTTTTGTGTTACAAAAAACCTGGGACAATATCCTAAGCTCTAACAGCAACAAAGCCTGGTCTGCCCCTTGCAAAGAGCTTGTGTAAAACTGAAGTTTCATTTCACCTGCACATGGCATGGTTGGGAATCCTTTCCTTGTTGAAGAATACAATATACCATCATATTTTGATCAAAACAAATGCATTTTATGTTTCTGGAATGGGTCAAATCCTTTGCAGATAAATCAACAAGAATAAAGGCTGTGCAATGCTAATCTGTTTTACAAAAAAGTGTTTACAATCTCAAGAAAGTAAGAAAAGAACATCCTGTTTTACAACACCTTCCGAGCACAGGCCTGGTAACAGACTGTGAGCTCAGACAGCATATTAATATTGAAAGAAGTGATGACTTTAGCTTATTCAATATCAAAGGCTAACTGAAATTAAATATCACTCATTCTTTATTGGTTTCACTTGTATCTATCTTTCAATTAAAAAAGACACAGATGAAAATGCACAAAATGTTCTCTATGCTCCTACACTCTTATGATAATGGAGGTATATGCCTAGATGTGTAGATCTGCAACTGAATTTGACCTTATTCAAAATAAAGCAGAGAATTTCAAATTGTGACTTTTTACTGTGTCTCTCAAGCAGCTGTTCTCCAGCTCCAAGTACTGGCATAGTCACCACATGTTTACATTTGTACCCAAAGAGCAGTGGGAATTTTTTAGAATTTATAGCACTCCTACAAAACACTTTAATTTTGGTAAACTTAGCTTGTTTTGAATAGAAAAAGGATCTTTCAAAAACCACTAAACCCATTTTGGACAGCTCCCAGAGTTTAGATTCCCAAGTGCTTTACCAAAAGACTCAGTTCATCTGGAGTGTGGCAGAGCATTGTGCCCACAAAAAAAGCAAAGACCTGGTCATAAATGCCACCCAAGGCAGGGATAATGAATAAACAACTCTCCCAACTACCTGCCACATGAGCCATGTTCACACTTGTAGGGTTGAGGATTGTCCTTGACCCAAGCAGACACAGGGCACGACCACTACAGTGTGAGATGTTCATCAGGATCCAGTGCATTGTGAGCTAGGGAGATGCACAAAACCCTGCTGCCCTTCTGATGGGACCAGCACACTGCCCAGAAGAATTCCCCACACAAAGATACTGCACTCTGCAGTATTAGTGCTGGCTGTCTTCTGCACTGACCCCCACACACCCTGGGAGCACAAATTCTGAAGGGCATAAAGCAATTAAAATGTGCTGTCTGCTCCTTACGGAATGAGAGGAAGGAAACTCATCAGGTTACAAAGAGCCCAAAAAAAGACACACATCTGCTCGTGCCATCATCAGCTCATGGGGTGAGCAGCTGGAGGATTCCAGGCTCATAATTTGGATTGCTAACACAGGGGGCTTGGCCCATGGGAATTCATGCAATAGAAAGCTGAAAGAGAAGCCTGCATTGCTATAGGGAAAATTCTGATTGTATTTACGTTCATTATTTTTGCAATCATGCAAATAGCACATAAAACAAGAAGAGGCCTCTTGGACACTTCTTGAGTAAAACAAAGAGGTCAACGGAGTTAGATCAGGAGTCAGTTTAGCCCTGAATATTACCATCTGGTGATCAAAAAGAGTATGGTCTTAAAATGAACTTAGAATAATGGCATTTATGGGGGAAAAAAAGGACATGCACTATATGGATTTATAATGAAGTTATAATTAGGAAGGAAAATTGTAATTGAGGACCAAAGAGAATGTCATCTACATTATGGTAATGTGAATTATAATTGGCATAAAGACACAAAACAGGGACATGCAACATGCATTCTGAAGACTATTTTCAAAATAGAATGTGCTATAAATTCACAACTGTTAAGTGTAGGTGTCCCAACCTTAGAAAGGCTTAGGAATGCTGTTCAATTTATTTTCTTAAAAATCACAGAATCACAGAATAGTTAGGGCTGGAATAGACCTCTGGAGATCATCCCTTCCAACCCCTGCCAAGGCAGGGTTACCTGGAGCAGGTGACACAGGTGGGTCAGGTGGGCTTTGAATGTCTCCAGAGAGACTCCACAACCTCCTGGGCAGCTGTTCCAGGGCTCTGCCACCCTCAGTGTAGAGAAGTTCTTCCTTGTGTTGATGTGGAACTTCTTGTGTTTTAGATTGTGATTATTACTTTTTGAAGTATGCAAAAATGTTCTGGTTTATTGAAAATAAATCCTTTACAAATATATATCTGGATGAAAAAAGTTGTACAGTTTGAGAATAGAATTTCTTCTGAAAACAGCTGATATCCTGATAATATCCAGTGGATGTTTCAAGCAGGTTTATCAGAGACCTGCATCCAATCTTCCACTCTTGCATTGAAATTTTGTTTCTTTTTCCAGTGCTGTTAATGAAAAGTCTACTTTTCATATTTATGAGGAAAAATAATTCTGATACCCTGTCATTTTCACAAAATACAGAACTTTTGTATTTCTACATGAACTTAAAATACTTGGAAGCAACATTAATTTGTTACTAGCAATGCATGAACAACACAAAAGAAGAGGCAATCAGTAGCTGTGTGTCTCTTCCTAATTAAAAAACACCAGAAAATTTTAAGAAAGATGTGATTGTTGAAAACAGTTCTGGTTGTTTGCAGCATAACTTCTGATAACAAGAAAGGAAACTTCACTCTTGCCTCAGTTAGAAATGATTTCCAGGAAGGACACAGCTTTTTCCACTGTATTTAACAATGTCTTCCAAATACTCATAAATTTCAGATTAGGACTATGAAAGTGCTTGATCTTCAGTTGTTAGCCATTTCTAAGAATTATTAGGGTATGAAATAAATTATGGAAATGGAGAGAAAACTATCCACAATATGAGTATGGACAGTTAAGTCTACATTGTAGGTAGGAATTAAAAACCAAGTGTCTTCAGATCTTGTGCAGGAAATGAGGAAGCGGCTACAGGAATCCTATTGCAACTATAAAACTGGTGTTTTTCAGGGTTTTCCTTTCAGAAGGCACAAATGAACCTGCAGAGTTAGTCATACTTCTGAGCAAGACAACTTGGAGAGACACAGACTGTGGCCACTGCTGACAGTAGTGCTGAAGGCTCAGGGGAGCTGGTGAAAGTTGTGTTTATTGCTGTGGCCTGTTTCTGATGCTCCTGGGCTGCAGCATCCCACGCCCAGGTCTCTGTTTCTGTTCCTCAGCTCCTCGGAGCTCCCTCTCGACTCCATGGTGCACAGCCAGGGGTTTTAGTCCCTCCTCCTGCACCCAAATTCTGTGCATGCTCCAGACAGGACAGAGCCCCTCTCTGAACACCCTCTGGTTTGACAGGACTGCCAACAGCTATTTCTACATTATTGTTTTCCAATCAGTTTTGATGCTTGTTGTGGTTCCATCATAAAAAAGTTCCCAAGCTTGGCTGCCAAAGTATCATTTGATAGACTCAAAATGGTAGTGCAAATCAAAATATAAATGCTGGGGTTTTTTTCTCTCAACCACAAAACCTGTCCTGCTACCATGGAAGAGAAGTTGGTTTATAATCTGTTCCTCACAAACCCATGTTGATTGTTGTTTATCTCCTTGCTATTTCCTCCCTGTTTACAAGAAAACTGATTAATGAATTGTGCTACCCTGTATCTGGAATTGACATTAATTTTATTTGTCTGTGAAGCTTGTCACTCCTTTTTTTCCTGGTTTAGCACTAAGTCCTAATTTTTTCTTTTCTATGGGCATGTAATACCTGATCTGATCTGCTCTCCTATGAACTTCCAAAAGCAGATTGAATTACAGTAAGGGTATCACAGACTCAACCTTCCAGCTTAGTTTTTAAATGTCAAGACAACACTCAATATGACTCAATTCTTTCAAAAGAAATTCAGCACTTGTTTGGTTTTCATTCCTCAGTTCATTTGATTGGACCATAATCCATATATAACTAAATAGATCAATTTTGAATAACTTTCCTTTTTCTATTCTTTTGGTGAGCACCCCTTCTCTCTTGCCCTACAAACTCAACAACCAAAAAAGAAACTAAGAGCTAAGGAGATTTTGTTCAGTACAGCATCATTTTGGCCTTAACGATAGAAGGGAGCCACTGCCACAATGCAATGTCTTCATTCTGCAAAAGATCTCAAGTAATTGCACACCTTTATTGAAAGCAATTTGACTCTCCACTCTAGTATTTCTGGGTAAATAACTTCCATGCAGCAAAAACAGTCAATTAGGTTGAAGCAACACTTTTCCACGAGCTTGCAAAATGGCACTGCTCTGTTGCATGCTGTTGAAGAATAAAAAGACACCCACAGGTTCTCTGCATACACAGTTAAAATACAATATTGAACTGCTGAGTGAAATTGTGCCTTTTCAAGTACACGCTGCCACTTCAGCAGTGTTTGTTCAAAAGTCATTTCTAACCTTTGGCATCTCATCTGGGCTACTGAACACTTGCCACTAAGGTTGCATTAATAGCTGAGCAATGGTAGAATGTAAAAAAGTCAAGGAGTCACAATTATGAAATGGAAAAGCTAGCCAAAATCTATGGTAGTCATCAGCAAAATCAGTAGAATATTTCAGAAATGTATGAAAAATACTGTGTTTAGCACTATGCTGCAAGTGGTAATTTTATGCCACTATCTTACAGTCAAATTAATCCTTACACCAAAGTAATTTCCACCTGTGTTTTTAGCTTCTAGCTTAACCTTTCCTTTGACAAGGTGTTTTGTGTCAAGAGAGAGATGGGATAGAGGAATCAAATTTGTTGTAACAGAAAAAGTCAGCGTTTTTCTTGATGGAGGATTGATCTGTACAAACAGAGCTGTCTACATTGTAGGCCACCAATGTGACCTCACTGTGTATGTCTCCCATTAGAGCCGGTGGAAAAAAATGGGCAATTCTACTGCAGGGTCCAGCCAATGCATTTCAGATCCCCCACCTTTGGATAAGAGGGATGAGACCTGCAGCATGCCTGCCACTCTCCACAGACCATAAAGAAGTGCAGCCAGCTAGCTCAGAGGTAGAATATCTGCTCACTGGGCAGATATTTCTGTTAAGAGGAATAAACACTTCCAGAAGTCCAACAATTATTTTCTGACTGCTTAGGAACAAGAGGGAAATATTTCTGAAAAAGCATCTGGACGCGGTGCCAAACTCTAGAATGCCCAAAGTAAATCACACTGCAAAAAAAGTGGCTTGTTTTGTTTTTCACTTACATTTCCTTGCTTGTTCACCTTGGATTGCCCACCATTCAGGCCAAATCACAAAGAGCTTTCCCTGATCAGTTCACATGCAGCATGATGCTCTGTTTGAGACAACCCAGCTCCCCTGGGCTGCACAAGGTGCTTTTTTTTTGGTTGTGCTCCCTGAGACCCTCAGGGAGGTGTGGGGAGGGCAGAGCCTCAGCAAAGTGGCTGTGGCCCTTCCCACACAGGGAGGAAACCCAGAGACAGTAAGGCCAGAGCTGACAGTGGCAGGAAAGAGAGAGCTGTCCCTGCCAGCCCCTGGGTGACATCTGAGCATGGAGATCAAGTCCCTGAGGTGAGGAGTCAGAAATTCAGGTGTGTTGCTCCCAGTGGGAAAGTTAATCTGTTATTCTCTCCTTGCTGCCCCATCAAAACAAAGGTTGTTTTCCTTTCTGTCCAAATGGTTGAAGTTACTCTATTTCCTCGGGGAATTTGGGGATTTTCCTTTTGTGTCCATTAATCTCCTTTCATATTTTGAGGCTGTAGCCTTACAGATGAAGAAGAGGCTGGGTGCACATCCATCAGGTCTAGATTTTGGTTAAAAGTAACAGTAAGTCCATATCATCAATTAAGGGTTTGTATACTGAGTCTGTCACTGAATAGAATCCTGCAAGCTATATCCATGTTTTCCCCTGGATCTGAACCAGAAAAGCTGGCCTTGTGGTTTACTTGCCTGTTGCTGGGGTCAAGGCCAAGAAAGTGTGTATTTATGAAACAGAGTTATCCACTCTGTCATATTCTATCCACAAGTTTTATCTACCAAGTTCTAACCACATCTTTTACCTGTTTTAAGTAGGGAAAGATTTTTACTTCATTTCTGTCTAGCTGAAGACACTCAGGAGATGCAACGCACTGCAGTAGCTCTTGCAGCTTCAGATAGCCATGGAAACAGGAGGCTGGGAGCAGGCTAGAAATGTGCCAAGGTAACAGCCTAGGTTCTCTGATTTCTCTTTCTGTGCTTGTTTTCTTGCTTAGTGAGCTCAGGAACAGAGTCTGGCTGCATCTTAATGCATTAAGAATTGTGCATTTATGAAGCGAGAAAAAGGTGCTAAAAATATACATGTAAAATCTGTGCTCCATCTAATGAAACAGATGATGGCAATCTCCTTTACTAATAATAAGGAAGATCCCAAATTCTCCTTTTTATGTGACTTGTTGATGTTTATGCAATTTGATGATGATTGGACATTATAGTAAGATAAACAGTTCATTGGAAAATACTCTTGGTATTACTTAGGGTATATGTCTCACTGCAAGCTCCATTTCCCTTTTATATGAACAGCACACAGCTATGTGTTTATACATGCAACATCTTTCACAACAGCATTCTGATTTTCAGTGGTGAATTTTTCTTTTTCTCATTTTTATTTTTAGTATTTTAACTTTCCTTGCAGAGTAAGCATTGACTTAGCACTTGACATCTTACTGATGTTTTTTTCCCAATAATATTTGTCATATGGAATCACATATTTACTTAAAAATTAATAACATTAAAAGTCTTATAAATTATTGTCTATAAAAACTAAATTTTTTAATGGTCTTGAGAATTTTGTATCATGATAAAAACAGGCTATGTAAATTGCAACTGTAAGTCCTGAAAATTTGACTAAAAGGAAAAGAAAGTATAGCTTCTCCTCAACATTTTTTTACAAACTCCAGAACCAGTATAAATGTACTTTCTGGCCTCAGATATAAAATGACTCAAAGGCCAGATATTTTTAATGAGACTCTGGTCCTACAGTGATGGCTTTGGCGCCTTCTGCTTTACACCCTTTTTTTTAAACATAGTTTAAGCCTGGTTACACCTGAGGTTTAAAATGCATCCACAGAGTGAGAAATGGGAAAAGTGCAGCAAGAACAGGCACCTCAGCAAACTTAAATGTTTTAGAGGTGGCAGTCCCCATGTGACAAGGAACATTTGGTGAGACAGAGTGGGTCTGCCTTTGTTTGCATCCCAGGGATGCAATGGACATAGAAAAAGGACAGGCTTGTGCACATTTCCCCCTGAGACATACACTGACAGAAAGTCATAAAATTAGTTCTAGCCCAAAACATAAGGAAGAAGTGAGCCTAATTTTGTGCTTAAAGCTCTGGTGATATATTTTTCCAGGGCTGAGAACATTAAGCCTTTTTTTTTTCCAATTTACTCAGAAACTTCTGGGAAGTTGCAAATATTGGCTGATATTTCTTGAATATATATTGGGTATATTTCCATGCTATTTGTTCTTGAAGGGAGTGCAAATCCTCAGTGGATTAGCTATAGAGAAAAAATGGTGGTTTTGAACTATTTGTCCATTGTTTCTGAAGTATTCATCTCCTTCAGTGCCTAAGCAAATTCTTCTGCCATGGCTGCAGATATAAATCTCCACTGTCATTGGAGCTGGACTGCTGTATAAAAGCAGCAAGTAGGGAGAGGAAATAAAACCTGTCCACTGGAGCTGAAATTGAGTCTTTTTCTTTCTCCTTATTTGGTATTTGTAATCTCAATTCTTAAATTCAGTGTAACAGAGCACACTACAGAAGGGTCAAGAAAAGATATTTTATAATCTTCAAATAATATGTAATGAAATAGAGAAAATTACATCTAGAAAAGTGACTCTCAAGCTGGAACAGGCAGGTCTTTCTCTTTCCAGTAGCCATCTGATTTCATGACTTGGACATCAATTTATAAAATTCATAGCAGCATTTTAGTATAGATTGTAAGATCATTTAAAAAAAAATTAAAGCATATAGGAAACTGTAAAAGTAGATGCACTTTCCCAACAAAAAAAATGAGAGTCTATCTGCACAGAGCTGTCACTGCGCTGAGTTCTTCTCCATGGAGTGGAGCCAGGGCTGGTGATGCTGGGAGGCCTTGTGGAAAGCACGACAGAGGGAAAAGGCCAAGCACTCCCCATGACTCAGCTCATCTTCCTGCTCTGAATGTCCTCTTGCTACAGTCACACTGCTTAATTTTTCATTACTCATAACAAGAGACATCTGAGATTGCCAAGAGACATTTAAAACAAAGGATATTTTCAAATTAAAAAACCATATAGACTTTAAAAATATTAGGAGTAGCAGCAGTCTATTAATAAGGCAGAAAACTAATGATTATTTTAGAGAAGAATTCGAGATCTTTCTGACAGAGTAAATGTTACCCACTGCATATCTTTATTGCTCCAGCCATAAAATCAGAGTAATTTAAAAACACTTCAGACAATAAATATTAGCCTTTTCCTGAGGAAATGGTGAATAGCAATCTGAAAATAATATAGGCACTTAAAGCCACATAACATAAACAACCTCTTACCTTCACCATGTTGTCTCTGGAGGTGCCTTATCAGCAACTTTCCTGCTTAGATAAGGAGATTTTGGGTGAGTTTCTCCTTGTCATTCCCACCTGGTCACACAAGACTGTGTAGAGCCAAGGTGCACTGACCCCTGAGCAGGGTGGGCATTGCTGGGGTGGCAGCAGAAAGCCCTGCTGGGTCTCCAGCACAGGGGCTTTGCCTGTCCCACAGCCCACCCTGCAGCAGGGCAGCGGGCTCGGTGCTGGGCAGTGGTTTTCTCTGGTGAGGTAGTCCTGGAGGGCACAGGAGCTGACATCTCCTGGCCAACATCATTTGTCATGAGTTGAGGAGTACCTGAAATGCATTGCAGAGTTTATGCCCTGGTTAAATATGAAAGAGGCTACGTACAGACCTGAGCAAGATGTGCAAAAACGAGAGCATTTGGTAACAGATGGACACTTGAAAGATTTATAAAACCTCCCCCAGCCTTGAGAAGAGAACTTGAAATGCACTTACTCTGGATGGCAAAAATTCATGGTCCCAGCAGGTTAGGGCTTTCTGGGAAGAGGGCTGTCACCCACTTGTACCTACTAGAACACAGTGCTGAGTAGTAGCAAACTTAATGTGTGGTATACCTTGTGTCATCCTTCTTGATTTCATCTGGCTGCTTTGAATCTGTCCTCTCCCATGCCTACCACAATTTATCCCTACTCTCCAGGGAATTATTTAATGTTCCCTCCAGGTCCCATGTAGGCATCCCTCTCACTTTCTGTGGGCATCACACTCTCCAGAAGTGTTTGTGCAGATGAAGAATTGCCTTGGTTGTATGAATGGGCAGAAAGAGAGGTTAGGGCATATGACCCAGAAGTGTGATTCTTGGTCCCAAATCTGACCTGTCTTCCTGGCATCAAGTTTGGGATTTTCCACTGCCAATCCAAGCAGAATATGAGTAGAGAGAAAATTTCTTATGTCTCTTCCTAACTCCTCTCAACTCCTGCTCTCTCTTGCTTTTGACAATTTGGTTATCTTGCCTGTCAGTTACTTAGGTGTCAATTACTTGTTACTTGGGTGTTACCTGAAGTCTCTCTCAGTTCTCACATTGAGACTATGCAAGACTCTTCCACACAGTTTATTGAAGATACAGCCTTTCTTATCCATCCATGCAACTGAAATTCCTGTCCAGGGTCGAAGCTGTCACCTCACATCTCAAGCTAAAGCAGACTTTCTAACTCTTATGCATTCAGAATAATTTTTTACATCCAATTTCCCCAACCTACCACATTAACAATAGCATCCTCATCTTTGTAAATCCTCATTAACCCTTCAGAGTACCAACATCTGCTTTCTTCTCGAGGTTTCCTTCTGAGATCTATCACTTCCCATCTTTTATACAAGTAATCTTCTTTGGCCTGAATACCAACCTCTCACCAGCTTTCACATTTTATAAAATTCTTTTTTTATTTTAATGCTGTTCTAGTGCTTGGAAAAGTCTACTCTGCAAAAGTACTTTGTTATTTCTCTTCAGATCCTACTTAAACATCTTCCTTGGCTGAAAAACCAACAAAATTTAAGAAGTACACTGCTCCTGTGGTTGTACCACTGCAATGCTGATTAATAATATCTCCTGAAGTCCTTCTGCACCTCTATGGACCTGCATTTGTTTGGTCTCTCAAATTGTAGATCCACTGGGTTAGGAATTAGGGCTTTATTCTATGTTTGTCTGGTGCTGCAGCGTGGGCTCAGAAAGTAATTGACCCTTGTGGCAGCATCTTATCAATGCAATTCCAAAAAGGGCACTTTACTCCCTCCCCCATCTTCAGGGTTTTTGTTGAAATTAATAGCTGAGTGAGACAACTACTAAAGCAAGAATTGAAAGTGGAGTTCTGTAGTGCTGCCTCATATTGTGTTAAAGAACAAAAGACCTGTTATTCAATTAATTTTCCTACTGTGAAGTAAGATAGGTACACCTAGGCCAGCACTAGAAGTTAATCCTCCAATCAGTTTTAAAGGCTTCCAACAATACCACTTACCCAAATGAGGATATTTTACAATACTGTGCTGAACTATTGTCCTTTTATTTCTATTAATATCAAGTTTGATTCTCTGTTTCTGCAAAATTAAGCCAACAGCAACTTTTCCTGTCTCCTTCAATTGGCAAAACAATTCATTTTATTGTGGTTTCTGCAGAGGGTTTTTTACATATTTAAAAATGGTCTTTGTTCTCTCTAGAAACAATAGATTTTTTTTCAGTCTTGCTTTATAGGTTGCATTCTGCAGTTGTCTAGTCTTTATTATTTCTTTCTTATTTCTTTTTTCTCTACTATTTTGCTCTTTTACTAAACTTGCTGCTCAGAGCAGAACTCAGTGGTTTGTTACTGACCTAATCAGTATCAAGTAAATAGGTAAATGAAAACAACTACTTCCTGTAATAACTTCTATATTAACACATCTGGGAATGTCATTAGCCTTTTCCAAGGCAGGATCATGTTGCTAATTTACATTCAGCTCATGATATGCAATGCCCCCAGGACCTTTTCTGGCAGAGTTGCTGCTTCACCAGTTATTCCTCATTTCGTATTTGTGCGTTTGATTTCTCCTTGCTAAGTGTATCACTTTGCACTTGTCTTTATTGAATTTCATCTTATTGATTTCAGGTCCTTCAATTTATCAAGATCATTTTGAATTCTGATCCTGTCCTTTGAGGTGCCCACAACCCCTGCTAGCTGGGTAGGATGCTCAGCTTTTATAAGCATACAGTGTATTTTATCATCCAGATCATCACTGAAAATATTCCATAGACTCATATTTGGATCTGACCCCACTGGAAATGCTCTCCCATATTGACAGTGAAACATCCACACTTTCAGAAGGGGTTTTCAATTAGTCTTGTGTCTATTTTAAACCACTATTTCCTTGACCATATTTTCCAATATTGGTATGAAAATATTGCCTGAGATGTTCAAGGAAAAAATAACTGGGAATATCCATTTGCATGTGAAGCAAAGTTTTAGAAAAAACTCAAAGCTTCCCAATTTAACTGGAATGAAAAAAAAAAAGGGAAAGGTCAGGAAATAATCAGAAGCTATACTCTGTTGCAGCATGTTGGGAAGATTGAAAAAATAATTAAGCTATTAGACAGATAAGCTGACAAGAGCACTAAAAATTTAAAGAAGTTATAGTGAAATTAATGCATTTTTGAGATTCCATGCAAAATCCAGCTTTGTGGAAGGGAAAACAGAAAATGTCCAGCTTCTTGAGTAGATGTAAAATAGAAAGAATCCAGGCATTAAACAAAGTGAGCTTTAAGATTTATAAATAAATATTTTGTCATTAAAACTAAGCACTTCTCAAAATATATATAGTCACATTACAATGCATCAGTGTTTAATGGGAGATGAAGAGTTAAGTAAAGATAATAAAATGAAACTCCTTGACATTTTGTGGAGCCACGGAAATGACCAAAAGAAAACCATCAGACAGATTTACAGAAAATAGTCCTGTCAGGGCCTGGTACAGCATCCCCTGCCTCAGGGCGGGATCTCCTTCAAAACCTGTTGTGAGAGATGCTGCTCTGACCTCTTCCCAAAACCCTCCTGTGCTGGGGTCTCTTTGGGATCTGCCAGCAATCAACTGCTCTGCTTCACCAACCCTAATGTAGAGTCTTTCTTGAGGAGCAAACCCCCTCTCCTTTCTGTAATTTCAGCCTACCACTGCCAGTCCCAGTCCCAGCAGAGAGGAAGAGCAATTTGGGCTGGATGGAGCTGCCAGCCCCACGGTGGCTGTCAGTGCTGTGCCTGTCACAGCCTGCTGTCAGGAGTGCTGAGCGTGGAGTGGGGATAAAGCATCATCACAGGGCACACAGCTCTGCAGACTGTGAGAAACACTGCAAAGCTCCTCTTCTGGGTGACCTCAGACCCAACAACTGAAGCAAATTTTATGACACGGGAACAAAATCTCCTTTATTCTGGTCAAAATGAGAGATACTACAGTGCAGGGGTAGACAGCTTTTTTTTCATGTGGGACATTTGCCGTGTTGAAATGTCATTTTTCAATGTCTTATCATTGATCCTTCCTCCTGTTATTTCACCATGGCAACATTTTGGTCCCACTACTGAGTATACAATTAAGATTTCAGATTTCTAATTTCAGACTGCAGATGTACTGATGGATATGAAGCACCCACGCCTGAGATGCTACACAGGCAGATCCTCTGCAGCACAAACGTATGCTTGCTTTTTCACCCTTTACACGGCCATAATAATGTTTTCCTCCAGCCATGCATCAGCCAGAAGAGAAGTGGAAGGCAGTGAGGCAATGAGAGAGTGGGGTAGCAGCAGAGAGGCAGCTGGGACAGGAGGGAAGGTGTGGGTAAGGGCAGGGGTAAGTCAGAATGGTGGAGAAGGATGGGAGAGTGAAAATGGGTCCTGAGGGTGCAGAGCAGAGATAGAGAAAGTCCAAAAAGTGGGACATGAGATGGAGTCTATTGGGAGCTCAGAAGGATGGAAAGGAGATGATGTGGGCAAGGTAAGAAAAGCCTCCATGCTTAGAGAAAAGTGTTAGAGAAAAGGTGGCATGTGATGAGAGGCATGATTAAGGTGGAGGAGAAACAGCAGGAGCAAACAGTTTGGGTGGAGAGAAGCTATCAGGTAATGGAACAGCCTAAGGAGGTAAGAGTGACAGCTTTCTCCTCCCAGCTGTAAACAGAAATTAAACATTTCAAACGTCTGAGTAGCCAGAATCTGCCCAGGCATCTGCCTTTTAACCTGAGATAATTTGAGAGGATTGTGGCAGGCTTCCTCAAATATTACTACACTTATGAAATATAACTCTTTACAATTTAAAAATCAGCCACGTATCTTGAGGAACAAGCATTATACTGAGAGTTTTTAAGATATGAGCTTGGCAATAAGACTGTTTGCAGAAAAAGCATTTCCTCTCTGCTTGAATTCTCCTTTATCTTAAAAAAATAAAAGTAAAATGTAATAAAATGTATCAGAATGCATGACACCTAATCATATAGCTTCTTATTTGTATTCTGCAACCAAATCCTTCTGAGGCAGCAGTTATTAAGTGCACAAAATCCCATAATGCTCTTTAAATATCATGAGCAGGAGCAGCAAAGCACAGGGGAAGTGAAACTGCTGTCTCATGGCTCTCTTGTTTTACCAAGCCGGTGCCCAGTGCACATTGCACTTTTAGTGTTTGAGTTGTGCCTGCTCATAGGGAAGACAAGTGGGCTCCAGTCAGCTCTAGGGGAAGCCTGGTTTGTCAGTAGTGTGGCCACTTTCAGACAGCATTTTGGAAAGCTATTTATTGCAGTCTCACCATGGTGGGATCTCTGAGTGATAGGGAAGATTGTAGATAGAAAAAGGATGGTGGAAAAAAAAAACCCCAACAAAAAACCCCCAAAAAAACAAAAAAAACCCCACAAAAACACAAAAACAAAACAAAAACAAACAAATGAACAAAAAACCACACACACACACATAAAAAAAACAAAACGCACACACAAAAAAAAAACAAACAGAAAAAAGGAGCAAATCTCCCCTTTTTGCTTTTTCAATTCCAAAACTCAGGTTCCTTTAGTCCAGACAGGAGAGGAACATAGGGTTTTTGGGGTAAGTGATGTCCATGACTTCCTGCCCAACTTCCACGTAGGGGGTGTCGTCTGAGGTTCACCCTTTGCCATTGGCCGTGGCCATATCTTTTATCAGGAAGCACTGTGATGCCATTGCATTTCCATGAGACAGCCCAGCCCTTGGTCCCTCTCAGGCTTTGACCACACTTGACTCAGTGAGAAACATCGAGGCTCTGCCTCTGTGCTGGGGCTGAGGAGCAGCAGCTCTCCAGCTGTGATTTGGGCCCAAGAGTCTGCACAGTGCTTGGGGGGACAGGGGACCAGGACATGTCCTGGGGTGCTGGCACGGCCACCACTGCCTTGGCCGCTTTTCTCTTGAACTGAAGGCAAAGAATCACAATAAATGTGCAACCCCCAGGGTGGGCAGGAGGCTGAGCCCCATCCTGAGGGTGCTGGTGGAGCTCTGCACCCCTTTAAAGTGCAAGGGCCTCTGAGCAATGGGGCTAAGTTTTCCAAGGGACCCACAAGGCAAGGATAGGGCATAGTCCCCACCCTGGAAAGGCTGCCTGTGCCTCAAGAAACAGCAGAGGGATCTTTGCCAGCTGCCCCTCATGTTTCTGCATCGTGGGAGGGAAGGATCAAGGACAGCCAGCAGCATTGGGATAATCCCTGGTGCAGCATGGGGGGCTGGGTCATGGCTCCTCATGTGTGCTGTGGGTAAGAAGCTGACAGCTGTCTGCTTTGATAAAGCTGAATTTCATAAAGGACCCATCTTTCTCCAGGTTGTTGTGCTGTATATGAAAGTGTCAGCAGTAGCTAAGAATCTTTTGCATTCCAGACATAACAAATACTCGGGCTTCCACATTTATATGCTTTTAAGAAGCTGATATAAATGCATGAAAGAAAGCTGCAATCCATGGAAATCACTGCCCTGAATTTTGTGTCCCCGTATCCCAGTAAACTTAGGGGTGCACAAGAGCTTCTTTTAAGGAGGGCAGGGAAAATCCAAACAAACAGGCAAGCTCATAGACTGCCTAGATGTGAATTGCATTTGCTTTCTTCCTGATTTTGTGAAAACCTGCTTGCACCTGAGAAGAGGAAAAGTCTATCTTCAGCTGCCCTATTTACTCAACAAGAGTGTGACCAAGAAATCAATGCACTTAACAGAAGAGAAAGGTACCTCATAGTAACTAGGTCATAAACACTCTATCTCTCTTTTGCCTTGAAGCCCTGCTCTTCTTTTTATTTTGTGTTTCAGTACAAAAACACATTGCTCTTTCAAAAGCTTCATTGCCAAACTTCTCCCTAATGTGAGCTTTTATTTTCTGAGCACTGGTGCATTGACTATTACAGGATGTGTATACAGTATGTAGTGTCCATCAGAGAACGAGAGAAACAGAAAATACCAAGGCCTTGCCTTGCAATATCAGCTTCTGCAAATAATGCAAATAAAATATTGTTCCCATTATTTATGTTGAACCTTTACTCAAGGGCCAGATAACCCTTACTCATGTTGTATTATTGATGTTTTATTGATAAATGTGATAGGTGTCTTACAGAGTTGAACACACATATTTTAGTGATGCAAGCTGAGATAATATCGATGAGGAGAAAGGCAACTTGACCCGAAAATGAGGAAGCCACCTTACAATTCTTCCAGTTTTTCTTTCTCCAAAGAGGTTTTGCAGCCCCAGTGTGAAAAAGTGGATGGGTCTCAATTCCAATCACAGTGACATTTTTCCCCCACAACCCCACCAAGATCATTCCCTGTTGTGCAACTACCATTAATGGAGGTACAGCATGGTCTCATGAAATCCTCGTGGCCAGTGAGACAGGTAAAAAAAAAATACTCAAGTTATTCATATTTTGATTATTCAAGTCATCTCAAGCAAGGGTAGTGGTAAAAGTGTGATAATTAAATTCTGAGAAGGTAGTAAGTCAAACGCTGCTGCAGAGGACTGCCATGGCCTCAAAATGCGGCAGCGATGAGATCAGAGATTAAATGGTGCTTCCAGAATGTTACAAAATGAAATTTGTTTTTGCAACATGAATGCTAATGTGTCTGAGCAAATATATTCACAAACAAGGACAGTCAGTGTGAGGGGAGACATGCTTTGCAGAAGTAATGACAAAGGAGTAGTTAAAGTTAATGGGCAGCTAATGAAATGGGAATCAGCAAAAGGCTGAGCTGCACTGACATGCATTGCTCCTTTGCCCACATAAACTCTTGGTAATTCCAACAGCAATTCCAACTTTCCTCAGAGACATGTCTTGGATGGCAGGAACAGCACTCTGGGTAGAGTGACAGGATATGTTGTAGTTCTTAACAGCACAGCCTGACCATTGCCAAAGTCAGGATTTATGGGTGGGCAGGGAGGAAGAGGAGGAGGAGAAAGTTGCTATTTCCTAGAAAAGGTTTGACACAGAGTGAGCATCCTGGCAGATGGCACCTGGGTCTCTGAAAAGTCAGCCAGCCTGAGGGAAGAGCTGTTAGTGCTGGGGAGTATGGAAGGGATGGTTGAGGGCAGGAGAAAAAGGGAAAGAAAGGGAGGAGAAAGAGTAGTGGTGTGGTGGTTCTGGCTGCTAATCCTGATGACGCTGTTGTGCCTTTTTTTTGTTTTATTTTGTTGGGGTTTTTTGTTTTGTTTTGTTTTGTTTTGTTTTGTTTTGTTTTTTTCTAAAAAGCAACTAATAATAATTTGAAAATGCAGAACCTTTGGTTCAAAATGTTGTTTATACCCAAGCTGCAAATTCCAAAGGGACAAGACTTTCTCCAGGTTTGGTGGAGAAAATGTGTTTCTGCATAAAAGTTCCCAGGTATGGAAAGAAGCAGACACATGAGCACACACTTTCTGAGATTAGTATAGTTTAAGATTAAGTGCAGGCAAGCTGGTCTTCTTATTTTCATAGTGGAGGCTATAAATGACAGTCCTGCAGTTCAGTGAGGGAAACTGTATTTTAAAGTTTCATGTGGGAAAGATCTGAGGTGTTTTGGCAACCACTTCCCTTAAAACCTTCTCTTTATTTTTAAAGGGAAAAATATTTGTTGTTGCTGAATTCATCATACCTGACAGAAGTTTGTATAAACCTGCACAAAACAATTTTTTTTCTTGGTTTATGCCATTAATGGAAAAATTTCACTGAAAGAGATGAAATAAATTTTGTGGCTAAAATAAAGCAAATTCAGACATGATAGATTTCAAAGAGCACTGCAATTATGAAATATTTAAATATGGATTGTTTTGAAAAAATGTATTGTCTACAGTAGTTCTACCAGTTGCATTTCTGACATGGCTTTTTTTGGACATTCAAGCCATGTAGTTTAATAAGAAGTGTTTATGTACCAGTGCTGAAAACAAGGAAATTATCAAAAGGATGACTATAGAAGGTAATTTCTCTGCATCCACTGTGGTTCTAATGCTCCCTGAAGTTTTCTGTCCAGGCCTTTAGAACTTTATCTTGATTTCTCTACCAGCTTAAAGAACAGCTGCATAACAGCATTCCTGGATCAAATGAAGCACTTTGCACAAAGTGACAGAGGATAGATGAAATGTTATGTCTGCAAGGATCAGAGAGGAGACCAGGAAAGCAAGTCTGTAGAATTCTTCATCTTGTCTGCTCTAGGAGATGGACTTCCAGGGTTGTCATTGTTTAGGCAAGACTTTTCACCCCACCAGTGCTATGGCCCCCATTTTCTGCTCCTGCTTATTTGAATCAGTGCATTCCCACAATCAAAGGGAAAAGTGGATTTACAGCAGTTACAGAGCCCTTGGACATGTCCTACACCGATCAGCAACCCAAAGCTCAGAAAGTTACAGACCCCTGGTCTATCCCAAAGCACATCTTTGATATTCAGCAGAGGCTTTTCCCTCACTGACACAGTGCATTTGTCAGAGCATTAAATCTGTGTTGAAAGGAAACTCTTTCATACCAAAGCTGTCAGCACTGTCATTTCAGTTTCCTTTAATGATGGAAGTGTGCAATGTGAGACCAACCCTATTTTAATTTCATAACTGCTGACTCTGAAAAGCCACTATTCTCTGGCCTTTTTTTAGTGTTTTCTCTCATAACAATTACAGCTTGGCTAATAGTATAAATTATCACTTGCTTAAAGCTGCAAATTACAAGTTGCATACTCCCCAAGCCTGCTTTGCCCTGAACACTTCTAGATTTAAAAAAAAAATCCTCATTTCTTCTACCACTGTTGGTGGGGATTCAGGGAAAGAAGAACATTCCTTCCATCATAGATTTCATTGTGTGGTAAATCCTTCCTCATCTAGATATTACAAACTGTATCATAACATATTGATCTTAATTCTTGGTGGGTTTTCACACTAAAAAAGGCTTTTCTTTGGATTTTGGTCTTGTTTGGTTTTTAATGATTTTTCAGGTAGGGCTTTTTATTAATTTTAATCAAATACAACATTGTGGCAGGAGATGGAGAAATTCACTGCAACACCCTTGTCAGTCACAGTATCTCTCTCCTCATCCCCATGGTGCATCTCATACCTTTGAATGTGGGCCAGGAATGAGACAGGACGGGCAAGTGGCTATCCAGTGTCTGACTGTAGGTCTGTGCTGCAGAAACTCTGCACAGAGTGGGACTTCAAAGTGTTAAACATATAAATTAAATCAATGTGTGTATTATATCATTTAGAGTCCAATGACATTGAAAATGTTGCTTTTCAGTTACTAGTAATAAATTAAACTTAACTGCTCAGAGAATTTGACTGTGGACTAAAAGTGCAAGGAATACTCAGATAATACAGTGACTTACTACAGCTACTAAAAAGAAGGCAAAACATGTAATTAAAGTTCACTGAGGGAATATTCTCTTTAAGAAACATATGCACACTACAAATACCTTTAAAATGTTATCTTTTCTACAAAATATCTGAAGGGCAGAAAGCAGCTCTATGAGGAAACAATGAAGTTGTTCTCTGCATAAGGCAACACTCAGTGCCTGGTAGACTACAGGAAAGGTTTATACACCTGGCAATAGTGAGTAACCATTGAAGTGGGCAGCTATTTGGCAGAGCAGCCATAGATCTCTGTCAGCAAAAATATCCAATACTTTAATAGTCTTCCAAGCACAGTGTACAGAAGTGGAAACCACCTGGCATATAGCACGCAGCTGTATGATGTTATTATATATAATTATTATTAACAAAACACAGCTGCTGGCTGATGTAGATCCAGCCTTTCTGAGCTGTCTGTTTTTCTGGAGGACTTCAGTTAAGAGAACCAAAGCTGCTCTGGTTGTCACCAGGGTGACCATTTTCTGCCAGTTGTTTTATGTCTGTGCCAGAAAAGTAACCACCCAGAAATCCCACCACTGACTTTAAAAGCCTGTGAAGTGTCTCCTCTTTCCTCCCCCAATAAACATGTCTTTTTTTCTTTGTATTGTCATTTCTATTAAGAGGTGTTTAAAGCTAAATAGACACTCCTCTAAAAACAAAACAAACAAACAAACTCCAGAAACAACAACAACAAAAAAGACATTTTGAAGCAGTACTTAGCATTTTCTGTGGCTATGAGCTGCTTTGTGTCCAGACTCTCTGCAGTTCCCACAGTCTGCCAGCCTAAGAGCTGTGACACTTCTGAGGCTCAGGCCTTCAAGAGGGGGTTGCTGCTGAATTGCCAAGACTTACAACTTTCCAGCATGTAGCTTATAACTTCTTTGGAATAACAGGTTTCTGCAAGAGCTCCTCAAGCCTTTCACATTCCTACACTATGAATTTTATTAATTTCGGTATTGCTTCCAGTACAGCTCAGTCCATCTTGAAATGGAAGCAAGTGCATGATTAACCCCTTGAATGATTTCACTGCACTATAATGAAAGCTGTTCATTAGTCCAATATTTGCAGATGAGAATGCACTTGGCACAAGCAAATTATTTCACTTAAACCTTGCACAGGTACCAGTTAATTTGTGATCATAATGTGCTTTTGCTGCATTTACAAAAGATAAACAAGGCCAAAAAAATTTCTTTTGCAAATATTGGAGTGTTCTGACTTCATTAAAATATCCTCAAGTGCATTTTTAAACTGTTAAACCAACAGAAGCATCTTTAATTTTTCTCTAGTGCTTTCATAGTGGACATTGTGTCCCATCTTAAAAACAAGTAATTACATGCCACAGCATCCAAACTAAATAAATGAAGTTTCAAGTAGCAGATCTGGGAATAGTTAATCCATTTCCCTTAGCTTGTATCCACACACTTCCTGTGCCTGTGAAAACATACTCTCCAAGTGACTGAGAATATAAGAATCCATCTTCTCACAGACACAGAAGAACTCAGAAAAACATTTCAGGATCTGAGAATTTAATTCAGTTAGTTCTTTTAATGCTTACCTTATTGCAACAGCAAGTACTACCTCATAAATAAGTTGTTAAAATGAAATGTTCCTTTTAGACTTAATTTTCTCCACACTCTTCTATCAGTTGACAGTGATCAATAGATAACCTTTCCACAGCAGGGCTGAGGACACGGATTTTCCTGTATTAAGACATTTCTGGTGTCACTGACTGACAGCAGCGTGGTCTTGAGGGGAAGAAGAACAGAGAAGACCACAGTGCTCCAAGCTGCCCTGCTTAGAGGGCAGAGGAGCTGGTTTCTCCCATGTGCCCACGGCTCCTGCCCCAGAGGAGTCTCTGTATGTCAGTCAGTGCAACAGGCAGGTTGGTTTTCTGTTTACAGCAGTTCTCTAAGTCTCTTGGGAGCATTAGCTAAAATCTTCCAGATTCAGGCTTCACTGCTTTTCTCCTTTTCAATCTGAAGTTGGGGCTTGCTTTTTGACCTCCAAGGAGGTTCAGGTACATACATGTCTGCATCCCACCAGAAAATGAGACCGAGGCATCGGTGTCACCATGGCCCCCGGATACTGATGCATGGCTTGTGACAGAGGCAGTCTTTTATGCCATATTTCTTTCACATCTCGATGAACTGTTAATTATTCCTTGCAGTTGAGAGAACAGAGTTCACAAAATCATCTGGCAAAATGTTTCTGAGAAGAGGCACATGTCACAGGGCTATGGACCGTCTCTGCTAATGAATGCCTGAGCGGCTCCTGAGTTTCCCTTGAAGAGATCACATTACATATTCCTGGCTGAAATGGCAATCAGGAGATTTCTTCAACCAAGGGAGACAGAACAGCATGTTTTAGTTTTCTTATTTTAATATACATTTTTGTATCTTCACAGGCACAGGAATGACAGAATGAAGAACCAAAGCAAGTAAAACTGCTTTTTAACATAAAATACAAATTTCCTTAATTGGATGCTCTGTAGATACTTGGCTTTTGGAGGAAAGATGTTTGACAACATGTGAGGCTTTTCCATGGTTTCGTTAAATAAATCACTGTTTTTTAAAATCAGCAGAGGCAAGTAGGCAGCATTAGACATCACTTCCGAAACAGTCAGACTTCATTCAATTTTACTGTGATTCAGCTCAGGGTTTGCATAATGGCAAGGTGTCACATAGTTGCAGTAGTAGATTAATTGTGCCACACTCTACAAGCTTCAGCTTGGCCAGTTCTTGGCTTTCATTCTGGAGCTGCAACATATTGATGAAAATGGCTACATAAAATCTCCTAAAAAGCTCATTTTCACCACAGGTTGAAATGCTTGCACAAGTGAAAAGCATATTGATCCTCATGCCCGCCCCTTCTACTGTAACTGCTGCAGTTTAAGGGTTTGATGAGCTGTGAAGCTTTTGCTTTGATTTCTTTAATAGTCTCTAGAAAAGGCAGAACAGTAGAACAATGTGTTAGCTGTATCTGTGAGAGAAGAGGAACCATGGACACTCCATCATCTTGGAAGATATTAAATGGTGAGGAAAACAAGTGTTTACCTTTGGATGATAAACTTTTTCTACTTAGGCTTATCATTTATTATTGCATTTGTAAGTCATCTGCCATCTGGGAGTTTATAATCTGGTTTTCCTCTAGGCAGGTATTTTTCAGCTTGTTCTGTCTGAAGGGCTTCCTTGCTAGGAGAAACCCTTGTCATTTAATAGGACATGGGAAGGGTGCCAAAATATATTCACTGGAAAAAAGTTCATAGTAAAAAATGAAGCCACTTTTCATGTGCTGCTGGTGAAGGACAGACAAATTTTAGGCGCATCTGCATGTGTGTTAGTTTGGTTTTTTCCCTGTTACATGGAGTATTATCAGCCACTGGACCACAGGTGGGAAAACACTACCCTAGTGACACCAAGTTACATATTGGCTATAAAAATAGAAATTATGACAAACTAATAGAGAAAATGGAGGGAAATAAATTGTTTTGTTACTGCATTTCTACTTAATTTCTGGTTGCAATCAAGTATTGTGTTGAGAAAGGTACTGGTTCACCGCCAAAGTCCAACCTGGACTTGAAGAAAATGCCAAAATTAGGACTTGTGAAATACTCCAAAAGGTAATTTACAGTACTGTGTTTCAGAGTAAATGCATGCTGCATTTACATCTTCAAGCTTATATTTCACCTGACTTTTGACTGGGATACAGGGAAAGAACATTGCACTTGACTTTGTTCAGAAATTCTGTTTTCCTACTATGAGAACTAGGAACATAACTTATTTACTTTTAATAAAGATAACATTTCTAAGAAAATACCAAAACATGATGTATTGCCTGTAAGTATTTTGCAGGATCTGAAACTTACTAAATCCAATTAAATGTAAAGAATAGCTGTAAAATTTTCCCTCTTTCATACACAAATGAAAAGGTTAAGAGGCTGAATCCAGCACAGCCCAAGAATCTATCCTCTTTTGATTTCTTTTAGATTTATGTAGAAAGGTCTCCACTAATATGGATCTCTTTTCTTTCTTTCTTTCTTTCTTTCTTTCTTTCTTTCTTTCTTTCTTTCTTTCTTTCTTTCTTTCTTTCTTTCTTTCTTTCTTTCTTTCTTTCTTTCTTTCTTTCTTTCTTTCTTTCTTTCTTTCTTTCTTTCTTTCTTCCTTCCTTCCTTCCTTCCTTCCTTCCTTCCTTCCTTCCTTCCTTCCTTCCTTCCTTCCTTCCTTCCTTCCTTCCTTCCTTCCTTCCTTCCTTCCTTCCTTCCTTCCTTCCTTCCTTTCTTTCTTCCTTTCTTCCTTTCTTCCTTTCTTCCTTTCTTCCTTTCTTCCTTTCTTCCTTTCTTCCTTTCTTCCTTTCTTCCTTTTCTTTCTTTCCTTTCTCTCTTTCTTTCTTTCTTTCCTTTCTCTCTTTCTTTCCTTTCTCACTTTTTCCTTCCTTCCTGACCAATCTTAAATGTTGCACCAGGGTATACTGATAATTTTCACAAAGCTTATTTTCTCAGGTTATAAATCGGGTTTTTTTCATAGTAAATAATTAAGTTCACAAGACAGCTGTCCCTGAAACAGACTGAAAGAGGGCAGGTTTAGGTTGGATATAAGGAAGAAATTCTTTACTGTGCGGGTGGTGGGGCACTGGAACAGGTTGCCCAGAGAAGCTGTGGATGCCCCAGTCCCAGAAGTGTTCAGGGCCAGGTTGGATGGGGCCTGAGCAAACTGGTCTAAAGGGAAAATGTCCCTACACATGGCAGATGGACTGGAACTAGATGGTCTGTGAGGTCCCTTCCAATCCAAATCATTCCATGATTCTACCAAATCCTTTTCTCTCCAGTGTGTCTCCATCCAAATCCACTTCAGGAAGAAATCAAATAAGTGGAAAGGATATGGATAACAGAGCAGGCTCTTAGCTGGCAAGCAGACAGACAGGGCTGCAGCGTTCTCAGTTTTCCCTCCTCCAAACTGCTCATTAGCATTGGAAGTTGGTGTCCTTATGCACCTCTATGAATGGATAAGACAAGCAGGGCTGGCAGGGCCCTGAGCAGAAGAATGTTGCTTGTACAGAGGACTGTGGTGATGAAGGTTGTGTCTGTTATGAGTAGAAAAGTTGTCCATTTTTTTTAAGTTGCAGAGTTAACAAGTTAAACCAATTGCTGCTAAGTTGGGGGTTTAGCTATTTGTTGTTAATAACTTCATGTTGTAATCCCCTTGTTGTTAATAGTTTTCCTTCAATTACCTGTTGATGGTTGGAAATCAGCTCAAGTGTTCCCCTGCTGCTTCCTGGAGGATGACACCTGAGGCTGCGGGCAGGGGTAGGTGACATCAGAGCTAGTACACAGATGAAGGAGCACCTCACCAAATCCTGCAAGAAAAACCCCTAAAACAACGAGCCAACATGGAATTGAGAGACCTAAGTGATGTCTAAATGTGAGGAACTGAATCCTAAAACAATGAGCCATCATGGAATTAAGAGATCTAAGTGATGTCTAAAGGTGAGGAACTGAATCCAGTGTCTGCTAAGATCCTTTTTACCTTTCACCCTAACCTAGAAAGGGGACCTCGAATGTCAAACTGAAAAAGAGGAATCTCCTGGTGCTCTCGTGAGGATGGAAGCCCCAGCTCTGCCTGTATACCCACGGACACAGCTGCACCATCCTCCTCCTCCCTGCCACTCCTGGAGAGCAGTAACAGCGTGGGCGCGACCCATCGGTTCTCCCCAGCCAAGCTGATTTTTAATAAAGGCATTAAAAAGGGAGAAAGATCTCCTGCCCTATTTATTTCAGGGTCTACACAGCTGCAGAGGGTGTGGCTGCCCTGCTCCTGCAGCTGCTGCTTCCACAGACGCTGGAACCAGGGCTGGCTTGGCTGAGCAGCTGCCAGGGACTGTGCTGCTCCTGGACAGGCCCATGGGAGAGGGAAGGAGGTGGAGGAGGGGAACTCTTCCTCATCTTCATTTCTGTTCTTCTGGGCCTGTCCAAGAAAAACAGCTGATAAGGAAGGTTGTGCAGCAGCACCTTGCAAAGTAAAAGTATGAATACATTATTTTTCTAAGTGTTACCATTGTGTGACCATCCATTCTGGAAATTTTAATAAGCTTTTTCCACCAACCTTTATAATTTCTTAAGAACAAGAGAGGGAAGTTAAATCAAGGAGCTGGAAACACTACTTGAGTGTCTCTTAAGGATGTAGTTTTCCTTGTAACCAGATTCTGTAATGAACTACCAAGCTAGTCATGAAAGTGTCATGTAAAAATCTTTCACATCTATTGATTTAGTTCAAATTAAAATTGCAAGGATGATTTTTGAATTCTGAGGGCCATATAGTACTTTGGCCAAAATACATTCTTTCACTAGAGTGAGCATTCCCCAGGAATTAAATTGAAAGTGAAAAGGCATTTTAGGCAAAAGGAAGGAAAGAAATACATATCTTAAAAGGTTTTCTCTTGCTTGTCTTTTTATGAACAGAGGAAATAAAATGACAAAGAAACTCAGAATTTGTCAGTTATTATTAAGGTCAGAAAGCAAGGAAATATTTTTATGGACAGAATATTAGAAAATTCACTGTTGATACCATTTAGTGAACTGATGAAAATTAGGAGTATTCTCTGAGTATATCAAAACCAATCCTTTTCTTGAAATTCACAACCATAATTATTTCCAAAGAAGTATGAAGTCTCTTTAAAAGGGGCTTTAAGCTCCATGGTAGGTTTTACTTTTTCTCATGTCTTTAAGCCAGGTACAGAAAAATGGCCAATTCCTTCCTTCCTGTGCTGAACTAGGCGTTGTTTTTCCATCAAGGCCCCACTCTGCACAGTCCTGTCTCTGTTCCTGTAAGGAGACACTCAAGAAACAAAATTCAGTGGGGTGACCCTGCCTCACTCATCTGCTCACACAGCTTTAGGCCATCCAGCTGCAGAGGAGAAAAGTGGCCCATCTTCCTAATTGAAAGTGCAATTCCTTTGTTTGTCAGGTTGAAGTGACAAATTTGGAGTATTGCACCTCCCTTAGTATTCAATATCAGCTTCTATTTTTTAAGTATTCTCATTTCAAAGAACACACATGAAATGAAGGATGTGATGCAGGGCATAAAGGATTCGTATGAAATGATACAAGACAGGGCTTTTCCACTGCACTTCCATTTAATGAAATTATTTTAAAAAATACTAGTAATAAAAAGTTAGATTTTGGAATGCTTGTGGGGAGGTACTTAGTACTTGGTACTTGCAGGGATGGGGAATAAATGACAGAAGAACAATAAGAAATGTGGATAAAAACATTTTGATTCTTAAAATCAAATTTCTTCTTGTTGTCTCAAGGTGGATACACAGAGTCACGAAAAAAGGCTCATTTGCTGCAAATAAAAGCTACAAAAACCTCAGCCCATATAAATATATGCATCTTTTATGAACACAGAAAAAATCCCAGCTTCTCTGAAGTCCATGGCATTAGTCTATCTTCCATCTCTGAAACCAGGAATTTTCTCATGCTATTATTCACATGTTACACTGAGGGCGCATTTTGATTACATGCACTAATTAGTTATCTTTACTGAATGTTTCATGGCAGGAAGCAGTAACTTACCTTTGTGTGTGTGCTTGAATGGCATGCTTACCACCAGGGTTTTGTGGGTTTTTTTTTTTTTGTTTGTTTGTTTGGGGTTTTTTTGTTTTGTTTTGTTTGGTTTGGTTTGATTTGGTTGGTTTTGGTTTTTTTTTTGTGTACGTGTGTGTGATATAATTGATTGCAGTGCTCTTGAGTTCTGTGGAAGGGAGGGCTGCTAAGTGGGACTGGTGGAGAAAGTGGTTCATCCTGCTTTAAAGGTTAAAAAATGAGGTTAAAAGATAAAAACTAATCATTATTTTACTGCCACTGTAGTGATGGAGTGCCTGAGTCTCATGTGTTGCCTTGAAGAGATCAGTGGAGGATACAGTGAATTGCAGATGTTTCTAAAGAGTATGGATCACTTATTTTATGTGGAAAGACTGAGCTGTACAACAGATAGGTGAGTCTGGATACCATATGTGCAATTTATGTGATTTGGCAAAAGCCTTGTGACAGAAACAATCACCATGAATGTCATTTTAGTCCTTCAGTCCCTTCTGGCTCAAGGGAAGTCCTTTACCTTTTCTTGCTCACATCCATTAATCTGACCTCATTCCATTCCCATTATTCCTTTCCCTTGGAAAAAGTAGTGATTTTTTATATGACATTGAACATTTTGTCTATAACTTTTTTTCCTAAAATAATCAATAATGGCTCTACATTGCTCTTCCCAGTTAGGGTTCTGCCTGCACGTGCCATTTGTTACTACCTTATGTGAATGAGGTACAACAATGACAAAATTTTAATCACATCCAAGCCTATACTGATACAAGAGCTGCTGCTCTGTTTCCCCTCTAATTGTGGTATTATATAAAACGCTTTCCGAGAAGGCTTTCAAACACTTCATAAAACTCAGGGTTCTACTTCTCTAGCACCGCAAACTCAGCTCCCTGTCTTCAAGACAATTAATGCACCAACAACTCCACTTTGTTCTTTTTCTGTGTCTCTGGTCACACACTACCAGTTTGATCTGGCCAGGATGTTCAATACAATATATTGAAAAAATATGATACAGTAATGGGCATAACCCATTAACAGTTGTGAAAGTAAGAGTGGTCTACAAGCCTTCTGCATCATTTAATTCATCAGAAATTACTAATAGTTAGAATCTGGGAGGTGAGGAAGTAGAATAGTGAAATTATCCAAGTACTCTGTTAACTGCATATTGTTTCTTCACTCAGTAGATTGGATAAAGATGAAAAATTTTTCTTTGGAAATGTTAGATTCCTGACAAAAATTCACCCATGAGATACCAACTAGAGCATAGCTTATTTCTCAACGATGTGGCTAATATGTAGGCAATCTGTACACCTAGACACATTAAAAAGAGTGATTCCTGTTTAGTTTCTGGGTTTACTGCAGTTGCTCTAGGTATATTCCATTCTCATGATGCTTGATGTAGCAGGATTACTTTTGAAACAGGAATAATATTCCACTTACCTTTAAAGATGTTAAGCAACATTTTTCCTAAAACATAATACATCTGCTTTCCTCAAACCAAGTAGTGGAAAAGAAATCGGCCTGGGGGCATGAGTCCTGAGCAGAGTCCAGTTTTGTAAGCCTGTGAAGCCCTTGGACTCACTCAACAGTGCTCCCTAAGGCAGGTTGTTTTCTTGTGTTAAAACAACACCACAGTGGAGTCCCTTTGTTCCGTAATACAGCTTTGGTGTTTTTCAGATGGATTCAGTTGTCTGAACATAATGGCAAGGTTCTTTTTGATAGCTGAGAGCATGAGTTCATGTTTGCCCAGGATTCAAAAAACATTTTTTCTGTATAAAAAGCTCACATGTACAAGGTCTTGGAAACAGCCTCTTAGCCAACCTGGGTGCTGTCTATATAGAAAAGCACACCTAAGGACTATCAAGGTTTTGTACAAAAAATACAAGTTTTTAAAACTTTAGCATAAGGTTTTCCTACTGGCTGAGACTGTTATCTGTTATGACAGAGAAATGCATGAGAATGGAAATAGAGAGTGATCCTTGCAATTAGTGTCTTCAGGATTTTAATACTACCAAAGGTATTCAAACCAGGGCTCTTAATATTCAGTGATGGATATTCTCTGTTTTGACCCCTCCATGATCCTGTGGGAATCCAGACTGGGTCAGGTGGAAAGGGAACACAGTGAATCATCTGGTCCAATCTCCCTGCTTGAGCAGGGTCATCCCAGAGCACATGGCACAGGATTGTGTCCACACAGCTCTGGAATATCTCCAGTGAGGGAGACTCCACACCCTCTCTGGGCAATCTGTGCCAGTGCACGGTCACTGCACAGGGAAGAAGTTCTTTCCCATGGTCAGGTGGAACTTCTGTGTACCAATTTTTGCCTCCTGTCCTATTTCTTGGCAACACTGAGAAGAGCCTGGATCCATCTTCTTGACACTCCCCTTCAGATACTCGTAGACAGTGATAAGATCCCCTCTCAGGTGTCTCTTTTCAAGGCTGAGCAGACCCAACTCCCTCAGCCTTTCATTGTAAGAGTGATGCTCCAGTCCCCTAATCATCCTTGTTGCCCTGAACTGGAGCTGCTACATGTCTCTCTTGTCCTGAGGAGCCCAGAATTGGACACAGCCCTCCAGACACACCTCACTGGGCTGGGTGGAGGGGCAGGATCCCCTCCCTGACCTGCTGGCAGTGCTGTTCCTCATGCACCCCAGGATCCCACTGGCCCTCCTGGCCCCAGGGCACTGCTGGCTCATGGACAGCTCATTGTCCACCAGGACCCCCAGGCCCTTCTCTGCAGAGCTGCTTTCCAGCAGGTCACCCCAGCCTGAGCTGGGGCCTGGGCTTGTCCTTCCCCAGGGCAGGACCCTGCATTTGCCTTTTCTGAGTTTCAGAGCATTCCTCTGCCCATCTCTCCAGCCTGTCCAGGCCCTTCTGAAGGGCTGCCCAGCCCTGGGGCTGTCGGCCACTCCTGCCAGCTCTGTGTTCAGTGACCTTGCTGAGGAGGCCTCTGCCCCAAGTCACTGATGGATATGTCAAAGAACTCTGGGCCCAATATTGAACCCTGGTGGATACCTGTGACAGGCCTTTACTGTGCCACTCTTTATGACTCTCTGGGATCAGCCATTCAACCAGTTCTCAATCCACCTCACTGTCCACTCATCCAGTCCACACTTCCTGAGTTTGCCTATGTGGATATTGGGAGAGACAGAAAGAGTTTTTGAAGTTTAATTATGCAGTTTGGGGACTGTGTGCATGAGAAAAACATTTTGATCTGTTTTAAAGCTGTGGCCTGATGATTTCAGTGCTTTTTCTGTGAGAAATACTTCATAATTATTTACTTTTCACCATTTCATTCACAGAAATATGCATACAGTTATTACAGCCTCTTCCTCCATATAAATCTTCTCTGTTTCAAATGGAAGGGTCTTTTGTTGCATAGCTTTTTTGTTTGTTTGTTGCCTGTCATCACCTCTGACTGCTTGGGGGGAAATTTTCATTGTAGTAAAGCCACAGAATGACATCCTGCTCAGGAAGCAGTGTTATCCAGCCCTTGTGAAATGTGAACACCACTTCTATACTCAGTTATAGATAGGAGGATGCAAACTGCACACATCTTTGAAGATATGGGTCCCACTAAAGGCACACAGGGACATAATTTCTAGCTTTTCCTTTAAATTCCTTCCCCCCTAACATTCTATTTTGATTTTGACCCCTGCTGCCTATCAAACTGATGTTTTCATGAAGCTGACTGTGATGATTCCCTCGTCTCCCTCTGGACTTGTTAATGATCATTTAGAGTTTGTATTTTTCTCAGGTACATGACATTCATCAACAAAGGATTTTACTAACCATTTTATTGCTCACCAATGCAGTCTTGCTTTAATTCTTCCCAACTAGCTCTAGTTTTTATTATCCTGCCTATTTTTAAAACACCAGCAAACATTTGTCTATTCACCAGCTGCCTGTGCTTTCAGATGTCTCAGGATGAGATGCAAAGTGCTGATCCTACTGCACTTCACTGCAGCATTGCACCTGTGACTTTGCCCACTGTAAGGCTGGCCACTAGCCCTATTCTTGTTTCTCTAAACTCTAATCAGCTATTAATAAATGTCAAGTTAGCTTCTTAAGAACCTTTGTTGACAAACCTTGCCCAATGCTCTTTAAAAATACAAGGATGTATTTAACAATATTATACCTCTTTAACAGTCACTGATTCCTCCAAAGGGATTTGACAAGTTTGTGCAGCACGAGTTCCCTTCTCAAAGCCTTACAAGTTTGTCTGCCATAGAGAACAATTTTTCCATGCTTTCTCTAACCCTTTCCTTTATTGCAGAAACTACTGATTTTCCCAGGACAGCTGTTAGATACCCTGTACAAGTACAAACAACAAGTACAGAACTAGTAGTATTTTTCAGCAATGGATTTTAAAGCATTTCTGAAATTGTGCAGAAAATAATTGGCAGAGGTGGAAGTGAGAGAGAAATGAAAGGGAAAGAACCAAATTTACCCACAAGTACAGAGTGTACAAATTCCATTTTTTTTCAGGAAAGTTTTTTAAGGAACAGATTTAGACCCCACAGAGTGCAGAAGGAAAATTCTTGCAGAATTCTGTGGGCTTTGGGTCAGATTTTAAATCTTGAAACTCTCAGTATCCTACTAGCTCCCTCATCATACCAAAATGTACTAAAAAATCTATCAGAAGACTGGAGAATACTTCAAAGGAAATATGCACAGAACCCCATAGGAAAAAAGTGTGTTATAAATGTGAACTCAATTTGATTTACTCCTCTCTTTGATAGTGGAAATACCCTGTAGCTGAAAACAGCTGTGAGCATACTCAAATATGGAAAAACACCATTAGTGGTCTTCTTGTCCTTGGGCTGCTAGTATAAAAGGAATCAAGGATTTCTGCTAGTCATACAGGTAGGAATTCACTGTATTTGTGCATAAAATGGAGGGGGGAAAGCCGTTGTGTTGGTTTGCTTTTCTTTCCCTTTAAGAAGTAAAGGGTTTAGATTTATCAGGTCCAATTTAGAAGGTCAAGTATCCACTGGATTGGAGGGAAAAGCTATAATGTCGAGATGAATTTCAGAGGTCAGTTTCCTCTACCTTGGGACTTTATTAAAGGACTTAAGGACGTAAAATCTTCTGGTTCATTTGCATTGTTTGGACATGTTCTCATGCTTTCAATAATAAAGGCTGTGTTGTTTCTCACTAGCTGTGCACAGGAAGGTTTAAGGCATACAGGAGGTTACAGACAAAACACACCATGTGGAGGTTGATAGAAGAGACTCTTGCTCTTGTATAAACAAATGGAAAAACTTACCAGAACATCAGCATAACAATGCATGTCATGAATAAATATCCATCTTTCACATTTTTACAAATGAATGTTGCAAAAATGTATTTGTAAATAAATAGAGAATATCTATCCTGTACCACAGGAAAACACTTTGGAATGAAGTTATCACAGAGAAAACATGTCTCTTTTTTGGAAAGGCCTTTCTGTAAGAAGCTGTGTAAGGCATGTGTGCATTCAGCAAGATGAGGATGGGAGGGAATGTGCATGCTGTTTGTGGATCCCTGAGGGAGAAGGGTGAATTCTGCGTGGGAATCACAGTTCTGCAGATTTTACATTTCATATGCTCAGAGATAACCCTTGTTGCAGAATCTAATAGATGTTGGAAGTCTATTGTGATAGAACTGTGATATGTCCAGTCTGTATGTCTGTATGTCTGTAAGAGTCATGTTTATACAGAACTGTTATATGTGGTACTAAATAATAATAATAATTTTGAAAATAATTAAATTTAGAAGTATTTCTCAGAGATAACTATAACCTCTAGTTATTCAAAACTGTCAAATAACTTTTAGTTGCTGCTAGAATACATGGTAGCATTAGCAAATGACCACTGTAACTCCTCATTTCCTCAAAAAACATAATGTATGAGTATTATGGATGATATTGACCATTTTGAGGGCAAAATATCAACTCTGTCAGAAAGAAAGATATTCCATTTCAAATTTTCATGACTTGCCCAAGATCTTTCTCCATTCCTCTAAATAAAAAAGAATTATTAAGACTTCACAGCAGAGTTATGCAGGACAAAACATGTTGGAAATAGCTGACATTGTTGGGAGGGGTGATGTGTGGTGTGCACTGCTATCAGTTGATCAAAGCCTCTGCAACATTTCTGGGATACCAGAGGTCCTCTTGAAGAATTTATGTGTGTAATGCAAGTAAATTGTTTAGACTTTCAATGAAAATCTTTGAAAATCTCCATACAAAAGGCAGAAAAAGGAGGGATAAGGCAAACATAAACAGAATAATCTTGCTGATCAAGGAGATCCTTGCCCTTGTGAATAGCCAAATGCTGTTGGGATACAAAGAAGTAAGAACGACAATGAACATGAAATAAAACAATACCAGCCACTTGAGATGGAAAAAGAGATGGAGACTGAACAGCAGCCCACCTTTATCTCCAGAGCTCTCAGAAGGTCTTCAGACAAATCATGGGAATTTCTTAACTAGATTGGTGACTCTGCCATGCTGCATCACAGGATTCCTGTACACAGGAGGCACAAAGGAGTGTTCTGTTCTGAAACAGGCCTGGACAGAGGGATAGACACATATACATATGTGTCTGTATATATATATAAAACTATATGCATAACAGGAATAATACCTGTGTATATATACAGCCTGCCACAGCCTGGCAACCGGAGTACAATGACAGAAACCAAAAAGTTGTTTTCAGAATTGCTTGCTCCTTGGAAACTAGAATATATGAAATTAGTTTGTTATCATTACCAAGGTTTTTGATCCATCCTGAAAAACCTAAACTAAATTGTTTTGAATGACGTTTTTTGCACAGACCTTGCCAAGAAATGTACTTTGTGACTCTATTTTGCTGATGTCCAGTGGCATCCTGAATTGCTCATCTCCACAGAGTGTTTGTCCCATGGTCAGTATCTTGTGGAGAATTTGAGTATCTCCTGGTTATAAAATCTTCCTTTCCTCCTTTCATTAGAGGGTATATGAGGCCTTTTGGTTTTTATCAACAGCTCATTACCACAGGACACTTATAATCTCATTCAAATTATTTGCAGTGGAGAAGTTGATGGTGGGACTTTTTTCCAAAGGAAGCAAACTAGTTAGAATTATATATTTTTTTCCTGCTCAAACTAGAAACAATCAAGAACTTAAAAAATATTATTTTAAAGTATTATTTTTAAATGTAATCAGCTCAGTTGTTAAGATTTGCAGCATTTGACAAAGCAAGAATCTTCATTCACCCTCAGATTTATCATATGGAGTGTTTGTGCATCAGAAAGGCTCTAATCTAACCCTCCAGAGGCCACAAAGGTATGAAATGTCTTATTCACTCTGTGTCTTCAAAGTATTTGTACTTCAGAGATGACAAGAAAAGCCTCCATGTAAGTAATTTGTGGGAGGATAATTAACATGACAGGTCTTTCCTTCTATGAAAACACTGTCAGGTATCAATTTTTCTAAAACAAAATTTATGTGTAAATAGTCACAGCACTGAATGAAGTGATGGGTACATAATGCAAATCAGATGGGATGGGGATGATTCTCCAAATTTAGTATCTAGCTCTGAAAACCCTTTCAGAATTCCTAAATAACAAGTAGAGCATGCAATGGGGAGTGCAGCCATTTTAAAAGGAGGACTTAATGCATAACTTTGAAGAAATCATTTTTCTTGTAACTGCATCTTAAATGTTCAAAGGCATTTTCTCTGCAGAGCAGCTTTTAAGAGGATTGGTATGCCAGACACACTTCATGTTGTCCTTATCTTTATTTAAACAAATCAGCTTCGTGCTCTGAAGTATCAAACTAAAATCTTCTGAGCTGAGCAATGTCACAAAAAGAGCTGTTTGTACATACAAATAGCATCAATTGTAGCAAGCACAACAGAAAACATAGCCCACTAGTAAATGTATTCAACTATGAAGTGCAAATTTTTGGCTAAGGGGCTCTACATCTAGGAATGTTTTGTCCAGAAGAGTTGAGTTTATTTATTACTGACTAAAATAATAAATCCTGCTAAGAAAATCTATTTGATAATATCCTCATGCTTGAAAGGAATAAAAAAGATGCAAACATTTTCAATATAATTAGATCTTTGTCTGCTCTGTGGTCATTAATCAATAAGTTATACATTGACATGATAATGAGTCATAGAATGACTTCTGGAGCAAACAACATCTTGAAACTCCAATGAGCCAAACAGGGAATCATCTAGGTTTTTTGGAATACGTAATGATAAATACTGTAAGTAGGAGATTGGGGAGCTTAAAATCAAATATTAGCTAAAAAAATCCTCACCATTTAAATGTAAGTTTACAAGAATTAATTTTCAAATTTCACTTTATATTTTATAGGCATTAAAAAGCACTTCCAAGAATTCTTTTGATTATCATACCATCAACAGAGAATAGCACAACTAACAGCATCTGACACAGGATAGCTTGACTTCAAGATTTTGTGTTCCATTGTGACTAAAGCACATGGATTTTGATCCAGAGCTTGGTGTTAGGTGAAAAACTTCTTTTGGTTTTAATGGATTTTGTAATTACCTCACAGTAAACCTTGTCTCTCCTTTTGTTAAAACTGAATCAAAATGATGCTTGTGATTGTCAATCAGTAGCACTGGCTGGATCACATATTCCTGTGTGTGAGGAATACTGGATCACATATTTGGGAGTTCAGACCCACATCAGCTTTCTAGAGAGAAGGAAAAAGAGAAGAATAAAAAGCAAGGCAAGGCAAGGTGGGTTGGCTGAATATACAATTAATGCTTGCTTTGGGATAATGATTATAGACATTAGGTGTGCAGATTGGTGATGTAGAGAAAAACTGCCATTATAAGCATAGAAGGCCATAAAATATATTACAAGTTGGTTCTCTGTATCTGATACTCTGCAAGACAGCTTGCATGCTGAAAGTCGTTTGCTGGTCCTGTAGCTTCAGTGAGAGTGGACTAAATGCATGGAAACATTGAACTTTACCTGCTTGAAGTTAACAACAGGCATTCCACCTATATGTACCTTTACTGCTTTTCTGGATGGAACTGGTGAGCTGGATCTGGAGAGTGCCCTTTAGACCACACAGCATTTGAACTCCCCAGGGACCAAGCCTGTCAGGTAGTTCTGGGCATTTAAAGGGGGGAAAGTGTACAGAGAGAGTAAAGTTACCCAGGTATTACTGCAAATAATGTTATGAATCATTAAACCAAAATGGTATATGAAAATCTTTCATGATGGCAATGAATCCACCAAAAAAGACATTACATTACTTTAGCCTTGGATTATCCTTCAGTGATTTCTCATCAAGCCCTGGTGCTTCTGCCATTTTCTCCAATTGTCAAGATCAGATAAAAAAATTGGTATTCCTTTATGTACCCTGGAAAGTATGGTTCATAGCTGTTGTATAAGGAGCAAATTATTGCCCTGTTTAAGCAAGCATCAGCAGCTGGAAATGCTGCATGAGGTCTTTAATGATTTCTAGGAAAGAGAGAATTATGTAAGACACAGAACAATAAAACCACAAAAATTAGTTTTGTTTCAGATTCAAACATTAATGTTTACTAATTTTCAACAAAAATAGGGCTCTTGCTGTGTTATGAGCAGATAATTGTCACGGAAAAATTTGAAAGAGTTTGGTAGGGTTAAAAAGAAGATTTGTTTTTTAACTTCCTCATGTAGAAAAAAAATGAGACATTATATGGAATGATCAAACCTTCATAAGAACTGTCTAGCAAAGTTAAAGGAAGATTTAAAGTCTTGGCCCCATAAGGCTGTCCTCATTTTTGGAACTGAGAAATTAGATGGTGTAAAATTGACTCCTTGAAGTGCTTGTGGTTATTTATTACATTTTTTTAAATATGGCATTGAATTCTTATTTTCTTTCATAATAAAAATAGTAATGTCCAACTTGGCAAAAACCTAATATTTTGACATTAATAAATGAAATAAATTATTTTCAAAATTCAACAACAAGGTTAAAATCAAGAGGCATATTAGAAGTGATTCTTTGGACAGTTTCAGGCATCTTAATTTGCCTTTTAGTATGGGCATTTAAATAACTATAATTAGAAGGCTGGGTGGGGACAAAACAGTTTTAATTTTCATAGAAACCAATAAAACTTCCAGAAGTATTTCATTCCTGTGTAGTGTCAGGAGCACCTTGATGTGGTTAGTGTGCTAGAAATGGAAGATACAATCTTGTTTCCACAGAGGCCAGCATGTGATTTTCCCATTGGCTCCAAAGGCAGCAGCACTGAGCAGTAAATTAATGCAGAAAATGAAGCAAAGCAAGATGTTTCTTTACTAAAATAAAATGCTTGTTTCGTGCCAATGCCAAGGCTGATGCCAATGCTGCTACTCTATTGATGTAAACTCAATTTTATCCCCTACAGCCTGATTGAAATTAAACTTAAAAATTAAACAGCACAAAGGCAAATTCTTCTAACACAGCAGAGTCTACAGATTAATCACAGGTGTTTGAGTATTGAATGCTTGAAACTACTTTTGTACTCTCTCCTATGGCCGTGTTCCCCCCAGCAAAAAGCACAACAATATAAGCCAAAATCCACCTTTCTTTGTATTGCCTTCTTCTCAGTGACAACTGATTTTCCTTGGGACTCTGTTTTTCTGTACTGCTCAGCAGGCAGCATGAGTCAAAAAACTTCAACATTGAAGCTGGCTGTAGATCATGGATTTATGGATGCAAAACCTGCAGCAATTTATCAAAAAAAATTCCTTTTCCTGAGGTCCTAGGCATTAAAGCCATGACATTTAGTGCGGTGCTCTGAGTCAGGATTATCTGTCATGCCTTAAAAAAGAAAAGGTAATGACTTGTCAGTAAAAGTCTTTGATATATCTACAGGGTCCCCTTTATAGTCCAGGTAAGAGCTGCAAAATGAGGCATACCTAGCACCATGTGGTTTATATTCTAAACTAAACTTCACCAAAAGTTTTATTTTTCTGCTGTGAAGACAAGGCACACATGTAACAAGACTTCTGTCCTTGACCATTGCTGTTGCAGTCAGTGATGTTTGACACAAGTTTGCATCTGCAGCCCCAAGTTTTGATGTTTGACACAAGTTTCCATCTGCAACCCCAAGTTTGTTGCTGTCCCAATGTACTGCTGTTGCAAATCCAATTCTTTCAAGCCCTTAGTAAATAGCACCCCCCATATAACAGAGACCTTTGACTGTACATAAAACATGTTGGTGATCAAGAGATGATCCCCTTAGTGATGACTCTGCATGTTACCATGGAAATTACCTCAGGATATTCTGGTACTGAAGGTATTGTTTACCTAGACTTCATTAAAGCCTTTGACACCCATTTCAAAGTGTGGGACAGCATTCTCCTGCAGAAATTGGCTGTTCTTGGCTTGGATGGGTATGCTCTTGGCTGGATGAAGAACTGGCTGGAGGGCTGGGTGCAGAGATTGGTGGGGAATGGACTAAAACTGAGCTGGTGCAGATCACCAGCGATGTTCCCCAGGACTCAGTGTTGGGGTTTAATATCATTATCAACAGTCTGGGTGAGGGGATCAAGGGCTCCCTCAGCCAGTTTGCAGAGAACCCCACCTTGGATGAGAGTGTTAATCTGCTGAAGAAAGGCTTTACAGAAGGATCTGGACAGGCTGGATCAATGGACTGAGGCCAGTTGTGTGAGGTTCAACAAGGCCAAGTGCCAGGTCCTGCACTTGGGTCACAACAACCCCAGGGAACTGTCAAGGCAGGGGGAAGAGTGGCTGCAAAGCTGTCCTGCAGAAAAGGACCTGGGGGTGCTGAGATGCTCAGCTGCCAGCTGGACATGAGCCAGCAGTGCCCAGGTGGCCAAAAAGGCCAAAGTCACCTGGCCTGGACCAGCAATAGTGTGGCATCAGGACCAGGGCACGGATTGCCCCCTGTACTCAGCACTGGTGAGGCCACATCTCAAATCTTGTGTCCAGTTTTGGGCTTCTCACTACAAGAAAGACACTGAAGTGCTGGAGAGACTCCAGAGAAAGACAAAGCTGGGGAAAGGCCGGAGCACAGGTTTGGTGAGGAGCAGCTGAGGGAGCTGGGGTGTTTATACTGCATCAAAGGGGGATCAGGGGGGACCTTTTCACTCTCTGCAGCTCCCTGAAAGGGGGCTGTTGCAAGGTGGGAATCAGTCTCCTCCCAAATAATAAGAGACAAGCTGAGACAAATGGCCTGAAGTTACACCAGAAAAGGTTTAGATTGGACATTAGGAAAAACTTTCTTCACAAAAAGGATTGTCAAGCATTGTAACAGCATGCTTAGGGAAGTGTTTGAGTCTCCATCCCTGAAAGTATTTAAAAGACATGTAGATGTGACACTCGTGAACATGGTTTTGTGGTAGACTTGGAAGTGCTGGGTTAATAGGTTAACCCAGTTATCTGAGAGGTCTTTTCCAATCTAAATAATTCCATGTCTGGCATTTTTTTAGGGCTTCTGTCTCCTTTAAGTGCTGTCTCACCCATGTGCCTGAACATATCTAAAGTGCCTAGCTATTAAAAAAATAGCCTTTCCAGGAAGTTTATTAAAGTCAATTTGACTTCCCTTTTACATTGCCATGAAGTTTAATAAGAGGTTTCCATAGTGTTCTCTTAAATTGCTTCCAGTTTCCTCAAAGTAATGCTGCCAAGAAAAGCAGACTCATCTTTGCCAAATGTTAATATTCTGGATTAAGAGAAGATCCCACTGTTTTCTCTACCTCTTTTAAATGTCTGCAGTCCTCAAATCACTTTTAAAAAGAAAAAAAGAACCCTACATGAAGATTTTATTTCCTTATTGAGAATAGTTAAAGGATAGCAGTAGGGAATAGTTGGAGAAGAAAAATCTGTGTTTAAATCTCCTTTAAAGATACCACACAGAGCAGCAGAACACTTCTCTGTGTTAAAATAGGGTATGGTTCAACAGCAGCATATTCTGCTTTCTGCACAGCTGAAAGCATTTTCTAATGTATTCACCTTCTGACTTAGCCAGTGCATGTAGTCAGAGGGAATTAAGGGCACTGTTACATAACAGCCTTAACTCAAGATCACTAACCCAGTGACCTGCCTCACTAACTCCATTGTGGGTCTCATTTACACTTTCCCATTTTCACTTATTCATTAAGTGAATTTAGCTCTCACTTACTTGTTACATTTACTTATTTTCAGCATGATTTCACTGACTTCATTTCTAATGTATGTGCCCTAACTGTTGGCAGCTCAAGGGGGTGGTTCAGAAAGGGCCTCCGCTCATCTAAAAAGTATTCTCTCTCTAAACTCAATATTGCAGTTCTTTTAGTCAATGCCTAAATGATTTTAAATCTCCTCCTTGATCTATGTGCTGTTTGTTTTATTTTATAGACCCCTTACTTTTTTTTCCCCCCTCAGGAGTTTGAAAGCAGTAGCTGACTCTTCTCTAGGCTTTGTTTATTCTTAGTGTCATTGTGTGTGGACCACAGGATAGCCAAAATAATACTTTCAAGGTACCCTAAACAGCCCTAAAATAAATGTTCTGCTGTAAACGCAATTTGCAAACTCCATTTTATCTCATTAGATTTGTGCCTACAAGTACAGGTCAAATTAAAATCTAGAAATACTCATACTTCCAAAATCTGTATATATGCCGTAAATACATAGGAGAGCTAATATCTTAGAGTTCAGATACACTTAGTGAATCTCAATCTACAGCCAGACACCAGATTTTAAGCAAGCATGAGGGAAGTTGTACTATGTAAAAAAATCCCAAAGATTTTGCTAAAGAGGAGCAAGTTTCTCTCAGTGAATTTGTAACACTCTCCATTACATAGACCAAGATTCCTAGTGGGAGTTTGACTCGTGTTCAGCTGTCAGCCAGACCTTGCCTTGAGCTAACTTTTATTTGAGGAGACTGGCAAGGTTTAATAAGCTGTGCACAATACTCTGCATTGTTTTCCACCAGTCCTTCCAAGCGGTGCACTCGCCAAGCGCTGGCTCCTCCAGTGACTGCCAGTATCCCAGGGAGCCTGGTGCTGGCAGCAGCTCTTCAGTGGGACAGGAAGTTTTATTTGAGCTGAAGGAGGGCTCACAGCACGGTTTCCTCTTGTTTCTGCAGCCACACTGCACCTCATTACCAATTTTTCAACACTGTCCTTTCTGGTTGATGGCTAAGGGGGAACCTGAATTTGCAGATGACATTGGCTTGAGCATGGCTATTTTTCTTGGGAATTCAGAATGTGTTGATGACAGAGCCCTCTCTGCTGATTTTCTACAAACAAAATATTGGCCTGGTTTCTGAGCAAGACAAAATTAATCAGCTTAACTGCCAGTACCTTCAGAATGTAATCTCTCTGTTAATTTACATAAATGTGATGGAGTTCACCAGGGTTGAAATATCAAATCCTCATGAATGGGCATGATGCTGCTGTTCAAATGGTGCACAAACCTCTATAGGATCAGACGTTACTAAACATTAAGGTTTAGTTAGCCCCTTTTTTTTTTCTGAAAAATCACAGGATCAGTATTTGGACAAGATTCTTGTCTCCTTATTTTGTTTGCTGCTAAGATCTTGCTTACCACGCACTAATTTTTGCCTATTGAGGTCACAGTTGTGTTTATGTTCAGGATTTGGATGCATCAGTTGCCTTTTTCTATGACTAAATTAATCTCTCCACCTTTAGCACTGGATTACTAGCAAAACAATTTGAACTTTAGCTGGCTTCTGTTAGCTTGGAGAACTTTGAACACAATATTTGCAGATTATGTGAAACAGTAAGTATGAAACACTGATATTCTTTTCCAGCAGCCTTTTGACTTTCCTGAATACAAAATGAGATTTTATTGTCCCACCTGGAATGGATAAGGTCACTCAGACATTAGTCTTTGCCAGACTAATTTAAGGCCTTTCTTAAAGAAGGAGAAAAAAGAAGTTTGATCCAAACTATTATAAAGTTGCTGGTACTAGTACCCTATTTTACTGATTCACAAAGATAATCTTTCTGTTAGCTCTCTCCCTAGTTAAGGATAGATCTCAAATGAAAATTTCCTGTAATTTCTGGTAAAAGTATTTTTTCCTCTTTTATTTATTGTAACATTAGGCCTTGGCATGAGGACAGTAATCATAAGTCATGTGTGCTGAGGTACATTTCAGTCATGACAGAAGTAAAATGTTGAGAGGAAATGGAATAATGAACATTTTTGTCCAAGAAGTTGCCCAGTCTGGATCTAGTTGTGGGTCTTCAGAACTTCTTCTTGTCACAAGTCCCACTTGTTACTGACAGTGCTGGAAGTTGCTTTTACCAGAGCCATATCCCATCTCCAGCAGTACTTTCTCAGCACGGTCATTTATGACATCCTAATTCAGCACTTCTCCTTAGAGTAATCTCTGACATTTAAATGCACACTTTACAGAAAGTCCAGCTGTCTGCTTAGTCTTTATTTTTCTTTTATTTTTATTTTTTAAGTGGCCACAGTAATGGGAAGAATAGATATTGTTTTGCTATCCACCTGGTTTGGAGTGAAAATGGAAGTGTTGATTTAACAAGTGTACTCCCACATGGTTGGGGTCCGGGCTTTTTTTTCTGTAAACCACAAAAAACCCTTGAGAATGACTGAGGTAGTTTGTGAATAATCCCTTGCATTGTATGGCCAGGGTCACCAGAGGCCAGAAGAGCTCAGGGGAGGCCACTCTCCATTGGAATTTGATCCCTTCATTGTTCTGCCAGAGCTGGAGTGTTTTGACCTCTGGGGCACATTATAAATCTCTGTTACTCATTCAGACTTCTGCTCTGAAGCATTCACCATGGAAAGAGTAGTGGACTCTGTGTGGTTCCAATGAAAGTATAAATATTATATAATAATATTATTATATAATATTAATTATTAAATATTTCATACATGTGCAGAAAGCACATCACGTGAAAGCGTTTATACCCTGGCAATACAATACAAATAAATGCTGAAGAAGTAAACCTTGAAAATGGGTTTGATTTTACCCCCATTTGCACAATTCAGTGCAACTCAGCTGGGTACACAATTTTAAAACACTTCATTAGCATATAAGGTGGCATTGGTAGTTTTTACTGCAAGGGATGCTTTCCCCCTGTATTTCTGTATTGAGGGGCTCTCTCTGATTATATGGTAGTCTGGGAAAGTACAGCCCCACAGGCAATGTGCAAAAAACCTGTCTGAAAGTTTTATGCTCCTTCTGTTTGTTATACCTTAAAAAACCCGGTTAGTCGTGCAGCCGCTCACACGTGGGTAACAAATCAAGGGGCAGCTTGCAGCTCCTCACACAGTGTGTGGAGAGGGCAGGTTTCTGCCCCTGAAAGGTGGAGCTGCCAGAGCAGTATGAGTAAACACTGTCAGCTGCCTCATGGCACTGGGGACAGGGCTAGAAGGGATGTTGTGGTGTGGTGGAGGGTCAACAGTCAGAAGTGAGGCAGTGTCAGAATGTCCTGCAACCATCACACCGGGTGCTAAATAAAAGTGGATTTTTTTTTTCCATGAATAATCCTATCTACAACATCCAATTCACTAGGTATTTCATCAGGTCATAATGTAGACTTGCATTTCTAAGTGGCTTAGGCCTTGCTGACATTTAAGTTTCTAGTCTGCAATTTTGAGTCTATGTTTCAGCACTTGCCTCCTTTGCACTTTTTTCTTCCCCTGCCTCCCTGTTTCTCATAAGCACACACACACAGATGAAAATCTAGAAGATCTGTGAATTCAAGGGTTTTTCTCTACAGATTCTTATGTTTGTTCTTATTAAATTAAAAAAGCATCTGTGTTAAAATTCATGCTGGTTTATTCCATTTTGTGCTAGTAAAAGCATTAATGAAACCTACATTGAATGTCGAAAAGAATTCATTCTGTTGTTCTGTAGCAAGTAGTTTAAGACCACCTGTGGGCTTACAACAGCTGGAATGAGTATGAAACTCTATTAAAATTAATGCTCTCTATAATTCGTGAAAGCTACCTGTGTGACACCTGACAGATTTACTTGGTTATGGGCCAGCTCTGCTGCATTTCTGGTTACTGACCTTAGCCCACAGTCTCCACTGAAGATGACAGAGACAATTCTTGGATGAAAGTATTGCTGAAGCAGGCAAAACTCAGTCTGTACCTGTAGTGACAAAATCAAATTTTTAGGCACATGGTATGCTTAGGCTATTCGTGCTTTCTGCAGATTCACGGAATAATTTAAATTTAATTAATGAAGCAGTTAATAGTTACTGCACTGACTTTGCAGTCAGTGGATCACTTCAGCAAACACATTTTGTAACAGTAGGAGTTCGTAGAAGGCATTATCAGGGAAACCAAGCAGCAAGGAGTTTGAATAGTGTAATCTTGAGGTAACAAAAGCATGAATAACCATTTCAGGCTCTGGATCAGATACAACTGGCTGCAGAATGGTGATATTCTTTAAGTGTGCCCAACAGGATTTGGATTGAACCCAGGAAATAAACCAAAACCCTAGGCAAATTACTATTAAAATACAGACAACATCAAAGGCAAGAGCAAGGAAATAAAAAGATTGAAAGAAATGTTTTGGTGCAAGGATAATTTATTTTCATTTTATCAACCTTTGCACATGAGAAGATTTTTTCGTTTCTAAGAGTGCATATTTTACAGTCATACCAATACAGCAATTCACATTTTCCTCCTCTGCTGAGCTTTCCTTCTGTCAGTTGAACAATTAGATGTTTCTCCATTACTGAGTCCATGTTTTTATTTGTTGGGGTTGTTTTTATTTGTTGGGGTTTTTTTTTTCTATTTCTTTTTCTCAAAAGCCCTCTTGATATTAAGAGAAGGGAAAGAGAGATAAATGTGCTCTTTCTCCTCCCATGTAAGTTAGAAAGCAACCAGAAGAACAAAAAGATAAAATTCCTTTTGGCTGTTACTGAGATAGAAAAATAAGTGAATTAATTAAAAATTTTTGTCTAGAGAGAAACACAGATGGTTAAAAGAGAGTTGCCTGTTCTCCCAAAAAAGAGAGTTAATAGTTCTCCCAAAAGATCTTTGGTGAAGTGTCCTTTAAAGTCAATCACATCATATGATCCTAATAACAAGCAAATACAGTCAAAACAGATCAGCACAAAATTTGAATGCCCAGCTCTTCTATACATTCCTGGAAAATTTCCGCTGACACAGAGTCCCATAAGGGTACCTAGAGCTGAGATTCATCCAAAGATGATGAGAAATCCCTCTGTGCTGAAACCAGAGTGGGCAAAAACAGGAGAATGAAGTTTGACAGAGCAAATGACCAAAGTAGCTACAAAGTCAAATATAGGAAACAGCATCATAAGTAGATGAAAAAATCAATTTAAGAAGCATGACACACACTTGGACACCGAAATTAAAAGTAAAGTGTGTAATCACTGTTAAGCCCACTTTTGTGCTCTAATGAAATCTCCAGGTTTGACCAGATGGATTTTCCATATTCAGTAATTATTCACTGGAACTTTTAAAGAAAACTGTTCAAACAATTGGAGACTGGATGACTAAGGACTGCATGTCTGTAAAAAGGAGTTGCAGGTTTTGAGCAGCTGCTTTTGTGTACCAGGGGTTTCTCCAGTCCTCTCATCAGCAGGCAGGTAGCACCATTAAACCTGTGGGAAAGGTTTAATTTTAGCACACAGAATTCCCAACAAAGGGCCAGGGATGGTGGGATGGTGGGAGTGATGGGATGGTGGGATGGTGGGAATGTTGGGATGGTGGGATGGTGGGATGGTGGGATGGTGGGAGTGGTGGGATGGTGGGATGGTGGGATGGTGTGGTGCTTCTCTGGATCAAGTGCTGAGGAGCTCTTAGGGAGACTGACACATCAAGTTGCTGGGATCCTATTTCTCCCTCTTTCTGGGCCCTATTTCTCCCTCTTTCTGGGCCCTATCTTTTGATATGGACACTATCTGGGCCCTATCCTCTGATTTTATTGTAACAGCTCTTGAAGGCATGAACAACCTTCCTTTAATCCCTGTTCCATTCCTGTCCCACAAGCACGACTTGGTCATGTAATCCTTTAACTGCTTCTGTGAAACAAATAATTCATAAGATAAACACTTTCAGTTTAAGCAGTGCAGTAAGATGCAGCACTCTCTTTTCTGAATAAAAGCATCTCAGTTATGCATTAAAAGGTTCTCATATGTCAGTCTCCAGCTTTCTTACATATCCATGCAGAAGAATCTAATTACAGGCTCTGTACAAAAGTGATTAATAATTTCTCATTAAGTTAGGGGAAGTGCAGTAGAAGTTATAATTGGGGAAATCTGCATACATATATCTCCAGATATCTCCAGTTTCTACCTACTATAAAAGATACCAACTTCAAAGATTTTGTTACAAAACCACATATTTTATATTTCCATTTAAATATGCACTGGAGGTTTTGCTAAATGCTGACTGTCAGAACAAAGGGTCAAAACTTTGTGCACATGCATAAATGTCTTATTCTAATACCTTTTATTTGTTTTGGTATGCAGCTAGCTTCTTCTATTTGTCTCACATCTGTCACTCAACAAAACTAATAAATAAGTGTCAAGTCAAGACAGGGAATCCCCTTTCTTCACACTGCTGCCAGTATGCCCTAATTTAACCTTTTTTTCTCTAGTGAAAAAATAGGAAGACTATTTTATTGATTTTCTGTTCATTTTTTTTAACAAAGGAAGTAGGCATTAGCATGTGTTTGCTGATATCAGAGTTAAGTTCAGTTAAGAACTGTCATCCATATCATCCCTGAAGTCCATTTTCTAAATGAATTTTAGCTTTGGATGCTTCTGAATAAACAGAGATGAAGCCTCTTCCATTTTTTTTTCCATGGTAGGCAAAGGCAGAATGCAGGAGAAGACAAACTCCCTATCCTGTTAAGAGTCTAAGCCCCCCAAATGTAAACCAAGGTCTTGGAACCCACTGTCTAACATGAGGTCCAATGGCTTGCAAATTTGGCAAGCACTTCATGCTAAATCAGATTAACTGAATCTCCTATGCTATGTATCTTTCTGTGACTTGCCAACAAAAGACATTTCTGAGACTAAACAGTGATTTGAAAGGAAGTTAGACAAATCCACTCTAACAACTATCTTTGTCATTCCAAACAGAATGGGAGAATTAAGAGGAAAAGTGAAAAAAAAAAACCCAAAACCCCCACAATTGCACATAGCTCCAATGAGATGCAGAATTTTACCATAAGTGACCTGGTGCAATGTAGCTTTTTGTATTTTACAGAAGTGAAGTTGAGCACAAAGGGTGGAGCACAGAGGGGCAGTACCCTGACCACCAACATCCTTCCATGCCCATTGTGCAGCCCTGTCTTTGCTTTGGACAGCCAAGCCTGGATAGTACTTCCAAAACACCCTACTCCTTGGAAGTTACAGTACAAATAGGTTTTAAAAATTCTTGTGGTTTTACCCCAGCTGGCATCTAAGCCACTGGAGTTAACTTGCAGTCACTTATTTGCCCTTTTCAGTGAGTCAGGGAGAGAATTCAAAGGGTAAAACTGAGAAAACTCCTGGCCTGAGATAGAGTTTAATGGGTAAAACAAAAGCTGCTCACACCAGCAAACTGAAACAGCAAAGTCATTCAGCACTTGCCATCAGCAGGCAGGTTTCAGCCATTCCCAATAAATGGCCTCCATCCCGTGTAACAGCTGCTGGTGAAGGCAAGTGCCATAACTCCAAGTGTCCCCCTTCCTTCTTCTCCCAGCTCACGTGCTGGACATGACATTTAAGGTGTGGATACCGCTGTGGTCAGCTGGGGACAGCTGCCCTGACTGTGTCCCCTCCCAACACCTTGTGCACCCCCAGCCTGCTCACTGTGGGGTGGGTGAGAAGCAGAAAAGGCCTTGAGGCTGTGTTAGCACTGCTTAGCAATAGCTAGAATATTTGGGTGCTATCACACTCTTTCCATCACAAATCCAAAACACAGTCCCTTACCAGTTACTGTGAAGAAAATTACCCCAGCACAAGCTAGCTTACCAATGTAATTGTTCCTCTACCCTGCTTTGATGATGCCAAGGAAAAAGATGTGTCTTGTTAGGTTTTCTTCTTAGCAAATACCTAGATATCTCCTAAACATGTTTATATCTATTTATGCTTCAGGCTTTGTCCACAGGATACGCCCTCCTCCTGTGTGGGGGGTGTTAGCCTGAACCCCAAATATTCCCATGGTGTTAGCTCAGGTGGCTCCACATGACATGACATTCTTCAATTTAACATTACCCTGATTTCCCATCCTTAACTACAGAGCACTGTCAAGCATCAAGTGCTGGGCCAAGAGCAAGCTGAGAAAGTTCACAAGAAAAATATTCTCCTGGGACCCATCCTTCCCCAGCCTCATCTGTGCCACTGACATAAAATTCAAAATCATGGATGGGAAATGTATGAAATAGAAAATATACCTTGTTGTTTATAAAAATGCTGATTAAAAGATTTCATTTTCTTAGTTATAAAATAAATAAACATGTAAAGTGAACAGATGCAAACAAAAACCCTCAAACTAATTCACTTTGGCTAATCAATTCCACATGGAAAATAAATTCGTGCAAATCTAAGTCTTCACATGAACACATCTTTTCAGCGACATGTCCATGAAGTAATTTGTTTCAGATTAATAAATCAGACAGTTCTAGCAGCAGCATACTCACCAACATCAACCTCTTTAATCAACAGTCCATTTGCTTCATGGAGGAAAGTTGGCCTCCTCATGATTGCTATTTTCTGGTTAAGAGTATGCTGAAGCTGTTGGACACAAGATGCAGATGGGTTTCAAGAAGGGCTGGTGTTTATTCTGCCCAGTGGAGCGTGCTGGAAAGCTTTCCTTGTACCCTGAAATATTGGGCTTCTGTCTGGTAAGTCTGTGTCAACAAAGCACAGGCAAAGTAATTTCCAGCACACGCACAATTGGAAAACAGAGGATCAAGGACCAGCAAAGAAATCTCAGAATGGGAGCATGTTTTCCTTTGCACTGAAAGTAATGAAGGCAAAATTAATATATCTTTATTGATATGTTAAATAAATTGAAGTTTCTTGTCCTATTTGTGTAATGATTTCCACTGATCTAGTAGATTTAATTATACTGATATTTTATGTGTACAACACATCCTCGAAATGTTAGATTTTGTGGGAGGGAAATATTCAAAAAAGTAGTGAGAAAAGAGGGTGAAAGTCTGAAGTTCAACTTTCTCCACTGAAATCAGGGGTGAGGTTGGTTTCAATGCATCAGCCTCAGAATTTTGCTGATGCTCAGAAAGCATGAACAATCTGCAGGATGCAGCTTTTCAGCCAAGGCCACCATAGGACCCACCGTTTCTTTTTCATGGGCAAGATCCCATCCTATGGTAAAAATTCTCAGTCTCTTCTTATACTTGTGTCTTTGGTGTGATTTTAATTTTAATTAATGCTGATTTTGCCCTGGTTTCATCCTGGGCTGAAAGGTGTTTGTGCAGCCCAGCCTGCCCCTGGCACAGTGGTGTCCCCTGGGGGTGGCACTGCCCAGGAGGGACGGTGGGTGCACAGGGCACTGTGGCACTGAACCCCAGCAATTTAAACCTGTTTTTTTGGCTAGAAGAGAAAATCTGTTTGCAAGTCAAAAGCTGCTTTTTTTAACTAGCTCCAATGTGTGGGAGCCAATCATCAAAATGTGGTGTCTATTTTGGTCTTTTTTCATTATGTGGGGGTCTTCAAATTCAAGCTCTGAGAGGTTTATCATAAGTTGAACTCTTCATTTTCAGAGCTGCTACAGATTGAATTATAAAAACAGCCCTTGGAGAGAGAATTTATAATTTTACTGTGTAGTTTTAAGCTCAGCTTTTAACTCCATATGCAAACAAACCTGATTAAAGATGATATCCAAAGAGGAAAAACAGTAAGTTTTTTTTTCATTTTCATTGACTTGGAGTTTGCAGTCAAATACTTTCCCCAGTGAACCATGAAGAATTGCAACTGTGTGTATAGCCTTCAAAGCAAAATGCATGCTGTCATGTGGCCCTGATCCCAATTCCCTGCTCTGTACTGCCAGGTAAATGGTAGGTATTTGTTGCATACTCATTCCTTTGGGGCTTTAAAGGTGAGAAAGTATCAATTTAAAAACTTGTTTCAAATTCTAATGTCTTATACTTGCCTCACACTTGTTTCACTATCCAGTTACTAAAATCAAAAATCAAAATCAAAATTTCGATAGTTCCTGTGATACACTGGATTAAAAACTGGAGAACTCCTTTACCAGGAGGAGCAAAAGGGGAAGACATCCACTGGGTTATTGTTTGTGTGCATGCAAGTGTTAAAAATGAGGAAACTGAAATATAAACCTTGTAAATGGCCACTTTATAGAAAAGAGAAGAAAAGAAAAGAAAAGAAAAGAAAAGAAAAGAAAAGAAAAGAAAAGAAAAGAAAAGAAAAGAAAAGAAAAGAAAAGAAAAGAAAAGAAAAGAAAAGAAAAGAAGGCAAAAAGACATAATGTTGCCTCTAAGTGTTAAAATATCATTTACAACTGAACGAAGATGATGGCAATTCTTGATAAAATGGATTCAGGTATTCTTCATAATTATATTATTTTAAAAACTGGAGACTGCAGTAAGATTTTAGTCTTCCATGGCTCTAAACCTTCCAGTGAAAAACAAGTTAGCAAAAAATATTCTGTGCTCCAGAGGGTGTGTTTGTGCAGTTTCAGGCTGTAACATAGATGGAACAGATGAAAATACAGAATGGAAGAGGGAGAATGGAAAGGGGAAAATGGGGGTTAAATACATAAAAATGAACATATGGCTAGAATTGATTGCAGCAATAATTTCAGCTCCCCTCACACTGAATTCTTTAATCTTTCATTTCCTGGCTTATAAAGGAAAAGGAAATAATGAGAATGCAATAAAAAATGCACATTTGTATGTTAGCCTGAGAGTACAGAATAGTGCTTTTACTAATTTGCAATTTAGAAATATTCTGTGGAATGAACAATGAAATTCTCTTAGTCAGGAGTCTGGCTCTGAGTCATTGTGAGGGATGCAAGCTCACAAGTCAGTCTTCTCTCCAGGTTTGAGGAAAGTCCTTCTGTTTCCAGACATTAGATGCTCCAGTATTCAGCAATGAATTGGCTTTCACAGAAGTAAAGAACACTGATGAGCTTTCACAGAAGTAGATTCCTGGTTATTTCTTGGGTTTTGCTGACAGATTTGTACATGCAGGAGAGTTCTAAATGGGAGGCTGCACCAAACTGTCCATTTAAGAGTGTTAATAATGAACAAATGGAAAAAGTGCAGGTAAATGACAGCATTAATAAGAGGCAAGCCTGTTAAGCAAACAAGTTTTAGTTAAAATGTTTACATTTTTTAAAATTAAAATTTAAAGCTTCAGAAGCATTTTTATATTTAATTTTCTATTTTTTGTTTCATTGAAATAACTGGACTGTAAGTGGACCCTTTTTTTTACTTTTATTCTTTCTTTGTCCAGTGTGAGACAAAGTAAGAAAAAATTAGTGTAAGAGAATTACATCACAACTTAAAAGGAGAACAGGACATATGAATTTCTGTGCTAAGACCTCTAAAACAGGAAAATGTGAAGGGGATGATAAAAGTGATTAGCTGAGAGCATCTCCCTGCCTGCTTTGGGCCTCAAGTCTTCAGCTGGTGGAAGTCACCACAAATACATTGATTTCTTTCAAATCATACCTGCAAAGGATCTGGTTCTTTAATGTTAGTAGTCTAAGAATGTACTAAAAATCGCTTGTATTGACAGGCTTTTAAATGACAACATTTAAAACAAAAACATATGGTTACCAAAAAGAGTGATTTTCAATGTCTTGGTGCTACCAGAGAAAACTGTGCTATTGCAAATGCACAGCTCTTTTGTGATACTTCACACAGCCCATGGGGGAACACCTGCCTGGGCTGCTGCACCTCAGCCTGGTGTAATTGCTCATTCCACAGAAAACTGTTCCGTGAATCCCAAGATTTCCATTTCTAGAGGGTTTCTCTCTTTTTATCTGTGAAAATATTGCCTGTGACTTGTAAGGCTGCTGTTCAGCTTCCAAAAATCTCACACTATATGCATGTGCCAGTGGCTTTACCCTGATGATCTCAGGCTCCAAAAGAGGGCTCATTTCTCTTGTGAGATAGACTGACAACTGGCAAGAGCTGTGCCAAGCTTTCCTGCCTCTTGGCCTCATCAAAGGATCCTTGGCCCTAAAGATTCCTTCCATTTTTCCTCTGGTGTTAGCCATATATTGCTTAGCTTCCTATAATCCCCAACTTGTCACACAAATTTTCTCTTCCAAGTAATGCCCTGGAAGGAAAAATTATGTTTTCCCTTCCCATAACACTCCCTCTCCATTCCCTTACTGAAGGCTTCTGGCTGAGCTGTCTGAAATGGTACAGAGCAACCATTCAAACACAGGGATGTAGGTGGCTGGTCACCACCTGCCTCACTGAGCTGCATCCCTGGGAGCTCAGGTTTCAGCCCTTTGTTCCCTCCATGTGGAAAATGCTCCCCTGGAAAGAAGAGGGCATAGAGGGTTAATATTTGAGGAATGCAGGGCCGGGATTAATGCCTGTGGCAATTAGCTACTCAGTGGAATTGCCTGTGAACACCAGTTTTCCTGAGGCTTGACACAATGGGGAATTTTACTTACCTGAAAATTCTCTTTTAACCTGAAAAGGGCTCCAAACTTCAATAAATTGGGCACACGCATAAGAACTTGTATCTTCTAACCCTAAAGCAGTAAAATCAGCTGTATTTACAAAACCTGGCTCTGAAGTACAACCTTGAAATATAACAGAAATATAACCAGGCAGAGGACAACCTCACTTGGAGCCCGAGAGAAGCCAGAACCCCTGATCCCTCACTCCCAGCCATTGCCACGCAGGGGTGGCTCCCTCCTGACGTGTGCAGTCTGCACAAAGTGAACTTGCAACACATGCAAAGAGCATTTCTGGAACACACACACTGAATTTATAATATCCATTATATGCCTCCTCCATGCAAAAGTAAACTGTATTTAAAGGCATTATACATGCTTGCTATGTAATTACATCCATCAGAGAGAGCTGCTTCCCTGCGTTCCCCTGCTGTTGCCATGGCAGCATCCCCATGTTTGCAAAGTGCAGGGCACACGCTCTTAATTATACTTACAAAGCAGCTACATTTCAAAGGAACACAATAAATACAAAGTTGAAGTGAGGGTGCTGCACCGAAGTGATAGGAACAAATATACTTTTATCACGTCTGTATCTCATGCACACTTTACACCCATTATTAGAGCATTCTGCCTAATTCCCCAGTTCCTTTTGTGCATTTATGGAAAACTCCAGATTTTGTCTGCCAGAAAATGCAGTCTGTGTTGCAGGCCCCAGAATTTTCTGCTTCTAACCTGGGAGCTGATTGTTACGAAACCAAAGCAATCGAGAGAGATCTTTTCGTTTGTACTGATCAAAATGTGCCAAGGGGGATGTCTCCTTACTTAACCGCTGCAAAATGCCTTCTCTGCTCTCCACTCCCACTGGTGCCCAAATCAGCCACCCAGCAAATGCCTAATGAGCTGCCCCCTGCTGCAGTCACCTGTCTCAGTGCTGCCGTGTCACTTCTGGTGACAGCGAAGGTGACGCAGTCGGTCGGAGGTGCCAACATGACATTGATCAAGCAGAACAAATTTTGATGCACGAACCACCAGCTTGGTGCAGCACACGCCACCAGCACAGCCTTTGCTTCCTTGTGGATGAATAACATGGAAATTGCAGTTGATATAAATTTACATTTTGGGAAATTTACATTTTTACCCCTATAAAGAAACAAGGGATTCCCTCATTCTGAAATTAATGCTCTCCCTGAAGTTGAACAGGGCTCATACAGATGCTGGATTGCAGATATGAATTATGTATTTTCTGGGGGTGGAATGTCATGCAATTTTAGTGTTATTCAAGCCACAGAGATCCATCAGGGGAAAAGTAATTAGAATATTTCAGAGACCCAGATTTACATTTCTTAAAGCTTGTGAGCAAAATGAAATTGGCTGCCTCCAATTTACATGTCTGCAATCACACCATGAAAAACCTGTCAGATCTCAGCTTTAGGATTTGAAACCTCTGTGGGGGAAACCAGGTGTTCTGGCAAATGATGGTGTTGCTTTGGTGTCACTTGTGCACAGTTAATTCTGAAATAAATATGTGCTGAGGTGTAGGGGGCACTGTGTTATTGCATGTATATAAGCAGGTTTGGTAAAAGCCATTGGATCAGATTTACAAGACAGAAGCCTTATTTTCCAGCTTATTTACTTCTAGTCTTAGTTTCTTTTTTCATGTGTATTTATTTTGCACCTTGTGTATGGGAAACTGGGGTGTTCTTACCAGGGTGCATGCGCTCAGCCACAGAAAAGTGAAAGAATTCTGCCTTCTTAATGAACTATGCTCTGACTTAATTATCTGAGTAAGCAATGTGGCCTGGATAAGAAGCAGGGCCTGGACATGGCTGGCATATAAGGACATACGGGCAGTAATGATTATTTTATTCCAAAAAGGAAAGCAATTCTAAATATTGGCCTGTGAGCTGTGGCCAGGTGCTGTATATTTTCTGGCTCTCTATCTGTTCTGTCCAGGTAGCTGCCATGGCTCCCTTAAAATTACAATGTCTGTCTTCTAGATGGACTTTGAGTCTCATTTGACTCTAGCCTGCTGATATGGGTGGCAGAAGTCTTTGGGTTGCCCTGGCTGGAGCTGTGGATTGAGCAGGAGGCCACAAAGCTCCTTCAAGGCAGAAGTTTGCTGTTTTCTTGTACCACATACCAATTCTCAACACTGAACTCGACAGATCCATTATGTTTCCTTACTCTGCCAGCAGAATAAATATAATTCCATAGTGGTTTGGATTGCCTTGTGCAGGCTCACATTTCCAGACCTTTTTATCTGCAAAAGTTTCCCCACAGATCTGAGAAACAGAATCACAGAATCACAAGTTTGGAAGAGACCTTCAAGACCACCAAGTCCAACCCATGTCCTAACACCTCAACTAAACCATGTGGCACTCAGTGCCACATCCAGTCTTTTTTTAAACACATCCAGGGATGGCGACTCCACCACCTCCCCGGGCAGGCCATTCCAATAGTTTACACCCTTTCTGTAAAAAACCTTTTCCTAATACCCAACCTATATTTCCCTTGGTACAGCTTAAGGCAGTGTTCTCTCATTCTGTCATTGCTGCCTGGAGAAAGAGCCCAACCCCACCTGACTGCAACCACCTTTCAGGGAGCTGTAGAGAGTGATAAGGTCACCCCTGAGTCTCCTTTTCTCCAGGCTAAACACCCCCAGCTCCCTCAGTCGTTCCTCACAGGGTTTGTGTTCCCAGCCCCTCTCCAGCCTTGTTGTCTCCTCTGGATGAACTCGAGCATCCCAAGGTCCTTCCCAAACCAAGGGGCCAGAACTGGACGCAGCTCTGGACACAATGTACTGCTGAAAGCATAAATTGTATGATTTAGGCTGGTTTATGTCTATAGGTATTTGATAATGCACACAGATATATACCTATGTATGCAGAGATGTACATGTACATGTGGAGCCTGTCCCTCTACTGGCCTTATGTGGAGCACAGATGTTACATAATGCTTCCATCCGGGAACAGAGAAGCAGGGCTATGACTAAGCAACAGAGCGTGACTTATGAATAACAAATTGTGCACATTCCCAAAGATATTTCTTTAGCTGATCTCCAAGGAAAGAAATCTCCAAAATTAATACATTTGAGAAAACTCCCATCTTCTAGAGGACTACAGGGAGATAGTGGAGGACAAAGAGCAAACAAAAATAGGCAGAATTTATTCCATAAATTTGCATTGCTCCTTGCACATAACTCATCTCTGACAATGACTTCATGCATTGATTCAGGTTATTAATATGTGGGTCAAGAGTCTTCACCACTGCACAACAATGAGGGGGATCGAACCCCAGATTGCAGCTGAAGGCAGAAAGCTGACCCCTCTCAGGCACATTTTGGGGCAGATTAAAAATCAGTAGGGTGAGATCTAGGAAGTTCTATCTCCTGATTCTACTTGACCAGAAACGTGTATGCAGACACCTACAGCTTTGCCACCCTCTTGCCCTGCCTCTTTGGGTTGTCAGTACCTCCTGTATAAACCAGCATCTGAAGATATCAGTTTGTACAGTATGAGCCCTGTAAAGGGGCAGCACCAGCTAGGCAAGCACTTCTGAAACCTTTGAGCCCGTTCCTTGTCTGGAAGAAATCAGCAGAGCTCCATTCCCACCAATAAAGCTGTGCCAGATGACTCCTGCTGGGTCGCTAGGACTTAGATTTCTCAGACAAAAAAAATTCTAATTGACGATAAGAGAGGAGGAGGGAAAGCTTTTAAATTCCTGAAAGATAATTTGGAGACAGAAAATGAAGGGCCAGGGGCAAAGAAACAAGGGCACATTTGAAATGATTCAGTAAGCTAGTGGGGAAAAAGACTGAAGAGATATTACAGATAATGGGAGAAGGGTGATTATTTTCCATCTCCTCTCTTAATCCACATTTTGTCAAAGCAGTCATGATTTTCCCATGGAGACAATATGACCATCTGATCCAAGGAGCTTTCACTTAGGTGAGACATCTGCCTGCAGCAGCAACCCCTCAGCCCTGAAATCCTTGCTCATTTCAGTGCTGATCGGGTGATTGTGTGGGGCTGCTCATTATCTGCTGAATTTCTGAAATGCCCCCCTTGGAGCAGGTGTACCTACACAGGCACTGCAGGACAAAAGGCACTGCTGAGCTCCAGCTCTCCCTTGCTGGTCAAACAAAGCTGAGTTAGTAAAAAGCCTTCTGCAGTCTATTGCCAGGGGAGGATCCAGGGAAGAGTGCCATGAAAGGTTGGCTCCAGAATACGGCACCTTTTTGGACTGAGCTCTTAAACTGAAATTCTTTCAAAGGCACAGCGAGGCCAAGCCTTTCTGCTGACCTTTCAGATGCTCACCAGTGGCATGGCTCTTCATTTCCATCCAGACCCACTGTCTCATCTGTACTGGCTCTCTGTGCCATTCCCCTTGCTTCTCCCCCAGGACAGCACAGTGTGATCTCATTTATTAGTCTTGTTAACAAGGCCTTGTTCTTTGTCTTTTCACCTTCTCTTTTGCTGTCTTATTCTATTAATCACAAGGCTTGCTTCAGTCTGTGCATTTCACAGTTTGCCATGACATTATTTCCCATGCAGGGCAGCACCCCCTGATGTGGATAGGCTCTTGCTTCCTGGGGACAAGCATTTGGATTCCTGAGTGACAGAATGCCCAGCACAGTTCAAGGCTCCACCCAGTCCTATGTGATGCTGATCTGGACAGTGGAGGCAGCTGATTTCATGGCTGGTTGCAATCTGGGCCAGGCAGGTCGTGACCAAACCAGTCCTCTGTCTGTAACAGATGCTAATAAGTTTCATGATGTGGATACAACTCTGATCTTCATCTGAAGCCTGAATGTAAAGAACCTAATAAACTACCCCAAGGAAATGAAGGCCTGCAGTTTTCAGAGGACAAGTTCAACTGTGGACCAAGGCTGAAGTATTTGAAGTCCAGCATTAAGAGGGGAGGGATGCATGTTTGGGCAGGCTACTGAAACCTTTTGGTCCAAAGAGCTACTACCTGATTTGGAAGGACTTCAAATATCTGAAAGATAAGCTCTATATATATTTAACATCCAATTATAAAAATAACTAAAATGAGTACACACTATAAATCTTTCCTTGATGATATTTGGTGATAAGACAGCAGCATAGAGATGACAACTCTCCTTTTTTTATGTCTCATTTCATACCTTAGACCAACTCTCCAAGCTTCCCTGCAGCTGTGAGCTCTGTTGAGATTTATTCACCAGCAATCAAGATTCCAGGCATTCCCAGGCACATTTACACTGACATGTTCCCCTCTTCCCGCTAACCCTCATCTATGCCCACATCTTCTCTTTCCAGCTCCATTTCATTTTCTCCTTTCCTTGGGCAGGGCAGTGATTCTGCTTTCCTTTCAACACAATTTCCTGAACATGGCCACTCTGAGACTCAGCAGTGGTGAGAAAGTGTCGTAATAGAGATAGCAGTGTTTGGGGTTTTTCATTGGATTGATTTATTTCATAAAATCATAGAACAGTTTGGGTTGGAAGGGACCTTTAAAGGTCATCTAGCTCCAGCTCCCTGTAATGAGTAGGAGCATCTTAGATTAGATCAGGTTGCCCAAAGCCCCATCCAATGTGGCTCAGAACACCTCCAGTGATAGGATACCACATCCTCTCTGTGCAAAGTGTTCAGTACCTGGCCATCCTTATAGCAAAAATTTCTTCCTAATATCTGTTTTGAATCTGTCCTTTTTTAGGTTAAAACCACATACTGCTTGTCCTATCACAACAGGCCTGGCTAAAAACCCTATCCCCATCTTTCTTATAAGCCCTGTCAAGTACTGGGAGGCTGCTAGAAAGTCTCCCCAGAGCCTTCCCTTCTCCAGGCTGAGCAGCTCCAGCTCTCTCAACTCCCTGTGCTCACGGGAGAGGAGCTCCAGCCCCCTGAGCACCTCTGTGGCCCTGCCCTGGACCTGCTCCAACAGGTCCTGTCCTTCCTGTGCTGAGGGCTCAGAGCTGCATGCAGCGCTCCAGGTGTGCTCCCTCTGGAGCCATAGATGTGCTGTGCTGTAGATAACACAGATAACAAAGGTAACACCTGCTAACACCAACTGAACAAGCTCTGGAAGCATCAGAGCAGTGTCAGCCTAGCTCTACTCACAATGAGCTGGTGGCTCTGTGCCACTCTGTAAGGTATAGATCAACTTCAGGGGCTCTGGACACACCTCTCCTGCACGGCATAGGGAAGTGGGGAGGGATTTCAGACAGCTCTTCATACTCTGAACTCAAAAATGAAAGGGAATTTCTATGCAGCCATGCAAGTGAGCTCTGCTAAAGAAACACAGACTGCAACACTGGTTTTTTTCCTATGTGTATTTTTTTTTTGCTTCCTTCTAACATCTTCAAACACCCCAATTAGCTGATCATGTAGCAAACAGTCCCATTTATTGCAGCTGTGTCAAAGGCTTTCAGCATGGACTGTTGGACTTTTGGAAACTGAATTGTAGCTTTTCTTCTATTGAAATATTCCCTTTCTGGTGAAAAAAAGGGGTACATTTCCTAGATCTTGTGCATTTGACTGAATGCACTAGTATACTATGACCTTCCTGTGCACAAACCTTTCTTTTTTAACCTATGCTTTGTACTTTGAAGAGCCACTTTAAAGAAACTTCACACGTGTGAATGTTTTTCTTTACTTTCATGACAGCAAGAACTGAAACATATTGATACTTTCAAGGCAGGTTGTACAACTGAAGATGTTTGCTTTCTTAGAGTAAACAGGCACTTCTGATTCTGCTGTTTAGTTAGGTCAAAAAGTATTACCAGCCTTCCCCAGCGTGATATTTACATAGAAGGAATGCAAGCTCTTGTCCAGCTCAAGTGATTTTTATGGTCCAATGAGTAACAAGATATTAGTCACCAGAAGGTCTTTTGATCTCATTTATTTTTACCTTCTTTTCTGCTAATAAGTATATTATTCTGGTTATGAACTGCCTACTCTTTACTCAGAAAAAGTCAGCTTCCTGGAAAAATCTGCCAAATGTAATTTACTTTCAGCTTGATACTTTGGAAATGAAGACAAATTAATGGTGTATTGACTCGGACACAAGTTTGCAAAACAGGAACCACTTCAAAGCTACTCTTCTGACTTTTCAGCAAGCACAGGAATATGGAAGCAAGGGCTTTGTATATACTGGACAGAGGAAACACTTGAACTTCTACGTCCTCAGGCCCCTGATGTGGGATTTCCAGGCTGTTGAGATGTGAATCACCTCTGACCTCTTCCAGCTGAGCAACACAGCCCATCTGGCCCAGCCAACACTGGCTGTTGTAGGAACAGCACAATGGTTTTGCAGTATGAACAAACCATAGAGAGAGAGAGCTTGCAAATTCCTTGGAGAAGATCTTTTCACTTATGAGACAGTGTTAAACAGGCTACTTGCATACCCCATACTTCTCCCAGGACCTCTGCAGGAACAAGGATCTGGAAGCAGCATCCTGCCATGTTAGCAGATGGACATGAGTAAGGCAGCCAAGAGAGCAGAGAAAAAGGGAAAGCACATAAAGGGAGTTATCCCAGCTGAAGGATGCAGACAGCAGCTAACAAGTTTCTTGAATGCAGTGGAGAGACCTAATTATAATATGACTGTACACAAGCAAGGAACCAGGATTAAAACCTCAGCAACAGCAAGGCAGGTTTTACGGTATGAATCACCAGCAGACAACTACTGTTGTTTATGAAAGCAGGTTCATTACCCTCTGCAGGCAATGCTGTGTCTTGTCACGAGATGAGGCTGAAACTGCCATATTATCCTTGCTGAGACCACGTGCAGCTCTGTATTGCCACTCAGCATGAGCAGAGCCATCAGAATCTCTCTCTAAACCAGCAGAAAAATGCATGAAATTTATAATTTCCAAAAGCTCAGCTCTGCAGTACAACAGAATATTGTTGAGGGCTTCTAACTATGCACTGCAAATAAAAGGGCAGAATTAGTCTGTTTGTCAACAGGTAGTGCTCAATCTGCCTATTTTCCAGTTGGATGCTGTTTAAGGATGATATAAGCTGCTCTCCTGCTGCAGTAATAGTACATTGTAATAAAATTGTAAGTTCTGCTACTGAAGCACACCTTTGTATGCTTTTATGTGTTTATTAGGAGCTGTGAAATTTAATTAAATACAGGGCAAGCATTTTATCTTGTCAGCTCATCTGACAGGTCTGACATTCATTGAGCACAGATGCTCTTCTTGGAAGATCTCTGTTCTGTCCTAGCTGTTAATCCTGCCTCTTCTCCTCTGTGTTTTGTTTGTTTCTAATGAGTGTATGTTTATTTGCATACGGGGATTTTGCAGCAGTGAATGTGAGGACAGCTTTTAATGTAGGTTATAGAAACAGAATCTCAGAATGGTTTAGGTTGAAAGGGGTCTCAGAGATTGTATAGTTCCAACCCCTAAGTAGATGATCTTTAAAGTCCCTTCCAAACTCAACAAATCCATGATTCTATGAATCAACCCCCGATTATATGCTGAAGCCTTTTTGTATATCTACACGTGGACACCTGTCAAAACCAGCAAATAAAGGAGACAGAAACTCTTATTTGAGGCCTTTCTAGCCTGGTTAGAGATTAAAGATGTAATGTTAAGACAACAAATGATTTGTGTCAATGTGCAGCTTGACTTGGAGGAGGAAATTTTTGAATTGTTATTTATGCCTTAGATTGGCTCCATGGGAGGGACAGGATACACCAGGGCTGGTGCTGCAATACAGCCCTTAGCCTGAAAGCAGAATCCCTCTGCGGCACCTCAGTTGCCTTCATGGAGCAGACCAGGGCAGGTGCATCCAGAGGGCTTGCACTGGGGTGCTGGGAATCTTGGCACCTAAAACAGGATTCAGAGGACACTGGAGACACCAGAGCTTCTGAGATTACACACTTCCATACAGGAAGCCTACATGTAGTGCCTACATCCTATATGGATGGACCCAGCTCTCTGTAACTGGCTGTTGGCTTTTTGCTATGAATTCATGTGTTTCAGTCCTCACCTAGAGGGACCACTGACAAAACAAGGCAATAATTCTCTCTGTCAAGCATCTCACTGCTGAGCCCACCAAGAGAGGTTGACAGATGTGATTTTTGTGTTAGAAAGTGAGCTGTACTTGTCAGCTGACAGGTAAAGCTGGTTTTGCTTGTGGTGAACCTGAGAAAGTTTAAAGAGATGACTAATTCAAGAAAGTTTCTACTGTCCACTAGCCCAGCCTCTTAGACACTTTGTCACCTCACAACTATGCAATTAGTTACGTTTCCTTCCAAAACCAGCTCAGATATACTTCTAAGCTGTGGTATCACTTCTTAAATGATGCAAACCCCTCATCCTTAATGTGTCATGGTTTGGAAAAAAACAGCCTTACTGATAACAGTACACTGAGACCTTCCTTTAGGTTTTGTTTGGAACGCTGCTCTTTGGAGATTCCAGCATGCCTCACTGAAAACCCAGAGGATTTAGGGCTTCCTTGCCAGGGCTGGGACTGCAGAGAAGCCCTGGGAATGAATGGGCTGCTGATGCGTGGGTGTAGCAGTCCCCAGACTGGTACAGTATTGTGATGTTAGTCACTGGCAAAGGCAAGGGCAAACAAACAAGAAGAAATTCAAAGAGAACATCAAACCACTGTAAGCAACCTGAATTATGCAGGAGCCATAGAGTGAACACCAAGAGAATTGGATAGGAAAATCACTGAAAAATGTATAGCAACATCTGTCTTATGTCTGTACTGGACTCAGAGCTGGAAAACCTGTTTTGATGACATGCCAGGTGCAAAAGAACTGTTTCCTGTCCCTCAAAAATACAGAAAAATGCCACAAATTATTTCTCCTTCTACCACATTAACCCATTCAGAGCCACCTATCCCTTTCTTTAGGTCTCACAAATTCTGAGGAGGCAGCAGCAGCAGCAGTGCTAAGTCAGCTCAAGCAGGAGCTGAGACAGCCAGCCTGTAGTTACCAAGGAGCTGCAGCCTGGTGCTGAAAAGGGGGAAGCTGCTCCTCTGTCACTGTGGAATCTTTCTGACCCAGGGTGAGCCCATGCTGAAACAGGGGCTGGTGGACATGGCAATAGATAGGATATACTGTCAGTGCCAGAAGCCATGTGGCTGCAGGGCTGCTGCCATCCCAGCTCCAGGGTTGTCAGAGCTCAGTTAGAAAATGTCCCCGTTTGGTTCAGTTGTTGCAGCTCCAGGCACTGAATTTGCTCTGGGAGAGTAGAGAGGTGGTGCCTGCTCTGCCTCTCAGATTTTCCCATAAAATTCATGAAGGAAAGGCTATAGCAGTGCCTCCTCCACAGCTGATTCTGCTTTTCTGTTTAGCAGCCAGTCACCCATAAGCTGAAGCATGAAGTTTAGCCCTCTGGAAGAAAATATGTCAGGCCCTCAGAGGACACGTGGGACACACGGGAATCTCACAGGCACCTCTGCTCTGTGCTCATCTGCAAAGATGCCAGGAAGCAAAACACTGTCAGGATTACATTACTGGAGGCAGAAACAACAAAGCAAAATATTTAAGCTAACAGTTCAGCTTAACAGTCCAGGACAGTGTCATTACCATCAGCCAATAATGATGTCTACAAGATAATTTATAAAAGACTGGATTGAACACCATCTGAGCATTTTGACAAAAACATAAGAAGATTTGATGCCTTTTTTTAAAAACTTTTGTGCTTTTTAAAATGAATTTTATAAATCTCATTTCATTTTTCTGCCTCAAGTACATTAGTTTCTATGGAAACATGGTAGTCATTTATGTGCATGGTGTTTTCTGACATCCATATGGGGAGTATAAGGACAAGTTATGTCACCATTGTGAAATGCAGGCATTTATGTGATGCTTACCATGGTTCTGTGTGCAAGGGAGAGGATGAGAGATGATATCTTTGGTCTGTTATGTAATAGATGCAGAAGTCCAGATACAGGGAGGCAGCAATAAGCTGAGCTGTAGAATTTAACACATACACTCAATACATTTATATTCACACCAAAGAAAAATTTAGGATTCACTTAATATTTTTATTTTGCCTATTTGGTGCAACCATGCCTGTCTTCACTGTGTGGAGTAACACTGAAACTTAGTGAATTAATTAACACAGAAGCCTAATGATGTAACTGATCCTTCCTGTGACAACATCCAATATTGCTGAAGAAAAAAAAAAAAAAGGAAACAATCATGCTGTTTCTTCTTTCATGAAAATGAGAAAATTATATTGTGACACCATCTGTAAATAACAGAACCATTGGCTGTGTAAGTATTTCATTCAGGAACATAAAACAAGTTTCCAGTGAGTCATACTTGTTCCTTATGTTTTAAAGAGGCTTTTATGAATTTACATTTCATATCTTCTGAAGGGTTAATGAAACCCTCCCTTTTTGAAGTATGTTTTAAAAAGCCATGCTAGTCAGCCCAGGATACTTACAGAATAAAATTATTGCCGTACCTTGGGCACACTATAGAGCTAGGATGCACCCACACAAATCCTTCTGCTGTTATGTGAGCGCTGCACTTTGGGAAGCAGCACTCTGCTCATTGAAATTACCACAACGTTGCTTCTTATGCATCATTTGCTTTTGATTCTTAATACTCAGAACCGTAGTTTGACAATTTTTTATCATTTTTACCATTAATTTCCTCTATCAAGACATGGAAATTATCTTCCTTGAATGTACCTTGGCAATGCAAATTGAGCTGCAATGGGAACATTAACCTTTGATGTACAAATCAGGTAATGTTGCAGGTACTGCCACAGTACAAACCACCAGCAAAAAGCTGTAGCAGTATGACAGGTAGGATGAATTAAATCTAGCAAACAACTGAACCCAGCGTTTATTTACTAAGTAGACATAACAGTACAGGCAATGTTAACACTTATTATGAACAATACAAAGAAAAACATACTTTTTTGGACCCCTCCAGCTGATATGTGGGATTCTGTGTTTTCTTTCAAAAATATGTAGATTTCAAATGTTTTGATGTCTCCTGCTCCATAGGAAGAGTTGTATTTTCTCTAAGAACACCATTAGGAAAAACATAAGTATCCACATTTTTCTGTCAGACCAGCTTCAAGTGCTCTTCCAGGGGATTTAGTACGGGCTGCCAACTCTGTCAGCAGCTTAGATGAGCAGGGACAATTGTCCTGGTGCTGCATGCAGGACAGCTCAGTGGCTCCTGAATCATTCATCTGCTCCCCAGAGAGTGAGTGGAGCACAGCCCAGGCTAAGGGATACGGGCAGAGTTGGGCTCACATGTGTGAGTACCACAGGGAGTGAAGGGACATTTTTCCACATAACACCTTGTTGTAGTCAGTATCTTTAGCTTACTTTTTGTCATGTCTGAATTGGGAGTGCTTTAATCCCCAAATTCTCAGCCTTAGACAAATGAAGACCTCTGTACAGGCAGGGCTTTGTAATTTCCAGTCAAAACTAATGGAAAATAAAAATTTATTGGCATGAGGGCAGATGAATCCAAATGGTTGAAAATGTGGCATTGTGGTACTAATGGGAACAAGATGGCATTTTATCCCAGCCCCCTGGACTTCATTAGGAAACAAATGACACCCAAGATAAGGTATTTTGTGGTTCTGGCAGGTGGGTATTGAGCTGAAGAAGCTTATTTACCTCATGCAAGATGGCATTTCCAGATAGCCTTGGCTCTTATGCCCATGAGAGCACCAGCACCTGAGCCATGGCCACCTTGCTGGCAGCTGAGAGGTCCCTGTTCCTTCCCTGGTCAGGGTGTGAAAAGAGCCCAAAGTGGCATGTGATAGAGACAAACCCAGGAGCTGCTGGCAAGAACAGTCCTGCAAATCCCTGCAAAAGCACTGGCAAGTCCAGGTTGCCCTGACTTAGCCCTGCATCTACCACTGATTTCAGTCCTCAGTGAGATGTCAGACTTAACACTGCTCTTCTGTTAGCCATTTCTGGTTCCCTGGGGTTTGCTATCAAGTGAAGGTTGCTGGGACTCTGGCTTACCATGTCTGCAGGGAAGAATTTGGTGAAGAAACCTTTTTATTTTATCTGTTGTGTCTATACTGCCCGAATTCTCAAGGCATCCCAATTCATCTACAGTGGAGTGATTCCATTATAAATTAATTTGAGGCTGAGAATATACTTTTGAAGGGAAATGCTAAAATACCTGTCCTGATGCAGAGAAATCAGGTCTGGAAGTATGTGACTGGCAGTGCTGTTGGATAAGGCTTTTGCTGAGTGCAGGGTTTATTTTGGCAAATCTTGGTACACCAAGTCCTGTATCACAGCTTCAGCCTCACACTTCTGTGTGTTTTTCTTTCTCTTGTTCTTCCAAGGACAGCTGTCTGATTCAGCAGGATTGCCAGATGGGTCAACTAGGAAACAATCAGCCTGGTAAAAGCAGAACAAGAAATGTGGAGTGAAGGGATACACTGAATATTTATCTCAGTCTTGGCTCTGGGATGGTTCCAGATGTCAGTGCTATGCCAGTGGTGGAGACAGCAGACAGGCTGGCCATTCCCCTGAGTTGTTCTTTTAGGATTGTCTTCCATTTCCATCCTAAAAATTACCTAGGAAAGACTGAGTGTGGGTTTCTCAACAGATTTTCTGAATGAATTTAATGAAATGCTGCAGGTAGCATGATCTGGTGTTCTCTAATGTCCCCTATAATATCCCAAATACACACAGGAGGAGTGTGGAGTGGATCTGTAGGTGCAGAGGGTTGTCCCCCAAGATGCTGCTGCTAACACTCCAGACCGGCTATTGCAAACAAACTATTTAACTTATGTTTATCCAACTCTCTGTAAACTGGTCCTTTTCACTTTACTGTCCTTTAAAGGCAGCCATGAATTTCTCCTCTTTTAGAGCTTTCTTCTGTCACTGCTATAAAATATGAAAGTTGTCCATGCAAAATCAATAGCAAATTCCCTGGTGGACTTCTGGTAGTCTCATGATTGTTATAAAGTCAAATCTCTGCTTGCCGGAGCTACTTTGGTGATTTTGTTCTGATTTATTCTGAGAGAAGTGAAAGAATATGAGGACTAAATGGGACTTTTTGTTAATTAGCACCACATCTGGAGCAGAGTCTTTCCCTTGGAGGTCAGGTTCCCAAGAGGCTCAGCTCCCAGTGCTGAGATGCTGCTCCACTGGCAAATGTTCTTTGGGGTCAGAGCTGTCCTCACAAAATTTGGCATAGCTGGGGATTGATACATTCATTAACTGATTTGAAAACTGAAGCCAAGACATCTTCGTGGATGTTGTCCAAGACTGGAGCCAGGCTGGGGAGCTCACAACAGGCACAGGAGAGTGGTCATCCAGTGGGGCAGCTTTGGCTTCAGGAATTATTCTGTGCCAGCATGGAGGAGACAAATGCCATGGCCGCATGCTTCTCAAGATTACCAGGAGATTTAAGAACACACTTTATTTTAAAGCTGCTCAACCTCATCACACATTCACAGTGCAGAGCCAGACAGGAACCCATGGGATTTCACCTGTTGTCCAAATGAGGGAATGATGCCCTTGGCAGAATCTTGGAAAAGACCTTTGGTCCACAAAGGCACCTCTTTCTGACCAGCATCACCTGAAACTTATCTGGGCTCAGCTTCAGAGCCAAGTGCTCTTTTTTCCATTTTCACAGATTTAGTGGCATCAGATGATCTCTCTATATCTCTGTATTTCTATATCTATATATCTCCATGCTTCTAAGTCTCTATATTTATATAATCACCAGATTTTTAAAGACTATACATACGCACACACACATCTATATCATCCCCATCATCTCTGTGCTACTGCATGTTGTCATTTCCTAAGGGGTTCCTGTCATTTTTGATGAGGAGACAGGATACCATGAATATTTTTAGGACTTTGAGTATTGGCAGTTTTTCTCTGGCTTTTTTGCCTCTAAGGATCTGTACCAGAGGGTATAGCTCAAATGTTTTTCTCTGAGCCTTACAGGGGTGCTAGGAGCAATATCAGACAGAGTCTGTGTGGCACAGGACAAAACTGAATCAGGGATTTTTCTTTCTCTCTTCTTTTCTATTATGTTAATATTTAACAATAATTCATCAATGAGCTTGCATGGACTGGTATTTTCTTGGAAAGGGTCTTGTTTTAAAATATACTTTAGGAGTAGGGAACAATCATCAGCAGCCAAAAAAAAGGGAGCAGTAATGCTTCAGTGAGGACAAGAGCCATCCCCATAATACAAGAAGAAATCACAGACAGCAGCAGGGAAAGGGTGTGTCCCAACCATCACAAACCCATTTTTCTCCCAGTTGTGTGAGGTTTGCAGGTTTATGCTGTGGAAGATGTCCAAACTTCTGTGAAAGCATAGCATAAATGGGAAACTCCCTGCCCTACCTGTGCCTCTCACAACAGAGTTTCCCCAAGAGTCCTTACCAGCCATGTAGCCAGAGGAAAAGAAGGTAAGAACAATCCAGCACCCAGTAGTCTCCTACTGCAAATGATATTGTGTACTGATTCAGACAAATAGCTTCTACAGGATTTCTCTATGGGATGTGGTACCTCATTAAACTGTAAGTTAGAATTTTGGTGATAGAAATTATATTTATGCTATCAGTTATTTTTTGCTTTCAAAAGAGAGCAGTCCATTATTTTTTGTGTTGGACAACTCTATTTTAATTTTAAATTATGCAAAATATTACAAAAGCATAGATTTCTAGTCCTTTGTGTGGTATATGGGAATTATTACCAACTTCTTGGCAAAAACTTGAGTGCTTTTCTCAAGAAATTTGGAAAATCAAAGCAACTGGATTTTACCACCTCATGCTATAGGAACATGCTTGGGTTTTAGCAAGTGTATGCCTTCTGTTGACTTTATTTTTAACTATTTTTATCTTCAATTAATTTTATTTTCTATCTTGAGTTAAGAGCAAAATGTCTGAGAATAGAAGCTTCAGTTTGTGTGACTAGAATTTCTTCTAGTCATAGATGTAAAAACCTGCAAGTCTGATGGAGCCAATGACCAACACTCAAAGATGCCCAACACCCAGAGCTCGCCTCAGGAGGAAATAGCAGCTAAACCAGTACTTGTGTCAAAACAGTCTCGACGTTTCTCCAGTGCTATTTGACTACATTTCGAATCAAAATGCCAGATTTTAAGATTACTCTATACACCATAGACTCTCTGTAGGAGTTAGATCCTTTTGCTGTCTCCTGCACAAGCCTCTTTGAAGCAAAAGGATGATTTTTTCACCATGTTTTGCATCTGACATCCACTTACTCTTTCACATAATCTATGTCTGTTGGACACTGAATTATTCAAATGTCTGATTAGGTTTGGTTGGTTAGAAACCAATTTACTACAGAGAACACATTTATCCATGCAGTCCTGCCTGTGTTTGTTATCCTTCTGAAGCCCCTCAGTAGGAGCAATTTTTCCTTTCCCTGCTCCGAGAACACAAGTCAGGTCATGAGGGCTACACACACTGGCTTTGCATCAGCCTGTGCCAACAGGCAGGCTCTGGTGACTTCCTCCTGCTCCACTTTCTGCAGGACAAATCTTTTGGCTCACTGCTGCCTTTTGATCTCCAGCTTGGAAAAGCCACTTGTCATGGAACTGAGCACTATGCATGGATTTTTGCAAACATGGATTTTGGATTAAGCTATTTTGTCCACTTTTAGAGAAGTTTCTTACCATGATGTTGTGCTTCTTGCTTTCACAGTGACCTTATGTCATTCTACTCTAAAGCTGAGGAACACCAAAATAAGCATCCACATATCCTCAGTGTACTCATTAATGGACTGTGGATCTATTTCAGATTATAAATTATATGTGCTATGCAAGGAGATAAATTTAGAGCATGCACAGAGTCCCTAACCCTATAAACTGATTTTTACCATGGCCTAGGAAGGATCCTAATAAGGCAATAGAGAAAGTTAAAGAAAGAAGGTCAACATCACAAAAATAATACGTTAATAGAGGAATGCAAATGCTGTGCATCACAATATTAAATATTGATGATATTCTAGAATAGCTTCATTTAATATAATGCCGTTTAGATAAACACAGTGGCTCAGGCACTCAAGGTATTTAAAACACAGAAATGCTCTCAATATCCTTTTCTAATGCCTGTGCATAGCAGAGCTGAGCAAGACAGTGCAGGCAGGCAGCTGAGACCCATGAATGAAGGGTAAACAGGGCACTGCTGTGAAAGCATGAACGTATAGGTAAAACCTACCATCTTACTCCATGTAACATTTCCTCTAAAACCCATCTCTTTTTCCAACAACCCAGCTTGTATATCTGCTTGGGATATTGAACAGAGGCATAAAACAAAAAGCATTATTGCAAAGAGACTTTAATAGGGGAAATCCTTCCCAAGACTACATCAGACCTTTGCACTCTGCTTGCTCTGACCTCTCCAGGTACCCCCAGGCAGGCTGGCTTGGCTGTGCTTGTGGCCTCGTGGGCAAGGGAGCCTGGTCTGGATAGCACAGAGGGCCAGGGGCAACTTAGTGCTGTCAGCTGTGCATGGCAGCAATGTGAGGCACTGGGCAGAAAACATTACACCCTGCTGGGGAAACTTGGTTAGGTGAAAGCAATTGCTTACACTGAAACTGGCCCAGAGAACTTAGCCTAATTGCACTCACCATTAATGCATGGCATTTCAAATATTTGACTACTTAAAACATCCTGAAATTTGTGCTGATCAGAGCTATCTAGAAGTCCAATGCTACATTTTTACTGATACCTGAATTATTACTGTTGTTCTTAATTACTCAGAGTTATATAGCATTTGATCAGTGCTTCTGTTACATAAACACTTGAGCTGTTGCTCCAAGGACTAGCAGTCATGTGGAGCCCCTCTGTCTCTGGTTGCAGAGGACAGGGCATAGGGCCAGTCACGAGGCTGTGGAGAGGATTCACCTGGGGATGCCTCGTCACCTTCTGGCTGCAGAGCACCTTAAAGTCTTCCCTGTGAGATGGGATCCAACACTGGCTGGCTGTCTTGGCCAGGTACCCAGCCCAGACCTGTCTCTCTGCAGTCAATAAAGAAGGAGAGACATTCAGAGGGCAATTTATTTCATCTGTCTCAAGCAGAAAATGAGTAATTTCCCAAAGAACCATTTCTTTACTCACTGACTACAGGAGAAGCCTAAGAGGCCATCCATCCACATTCTGTGCCCTCAGAAGTACTAAAAAAACCTGCAAGCAACCATAGAAATGTCTGTTGCTAGAGAAAATTACTAAATTTCATCAAATCCAGCCAAGCTGTTATGAACTTGATTCACACATTAATCCAGAGCATATATATATATAGCCCATAGCTTTTGGATCCTTGGTTGAAATACAGTAAGATTGCAAGAGAAGGGAGATGAAAGATAACATTTTGTAATGGAGAAGTGTTAGCATTAGACAGAATTAGACAGTGTTAGACACTGTAGAAATGTTGGCATAGCCTGGCAGCCTAATTTTCTATATGCCATGTAATTACATGAATGGATATTTTTGTATCTTACACCTGCTGAGAGATAGAAATGTACCTGTGTGGAATTGGTGATGTTTGTGGTTTTGTTCATGTTCTTTGTTTTCCTGGTACATTGAAGACATTACACAGATATCATGCCCCATTAGATGCATACCATATTCTGCAATGAACTAAATCATACTCATTTTATTTACAGAGAATCATGAGGATATACTATTTTTGTCTGAATAAATAAATAACAAATGCATGCACAGCACAGTTTTGATGACTGGGATCCTAAAGAGGCGTGTTACTGACTGTAACACTTCAATTGTGCTTTCCTGTGTTTTCCACATTAAGTGTTTCAAAAAGGACATCCTAATAAGAGACTATACCTCCTCCAGAGACTCCCTGAGCAAGCTGTGACACACATGTTTGCACATGTATATCTGAAAATTCAAACATGCTCCCTTTGTCCAGATTAGAAAATGGACTACTAAAAATGTGTCCTGTTAATCTTTTGCAAATCACCACTAATCTTCTTCCCACTGTTTTTGAATACTCTCCTTTGGATTCCTCTGTTGTTAACTGTTTGATCAAGGAAATGTAATTCCATCTGGTCATCACAGCTCCCCCTTTATACTTCAAAGAAATGCCTGCATATTTTTCAGGAAAATGATTTTCCACTATTTCACACAGAGCTTTATTTTCCTTTAAAGAGTGTGTGAATAGAATGTTCTGTACCAGCATGTACCAGCAAAAGCCACAGGCTGCAGAGGTTTCCTCGCTGCTTTAGCAAAGAATAAAAATGTTTATTTAGGAGTTTGTTTTACACATTTCCTGAGATAAGAATACAGATTATCAAACTGTTGTTTCAAGCTAGTCTCAATCTTTTTTTCTTTGTAAAAATAATACATGTACAATACAAAATAATACAACTACATTAATAATACCAAAATAATACATGGTCACATCTAAAAAATTCTAGGACATTAAACTTAAAAGCACTATTCCTTTTTCTTTAAAGAAATCTGGTATTACTTTTGTTTATGGGACACTATACCTATGGATTTTTGAGAAACAGAAAATAATCTGTGTGATATTTGAGAGAATGAATTCTTTCTTCGTAGCTTTCATTCACAGGGAAGCAAATTGCAGCAATAGACAGGTAGGAGCAGCCTTACATTTACAAATCCTGGTCCCCATGGGATACATGAGTATCTTTTGGGAGCACAACACAGCAGGGCACAGGCAATCCAGGGAGCTCCTGGAATGCACTGAGGATAACTTCCTTCAAGTGACAGAGGAGCCACTGAGGAGAGCTGCTGTGCCCTGCTGGACCTTGCTCTCACAATGAGGGGCTGGTGAGGAACGTGAGGCTCAAGGGAAGCCTGGGCTGCAGTGACCAGGGAATGGTGGAGTTTGAGATCCTTGGGGCAGTGAGGAGGGTGCACAGCCAGCTCAGTGCCCTGGGCTTCAGCAGAGCAGACTCTGGCCTCTGCAGGGATCTGCTTGGCAAGTACCAGCCCTGAAGGGAGGAGGAGCCCTGGGAAGGTGGCTAATGTTCAAAGATCACCTCTTCCAACTCAGGAGCAATGCTTCCCAACAGGGGAAGATGGGCAGAAAGCCCAGGAGGCCTGTGTGGATGAACAAGGAACTCCTGGAGAAACTCAAGCACAGAAAGGAAGCATACAGAGGGTGGAAGCAAGGACAGGTAGCATGGGAGGAATACAGAGAAATTCTCCAAGCAGCCAGGGATCAGGCTAGGAAAGCTAAAGCCCTGATATAATTAAATCTGGCCAGGGATGTCAAGGGCAAGAAGATAAGCTTCTATAGGTACATCAGTGATAAAAGAAAGACTAGGGAATGTGGGCCATCTCTGGAAGGAAACAGGAGACCTGGTTACCAGGGATGTGGAGAAGGCTGAGGTGCTCAATGACTTTTTTGCCTCATTCCTCACCAGTAAGCTCTCCAATCACATCACCCAAGTCACAGAAAGCAAAGACAGGGACAGGGAGAATGAAATACTGCCCACCATAAGGGAAGATCAAGTTTGAGACCATCAAAGGAAGCTGAAGGTGCATGAGTCCAGTGGATGTGATGAGACACATCTGTGGGTAGAAAGCTGGTGTATGAAGCTACTAAGGCGCTTTCCATCCTGTTGGAGAAGTCATGGCAGTTCAGTGAAACTCCCACTGATTGGAAAAAGGAAAAAATAACCCCCCTTTTTAAAAAGAGGAGAAAGGAAGACCTAGGTAACTACTGGCTAGTCAGTCTTACCTTTGTGCCTGGCAAGTTCATAAAGCTGATTCTCCTGGCAGTTGTGCTAATGCACACAAAAAAGATGAGGAGGTGCTTGGTGAAAGCCAGCATGGCTTCTCTAAGGGAAAACTGTACCTGACAAATTTGGTGGCCTTTTATGATGGAATTACAGAGATGGTGGATGAGGGAAGAGCAGTTGCCACCACCTACCTGGATTTGTGCAAAACACTTGACACTGCCCAGCATGACATCCTTGTTTCTAATCTGGAGAGACATGGGGATGACAGATTGTCTGTTCAGTGGATAAGGACCTGGCTGGATGGTCACACTCAAAGTGTTGTGATCAATGGTTCAACATCCAAGTGGAGACCAGTGATGAGTGGTGTTCCCAGATATTGGGACTTGTTTAACATCTTTGTCAGTGACATGGACAGTGGGATTGAGTGCACTTGCAGCCCAGAAAGCCAAATATGTCTTGGGCTGCATCAAAAAGCAGCATGGGCAGCAGGGCAAGGGGGGGATTCTCTGCTCTCCTGAGACTCCAGCCCACTGTGGAGTACAGTGTCCAGCTCCAGGGCCCCCAAAATCAGAAGGACATGGACCTGCTGCAACAAGTCCAGAGAAAGCCACAAAGATGATCAGAGGGCTGGAGCACCTCTCCTAGGAAGAAAGGCTGCAAGGCTTGGAGTGGTTCTTCCTGGAGAAGAAAAGGCTCCAGGAAACCCTACAGCACCTTCCAGTACCTAATGGTTTACAGGAAAGCTGGAGAGGGACTTTTCACAAGGAAATGGAGGGATAAGATAAGGGGGAATGTCTTACTGAAAGATGTCTAAATTACATATGAGGAAAAAATTATTTACTGTGAAGATAGTTGTGGATGCCCTATCCCTGGAAGTGTTCACCACCAGGTGAATGTGGCTTTGGGCATCAAGGTCTAGTGGAAGGTGTCCCTGCCCATGGCTGGGCAGTTGGAACTGGATGCTCTACAAAGTCCCTTCCAGCACAAACCATCCTCTGATTCTGTAAGTTCTGAATTGCTTCTTGGGTTACATTTAAAAATATACTCTAAGACAAAGTGTCAGTGTGTTAAATGATGGACAAGTATCAGAATGTAAAGTAAACAGTCCATTTTATGAAACAGAGGCAGCAGTCCAGCAGTACAGGTATGTGTGCTCAAAGTCCCATATGTGAATGTTTCTTATGCTTAACAACAAGTGCACGTGTAAGTGTTTTTCCATACTGGGGCCATAACCTCTGCCCATTCCCATTGCAGGAGAGTTGCTACTGTTCCCTGTCCTGTGTTTCTGCACAGGCCTTGTTCCAGGTGTTGCACATTCATGTCTTTTAAGTTCTGAAGATGGCAGGTTAACCAAAATTAAATTGTTCAAATTAAATCAGAGAGGAATTAGAGAAAATTGTTATTTGAAGCTGACAGAAAATGCAGCTGCAATTTGGAAATGAAGTGCAAGTCTAAATAGGAGCAATGAGGGAAGAACACAGGTGTGCTGCATGAAAACCCTGGCAATGAAACCCCTCTGTGATATGTGAATTGAGAATTGATTTGGAAAGGGTAAAACTATCTAGACAGGCATGTACTGAACTGTAGCATAAATTCATAACCTTTCACCACAAATAATCCTGAAGTTCTTTGTACATTTAACTGATGAAAATTGGACATCTCAGAATTAGAATCACTCCATGATGGAACAGTTTAAAACAAGTCCATGCATTTCCATCTTTGGAAAGATAGAAGCTAGGGGCAAAATCCAGCTTCTAGTGAAAACAACTGTGTGTCAGCATTGCCTTCCTCTGGGCCCAATTCACTCCTATGATCTGATGCCACATTTGCAGGACTGTAGCCAGAGGCATGCAGCAGCCCCTGTATCTGCAGGAGATGGGGAGAAGACCCAGGAAACTGGGACTGCACCATCCCCCATTGCAGCCTCCCCCAGGAGAGCCCACCCTGGGTGAGACTGCCCTGCATGAGCTTCCTTTGTCCCTTTGGGAGGTGCATGATTGGGGGGCTCCTGGGTGCTGCACCCAAAGCAGCAGCCTGTGGTTTGCTTCTGGGGTTTCTGTTTCCTCTGCCTGTCTTCTCCCAGGAAAGGCATTAAAGCAAACTGCATGTGGGGGCTCTGCAGAAGGGACCACACCAGGCTAAAGAAATGGAAACCCTGGATTACATTATCCCCAAATTTGCCAGCAACAAGGCAAATCTGGCTCTTCAGGGGCATCTGGCGTGGGACAGATACTGTATTTGGAGATTTCATTGCTGTGAGCGGAATGGTTCATTACCATGGAGTCTTTTTTAGCAAATCTGTGGCATGTAAAGTGGTACTGAAAAGGTCATGCTGTTTAATGTAGGATAAATAAAATTGATCTTATTTTAGCAAGAGTCATTCATATTTCAGTGTTTTTAAGGCAAAGACTGTGTCAAGTGCCAGCATCTTTGGTAAACAGGTTTTTGATTGTTTTCTATAGCCCACAGAGAGTAGAAAGTGACCTTGTTTGAAGGAAGAGTACCAATTATATGTCAAAATATTATTAACGTCTTTCTTCAGCTTCCCAGGTTTTCCTCATCCAAGTGGCTGAATAAATAAAAACCCAAGTGAAGTAATCAATAAGAGGGAGCTTGATGACAGGAAGTCTAAAACAGAGGAAAAGTACTCAAAGTGCAGAAGCAGCAATCCAGTTTGGCCATAGGGTAAATATATATTTATTAATAGAGCTCCATTTATTATATTTATATAATATGATATTAGTACTGAGTTGAAATACGCATAATATAAGGAGTAATTAATTAAAAATTATAAATTAATTCCTTAGTCTCTTTCAAAAATCCATCTGCATGAGTGAATATTTAAGGTGGAATATGGAAAGCACATGTGGTACAAACGTTTAAATAAAGCATTAAAATACTTCATTTAGAATTCCCAGCCTAATTATCAGACTGGCCAGGCCAATATACCAACTACCAATTGCTTTTGATAGCAAGATGCCAAACTGAACACCTCCAGAAAACCAGAACAGTTGTTCTCTGGGATAAACAATCTGGGTCATTTCTGTAATTACACATTTGCATGAGAATCAAATTACTTTGTAGAATAAAATATTTTTTCAGAATGTATTCTTTGTTAATCATTAAACCAAGTGACCTGAGTGGCTCTGATGTGGCTTTTTGGCCTTCCTCTTATCCAATGCTCACTTCAGTGACCTCCTTAATAATTCAGTTTACCTGCAAATGATGAAAAAGGCAAACAAAGCCTACATGGTTTGTCAGTATGCAACATGAATAATGACAATTATTTTTAAGAAACCAAGAAGAATAATGCTCGACACCACAGGTTAAAAAATGCTCATCTAAAAGTTTTATGAGAGCTGATTTCTCTCAAAATACACCGAAGTAAATTAAATAATGCATGTAGAAAATTAGGCAGTGCAAGAAGCAAAAGAACATTAAAGGAAAAAACTCAGACTATTACTTTGAGTATGTTTCCCTTCCACAAGCACACAAATAACACTGCTAACCACAAACTTCCCAGATCTGCTATGCATAGATCAGTTTATGTTTTGTCCATGTGGGTAGAATTCACCACTGTATGGATAGGCAGGGTAGCAGTGCGCCTTGTAGCAGCCAGCAGCAGCTTAACATTCCCAGAAAGTGTCTGGGAGAGTCTGAAATCTGATGGGTGGGGGCTGGGGGATGGTGGGAACACAATGGAAAGGAGACAGGTAAAGAAAAAATGTACAGCTGTGGGAGCTATGACAAACATCTAAACCTAGTGAGGCTTGGCATATACGTGAGTTTCCTCTTGTAATGTCAGCCTAAGAAAATGTTTCCCACATTTTAAAATTTAGGGCTGTTCCTACAGTAACATTATTTAGTTGCTAAAAGGGTGTTTTTGTGCTTTCTACCAAAAACGTGTTATGTGCTTTGCTCTCATGAGATAGGCTCAGATATTCATTCTCTTATTGAAATGCTTGCTCTTATGTTTAGTCAATATGACATTCAAAATAAATTCAAATGTTCCTGGTGTTTAGTTTAGGATAGGTTTCAAAAAGGTCAGTATTCAAAAAGTGGCAACAATATGCATTGTTTCATCTGGAAGTATTGGGAAATGTGGGTACTCTAAAATCTGGCCATTTCCAGAAAAGTAAATTTTCTGGCATGAACACCTAAATACAAAAACTTTAAGCAGTTTGTTTTGTAGAATCTATAACACCTTGAGAGTTCAAAGAAATAAAATATTTTAAATACTGTATATAATATTTAAGCAAAATTTCAAAATTAACAAAAATGCACAGTCAATGTTTCATTTGACAAATTTCTTTCTTATTTTTTTTTCCTTTTTCTCACACTTCTTGTCCTCTGTGTCACTGGAGTAAGTGAAAAGATCAAAATTAAAAGTGGAGGAGGAGGAAGACTTTTCCTTACTTCCCACAGGGAAAAATGTTAACTTCTCACCAGAAGAGAAGTTGGCTGCTATTTTTGGTTTTTAGTATATTCTTGTTAGTGATAGAAAAAGAAGAAGATTTGAAGATTTTAAACGTTGTTTTTATTTATTCAAAGAGCCCTGCTTTTCACTCCCATTTTCATCTGGGGTGGTGAGGTGGGGAGAATAAGGGAACAAGGATTTGCGATTATTTCGACATAAAAATGTCAAGCACTATAAAAATATCCTCCTGACTCTTTTTAGAAGTGGTGTTTCCCCACAGAACGCTGGTAATGTAATCTTTTTGAAATATTCTTATTGAAGAGGTCAGACCTTTCAGCTTCCACTTTAAACAATTTTAGCTTTCACACACACATAACCCTCAGTGAACTGCCCCCCTTCATGGCTGCATCCTCAGAAGGCTCCAGGGCTGAGATGAAGGCGCGCCTCAAACGCTCGGGAGCAGCTCCTGGGCAGCCAGGGGCTTCCCACCCCTGGGCTGCTCCCACCCCTGGGCTGCTCCAGGGGACGGTGTCCCTGTGTCTGTCCCTGCTCCACCCAGCCTCCAGCCCCTTCAGGCTCATCCAGCACATGGCTCCTGCCTGAGGGGACCTCCGTGCCACCCTGTCCTTCTGGTCAGAGCCCAAAAGCCAGAGTGATTTGTGGCTGGGTTTTAATCTGGCCTCGAGCAGGGTCTTGTCCCCAAGTGAGTGCTGGAAGATTTATGCTGGAAAGCCCTTCCCCTTCTCCTGCCTCAGCTTCAGAGGAAGAAAAAGCCAAAACCCAAACACCAATTAATAGAGCCAGCCCCCGCTAACCCAATGAACTCTGAGTGCTCCAGGTGAGCATCCTCAGCAGAGAAAGAAACTGACTCTGCCCCCACTCCTTAAATAAGATTTTTAATAATGCAAAAGGCCTCTGTTAGACATACATTAAAAAGCATGAAAAACTGCCTCCGCCACAAACACAAGTCAGTGTGAATTGTTTTATGAGCTCAGTCAGTTTTAGATCAGTGTAAAAATAAAGCTTTATTCTTGGTGAACGGAGCAGCATAAATAACCAAAGTAATTCTACAGGGAGAAGTCTGAAGATGCAAGCAAAAGAAGCCTGAGAAAAGAAAAGCCACACAAAAAAAGTTTGTCTTTTTAACACCACCTGTATTTACAGTATTTAGAATATAGAAACATATATAGCTGCAGTGTACCAGGCAGAAAGGTACTTTGAAGAAGCTTTCTGCATGAGAACTTGCAAAGATTAGTAAACAGATATTATAGGGGATATTTCAGTTTTAACTCCTATTTTTTAAAGAAATTAAATCCTTCCAAGAAATATCCTCAACACCTTCCCATAAATTTGATATAAACATCACACCCTCCTGAGACTTAAGAGGACCTTGAAGAACTTTCTCCTTGCCTCTGTAGTGTTAAAACCTTTTTGATTTCTTCCATAGATTTTGTTTCCAAAGGGAGTTAGCAACCTGCTTCAACAGCAGGACTCAGACTGTGTGCCCACGCAGCACAGCATCGCTGTGGCCAGTTCTGCCCATGAGTTTGGGGTTGGTTTTGCCAAGCCTCAGCACTGAAGCCTGTCCAGCCTGCTCTGTCTGACCTGCCCTCAGTTTCACTTTAACTTGCTTTAGCTGTACCTGCAGTTTTCCCTCTGACCAGGTGCCTGGAGCTATTTTGGTTTGTTTTGCTCATTGCTGTGTGGTACTGCTGTGGTTTTGTGACTGCGCAGGAGTGGCTCAGAAGGAGAAATTCCACCTTGGTGAGGCAGCAGTGGTTCTGAGACGGCAGATCCCATGTGTGGTGTAGGGGAGTACCAGCACAGGGTGACAGGAGATGGGGCACAGGTTTGGCTCTGGAGACCCCAGAGCTATAAACAAGTCACCAGTGTCAGATAAAGAAATGCAGACCTGAGGCTGGACAATAATGATTCTAGGGCAGCAAGTGGAACAAAGCAACAGTATCTAGCATATGTGTAAGGCCCTGCTCCATCCTTAGCAAATTCAGATCTGATGTAGAGTTCAGACCATTTTAGAAAGAACAGAGATGCAAAAGCATGTTAGCTGACATGCAAAAATGCACCCAAATAGATCCCAGAGTGAGAAAAAAGAAACTATCAAAATGAACACCAAAATCCTCCTGGTGAAGAAGTACAGATACCAACAACAATCCATAATCCTGCCAACTCCAATACCTGAGCAAAAGCAGCCACCCACAGGCCTGAAAGGGCTGGGGAAGAGGGAGCATTTCACCAGGGGAAGAGGTAAAAGACTAAGGAGTCACAGTTTTAGCTGTATTATTATTACTACTACAGTTGCAACCTTTTCTGATAGACATAGTCTTTTCTTTCTGTACATGGAGCAGTAATGACTTTTGGATTAGACCCTAAGGTTTCAATTATACCAACAATAAATTTCTGCCTTTATATGTAAGTTGTTTCTGCTTTGCCCATAAAACAAGATATTGAGCATAATAAGTAGCTTCACTAGATCTAAATCATAAAAGTATTACTTGTGAGCAGTACTGAAACAGAATCTCCTCCTCAGGGGTTTAATATGACAGACTAAACACTCTCAAAACTTTTGACTCAACACAGCATCAACTGAAGATTCATTGGCATTTGCCAAAATGAAAGGATATCACGAGGTCAGATGTTCAGGTGGCATGAGCTGGTTTAGTTCTTTGGTTGTGTGGGAAAAGCAGAGCCCTTATTTCAGGCTCTGTTTTTGGGCACATGGCTTCCTTGAAAACCTGAGGTCTGGCACCACAGTAACATTTACTCTGAGGGTAATATCTGAAGTCAGTGGGAATTTTTGCCACTCATTCATTTGTACTTGAGGTTTCACCCAAGGGAATTTCACCGAAAAGAAAATTCTTCACCCAAAGAAGTCCAGGAGGAAGGAGATCAGAATGGATCACAGCCAAGCTTGAGTCCCCTGTTAGGGCATTGCTACCTTGCCTTGTGCACAGCTGGAATTGAAAGCATGGACACATTCCATGAAAATATAATGGTAACACACAGCAACCTGGACCTGTTGTCTGTGGGACTATCCAGCTATGGTTCAGAGACATATGTGGGTGCATTGGGTCAGCTGATGCTAGTTATGAATATAAAAGAAAAAACACCAACCAAACAAAACTTATCCCAAAAACACAACCCCCAACCAACAAAAACAATAAAAAACCAAAAAGCACAAACAAAAAACCAAAACCAAAAACAAAACCAGAAACAAACAAACAAAAAAAAACAACAAAAAAAACCCCTAAACCACCAAGGAAAAAAAAGCCAGCAAGAGGCATATAATTATATGCACCTGTTATTAAGAAAATGCAACATTATTAGAGTTCTTACTAACTGGAATGCCTGGAAGAGATTTACCACAACAGAAGAAAATCAATTAGGTATGTATGTATACCATATATATACATCTTACTAATTTCCTTTAGGTTGCGTGAGTAACTTTTAATTAAGCTTCAGGTTAAAATGTGTATATTTGAGTACACATATATGAGGACACCTTATAATGTTGACCATAAACATAGTATTTTGGTTCCCATATGAAATGTATCAGGATGTTTGCTGGCCTATTTCAGTCAAGTTACATCATGTAAAGATGTAAGTCTGTAAACCAAGACTGAAGGGAGTGTGGATGACCTCTTCAGCCTGGCTACACTTCATTCACCCAAGGGAAGTTCTGTTGTCCTTGAGATAACCAAGATGGTTTGGTTTTAGATGGCTTCATGCCAAAGAACGTGGCTTCATGCAGTGTTCTTCTGACTTCTGCTCAAGCACACACATGCCCGACATTGCTTTTGTTGCTTTGTCACATTGGCCTCTGGGTTTGTGCACATAGAGTATGGGCTGCATTTACTCAAACTTAGATTTTCTGAGAAATTAAATGTCTGGGTCTGAATTATTCACTACTGGATCATTTTATAATCTGTTGAGAGACACAGTTATTTCCAGAGGGCAGTTCCTCTTCCTATAAAATCTTTGAGACAAATCATCCTCTAGAAATGCCTGCTTCTCTTAACTGGGCTTTGGAGGTGACCAGCTCAGACTGAGATGTCTCAAGTTTGCTTACTTAAGGTTAAGCAAGATGCACCCCTCCCAGAGACTGTAGTGGAGGCACACAATATTTATCAGTTCTTGCCTGTACCTGACTGGAATGCCATAAAACAATATCAAGTGCTATGTGTGATTTGAGATTGATGATTGCTGTCAACTGGATAATTTTGTATTTTGTATCTATTAAGTTTTAAATTTTATAGACTGAAGTAAGAAAATTACCTCCAAAATTATTTTTTTCCCACAGAGGATTCATGATATGAATGATTTTTCATCACAAACTTCCAATTTTCTATGCAGTTTTTCAATTTTTAAAAACATTTTTCTGGGATAATTATAGGAAAATAAATTCTGAAAAAGGTATATATTTTGTTAGAACCATTTCACACATAATATAAAAAACACTCAAGCATCTCAGTCATTCAGTGAAAACAGATCCATATGATCACTTAGAATTTTAAAACATTATTTTAATTACTTTTTATATTTCCTTTTTGTTTTTAAATGAACATATGAATGCTTTCATACTCTAACCCCCCAATCAACTGTATTAAAGTAAGCATATAAGAGACTCAAACCTTTACAAACACTTGTTCTAATAACATTTTATTAGCAGAACATTAATTTTTGACAAATTTGCTATGAAGTCTCTTGCATCACACACAGGATGATATCCATCACTAAGCTAAATGCCATAAAATCGTCTTTAAATGCAACACTAAGCTTAACAAAGTGGGAGAACATAATCTCTGATTGGGAAGCTCATTTAATGAAGTAATTCAGGAAAGGGGAGCTGAGCTCTGGAGTAACCTCAGCACTGCTGCTTCCCTGCCAGATGGAAAATCTCAGGGATGACACATTTGCTCCTGAGGGGAAGGATGCTGCCCCTTTGACAGCCTACCCACTCCACACCAACTGCATCAGCCTTGGAGGAAGCTGTGGCTCCATCCTCCCTCCAGAGGAAAGGCTGATGGAGCAGGGAATGGAGGGAAAATCTCCAGGCTGTGTTTGTGCATGAGGGGCAGGCAGCAGAGTGCCAGGGGCTGTGCTGCTGCAGCTCCCAGGGAGAGCAGGGGATCCCAGCAGGCACAAGCACACAGAATAGAACATACACCACAGGACACATCACAGAATCATGGAATGGTTGGGTTGGATGGGATCATCTCATTCCACCTCCCCTGCCACAGGCAGGGACACCTTCCACTAGACCAGCTCTCACACACACATACAAACACAGACAGACACACAGATCACATTTTTAATGCTGCATTTGCCTTTCCCAGCAGTGCATTTTGTTTCTTTCCTTGCTGTTGCTGCCCTTCAAACCAGTGTGATCAGGAATAGCCCTTGGACTTCAGTGTGACCAATCTCAGACACTGTAAATCCAAGTGCCAAGTGCACCTTGGGGCCACACAGCTCCTCTTGGTATCCAGTCATGACTACAGAATGACTTGACAGCAGCGGGGAGTCAAGGATTTCAAAAAGTATGATAGCTGGTACCAAATCCAAAGTTTGTATCTGGAAGTGTAGACAGGCATTTGTGAATTTCATCAGCTCAAACATTCATCATCTCTGGTCTGGTCCCTGGGCTGTAAATTCACCTGTAGCTGGAGGGCATTTGTTGTGCCACTGGAGTCTTCTGGTGTGTCTGATGTAAAAGAATCCTTTATTTTTTTTTGGTCAAACATCCAACTTCCATATGAGGCAAAGCACAGTAAATTGGGACAATTGATAAACTCACTTCAGCTGTGACAGACAGATGACTGTAGACATACCTTCAATCAGAAGAAACGAAACCAGAAATCAATCTCTAATTTTAAAAATAAGAGAGAGAGGTATAGAGAGCATGCCATTAGGCATATAGGAGCACATTTAACGCATACCTAATGTTAGGTTTAGTCCAAAGAAGATGTAAAATGTGTTGGACCTACCCCTACCAACACCTCACACTGCCTGCTGGCAGATGCTGTATGAGGCAGAGGCAGCCAAATCTGTCCCTTGGATCCAATGCTGTTCCGGAGGGTGCCCTGGATTCCAGCATCCTCAGAAGTGTGCACAGTTCTTGTTTTGGGGAAATTTAGAAGGTTCATGCCAAAATAGACTGGAACTGGACTAATGTGGATGATTAGAGGACAGAACCTGTAAACAAAGTGGGGAAATGTTGTTTGAGAGGATAGATGTACCTCATAGAGCCATTACTCTTCTGGAGGGAAAAAAAAAAGTTACTTATTCACCAACAAACAAAAGCTCATTTCTAGTCCTAGCATAGTATGTTTTTGTTTTTTTTTTTTACTTTCAAGGTAAAAGTACTTAATCTTGTGTATTTATTAAACAAATATTACAGCAATTCAGTACAGCAATTTCAGTACAATTGCAGTTAGTGATGGGTTCCATATTAGTTCACAAACAAAGCATGGTATTTGTAAAATAGCATAGTTTAGGCTTCCTGAACTAACAAAAATTGTAGACCAAGCCTATTACGAAGGCATGCAGGAAAGTTAATCAAATAAATGTGGAATGTAAGTTTGCCTAACCTGCAGGTTGATAAACGCCATATGGGTGCTCTTACAGAGGAATAAAATTGCTTTCATTTTCTGTAGCTTAATTCTGTTTAAATTGCTGCAAACTCCAGCCTCTTTATTCTGAGTGAAAACACATGTCCCAGGAGTTTAATGTGCTTGAACTTATGCCTGTTAACTTCACCACTTGATTATCTATAACTTTCCCAAGTCTCCCCACCCAAACTTGCTGTTAAAACAAGTTATTGTTCCTACTTACATACAAAGTGTTTAAGCAGGCACAGCAATGTGCTCCACACCAGCTGCACTTCAGCCGTGTGGGGCCCTTCTAATGGGTGCTTTTGCCCACGTTTGCAAGTGTTCTAAGAAGTTAAACTTCCAAAGGGAGACAGAAAGAGAACTATTGAAAATCCTCAAAGAAATCTCTCCCCTTTCTATGCACTTTTTCTGAATTTTTCCCAGGGGTACTGGACCCACTTTATTGTCTTATACGAAAAAGATGCCAGAATGGAAATGCACATCCAAGAAGGCTATGGCAGACTAAAGTTGCTGTCAAGCCTTAGTAAGAATGCTGCTTTCTGGTCTTCACCTCCACCAAATTCTTTGGGAAGACAAGCTATAAGTTGTTCTTTTGCACTTTACCTGCAAAATGTCCTTCATTCAAGTACCTCTCGATGTACTGTTGCTGATTTAACTTTAATGTTTAGCATTGCATCACATTTCTTACCATTTAAAATAAGAGAAGTAGTAAAAAAGACAAACAAATAAAGAAAACCAGATCAGGAATAAACACAAGCTAATTCATGGCTGAGGTACCAGACTTTTGCCCAAACTGTCTGGCATGTGTTTGATGTACAGGATGACAAGAAAATTCTCATAATAACTATTTCATTAGTGTATTCCTAAATAGGACAAGAATATTCAGAAGATGTGCATCACCACTAAATAATTCACTTATTGCAGGTCTTGTTCTATGGAGCATATAGGCAATACTGCCTTGATCTATTTAGGTAGAGACTGACATCAGATGTGGCTCCCCACCTGTGGCAGGAGTGCCCCTGGCATCACACAAACCACTCCCAAGGCCACAGCCAAGGCACCTCCCTCTTCCTATATGGGTGCTAATTTGGATTGCCCAGGAACAGCCTGTTCACAGGCCATTACTAGCAGCTGTTTATGCAGGCATCCCCCTGTACCTCATCTCAGGCACCACTGCCTCCTGCCCTGACTGACCCTATTTGCAGACAAGTGGGCTGGAGAGATGAAGGCCTTGGGAAGGGTGGGCTGTGGAGCTGATGGCCCAGTGTCAGAGTTTGTGGTTGGAGAAGATGTGAACAGCAGGGGTAGAGACAATATTCGGTGTCACCCCCAGTGATGCCAGTCTGTTTTGGATGTGAGCAGCCCAGTTGTACAGCAATGATTTCAGCGTGTCTGTGAGTGACAGCCTAGAAAATAATTTAGAAATTAATGATAAAATCGATACCGCTCTATGACTCTGGTTAATAGTTCCTCATTTTTATTGTTTTTAAAGGAAGTTTAACATTTTCTGTGTAATCTAGAAGAGAAAAGTCCAAACCTACCTCCTTTGGATGAAAAAAGTCTGAGCTTCATGGATACTGTTGCTATATACATCTTCATAACTCTGTAACTAGACTCTAGGTTCCCTATGAAAATAGGTCTTGGATGAGAAATTCTGATATTTTTTTGGAAACTCTAGAATTATATTGAGAAAAATGTAGACTATTAGAATCACATCAAGAATTATAGAATACAAGAATTATGTCAATAAAATCCCAAAGTGATTTATCTCTTGCTAAATGATACCGTAAATTTTAATACTAAGCCTTGCATCTCCTAGTAAGTTTAGATTATTTAATATGACCATATGAAACATCTTAAACTATGCCAAAATTTTGTGGTTGACCTCAAATTCAACTTCTAAGGAGAAGCAAATATAAAGGGAACTTATGGAAGAAAACATGCATACACTTTTGGAACACTCTATAACCAAGAGCCTGTGAGAAAAGGCAAATATGTAATAAAGAGGAGGCAGCTGAGACAAAGCATCGAGAGTTGAAAATATTTAGCTGATACTAAATATTTTTAAAAAGAGACTTCAGAAGTGTTGCCTATCTTACTCTGGTATTTTTAGATTTCTTTACACTTCTGATGATCTGGAAAACTTAAAAACTTAATATTCTTTGAAAAACACACTTACTAGCTAATTAATGTATCCTTGCAGCATCCTGTAACTGATATATTGGGCATGCCAGGGGCAGCAGCCTCTCCTCTCCCTCTCTGTCCACCATGTCAGGGCTTCCTCCTGTAGGCACCAGCATCTTGTTGAATTTCTTGCTGTACCAAACCTTGTGAGATAAAAATCTCAGGGTGCTGTGGGACATCCTTCTTTTGGGAACATCTCTGGGAGTTATGGGCTTTATTTTGGAAATGTCCAAAAGGGAAAAAGAGCCTTAAGTCTATGAGGCTGAGAGCCTGGACTCTTGGACTGACAGCTGTGCAAGCCCCACAGCCTTTCTGTGCCAAATTTTTGACCTCCACAAGAAGAGGAATATAAATATTTCAGATGGAAATACTACACATTTCCTTGTTTTAATACTCATACTGTTTGAGACCCCTGAGCGAGAGATGCTATGTAAATATGAAAGTAGTGACAAGTGGCTTTGTCAAGCACCAGGATAAATAGAGTAGAAAAGCATAAAAGGCCAATCCCAAGTATGCATACATGAGTGCATGCAGGAAAAGAAAAGCTCAGCTTGCTCAAGACATCCATGCACTTCTAGAAAGCTAATGTAAATAAATGGAATTGCCTGTATGAATATCACGAAGCAATATAAACTGGAAACAATTAAATGAGTCTGCCTACTCTATTCTGTGGCAGAAACATAAACTACATGAGGTTTGCTTTCAAATGTCACATCAAAAGATTAGCTGCATTAATTTGGATATGTAGTTGTGAAAAAATGCTTCTGGAGTAGAGGAATATTAATCTACTGGTCAAGCCTTTCTCAATGTAGCATATTATGTTAATATGTTAAAATATTAATTTCCTTTTAGTACCAAATTCCTATTGAATATATGATTGAAAAAATGATAATTTTATGCAATTTTTAACTCTTGTGTACGAGTGATTTACACTGAGTGCAAAAAGTACACAATCCTGTTTTTCAGTCTGACACAGTTTTCTCTGATGCTTTGAGCTCCTCTATGTAGTCACTTGACTACAAATTATAACACACTTGACTTTTCATATATAAAGGATAGCTTGAGATATTTTTAAGCTTTTTTCAAAATGTGAGCAGTGCACACACTGGATTAATATAAATGGAAAACAAACTTTCAAAAAACTCTAGTGTATTCTCACTGCAAGTGTTCTCTTCCTTTTATTTTTTCTGAAAACAAAATAAGATAATAATATGTGATAAATGCAATCTTGTGGTTATATGACTGTATTTCCACAGGTTTTGATATTGCAGTTGTTACTTTAGAAAGAGCTAATGTGACTGACAGAGCAGAACAATTTATCTTAGAACTATAGATCTTTCTGTGGGCAGAAACGCCATGATGAAAAAATAACAAAATTGAAATATGATACAACATTTGAAAAGATGAAAAAACCCACTGCTCTTCTCTTTGCAAGCTTGTCACAAAGGTGAGACTAAAACAAACCTCCAGATACTCGATATTAATAGTGCTGAACAACAAGGTTCCTGCTCTCTTCTCATGTGCCAGGGTGTTCAGGGGAAAGCAGCACTACCAAAGTCGATACACTGAATTCTCTTCCATACACTTAACACTTGCTTGCTGCTTTGAAGTTAATGGAGTTATTCTGAAGTTAATTGGGTTTAACTCAGAGGGAAATTGGACCCACTAGAATGGGTGCCAATACAAAAGGCTTTGGAAGCCAGCCTGCATTGCTGGTCAGGGATTAACAGTGCAGCAGAAAAGGACCTCTCAGAAAACAAGCAAGACAGGAGGCTGATGCAGAGGAAACTTGCCCACTCTTTTGAATTGGCAGCTGTATCACATACTGTAGTGGGGAGGCACTCAGCACCACTCTCCACAAGTTCAAATCAATTTTCTGCTTGGTTCTTCACCACAAAAGTATGTGTATGATGCAGGATGAACAAAAGAGAGTTGTCAAAGTGGTTAGCACAGGTCTGGGATAATGGGATAATGCTTACATGGATCAGAATTAGTTAATCATATATAATGTCTTGAAATTATACATGCAACTGTGCTGAAAAAAAATAGATCCAGAAAAGATATTTTATCACACGTTGTTTGAAAATCTGTCCCCAAATTAAAAGACGACATCACTTCTAGCTTCTCACAGTAACATTGGATCAGTTGGTCAAAATAGTTTGTGTGATCTCAAACCAAGAGTGGTGCCACCAGCTGTACCCTAAATTTCTTCCATGGTTACTGAGTGCATTTGCATAGTAATTGCTTTTACAGTACAGTATGCAAGCCCACATAAAGTACCCCAAATAAAATTAATTCCTAAGACTTTTATATCCTTCAAATAAATGCATATTAACCAGCAAGGTTTTATCTTTCCCATACTGACTCATTTCCTTTAGTAAATGATCACTGTGTAGCCCATTGACTTTCTCCATGACTATTGGCAACTATAAGAAAGATTTCTTGCACTAACAATAAGACAGGTGCCATGTAAATTTGAATACATTCCTTTTGCTTTATACATTTGTAGAGAATTTAATCTGTAATTACTGGAGATGGTGACAGCAATTTTCTGTAGAGTGCAGGAGGAAGTGTCAGATGTAAAACCTGCTCAACATTTTCCCCTGTTGGGCTGTTACTTTCTCTTTCCTGGACTGAAAGGAAAGAATGGGCAGTTGATAATTTTTAAAATACACCACACTGAGTTCATGTTAGATTCATTGCTAGCATTGCCAGCAGGGAATACATTTCCTTTTTATATGAGCTATGAACAAAGGACATACTTTTGGTTGTACTTGTTCTTGCTTGGCAAATAACTGACACTAGCTGCCAAAAGTCTCTTGTGAAAAGAAAGACCCATCATGGTCATTTATGCCATAATGGCCATTCAAGCCATCCTAAAATTATCTCTGAAGGCTGGAGAAGCAGTTGCACTTCCTTCTCTATAGAGCTTGCCTGTGAAATTACACAAGCAGCTTTTTTCTTCTGTTTGACATCTGAGTGTGACTGCTACCCTGCTACAGCTGCAGGCTGGGTCCAAGTACCTGCAGATATAAACCAAGAGGGTTTAGTGGGCAAGCCAGGATGGCAAATGCTTTTCTCCCTCCCTGTGTCAGCAGTTGGCATAGCATGTCATCTGTGCCAAATGACCAGATCTGGTCTGGTGGCCATGGAGGTAGACTGAACCCAAAATGTTGACTTCACATAAGGGCTTTGGGGAAGGTTTTTAGCTGTGGAATCACCATGGGCTTTCCCAGCTTTTATATTTCTATTGGTTTCCCATTAGTCAAGACTGATAGAACAATCATTTTCATCTGGTAATGGTAGGAGACCCAGTACATGGCTGCCATATGCTGGCTTGGTTCTGAACATTGTTGACTTCCAGAGTGGACAGATGTAATCCAGTCAGCTGAGAAACAACCTCAGCCCTGGAGTGGAAAAGGTAAAATTCAGGCTGGTTCAAGAGACAGCAGCTGACCTGCAATGAGAATGAAAGTGGGCAAATAAATCATTGTGATGTCTGCAGACTCTGACCTGACCTTCATCAGTCCCAACAGGCTCATTCCAGATTATTTGCAAGATGACTTATTTCTAAAAAGCCATATGGCCACATTTTCACAGTAGGAATTCACATCAGCACAATGCATTATGCAAACTCAGATACAAACCCTGTGCACAGATGCAGGGCAGGTCTTAAACTCCGTGCAGTTCCATTTTGGGTATGAAACCATATATGCTGCAGTATTGCAAATGTTAATATGCACCTCTGCCACATACCTGCTGCTGAAAGGCTATTTGAACAAATCTGGATATGCTAGTGTAGTGTTCTCCGTGTTGTTCATGAGAGGATGTTTTCCCAGTTTTCTCTGGGAATCCATCCTTCAAGAGATCGGAAGTTAACAATGCTTTCTGGCTAAAAATGTTGGAGTCCTCTCTGTCATTGCTTTCCCACTGTAATAACTTTAATAATAGTAATAAAGCCAGATGAATTATGTGCCTTTTCCTCCTTCCCATGTTGAGCAAGAAGAGAACAAAAAATCCATATTAATTAGGTTATATGGTAGGCTCATTTAATTCTCTGGAACACTCAGAATACTGTGGAGACGAGCACAATGGAAATGCCTTGGAAGATGATATTGGATAGGTGTGATACCTAGGTGTCACTGGGATTGAGGTTTTTTTTTAAACTGGGGTGGTTAAAGGAATCTGAAATGACACAATGGTGTGCATTTTCTCTGAGCAATTATTAAAACTGCTGTTGAGAGCTCTGCCAAAGTTTTTGACCTGTGACTCCTATGTCCTGTCTTCCCACTGCTCATCCTTTGACAATTACAGAAACAAAAGCTTCTGGAGACCTCAGGACTGGGGAAACACCATTATTACCATCAGACTGTCTGGGTAGGAGGATGGCCAACTTTCTGTTGGAACTTTGAGGCTCTGAAGGTAGAGGGAGCTAAGAAATGAGAGTAAATTATTTCATTTGTAATGTGCTATTGACTATCCTCATCCTACTGTTTTTCCAAGCACAAGCATGGAGAGGGTGCTTGTGGGAAAGTAAGCTTTTGTGATACTTCCAGCTGATTCCAAACTCTTTTGAGACAGAGCTTAGATTATTTTCCCAGGTCACCTCCAGAGCATCCCAGGGTTCTCCTTTGGGATTTATAATGCCTCCGGGACATCATTGATCTTTGGTTGCCAAAGTACAGGGATTGGGAGACCAGATGGAGACGGCCCAGCCCAGGCTTCTCCTACCAGATGCTGCTTTCAAGACATAGTAGAGCAAAGCGTGAACTGAGACATGGAAAGTAGTGCCAGAGCCTATGGTATTAATGCAGGTTCCATCCTTAATTCCCTAGGGGAAAATCTACCTAGATCCTGGAATATTTCCAGGCATAAGAATGCTCAAATGTTGCCCAGCACAGCTAACATCTCCCAGACAAGTCCCAAGCTCTGTTAGGGTGTTGGCATGGCCAGGAACCATTCAAAATATGCCAACTACATGCAGCCACTTGGTTTTGCAGGCAAAGGCTATTTAATGCTATGGACATAGGCCACTCTGTGGTAGCTGAGACCCGTGCTTGAGGATGAGCCAGGCACTATTTATCCAGCAGAGTTCATTCATTAGCAACAAGGAATAAGAAAAATAGCAACAAAAAGCCTTTGTTGAGCACTTGGGCCTGTTTTGGGAGGAGCTTGCTTTCTTCTTGCTTCTTCTGGTTAATTAGTTTTAACTACTTATCCTTGGCTGAATTCCTAGAGTCACTTTAGGTATTTCAAATACACCCTGTCCAATCCACCTGCCTTTTTAAAAGAGCTTCTTTTCCTAAAATCTGTCCATGTTTTGGACTTCTTAACATTGATGATATTCACTTTCTCATTTATTTCCTCCCAGTTTTAATATTCTGCCATATCTTCTGACTTCGCTCTTTCTCACTCTTTCTAACCCTCCCTACCCTTAATTCTCCCTGTATCTACTGATTGATCCATACTTATATATACGCTAATTTCCTCTTATGCTTCTTGGTTTTCCTGTTTCTTGTAATATTTTCTTCTGATTATTGTACTGCTTCCTGCAGTGTATTGCTTCCTGTACTGTATTGCTTCCTGTGTATCATATTGCTTCCCTGCCACTCCTTTCATAATGTCACCTTTTTGTCCTGACCCCTCATTCCTTTCTATACTAATATTTTTCCTTCATTATTAATACTAGAAAAGAAATATTTCTCATCATTCTCTTTGACAATAATGATAGTCATTTTCCCTATAATTGTTTCTTATACTTTAACCAGGTCTGGCTGTAAACAGCAGTACAAAAAGAACAATAAGAAGGTGATGGTACAGAAAGGTCCAAACCATAGTAATGATGTGATATATGAACCCTGTGTGGTATTTAAATTTAACATCAATTCTGGTGAAAATACATCTGCAGGCATTCTGTTGATTTGGCCATTAGACTCCCAAAATTCCCATGGATTTCAATGTGACATCATATGGACAAACCTTTAGGTCTATGTACAGTCCAAACAGACCTCCAGGAAGAATTTGGAGTCTGGGAAGGACAACTCATAGTAGAGGACCTTAGGTCATAAATTTATCTGTAAACATGAAGCTGCATACATTAATCTCAAATAACTTGTAGTCATAGCCTTTTCAGGCACATCAGAGCATATTTAATTGTAACATCAATAAGCTGCTGCACACCAGAAATATTTAAAAATATGTGGGTTTTTTCCTGTTTCTGTAAAATGCATTTGAAAGCAACAAATGCTTCTTGAAATTCAGGACTATTTCCATAGAAATAGTTTTTAGAGAAAGTTGTCAGGTATGAGAAATAAAGCAGACCTGTCAAGTTTCCCTCGTCAGCAAGAGCCAAATTATTGCTGTCCAGTTCATCCACAAAAGCTTGCTGATATGAAGTCTTCTGGCACTGGAAGATTTATATTCTCTTTAATTTTTTCATAATAAATACTCTCCAAGCAGGATGAAGCCCGCACAGCATGAACAAAGAACATGCTATATTTAAGAGGTCATGTCTGACTTTGAACATATGGTAACGATTCTTGAAGTCAGAAAGAAAATGTAATACTTGTAATATGGCATGTAATACTTTCTGTACTCCACCAAATTACCAGGGAGACAGATTGTGCTTTTCTGAGTATACTGACAAATGTCCCTCCTCATTATGATTTTGCCCTTTTTGTATTACCATATCATTATTCTTTTTCTTCTGTACTCCAGTGTGCAATTTGGATGACTGCATTCTTTGGCAACATTAAATATTTTCAGGATTGCTTAGAAAATTATCAGATATTTATTATTCTTCAATATTAATTCATCAGTAGAAATATATACCTCAAGGGGAGTCACCCATTGCATTTAGCCAACCCAGCCAACCATTCCAAAGGCAATAAAATAGCATTTATCACCAGGAATAAACGGTGACATTTCCTTCTAATGAGGTTTCCAAGCTGAATCTTGTTGGCAGCCATTTTAAATTTGTGATGCTAATAATGTGGGGAGCCAAGTAGGAACCTGATATTAATAATTAGTTGCTGTTTTATTTGATAATTTTTTTCTATATTATTTTAGCACAGAAGCACAGCTCCCTTGGTTTCTCATTGTTTGGGGCAGGGCATTTGTGTGGCAGTAGTAGAGGTGGAGCCTTAGCTGAGCTCATGAACAAACAGGATCCGTGAACTTCTGCCTGAAAAACAGAAAATGAGAAGGCCCACGTAGCACAACCTATGTGTATTTATTTTCACAAAGGAACAGAAAACCATTCTTTTGAGATGGCAGCTCCCCACACAGAGGCCAATGCTCCTGAAAAGCCCTCTGCATCTGCAGCAACTTATCTGTTGCCCCTCTGGCACTGGCTTACACCTTCCTCATGTCAGCATTGCTCTTTCCCATCTTTGTTGTGAAGCAGCACCAGCTGGGAGAAACCATGAGATGCAGAAAGACAAGAACCTTTCACATTTCCAGGAATTCCTCTTCTTTTCTGTGAAAAAAGGAACCAGCAACTTGGCTCCACATGGAAGGAAATGAGAAATGGATACAATCTGGGCCAGAGAAAACATGATCAGAGGAAAGATAATTCCTACCACCACAGGAAAGGTTGGGAGAATTTCTTTCGCAGGCATCAGTACAGGAGAACATGTCAGATGGTTGGGGTGGTCCCTCCTTGTAGTCAAAACCTATAAAAACCTTTGCACATCCCCCCAAACCTGGGAAAGGAGGAGGTCTCAGCAGGCAATTAATTGAGTCCACTGCTTGAGAGAGGAAGTGAGACTCAGATTGTGTGGTTTCTTTTTTTTTTTAAATTTTAAATGAAGAACCCTAATTAAAATTATAAGAATTTCCCGGGGAAATTCTCAGCCTTTTCATTTTTTAAGAGCCTTTGTATTACAAAAGGTGTTTGAAGTCCTTGAATTTTTACCCTTTAGCCACCTTTAATCTAATTTTTAATCTCTTAATAGCCTTAATTGAGTTCTGAATGCTTTAAATTATTAAACATCTTTGGGGGATTATGATTTCTATTTCTGATTATACAAAATAATATCAATTGCCCAACAACATCCCCCCACCATTTATGTCAAATTAAACTACCAGGGACATAAGGCATATACTTCAAGGCCAGGATATTTGCATTGGAAACCCTTTAAAAGACTTGTGCTTTCAAGCAGGTTGAAGAAGATGAGTGGTAAGAAATGAGGGAACAGCAAGATCCCAAAGTAGGCCCCAAATCATTGGAGGCTCATTGTCTTTTTGTCACCTTTGCTGTACAGGCAAGGCTGCCCATGGCCATGGAGCAAGCAGTGGCCACCTGCCAGGGGGCAGTGGCCCCCGAGGCACAGGCAAGAGAGCTGCCTGCTTTTCCCAGCTGGGATGGGCCTCCTTCCCAACCCCATGCCTTCCCACATCCCTGTGCTCCACTGCCAGGGACAACTGCTCAGATTTAGACCCCAGTCTAATTCAGCTTGGGTCTTCAAGTGCATCTAAACGCCTTTGCTGCTCTAAACTTTCTTATCTTATCAATGTCTACCCTTCTCAGAGGCTTACCACCTTACTGTGCCTCAGATCACAAACTTTTCCTCCTTTGCCTGCCCACGGCCCCTGGAACCAAGGCTATTTGTTATTTCCCTCTCCCTAAATGTCTTCCCCCCTTCCCCTTGGAAGATGCCAGCCCTGGCAGGGGCAGCAGTCCTCACCCTGCTGAGGCACCAGTTCAGGCACCACTCTGAAGGCAAAAAGGCTCTGAGGAACAGAGGACAGACAGCAGCCTTCCCCTTAAGGAGAAGAGCAACTTGCTTTACACCTTGCTGCAAGCTGTGGAATAAAATACTCTCTAGAATGCAGATATGGCATCCAAAGCAGGTATTTCCAGCATGAGCTAGTACCAGTGGAAAATCTTGATTTTTATCAAATAAAGCCTCATTTTTAGAAATCAGGAATTTATTGCTATCAAAATACAAACTTTATTAATGTGGAGAAAGCATTAGCTTTTTTTCCACCTTGCTTGCTTTTGCTTTTTAAAATTTTACTCCAACTATTTTTATTAGACCTCAGCTTTAGTTCCTGTTAATTTGTCTCCACTTGTTTTCATCTCCCACCTAAGAAACAGCTTTAATATCCAGCATCAGAAACAAAATATTTTGAGAACTTCAGGGCAAGATTTCAAATTGTCATTTCTGAGCATCTTGCATGTTTTCTAGACACTCTAGCAAAAAGTCCATGAAGTTTCTGAGGAACCTCATAATTCATCACTGATACCCACTGTAGAGTCTGGCTTTGTATACATAAAACAAATGACTATTCAGTGTACTATTGTTAAAACCTGGATCTAGCTGGCACCATTATTCAAGATGAGCAGTGCTCTACTTCAGTTGTCCTATTGATTAAACATGCACAAAATGTACATTATTGGACAGACTTGAACTATTTACTGGTATTATTTTCAAATCTGTATTGCTGTAGCAGCTGTGATTGCCAGCTGAGCTCTAGGGAGGTTGTTTTTTTGGTAATGTACCATGCCAGAAAAGCAGTATCTTCTGTGAGCTTGCAGTCTGAGGTGCTGATCCATGAGGTGTGTGTGCTCAAACGTAGCTGCTGAAGCTGTCCATCGGTATCCATGGCTGCTCAGAGAATAGATGTCTAAGCATACATGTAGTTTTATACTTCTGAGCTCAGACTAACAGTTCAATTTTAAACTTATTCCTGTTCTTTTCATTTTTGGCAATATTGAGTTTTATTGTGTACCTTCTCTGACATTTACTACCTAATAAATGCTTTCCTAACAGGAACATGTATATTTAGACACATTTTTAAACATATTAATTTTCATGCACTATATGGATCAGAGTAATTCTAAAATATGAGTTGAGGCATAATTCTGTTGTTCAGTGTCTCTGCAGGAGACTATCCCATGCGCTTTACGTAAAAGGCCTGACTCATACAAGTGTGATAGCAAGATGAAGGCCACTAAACTGAAAGATGAAAACAGCCAAAAGACATTGGTTAAGGCATTTTGGCTGAAACACTTTAGTTTTAGAAGGTCAGCATAAAAAGTCATTCAGCTCTCCTTCTTACCCTAGAAAGAGAGAACAATAATAAAATTAGGCAGAAATAAATTTAGAGCAAATTAAAAAAATACTTTTATGTAGCACATGTCCTGACTATAGAATTCATTGCTGTAATAGGTCACCAAGTTAAATACCATGGATGGATAATTTTATCATTACTCCTGAGCCAAGTCCTCCCTACCATAGCCAACAATCTTCGGTGAAACTGAAACAAGATCTAAGTAAAACAGTGGGATTTACCCCAGTATTTATGACATGGTTATGCTCTGTGAGAAGAACAATAAAGGTAATTAGATTCCATGCTCAGCACTTCATCTGTTTACTGAAGTGGAAGAGTGAACTCCCTTTTACCACCCCATAATTTGATAAAACCTCCATAAAGGGGTTTTAAAGGTAATAGACACTGACCATGGGGACAGTTCTGGGTCACAGATGCTTTACTGAAAAACTTGCTGCAGCTACAAATTACGCTGGCAAGCTATAGGAAACCCAGGGCATGCATAATTATGTACTATAGGACTACATATGTACTGAGAACCTACTTCCCCTGCCCTCACCTACAAAGAACGTCTCAGCCCAATGAGAATTACACAATGACGTTATAAATTACATGCCAGGCTTCAGTCTGATCTTGCATATTTATACTCTTAAACCTTGCAAACTACTGGTTTCTAATTAAAATTACAACATGTTCTTTCAACAACAATAACTCAGTATATAAGGATCCTGCATACCTTTTAAACCTTTCACAAGGAAAAAAAGTCAGCCTTAGTTTGCAAGTGAGTTTATTGCTTCTGTGGCTTTAAGTAACACAACCTCTTTAGAAGCAGACGGCCCCGTCAGTGTGCTGGCAGGAATGTGACACAGGAGACACGAATCTAGAGCTAAATTCGAGGAAAATTACAGTGTGCAAGCCCCAGTTCTCAGTAAAAATAAGATTCTTCTCAAAGATAAGTACAACCTCTAAAGTGAGAGCCAAGTCTACCTAACACTGGTGGGGAAACTCTTGCTGGGTCTCCAGGGAGAGGTGTTGCCAACCTTATGGGCGCTTTACTGCCCCTCATCACTGCTGCTTCAGCCTCACAGAACCAAGTGGGAAAGCTTCTGGCACTGCCTATACAGCACAAAGGAATTCATTCCTTTGCTATTACCACTTCAGGGCTGAGGGAATCCTCTTTTTTCCTCACGTACAGATATTAAATGTCAGCATCAGCAGTTGGTGTTCAGCGGCCAACGCTTGTCAGAGGGAACATCTCGGTGGTCATTGCCTCAGCCTCGGCAGGAGAAGCAGGGCGAATGCAAATGCAGGCAAAGTCGTATATTGGCCAGCTTACCAGCAGGAAAATAACCTTTAGCACTATCCACTGCCTGGAGCTCCAGAGGGGGATGCCACCTGCTCAGAGCAGAGGCTCCTAGGAAGGCTGCTGGAAAAGGGTGCCACAGCCATCCTAGGAGGAATCGTGCACTTGGGAGGGGTTCCTACCAAAAGACACTGTGCCACAGGGCCCATGGGAATTGCCTCTTTTGGGGTAACATGTGGGAGGATGCAGCCTGGGGAGACAGAATGAGGAGAAAATGAACAGCTCCAGCAATGACGACCCGCTGCAGGGATGGTGGATTTTCACTCCTGCAGCCTCCACACGTTCGTGGTGCAACCCGCAGGACAGGGAGGGCAGACGAGCACCCGCGGTGCTCTCGCCATGCTGTGGTCGCCAGGGTCCGACCCCCATTCTGCTGGCTGACTTCGCTCCCGTTTGCCCTATTACCGCACCCTCGGAGTGGGGCGGGCAGACAACGAGGTGCAGCAGCTCCTTTCCCCGGCTCTCTCTCCCTGCCGGGGCTGTCCCCGCACACCGCGGACGAACGCCGCCAGCGCATCGCTGCTGCTGCTGGCACGGCTCCCTCGGGGCGCCCGGCGACACCGTCCATCACTACTGGTTTACAGCCGGGCTCCACTCTCTCTCTCTCTCTCTCAAAAAAAAAAAAAAAAAAAAAAAAAAAAAAAAAAAAAAAAAAAAAAAAAAGAGAGAGAGAGAGAGAGAAATTTACTTTTCCCGCCCACGCAGCGATGCTTAATTCAGGGAAAATAAAATCCAACAAACCCACACTCCGCTGGCTGCGCTCCCCCGCTGCCCGGCCCGCCGGGAGCAGGTGCTCGGCGCTGCCGCCGCCCCAGACCCCCCTCCCGCCGGCGGCGGCACCTTGCGAGTCATCCCGGCTCCCTCCCCCCGCCCCGGGCGGCCGTCGGGTGTCGCTTCCCATTTCACTTGGAGATATTTTCGGGTGGCAGGAGCCGCCTCGTCATTTCCGCCAGGAGAAAAAGACACCGGCGCGGCAGCCGCGGCCGCGGAGAGCCGCGGGAGCCGCTGGGCACGAGAGCGGGCAGAGTGCAGCCGGTCCCCGCTCGCCGCCGCCAAGGACCGACCTCTCGGCGGGGCCGGGAGCCGCCGCCGCTGCCCGCGGGCTCGCGGGGGCGGGAGGCGTCGGAGCGTGCCGCCCCCTTCTCCCCCTCCTCCTCCTCCTCCCCCTCCCCGCCGAGCCGGCAACATGAACTGAAATCCCCAGAGAGGCACAGAGGCGGCGAGCGAGCGAGCGGAGCGAAGGCAAGCGGGGATATAGCGGCTCTCTCCTCCTGCCGCCGGGATTCCGGGCAGCGCGGTCCCTCCGCCCCGCACAGCCTCGCCCCGAGCCCGAAGAGCGGCGGCCGCCCGAGCCCCGCGCCCCCGAGCCGCCCATGGCCCTCATCATGGAGCCCGTCAGTAAGTGGTCGCCGAGCCAGGTCGTCGACTGGATGAAAGGTGAGGAGCGGTGCCGGGGCCGCGCGGTGCCCTCTCCCATCACCCCCCGCCCCGCAGGTGCGGGCAGCTCCGCGGCTTCCCCCGCGCCGGGATCCCGCCTCCCGGCAGCGCCGGTGCCCCCGCGCTTTGCCTGGGTTGGGAGGGGAGGCGGGAGGCCGTCGGGGCCGCGTCGCTGGGGCCGGGGGCCGCGCTGCCCCCTGCCCCGGGCTCAGAGCGGGAACGGCGGCTGACGGTCCCCGGCTGTCCATAGAGCTGGGGAGGGGGCCGGGGGCGGAGGCGAGGCTGAGCCCGGGGGAGCCCGGGGTGCTCCCGGGCGGCGGCCGCGGTGTGGCCATGGAGCCGCCCCCGGCCGCCGAGGGACGCGGGGAGAGTGTCCGGCTGCTCCCGGCGGGTGCGGCGCGGAACGCCTCGCGAATGAAAGTTCAGCCGAACGGGCGGCACCCGCCGGTGCTGGGGCAGGCACGGCTGGGGCGGGCACGGCTGAGGGAGACACGGCTGCGACCTCCCCCGCGAGGGGGGGCCGGGGGTCGGTCCGTGCCCTCGGAGGTGCCGGGGCTCCCCCGCTGCCGGGAAGCCGCCGTGCCGGGCCCGGGGCCTCCTCCGGCCGGGCCGGGGGCTCCGCGAGTCGGGCGGTCGCCGTCCCCTTCCCCGGGGCTACGCTTCGAGATCCGTGATGGAAGGGAGCGCGAACAGCCTGGGCTCTGGGCTCAGTGTGGTTGTTCCGCTGCTTCGCTTCTTTCGCTCCCTCACCTGTCCTTCCCTCAAATAAACTCTGATGGGAATAAAATTTGGACCTTTTGGAAACGCTTTCTATTTATTCTCTGTGTATGCCATTCTGGTATGCTGTAGTGTGGAAAGGGATTTTGTTGTGTAGTTTTTGTATGTGTGTGGGGGGATTTTCTTATTACCTTTAAGTTAGGCTGCAGCTGTGTTTTGAATAAATCACCATCTAGTGTTATATATCTTTATATAAAGATGGAATGACCGGATGGGTACAAGTTTTGAACAACTGCTACATTGTGGGAGTTCTTTATAACATGCTGTGTGCTACCAATGTGACAGTTTCATCATCCTTAAAATTTCAGGCATATAGCATATGTTTTCAGTTATTCAATGCTGGCATTTATAGCTGGCGAGTTGTAATTGCATTTAGTTACATACATAGTTTTGCACTTTCAGAAGCATTCTCACTCTGTAGAATGACAATTGAAAAGAATGATGTAATACTTCATATCCTGAGAAATTAATAAATATTAATAAAAAAACTTAAAGAAGGTACAGATGATCAGTATTAAGAGCAAACCATTTTCAACTTCGAAGTGTTTTTACAGCAATTTTAGATTCCAACATTTTTACTTCAAAATAAAAAGATTGTGTGGGACTTCTAATCAGTGTCTGAGATACCTTCCCCATAATTTGGGGAATGCATAAAAACAATGAATTTGCAGATAATGCATTTTTAAAACACCTAAAAAATGTAATGCATCAACTACTTTTCATAAATGACAGGTGAAGTGCATTGCATACTCTGCTTTTGTATTACATTATTATAAAATCAGTAATTTGAAAAGAACAGGCTAAATGGTAGCATTAGAAATTGTGCTGCTGGATAAGGGTTTGTAGTTGGAAACCTAACACTAGAGCTGCAAATCTTTTAGAAGTAATCGTGTAAACTTTACCAAAAAAATAAGGCAGTTACTGCAGTCGTGCCCACTTTGTAATATGAAGCCTGCTTTTTAGTGTGTAACCTGTTTTTTCTGGCAAGAATGTTGGATTGTTTCTCTGGAGGGCTTTGATTTTTACGGAGAGAACGTATCTATGTTGCTTCATGGTTCTGTTTCTTCGTTTTGTATTCTGTGCAGCATGGGCGCTTTCACTTTGGCGATGCAAGGAGATAAAGCACCTGCCTGTGACTAGCACTCTTGGAGGAAAAGCACTTAGGGAGCCACTCTAGTTTCAAAAGTTGAGCCTGGAAACGAGTATGACCAATAGCTGGGGGCAGGTTTGCTCCTGCCTGATGGGTCACACCGTGCTGAGTTTGTGGGAAGGGTGGTAGGTGGATAAGGGCAAGCGGTCTTTGCTGCAACAACTTTGTTTTCCTTACTTATAATGTGTGGTACTGCAAACATTGGTATTGAAATCCATATGAAAAAATGTTCTTCTGATGCTTTAAGTGCTTTGTTTCCAGCAAATTCTGTTTCTGAAAGTCCCCCAAATAACTTATTTGTGTTTTAAGAGATACCCAGGACGAGTTTGATGAATAAAACATGAATGTGTCTGTCATGAGAACTTTGGAAGGAGTGCAGTAGTGGTCTCTGTATTAGCAGCAGCCAAGTCTGGCTTGCATAAATTACATTAAACTTCGAGACGTGAGAATATTTTGCTGACTTACTGGGCGTTATTTCACAGAATTATAAATGTTAAACTTGGTTTTAACCTCTTCCTTGAAGTGCCCTTCTATGTCATATGCCTGCTCAGAGCAGCTCTGTAAAGAAAATTCTTCCAAATAGATTTTGATGTTCAAAGCAAAATCTTTCCTGAAAAAGTGAAGTCCTACCAGTCAACATTGTTTACAGTTATCTGAAAGCAAGGGGAAATGAAACACGTTAGATTTTATTGTTCTCAGTGTTTTTGTGATGGTCTTGTTGGTATGACCTGAACATTTGCAGTAAAAGGCCTCATCTGGAATTCTTTATTTAGGCAAAAGAACCATTACCTCAGTGGCATTTTGCTCAGAGTAGTGATAAAGCATTGGGCCTGAAATTATAAGATGTGAGAAATTAACATGGGGAAAGTATTTCTACTCAAAGGGGTTAGATGAAAGTGCCAGTCCCTGGGCTGGATGTCTGTATAGGGAACAGCCTCAAGACTGAGTATTCATGGAATAAATGCAGTTTCTCCAGTATCTTGTCAGTTTTTAATTCCTTGGCAGACACATTGTGGATCCTTGTAATGGGCTAATGCCAGTGCTGCTGAGTACCTGGAATTGGTTATACAAATATGTAACTAACCTAAATTTTGACTGTGAAAATCTGTACAACAAGAAGTTGTGGACCAAAGTACCAGTTAAAACTTTGTAAGTGAAAGGGACAAAGTGAGGAGAGCCTGTGTCAGATCTGAGTTTTTCCAGGGTTTAAAGTGAACCCAGAAGAGCAGCTGTCATAGAGCTGGAAAAAGCGTAGATGGATTAGCTCATCTCTCCCACAGGATGGCATATTGTACGTGGAGGATAAAATGAGTATTTAAATCAATTCAAACCATGTATTATTGTGCTTTTCATATATTTAGTACTCATTTTAAAGGTCCTGTATGGATCAGTGAGATGAAGGTGTGTCAGCCACCTCCTCTGCCTCCCCTCTGGAGGACATGTGGATTTCACTGCTGGGTCTCAAGTCGTTGACATGTTACAAAGGCGTTGTCAGGCGTCATGGCTTTCACTCAGGAGGGGAACATGCCAGATGTATTTTAGATTTCTGAGAATACTTAAAGACACTCAGTTACTTACCAGACATGAGGATGTTTTTAACTGAGTCTTCTAATCTAACTTCTTTGGTCTGAGGTTATTGATGATTACTATAATTTGATGAGGGCTTGCTGCTTTTAGCAGTGTTTGGATTTTAATTCAGTGCCAATCTCTCACTGGCAGAAACTGTTCTAAAAGGCAATCCACCTGAAAAAAAATTCGATATTACTTTATCTAACAAAGCTTAAATATTTATTTTTTGCTTGCTGAATGACAGCTCATAGGGCTTACATGAAGATTGTACAGCGTAAACTGTTGTAATGGTAGTCATACTCAAGAAGCTGACATCTGAGGCATGGGGTTGCCTTTAAAGGCTTCTAAATGCTAAGGAGTAGGGGCTTTTAACCTCTATAATAGTCTACCCTGCCAGGGTTTAGAAGGATGCGAATATTTAGAAGGACTAGGGGGAGAGAAGCAGAAATACGAATGTGCTAGCAAAGTGAAAGCAGAGTGCAAAAGTTCCCCATCTGTATGAGTGAATATTGCATGGGTTTGAGAGCTGTTTCTGTCTGCTGTTTGTGTGCTGAAGTTCAGGTCCCTTTTCAGTGGCACGTGTGTTTGCAACGTCATCACAGGCTGCCAACAACCGTGCTCCACTTGGTGTGGTGGGAATTATATGTTATTCATCAGCAAAATGCAACAGTTTGTGGGAATGTTCTGACACTAAATACGACAGTACTTAATGATGATTTAAAATAAGTATTGCCATGGGGATCCTCCTACTCCTGTTCGTGCGTGTGTGGAGCCCTAGGACTGCTTTGGCGTACCCAGGTTCTGCTGCAGTTCCTGAAGCATCAGTTAGCAACAGGGAAGCTCATCAGCGAGGTCACAAATTCTCTCACAGCACTGGGATCCTGCAAATCCCAGGTCTTTAAAAAAGTAAGGGTGAATCCTGCGTTCAGGATCACTCTCAGACCAACCTCATTTTTGGCCATGGCTTTCTCTAAAGACTGACTTTCACTGGGTTTAGGGGCGAGCTTTTTCTGGAGGGGAGGATGGACTACAGTGTTACAAAGGCATGTGAGCACCTACTTTATGTTAAAGAGGAGGTGTGATTCCACAAATGTATGTGCCTTATTTAGGGCTTTCAATTTTGTCCATCATTTCTATTTTTTGTTCTAGTGGTCTATTAAGTTAAAGCTTCTTTCTTATGCTACTTCCCTTCACATTGATTTTGGCAGGGCCCTTAAAAATTGTGACTATTGGAAATAATATGGAAAAGGCTGAGTTGTCTCAGGGAAAAAAAAAAAAGCTGGATGAGAGGATGAAAAACACTTGGATTCTGAAACTTCGATTCCTTGTCAAGTGTGTGTAGGTGACTGATGAGTGTCAGAATAGTCATCAACTTAATAGTCATTCCTAAGTACCATATGTGGAATAGATCAGGCATTTTACAATTTGTAAGCATTAAACCACTATTTTCTTTCTCCAATGTAAAGCAAACTAAAATTTTACAGTTTCGGAGGGTATGTGTAGTACTTCATTAGCTTTGAAGTGATGCCATTAAATGGATTTATGGGTTTTACTGTAATGCCTAGCAAAAAAAGCTGCAGAAAAATATTAAATAATGCCATAGCTGGAGTTTAATTTTGATGAACACATAACCTCTTTAATTTATGGATAGTTACTCTGTAAGAAAGTAACAAGAATTTTAGTCAGACAAAGTGGGGAACTTTTTGGAGAGGGGAGTTTATACAAAGACAGGTAGTCAAGAGTCAAACTGCACTATTCCAAACTTTAGTTTAAAAGTCTCCAGCTCTAAAACTGTATTGAAAGCAGTGCTGGGAGATCTCTCTCTCTCTAGTTTGTTTGTTTTTCCTGTGGATCTCTCAATTTTTGCTTGCCCTTCTGACATTAGGAGTTTTAGCAGTATCAATGGCCGCCACATCAATCACGATGAAATGTTTTAGAGCATCTTTGTTTGTGATTAGAAAACCTCTCCTGCCATTGTTTATCAGCAGAAAATGAAACTGCAGTTGCAACTGGGATGTGTCAAAGCCTAACAGCCGGGTGTTGCCATAGCAAAGGCAATGTTACATAAGCAGCCACTCTGCAAATAATTCATGCAGCCAAATTTTAAGCATAACATCAGAATTCATTTCTAAATTTATGATCTTTTTAGGAGGGAGCTTTCCTAGATGAGGTCATTTCAGTCGCTACTGAAATTGATGGGCTTAGCTGTGAAGCTCTTTTAGCACTGCCCATTTACACCTTTATTTTGTTTGAACATATTGTTCTATTTCTGAAACATCTGTTAGTTTAAATATGGCCTCACAATATGTTTTCTCAAGTGGTTTTTTGCAACAGTTCGGTAAAGCTCTGTATTTTGATCTTTTTCAAATTTATTTGCACAATGCAGTATATAAACCAAGGAATTTACAAATGCCTTTTCTGGTTAATGGGTGTCAAAAATGTTGCAAGGCAGCAATATAAACCAGATCACTTTTCAGATGAGAGGATTGAAATGTATACAGATGTATTTTTAGAATCTTTGCAAGTAGTTGTCTTTAAGCACTCTAACAATAATAACCCAGGCAGTTTTATCTTGTAAACCCCAAATTGACAAATGGTCTAGCCTTTCTGATCTGCAAAAGTGTAGATAACCATTTAATCTCAGTTAAGTTGCTGTAGCTTTTGATTGTGCTGTATTTCCTAGAGTCAAGTAGTAATATTTGCTACCATTTTCCAGAGGAATAAGGAGAAGCTGTTTCCTGAGAAATTTCTCCCTGAAATTTCTCCCTGTATTCAAAGCAACAAGGAGAAAGAACTAATTCTTCAAGGCTTCCACTCTGTGTAACTGCTTTTTTTTTCCCCAAGAAGTTACAATGTCCTCATTAAAACCTAACTGCACGGAGGATCACCTGTAGCAAGCACTTTCTTTCATCAGGATAACAACTTTAGATTTATAGATCCAAATAAAGCAAAACTGTGCTTTCACACTTACTGCTTAAATTATTTTCTTAAGGAATACTTTAAACCTTCGTTTTAGAAGCTGAATAGTTACCAAGAGAAATGCTGAAGAGTAAGTTCCCAAATACCTTGTTAAGAAATCCTGTCTGGAAACCCTGTGTTGGGAAATCCTGAAAGATCAGATTTTCTTCATTGGTCTCTTTCAGCTTTTCAAATGCATTTGCTTTCTCTAGAAAGATTAAGTGAGGAGATGGAGATGAATGGTATTGTTTCAGAAGAAAAATTTTGGGGGCCCAATATTAGGCTCATATTATAAGAAATTTACTGCCACACGAACCTGCTCAAAGCATTGCCAATTTGCTGTTATGAGACTGGCCTAGCAGGGCAGTTCCTCTTCGATTTAAAATAACTGACTGTCCAAGAGCAAGCACCTACTGCTCCTTGTGATGTTCCTTTCTTGCACTTGAAGGATGAAGGACTGGAAGACACAGATCCATTGGTGTGGGGCAGCCAAGATCTGGAATGCTTAATGCACATCCTCTTGTGTACACATTTCTGCCCTCCCTGTGTAGGGAGTTTAGCAGGTATCTGGGAGACAAAATAAAATTTTCCTCGAGGTTTTCAATGCAGGCATTTTTTTAATGCAGAGGGAGTCCAGCATTGTCTATAGCCAATGATTTTATAGTACTGGAAGCTTAAAAACCTACCCCATTTTGTGCTATTTATCTGCCTGATAATATTATATTGAAGAAAATAGCTGTGGATGTCATCATCTTGTAGGATGTTTGGCATTTCCAGCTTATCCTTTAAGTAGAAATTTAGGGCACTTGATACCTCAGATGAAGTGGCTAGAACAGTAATTTCAAAGTGTTTGGCTTTACATGATTAACATCTGCTACAGTACCATATGGTGGGACTTTCCAAGTAAACTATTAATTAATATTGGAGTGCACCAGAGTAAGCCTTAATTAAACTATATTCAGCTTAATATTTTAATACAGTCGGTTGCAAATTGCTGTGCATTTGTATTGATACCTTTTTCTGTTGTGTGAAGAGGGAGAAATGTTGATGAGAATTATTTGAGCCTTTAAATTAAAGGTTCAAGTAGCTTTTAAAATAAATGGTTTAGGACTCGCATCAGCCTCAAGCATCCATTGATTTAAGTGGAACGGGGTCTGTATTTGGTGATGGTGAGTTGTGAATGCTGTGGTGACTCCTCTGCTGGGCTTTTACTGGAGTGGGGTGTGGGTGGTCAGAGGTGTCCAGCACGAGCCATTTTCACAGAGCTTCAGATATTGCTGATGGGGCCGAGCCTCTGCCACATGGTCTGGTACCACTGGTGGAATCATACATTCCTCTGTGAGCTGGCCAAAATAGTCTGGAGGAGTGTTGGGGTAGCAGCTAAGGCTGTCCATGAGTGTGGGTAAGGCTGGGACCTCTCCTTGGCCTCTTGTGTTTGGAAGGATGAGCATACCCATGTATAGAGCTGAGCAGCTGGCAGGCTCACCTCTGAAGGGCTCTTTCCTCCCACAGGCAATGATTGTCAGCTGTAAAAAAGTTCATAACGTTACTGGTTTTGTTAAAATGTAGAATTTATTTTTAGTTTGGCCAGATCCACCAGCTGCCAGTAGCTGCAGCTATAAATGACTTATTTTTAAATATTTATTTTTTTCCCTGTTTTTTCCTCCTTCTTTATCTCCTCTCTCTCCTGATAATCTTCACATCAATAAGGAGGTGAAGGAGTCCTTCCTCTGTATATTGAGGCCAGGTAAATATAGGTGGGATGTGCCAGTGTTGTCTGAGTAATTCACTAGATGGCATTCTTCCCTCTGAGTCAACGCTGAAACCCTTCATGGGAATGACAAGAGAACTTAGTCATTTTAGTGAGATGCTAACCTGAAATCTTGACCAGGTGTGGTTGCTGAAAGCTTGCTTCATAGTAGAGGGAGAGTTAGCTGCAGCATGCTAATTAAATTCCATGTTAATAATTAAAATCTTTGTAACTAGATTCCCCTCATCAATATCCATTACTGACATGTGCTTGCCTTGCTTTCTTTTAATTGCTTTGTAGTTTTGTTGGTTACTTTTGTGTAGTTGATAGTTTGATTCAAAAGGTGCAGTGCTGTTCTTGTCCTTGTTTTGTTTCAGATTTTTCTGTTTGAAGAAATATTGGTAGAGGGATCTGTTGAACACAAAATAGAAGTTGCTCTCTAAAAAAAAATCTTTGGATGTGTACCCTCAACAGTTGTGAACTGCACTTGTCCTACTTTGTGTACACCTTTTAAACACTAAAAAAGTAACAATTTTCTTCTTGCTTAGTTTCACTGAAGTGTGACTGGAGGCTTTTTTGTGAGGTATCCAAGAAGTACCTTCTGGAGTGTTCAGCGTTGGCTGACTTCTGGCTGTCGTGTTTATTGTTGTTTTATCATCATGAATAGAACCATGCACCCTTTGTCTCCATTTCTCTTCAGAGATCAAGAATGGCTGGTTTTGGTAGACTTTATTTTATTAGAGCTAATACAAAAAGGACCAAAACCAAGTGTGTTAGTCTGTTTTTATTTTGGTAGTCCACTTCTACTTGTTAGTAAAATTTTCTATAAATGCAGGATGACAAAATGGTCCTTACTGCTTTTCGAGAGGTGTTAATTATTTCAAATGTTGCAGTTTTCAAATATTTTCAAATAAAAGTATATGATAGTTTAACCTAGAATGTGGAGGCTTAATGTTTCTTAAATTTCTTTTAATGTTTTTGGATGTAGTGTTGAGTATTGTGCCCCACAAGTCCTCTTGAAAATACCAGCAGTCTGTAATTTCACTGTTGGATACTGGACTTCAAAAGCAGATGTAGTTTTTGTTGCTTCAGTCATTATTTCATTGTGTGTTTTAAACTGCCCAGGTCTTAGCTGTTCAATGCAGTCTGGGGTCAAAAGCATGTTTCTGGAGTTCTGATAACTGAGTCCAAGAGCACGGTGTATAATTTGTCATGCTCTGCTTGTGGATTCCAGAGTTTCAGTCTGGAAGTGTAATCCTTGCACATAAAAAATTCCATGTAAGTGTCAATCTGAACTTTTGAAGGACAGAGGACAGATTATCATGAGAAAAAAGAAGACAGGTCTATGACAGGATTCCTCATTTTTGACAGTAAACTCATTTTTTAAAAGAACTGGATAGTTCATAGCTTTCAAAGTACTCTTTTAATTACGAATGCTTTAGCAAACTTCATTACTGAGAGAGCATTTGGATTCCTAATGAGTTATGGTGAAGCTACTGTTTGCAAGTATAGAAAGTGCAATGTATATGTAATCATTAAGTTTCTGTATTTCCTATGATTACCATGTTTTCTTGTTGGTTTGATAGAATTTTTTGGATGTGTTTTTTGTTGTTGTTCTTGTGGGTTTTTTTTCATAAATTTGTTTTGGTTTTCCTGATGTATCTTGCTTGAATAAGACAGCTGAAGAGTAGTGGCAATGAAGAGGTGGTAGCCATCTCACGGAATCATAGAATTATGAGATATCTCTCTGGAGATAATCCTGTCAACCCCCCTGCCAAGGCAGGGTCACCTGGAGCAGGTGACATGGGAATGTGTCCAGCTGGGTTTTGGATTCCTCCAGAGAGGGAGACTCCACAACCTCCCTGGGCAGTCTGTTCCAGTGCTCTACCACCCTTAATGTAAAGAATTTTTCCTTGTGTTAAGGTGGAACTTCCTGTGTTTTAGTTTATGGGCGTCGCTTCTTGCCCTATTGCTGGGCACTACTGAAAACCGTCTGGCACTATTCTCTTGGGCCCCATTTCTCTTATGGAAATGTCAATATTTGAAAATTGTTTTGGCCATTTACCAGTCCAAGGTCTTGAGAAACAGTAAAACAAAAATTACTTTTCTGTGAAAATCCCATGTACTGGGCAGTATTTGCTAGATGAACAAAAAATTAAATCTGTTGCAGAGGTCTAAAGGTAGTTTCTTTTCAGTTACTAAAATTCTACAAAGTTAGTTTACAAGGAGCTCACCAGTATTTTGGTTGATCCATCTTGTGCAGTAAACCCCTTTCCTGTTACTTCTTTGGGCATCATCTAGTTTCTGTCTTGAATCTTACCTGTTGTTGTTGAGCTCACTGTAAGCTGTGCTGAACTATCCAATTATGAACTGGAGGTAACTAATGCTAATGAGCTATGAATGAATAAACCTAAACAGACTGGGCAATTAATGCCTGCCTCTGTTACCCGGGGTTTCATGGTATTCCTGACACTGTTGCCTTCCAAAGTGGGGTGCAGTGATGTGCTGTAGGTGGCTGCCTGGGCATCCAGCTGCTGTGACTGTGGGACAGAGGCTTGACTCTGCAGAATGGCATGTCCTGAATGTTTTTCACCTCTGCAGATCTGAGCAAATTCCTCTTTAGAGGAATGAGTGCTCTGTTTAATAGAATAACTGAAAATAGAACTTCAATATGTGACAGGTCCCTTCAAAAACTGAAAAATTAATTAAAGTTTGTTTTCTAGTTCAAGAGAAGGTAAAGATGAATACAAACTTCGCTGCCCACTCGGTTATTAAAAAAATATTTTAAAGACATTTACTTTACAAGATGTTTGTTTTTCAGTTGGCAGTATATTGTAGTCTGTGGGAATCGTGACATTTTAGATTCAGATGGAAAATGAACATCTTATAACTCTTCATTTGTTCATGTACGAAGTCAGGCAGGATGAAATAAGACCTAGAAACTGTAATATTGTCATTTCATTACATTTTTTAGCTTTGTTTGTGTTCAGCAATGTGGTGTAGGTAATTGACTTGTATTTATACTAAGAATTTGAATCGTAAACCCTAAGCCTTTCCCCTGTTGTTTCATGCTCTCAAATACTATGAGCAGTTTCCTGAAGAGTACTGTTTTGATAAATCTGAATCAAACTTCAAAAATTACCGTGAGACCTCTGAAGGCAAAGGCTGATATGTGTTGGGATTTAGACTCAGTCAATGGTAAATTTTTTTATAAAATTACAAATGTATCTAATTGTCTTTTGATAGAGTCTTTGAAAGTGTTATACTAGGTCACAAACTTGTAACTCAAAGTTTTTGAGTTCAAAGTATCTCAGTAATGTCAAATGTTAGGCCTGTACTCACTAGAAGAAGGAAAGTGGCTTCCAGTTTACAGTAATTCAGAAATGGGCATAGAAGTAGCTTTTTGGTGGCATGATTTTGGTGTTTAAATCTGAAGAGGTAATTTTAAAAATTTTTGTTTTGTTTGCTTGCTTTTCTTTTCCTTTTTATTTTTTTTTTTGATGCTCACTCTTTTGGGATTTTTTTTGTCACTGTGGAGCCGCTCAAAATAATAGTTTAATGGTGAAATTATGCCATGAGTGGTGAGAAGAATTAATCCTTGTAGATTCTGTAGAAGAGACACCCTTCTTAAGTGGAATCAAGCACACTAATAACAATTAGCTTGACCTTTTGATGAGTTCTTAAATGTGCTTCTTTCAAAGTTACTATCACATGACAGATGGGGAGTAAGCTAGCTAGGAATTCCTGGAGGGGTCAGATATGGTCAGCTATATATATATAAACAATTGTCTGCCTGACAATTTGGGGGATTTTTTCCCCCTTTTTTTCCCCTTCCCTTAATAAGGCTTTTTGCTGTGACATATGTGACTTAATATTTGAGTTTGCTCTGTGCACTCTAATCCAATTCCTTTGTTTAGTCAAATAAACGTTTTTTTTTGTTTTGTTCTGAATTTTAGCTATTGGTTTCTGCATTAAATGTGCATATTTAATTAGGATATGTTATTAAAGATTAGATTCTCACAATGGGATGTGTGCCAGCTCATGAAATGAAGTCATGCTTGTCAGGAGATAGTAAATAATAAGCTTAGGAAGGTTTAAAAGATGTGTCTTGCAAAACATTAGCCCCTGTAATGAGTGCAAAGTGGCAACAGCACATAAATATCAATTGTTTTTCTCCAGTGGAGCCGTTTGAATATGAGTTTTCTTAATTTGAATTAAATTTTCTTTTGCCAGTTTAATGAAACAAGCAAGATGGGATATTTGTCTTTTCAGAAACCAGTTTCCCATCCCAGAACAATGGCTTGTTTTGAATTGAAGGGGAACAATCCAGCATTCATGCAATATCTTGTAATCTCTGTTCACAAAACCACTTTAAGAAATAAGAAACTGCTGTCCAGTGAATCTCCATTTAGCTGCAAGGATGTGTCTTGGATTCCTAGCTTTGCTTCCAGGACTGTCTGTATTTTGTTCTTCATTTTACCCAGAATCCTCTAATAATCGTGGGTGCTAGGGCTGGGAGCTTAAATGTCTGTCTCTTAAATGCCTTGAGCGTCCTGGCTGGTGTGCCCAGGGTGGCATTGGCAACAACAGCATCTGGAGGCAAGGATGTGTCTGTCTGCATCCTCATTTGATCAGACAAAACTGCCTGCAATCATGCCCTGTGATCTTAAATTCAGGCCTCTAATTTCTCTCTTCAAGTGCCTGAGTCCCTCTGCTTGGGCCTGGGCAGACTAAGTCTTCTGCTAATAATATGTGCAGTGGGCTTTCTGCGGATGTTTTTGGTGTTGCCCTGGTGCTTTGGGGAAGGGGAGCAGCTGGCACAGCCTTTCTTTGGGCTGTACCTCCAGCCCAAAGCAGAGGGGAAGATGGGAACCTTATGCTGGAATGCAATTGTCTGATATGGAAAGTAGAGTCCTTTAAGTGGAGTGGAGGAAAAAAGGTCTACTGTGCACACACACATATTCTTAGTTACTTTTTTTTTTTTAACATTATAAAATAGTGTATACCCGATATGCTGTGGGTACCATGCTACCATTTTTTGCCAACACACAAAACATTGGTACTCAATACTGGAGGGACTTAGAATATTCTACAGTAAATTTTGCATGAAACTCTTATCCCAAGTGTCTGAAAAGTTATATAAAATGGTCCTTTTTGCTGCTGATGTTTTTTTCTCTGTGCTGCTGGACCCCCTTTATTGCTGGCGTTTCTGGGGAGTTATTGCAGCAGCAGGAGAAGGGGCTTGCTCATCATCTGCTACTTTGGTGATACTGCTCTAGTTCCTCCTTGTTACAGGGGAGGGAGAAGGTTTATTGTCTTATGTCATCTTCAGTTTTGGTGCAGTGAAGCATTTCTAACTGACTGTCTGCTTTTTTTAATGAAAGAAATTTGTCTTGTAACAGCTTTATATGCCCAGCTAATTAAAACCACTGTTATATTACTTGCCATGTATCCTCTTTGTTAGGCAGAAATTGTTTGCACTTTGACAGATTAATTTCTTGTTGATATTAGTTTTGTACATGCTGATGTCTTGGACTCATATAACTTAGAAATAATAAGGTGTTTTAAATACTGGCAAATACAAAGTTTTGTTAATCATTAACACAGAAAGCATTTTCAGTCTTGTTTATCTTGATAAGATGTGGTTTGTTCTGCCTGTGTGAATGCCTCTGCCTTATGGGGAGACTAAGCTGAGTGACCTTTAGTTTGATACATCAAGCTTGGGAATGTGTTTTAAATAAAGAAATGGCTACAATGCCATAATCCTTTTCTAGTAACCTTTTTGAAAGGAAAAATTCTCTTTTTTAGTGAAGAGGCAGGATTGTCTATTCTTTCATAGGCACTCAGTGGTGGCTGATATCTTTCAAATTACTTGAGACCTTGTATGTTTGTTCTGTGGTATCCTCATTGCAGAGCTCTCATTTCTTCCACACCAATCTGAGTGTGCACAGGTGGGACTCAAAGACTGCTGTGCTGCCTGTCACTCCTGATTTGAGACTGGAGGTCTGAGCAGCTTCACCCTCCTGGGCAGACTGAGCCACCTCCTAAACAAACCATACTTTTCCTCCTATCTTTTTCCAAAAGCTGTGGGGTGGATTGAGGATTAACAACCTCATTACTTTTGTCCCTGCTGTCAAGCAGTCCCTTGAAAAGGTTTTTGGTCATGATGATGCAGATTCTTTAGCACACTGAAGAGTAAGAAAGTCATTATTAGTGGCTTAAAATTTCACACGTGAGGTTGGATTCTTTCTGCAAGTACAGGAGTCTTAAAAATTAAGACAAACCACCCTCACCTGCCCAAAAGTAAGGGATGGGGTGGGTTTATGTAAGCTCCTCTCTTCATCTCCGAGTGAAAAGGGTGTTGCAGCCTGAATGGCACCAGACAAGGTGAAGTAAATAATTGTGTAGGCTATTTGGAGGAAAAGGTCTGGTCACCCAATTGCTCATACTTTTGGCTGAGCAGTAGAAGCCATCACATTTTGCTATCTGAGTCACCATTATTCTGACTGAATGTAGGAGAGAAGAGATGTTTGTAATTCATAACCCACTATGTTGGAAGAGACCTGGAGCCAGAAACCAGCTGAATGGGTGCCTCTTGTCTTGGACTCTGTAAGATGTAGGCCCTGTATAACTCTGTCACATGTAAAAAGAGAAAGGCAATGTATGAACAGACAGAAAAAAAGGTACTGCAAATTTTTTGTGTTATACATGTTATCTGCTTATTTTAAGCAACAGGAAGCCCTTCAGTATAAAATTCCTGCCTGACATAACTTATAGGTCTGGTTTGATCTTGCACAGCACATATTACTGTTACATTAATAAGTGAGACACTGGAGGACACATTTGTGTTGATGGAAAAATATACCACCAAAACCTAGTTCAGCAGTTCCTTGAAGCTTTATGAGAAATATCAGAGCTGTGACAAAATACTGGTACGTGGTGTTGCAGTGGCTATATGCTGACTCTGCATCCTATTAATTCTAAGAGCAGGTGGGGCTTCTGTACACACTGCCCAGTAAGTCACCACTTGTGTCGGGCTGTAATAGGGCTTCAAGGATTTTTAAAAGTGCTCTGAAGAGAAGAAAGTGTACCAGATAATTTGGTGAGTCTGTACAGTATGTTCATGTGTCAAAAGAAGCTCTAAATATCAGCTGAGGTCCTCAAGAGTACTCACTACTAGTAATGGTAATAAGTGCTGACATTCTGGTAAGCTCTAGCTTTTATTTGCACCAGTATTTGAGATGTTTTTTAAATGAACATTTTAATGGTATTTATGGACTTTCTCAAGGAAAATTTAAAATACATTATCTTACAGTTTGAGACAAAACTGTTTCTGAGTTTGCATAAAAGAAATTATGATACTAAGATACCAACACTGGTAGGAAAAGCATCATGACATAGAAATTACAGAAAAGCAAAAGTTACCAATGCAACATATATAAAGGATACACCAATTTTCTTGTTTTATTTTCTAATGGTAAAATAACGTGACAAATGCTTATGACATTTACCATAGGCCAAAGGTGGATTACAAGGAAGGGCAGGTGGAGATGCTTTCATACTCTTTGTAGAGGGACTAAAAGAAGGTCCTTCTCTTTGGCATTATTGGTGTGAACACTGAGCTGCTGATGTGGGAGCAAGGTGAGAGTAGCAGGGTCACTGCTGGAGTGGCTCTGGTGCTGGCCAGGGGGGCATCTCTTGCTAAAACCCTGAGTCTCCCTGCAGCATTTCTGGGTTATCATTGATGTGATCAGCAGGGGCAAGTTGCTGGGCACGTGAGACAGGCCTGCATCCAAGGAAAGGGAGCAAGAAAGTCTCACAGTTAACAAAAAATTCTTTCAGGTTGGTTGATGTGTAGTTGGCAGGGGGAGGGTGGCAGTGGTAATATTGTGGTTTTATTTGAGTTAGGTTCTGAAATTAGTGAGTACCCTTGCACTGTGCGGAGCAGGGGGAGGTGAGAGCCTTCCCAGCAGGTGGGTGTGAGCCAAGGCACCTGCTAAGACAGGTGGAAGACATTCCTAGAGGGAGTCACTCTGAGTCACCAGTGCTTAAACCAGCAGGTCTGGGATGTTCTGATTCTGACTCAAGCCAAGGAAAAGAGTCAAGTTTATTCGTTGCTCCACTGTGTAGTGAGAAGCTCTGTAACAATTGACAGTTCTGTTATGTTTTGAACACTCATTAGCACTTCAGATTAGCTATTAAAGGACATGAAACGTTTAATCACCATGTCTTTTCTTGTTAGCAGTAGTCACTAGCAGAATGCTTCTAAAAAAATTGTAATTAAGTGGAAAAATTGTACTTTAGCAATTTTACTTGGGATGCAGCAATTTCAGTCATTGAGATTACTGCCCTGAGGAAACTATGCTTTCTTCTCCCTTAAATAATGGTTTTAAACTCTTGAAATAGCAGCATAATAATTCTACATGTCATTTTGAAGCTGAGAAGATCCCCTTTTACTGTCTCTATATGTTTGGGCATTTCTAGTGTGTGGTGCAAAGGTGGAACTTTCAATCATGATGGAAACTGCTGATTTCTCATCTTCCAAAGTCTGCTATTTAATGAAATATAAGCGTGATACAGCAGTTTTCTCTAGCAGTGACACATTCATTGAATTGCTTTTCTGTTCCCTAATACTAGTTAGGTCTTAAAAAAGCTATTTGGAATAGACTTCTGACTAAGTTTAAGAAGGAGCTCCCTTAATTATAGATTAAAGGAAAATTTATAAGCCTCAGAAATCCTCAAAATTTTGAAGCACAGTCTTTTATAATGTTTTCAGCTTGATATTCAAAAGGTTTCAGTAAAATAAAACAGCTAGTTCTTTCAGGGGCCTGTAATTATAGGACCTATTTCTTAAACTGAGATATGTTTCTTTGCACAGAATCAGCATTTAATCAAAATAATTTTCATATAACTACTTGTATTCTAGAAGTACAGAATATGTGAAAGATAAAAATAAGCACCCATTTTTAATAGTATGTTCCAGGGAACTCTGAAGGGAATGCCATGGAAAATACCAGGGAAACTTTGCTAATTAACCCCTGTCCTTCCCTCTACTCTTCTAAATATCCCAGATCATTCCCAAGCCCTGTCAGGAGATGTCTTCACCATGCATGTGATGACTGTGCTGACTTCTGCCAGCTGTGCTTTTTAGGAGCATGCAGCCAGCTCTGTACCTAGTGATGTGTGGTGTGGCATCCCATGGCATCCCATGGAGGAGGCAGCTGAAAGGCTGGGTGAAAGCGAGAGGATGGGGCTGTGGCTTCCTGCAGCTTCTCCCCTGGTCCTGAGGGGAGTGGGTGGCTGTTCAGCATGGGCGAGCTCTGAGCAGAGGTCTGGGGGGTGTGGGGAGAGACAGGGCATGTCAGAAAGCATTTTCAGTCTTCCCCAGATGGAATGGGTGCAGTGAGGGACTCAAGGTGTCCACACTGCAAGGCATGGACAGGAGAGGAAGAGCAGTGGGTTTGTACAGTGAATTTGGGGATGAGAGAGATGTGACTTGGGGCTGTTCCTGCTGGCACTGAACAGTTGAGACTAGGCTGAGACATTCATTTTACTCTTTGCCTCAGCCAGTCATGGAGAAAGAGTGAGTGGACTGCAGGTGATGACTGCTGCAGTCAAAGGTCTTGGGAAGAACTGAGATTCAGGAAAAATAGACATTTTTTTCCTATATATGCTGAATGGTAAAGTTCTCTGTGAAACCTGACAATGTAAAATAACGCCTTGTTACGTTCTTCCTGCATGCCAATATGGGGTATATTTTTCTGCTGGCATTTAGAGGATGCTGAGTCATGAGGACTGGGTGTACAGAAGAAAGTCATCTCCTTCTCTCTGGAGCTTAGCTTCCTTCATACAGAGATAGGGAAAACAACCTCTTTGCAGGTCTGGCTCAAGTGCAACCTTACTAAGAAGTGGGGATGGTGACAATGGAAAGTAAGATGCAAACAAGAAAATGTCAGTTATTATACTAAAAAGAAAAACACTTTTGTGGGCTTGACAATACAGAACATATTACTTTACAAAAGGGAAGAAGGATTGTATATGCTGCACAGCTTGTAGAACCCTAAAAATGCATTTATCCTCGGCAAAGCATCTGAAGGTGTCAGAAACCATAAGATGTTACAAGCACCTCACAAGAAGACATCTGGGACCCTGATTCTTGAGATTTCAGTGCAGCTTTAGGCTGGAGAGCTTGTTCCTGTAGACAGTATGGTAGGATTTGAGATTTTCTGAAGAGATGAGATTAAATCATTGAAGTTTGATTATCAGGTGTTAATGTTCAAAACACTTGCAGATTTTTTTTCCTAGTACATTCTGTATGTATTCTATTCTAACAACTATTCTAAGACATTCTGGTTTTCCATTCTGTAACATAGAAAATTCTTGAAGACCACATTCATAAAAAGTTAGCATTTAATTATTTTGCCAGTATCAAAGCTAAAATGAAGGAACAAGTCAGTAGGCCTTATAGTTGTATAAAACTGTATCTGAGTTAATTTTGGAATATATTCTATAATCTAACACTGTCTAGTAAAGTATGTTTAATTGGAGGGCTTTTAAAAAATATTTCCGAATGCTGGTGCTTTTGGGATTTTTACAGTATTTTGAGGTAATGGCATTATTTTCTGAGAGAGACTGTGCATACTTAGTCTGATATATAAATCCCTTCAGCAATATCAATTAAATTATTAGCACATGAGTAGCTCCACAACTTTGTGCTAGAACTAAAGCTTCATCACCTAAGAAGATGTGCAAACTCACACTTACATAAAATGTTAGTATGATCTGTGTTAGTTTCAGTAGGAGTATTCACTGTCTGGAAGTGAAAATCATGGATGCTCTCAGAAATGAGGCCCATATTTGAGAACTGCAGTGTAGCTGTGGCTCATAGACCTTAAAAAGCTTGCTCTGGGGATTTTCTGATTTTGACTTTTTTATTTCTGCAGCTTTAGTACTGCATTTGTGCTAGCATCTACCATTCAATTTGCATGTAGTTGTTCCTTAGTTACTTTATTGAGGTTGGTATGTTTCTGGGTTGCCAGTAGCTGTGAAAATAATGTAATAATGAATAGTTCTGTGAAACTGCTTTTGTGCTGGCAAGGACCTCTGTTTTATCTGGGATGAAAGGTTTACTTTCTGGGAAGCTAAAAAAGCATTTGTTTATTATGCCTGTACCCTCATAAACTTCTTCTAGTTGCTCTCCTCCAAGGCATTTTAAAAACATTGCTTTCTCATTGGTTTTGTTTAATTGCTTTTAATTGTTTTAAAATGTTTAGGGATTCACAGAGTGGTTTTTGGTTTTTTTTTCCCTCAAGATGGGAATAGACTTTGGGAGGATTTAGAAAGTGCGATTGCTGCCAGCTGTGTTAGATATACATTTAAGCTTGCTAATTTACTTGGTAAAGTTCTTTCAAAACTCAGAAACTTTAGGATTTAATGATTTAAGTTGGGCTGTGAAAGCCTCTAATCCTCTGTGTCCAAACTAGCCTTCCTCATCCTGTGCACAGAAAGAAGGGAGACGTTTTGGGATGGAATTCAATAGCATCAGGCCAAACACTGAAAGATTGTTTGCACAGCTGTGCCTAAGTGGTGACCAAACTGTTAAACAACCTAGAGGGGAGAAAATGAATAGGAGTGCCTGTTGGCCAGAGGAATGAGTTTCCTGGACAGTGCTCAGGACGCTATGAAGTCATTGCACATGCTGGGTCAAGGATTTTACCCATATTTTCCCCTTGTGCTTGGGAATACTTCATGCTTTGCTTTTTCATAATAATATAATTGGCTTAAAGCATCTGAACAAAATTCTGTACTGACTGACGAAGGATGCACTGTAGTGTACTTACCTTTAACTTCAATTAGGGAACCTTTCCCTGCCAGTAAACTGATTCACTGATGTGAGAGGAGACAGTGCCTGTATATCTGTCTTGCTTCCTTGTAAATTGTAGATTATGAAACTGGACTACTGAGCAATAATTTAATCAGTGGCATCAGAAGAGCATTAAGCTCCATTAAATGTTGGGTCACCATCAATGTCAGATGAGTATTAAATTAGGGCTTGCAACTTAGTAGTACTCATCCAAAAACACAGTCCTTCAGTTCTTGGCAAGCATATAACAGTTTATTATGAAACAGATGCTTCAGAGCTTAACATATGACTGAAGTGTCAAGTTGTATCAGAGAAGATGGTCCCAGCAGTAATGGTGATCAGACTTTGTGAGACACATGTTAGCAAACCCTCAACCATGTGGGTTAAAATTATTTCATTAACAGCATCTCCTGTTGAATGCTTGGAGGTCAAAACACTGCTCTGCCTGCCAAAGACTGGCTTACATAATTCTGTCTGCAAATGGTGGAGGTGCAGTTCTCCTGACAAGGAGGGAGGATCCCCACAGGCTGCTCACAGTTTGAATTTTTATGTAGAGCAAACACAATTTTCTCTCTGGTTCTAGTGCACCACAACATTGCCAGCTTGGAATTTGGAAGATGCCTTTGATGCCTCTATTGCTAGTCATGGATTTTCCAAGTGACATCAGTGAGGTGAAGCTAGTAATGCCCATTTAGGTGCTTTGCTAATGTCAGCAGCAGCAGCCAAATCTTTGAGGCTCTTGTCAGTCTGCTATACAGCTCCTGCCACTTCGGAAAGCTGTGTGCTGCAGGAGATGCTGACCTTGGAGCTGTGCAGGGAGAGAGAAGGATGAAAAACGGATACTTGGATAAATGTTTTTTCCATTCCTGTTTACATGGAAAGATTACAGGGTGGAGCTAAAGAAGAGAGGGAGTGGGTTGACCTGGGAGAGTAACAGATGTACTGAGGAGAATTTTTCCTGGTGATGGTGCTGGGAAAGGAATAAATGAGAGTGATGCTGATGTAGGAGGAGCTTACCTGGTCTTTATGCATGCTGTAGCTCAGTGGTAAGATGCGTTCTCCAAACAGGAATCTGAAGAGGATAAGAGGATCTCTGTTCCCCTCTGCTGAAGATGGTGCTTATGGTTCTTGGAGAAATTTTGCATGTGGTTAATATCTTCTTATCTGATGGTAACCATAAGTTGGCAACATTAGTCTTATGAGCACAATATTGGGGCAAGATAGTTAAAGGAGTGTTACAGTTTGGTTTTTTTTTTTGAGGATTGCATCACTGGTGCTCAGGTGTTGCCAACTAATTTTTTAGTGCTGTGCAGAAACCATAGTGCTTTTATTTGTGGTAGTGGACTGCAGATGAAAATGCTGCAGTTTCGGCTGAAAACATGACAACTGGCTGGAAGGCAGTGGTCTTCAGGGATGAGTCCTGTTAATTGGCTGCAGGAAGGGCTGCCTGAGGTGATTGAACAGTGTGTTACAAAACCACTCCAGTCAAAAGTCTCCAGAATGTCCTTCTGCCCACAGTTTTCACCCTAACATTTGGGGTTCATTTGCTTGTTAAAAAGTACTGTCCTGAAAATCTGCATGTCCTATGTTTCTCTTTTTAAAATTCTACCAATAACTTGTTGAAATTTTGATGGTAATTATTTTTATAAAGCGTCAGATATTCTTTCAATTTTCTAGTTGTCTACTTATTACAGTTCTGAAACTGGCTGTTATGCAGAGAAACAACTCTGAAGGGAACTTCATCAGGGCAGAACCTGTCATGAGGAGAATTGCACCTTATCTTAGGCATTAAAATTGTCATTTCCTCTCTACCAGAGCTTAACTTCATTCATGCTTTAATAATAAAAATCCTGTTATTTCTGAAATAGTTCAAGTTAGGAAAGATGTTCTAAAAGAACTGAAAGTTTTAAGGTATTACTGTTTTTAATGGGGGATGAAGTAAAACACAAGCACTATCATGCATTTGATGCAATGCAAGATCAGAATAAGCTGATAGATACATAATTGGGATTTAGAAATGGTGGTGAAATTTTGTGCTTCATACCTTAGAGAAACACAAACTATGTCTTTTCATACTTGGACATAAAGATGTCCTCTCTTCAAAAAAAAAAAAAAAAAAAAAACAACCAAAAAAAACCCAAACCCAAAAAACCACTCTAAGTCTCACTCAGAGTGTTATTTTTCAGTGAGCCCAGAGAAGTTTGTGGCAGGTAACAGGGACAGCAATTTCTTTCAGTTGTTAGCAACAAGTAGGAAGCCATGCAAAGTCAGCCAGAACTAATATCAAAATAGTAATTATTAACTCATTCATGTTTTACAACCACTTGAAATTATATCTGTCTAACCTTCTGTTTCAGGTATGTTTTAAAAGTTAAATATGGAATAAGGACTGTCTTATACAGTAGAAAAATCAATATATATAAAAAGTCCTATTAAACTCAGCAGAGCGAAAAGTCAGTGGTTTTTTTCACTTTGTTTTTGTCTTTCTTTAATTTTTTATTTTCCTGGCTTTTGATTCGGCATGGATGAAGTGCTAACAAAATACATAGGATATTTATACTGTTCTCTTATCACTTTTCAATTTAAATAATGCTTAAATGGGTAGGAGATAATGGAGCAAGACCAGGAAGTATACTACAGTTGGCTATATCCAGCTAGCACAGGAAATGCTAAACAGCACTTAGCATAAACCTCCTGCTGATGTCTTGTGGAAATGGGCAGGAATATCCATAATCAGTGCTCTTTATCCCACACTGAACTAATACAAGTATTTGGTTCTACCAGTCAGGGTTACTGCAGAATAAAGGATGAAGATCACAGAAGAGAAAGGCAACCTCAAAATTATGTCAGTGGTAAAATTTCACCCGTTTTGTTTTTGTTCTTTTTTTCCCCCCTTTTATCTGATAAGCTATGGCAACAATAAACTAGAGCTGCAGTTGAACCTCAGCGTTGGTTGTTCCCATGCCTTCCACGTGCCTTTGTCAGGACAGCTAAGGGAAGTGCAGGAGAACATCACTGCAGCTTGTGCTGCCTTCTGGAGGGCTCTGTACAAGCAGAACTCTCAGTGGCAGGATGTTTTCTGTGACGTTCCTGGCCTCTTTCTATGTGAATTGCTTGGGAGGGTGAGTGTGGTGTGCATCTTCCACCTCCCCACAGCCAGTTGTCAATGTTGCCTGCGAGAGCGGAGAGTGCAGGAATTTCAGGTTATTCATAGGATTTCCCAGCATTAGGCCTCTGGATGGGTGAAGTAAATGTGAGTGTATATATGTGCACTATAAAGTGTTAGTAACACTAAATGACAGCGTTTTATACAAATGTGTTTAGTGTGTAATACTATTATTTAATTAATTACCTAATCCTGTCTTTGGGAAGGAAGTTTAGGGATTCATACCATTAATTTAGTGCTATGCAGTTAATAGTTAAAAATAAATTGTTATTATTTTTGTGTGTGCACATGTTACTTTCCATGTGAATGTTCATTTCATTTTCCTGGGAATGTAACATTGACAAGACTTGAAAGAGACTAATATGTCGCTGTAGATTAATTCAGTCTTTGAAGGGTCTAATTCCTAGTTACAGCTTTTTGCTCATATGGATAAATGGTACAAGCAAGTGATTATGTAAAAGGAGAAACTAACTAAAGTGTAGTTTAGCTTGTCACTTCTACATATCTTTATTTTTATTTTTATGTACTTACAACCTCAGCAAAACTGATAACATTATTTTGGAAAGTATATTAATAAACAAAAACAAAACCCAACAGACATATTTTGCCATGATCCAGTTGTGTGGTTTGCATTTCCACTTTATAAGCTTGCAGTTCATGTTGTAGATTTTACATATGGAATGTATTCATCACTTCTGATGAGTGAGAGGAAGAGTGTGGAAGAGCACACATGTAAAGTTATCCTTGCCTATTCTCTTATGTAAAGCTCTCTGCTTTGGATATAGTTTGAGGCAGACTGTGTTAGCCAAGAGGCTTCAAACCAAAATATTTTTACTTCTTAACATATCTTTGCATATCAGAATGTAATAAAGCTGTACTTGCAGGACTGTTTGTTAAGTAATTTGAACATATTCTGTCCAGTTATGGTTGATGTCATTAGGGTTCCCTCTTAATTCAGAAGTCCTTCCTGAGAGGAGGCAGATAGAGCCAATGAATGCTGGATGATTTTGCTGGTCGTAGGAGGAAAATCAAATATAAGGGAATGAAGAGTAATTTGAAGCATGGATGAAGTAATTGTATAAGTACTCCCAATCAAACTTATATCTTGTCCCCTGTTGTTCTAGAGAGAGGTTCAGTGTAAGTGTAGCAAAACTACGGAATTGCTCCCGTTGCAAAATAAATTGGTTTGCTTTTAACCATTCTGCTGGGCTGTATCAAAACCACAGACCCTCTGTGAAGACATGACCAAGTAAATCTTGAATCCTTATTTGAACCATTAGCAGATTTCTCCAGTGGGTGGGAGACTGTAAAGTACAGAGGTAAAGGAAAGCTTTAACAACTGTTGTATTATTTCTTCAGGGACACAGTGTTCCAGCTTGTGCCAAAAGGATGCCTTCTGGCATAATGAATTATTGGCAGCAAAGCTGGTTTTCATGGTGGAAAAACTCTAATAAAGACTGTGGAGGGGTTATCCAACTATTTTGCATAATAGCATATATTAGCCCATGTGAGGGGGGGAAAAAGAGTTACCCTTCGTGTAACAACAGTGTGTTTCAGGTGGCTGCTCCAGAACACACTGTAAAAATGCAAACATGGGAAGGCATTTGAAAGAACAACCAGTACTTATTTACTTACTTGGCTAATGTCAGGCGTGTGCTTGGCTTACAGAAACATCTTTTGACTGTCTAACATATTATGGTTGTTTATTCTCTTTAATATATGATTCATTTATATTTTCCAGAGGTGTGGGATGGTTACTGAGACATTGTATATGAAGTGATGAATATTAGAATTACAGTTTTCCCTTTCTTCTTCAAGACACTCCTACACATATCGAAGTATTTGACCAGTTGTTTTAAGTTACAGATGTTTCTTTGTCATGTGCAGGGGGATGCACAGCTTTTTCTGCCCACAACTCTAAAACCATCCCAAGTCTCACACTGTGCTGAGCTGTGCAAACTCATTCTAAAGAGCTTCAAGCCTGGGAAATGCATGGGCGTTGTGGGAAGGAAAAAGGAATGGGAGGGAGTTCACTCAGAGTTTGAAGAAACTTTCCCTCCTGTCCTGCCTGGTGTATGCTTGCACATTTGATGGCTTTGCACTTTCTATAGTTGTATGGTATGAAGCACAGCTGCAAATAATCTTGGGAGACAGTGAAAAGCCGTGGAAAGTTAAGACTTTCACGTCTTAAGTCCTGAGGGTGTGTTTCAGAGTTAGCCCCTTCTAAACTGTTGAAGAAGCCAACACCACACCTATTTAGACAAACCCTGCCATCCTTAGGGAATATGATGGTTGCATTTCAATGCTTACAGTAATATTGGGGAATTTGATAGTTTGTCATCGTTACTTGGTGCAAAATTGTTTGAGGGCAGGTGCTGTACATCAGTGCAGTTGTGCTGAGAGATGTGCAGCTGTAGCCAGGGCTGGGACAGATGGAGGGCTGGTTTGCTTTGGTCCTTTCCAGCTCTGGCACTGCTGTGGTGGTGGAGTGCTTGAGCCTGGTGGTACTTACTTCAGCCCATTTTAATGTCATCAGTGCTCACTGAGAGATGAGCTTGCTAGAGAGATGTTTTGGAGAAGTAATAAAGCCACATGCTGTTATTAGATGGTCAGGTGTTTTTCCTGTGTAGTTTAGCCTCTTTGTGTGCTGGTACCAGAATATTCTATGTATGGGGTTAAGCTATATAAAGTTGCTTTTTTCTAGCCCCCAGCAGTCCTAAAGTCAGAAGGACACTGCTGAGAAAAACCTTTTGTTGTGCTCATTGTTATATTGCTTTGTATTGTATGAAAATCCAATTAGTAATAAAGTTAGTCCTTAATAGTTGGATGTGTGATAGCAGATTTGTAGGAAGCATCAAATCCCAACAGTGGTAGTGATGCAGACAGCTGTTGTACAAGGAATCATTTTAGAGAAGAAAAATGGTAGCATTTGGAATTTTAACACTTAATGAAACACAAATCAAATAGGTGTTAGTTAATGGTATTTAAATCCCTAATTTTGTAGTGGTGGTTGAAAAATCCCTGTGTGATAAGATAGTTACAGTGTATTCTAGTTTACTTATGATAATTGGAGCAGAAACATGGTACTTTGAGGAAGAAGTTAAATATTGATTGGACCCAAGGAGATTTCCCTTTCCTGAGGTACTCTGCAAACTAGAGTACATGTGAAAAATGGGAAGAATGATAGTGAGAGTATGAAAACTGCCATGTGAAACAGAGTAGAAATGAAAGTAGCTGTTGAGGGATTTGCCTTTATTAGCTAGCCAGTGTGAATTTCTTGGGAAAAGAGAATTATATTGAGCTTCTTGGGTCAGGGCCATGTCTCCTTGTATGTTACTTTGTTCAGTCTCTGGCATTGTGGGACCCTGAATAAGACTAGACTGGCTGGATTCTTAAAAATCATAAGCCTGGATCATAAAAATACATTATTACATGTAAAGTGCCAATGTCACTTTTGCCTCTTGCTTTTGCAAAGCTTTGATTGTACATTCCTGTCATCAGTTCTGCTCCAAAAATCATAAGGGCATAAACTTTAGTAAGAAAAAATAATGTAATTTCCTCTTAGAAATTTTAGGGGAGTATTTCATTCAGTCTTTTATAGTCTTATAGTCTTAATGCTTGGATAACCTTTTGGGGAACTTCTGGTTTTGGATCAGATATTTCTGAGATGCCTCTCCTATTGGGCTGAACTTCTAGCCTTGAACCTAAAAAGCTGTCATTTAATACATTTTGCTGTAAAAGTGAATGCACACTTTCTCATCGCAGCCCCACTGGGGCTGCCCTAGGCCCCTGCAGTTGGGTGTTGTGATTATCAGGAGTAAGTGAATGTTTTCCTTTGATTCTGCTTCATTTGAGGGATTCCTGATATTTAACAATGCTGTGGGTTGTTTGGCTCCTCTCCTTTCCACTGTCAAAGACATTTCTGCTGCCATTATCAGCTGCACAAACTTTTCAGCACACTTCAGCAATTCTCATGTGTAAAGGCCACAGCTGTAGTTGAACAATGTGTTTGTTGTAATCCAATAATGAAGGTCCTAAATATAAAAATAATTATAACCCCTTACATTGAGAACAATGTTGATAATCAGGGATACTAATCCTTGAATTTCATAGAAATAAAGCTCGACACTGGTTGTTGCAGTGTTACCCATGTTTTAAGGTTTGAAATACTTTGCAAAACTAGTATGTGGTTGTGTAAAGATTTGGCTTTGCTATACAGATAGGCATAATGGAAGCAAAAAATACACAGAGAAATACAAATGATTACATTTATGAACAGCTAAATAGAATGCTGTGGATATTATTCTTGTAATTAATGAATCTAGCTTGCCATAATAAGCTCTGATTATAAGTAGTCTAAACTGATTTTATTAAAATAAACCCTCTTGGATACAGCACCCAGTTTGGTCTTGTGTATCTTTAAGTCATGCTTATAATTAGTTCTACATGTATGTTTTTGGTTTCTCTTGTCTCCTTTAGTTTTCTTTCTTCAAGAGAACACTTTACAAATAACTTCACACTGACCAATTTTAAAAGTAGAGCTTTCAGTGAGCCATGTTGTGATCCACACAGTCTTGATATTTCTGTAATTTTCTGATGAAAAAAAAAGCCATGTATTGCCAACATGCCAATATATATCCAGGTCTCATAAGAGGACAATCCCAAAAAGAGAGTGTATCTGCAGGCACAGAAATAGCAGATCCTTCCGAGTTGGATTCCTTGAGCAGGATTTAATTTTTAATTGTGTAGTTCATAGTGACTTGAGACAATACATCTTTCATCTCAGACTACTATTTCAATCCATTGCTGTCACAAATACAGTCTGTGACTCCCAAGTTCTTGCCCAGTGTAGTGCCATCGCCTTGTTCTCCTTGTTGGCTTTCCATTGGCCAACCAGAGGTCCTTCTGACAAGAACCTTAAGAAGAACAAGTTGAGAGAGGCTGAATTTGAATTATGTTGCTGCTTTTGATGTTCACATCTCTCTTTTGCATTCTTCATTTTACAAACTTAACATGCTTTTCTGGATGTAGTAGTATATACCCAGTGGATACAAAGTGGGTTTTTAAATTGTGTTTCTCTTTCATTATCTAAAATAGTTTTTAGTTAGCAGTACCTTTCAGCTAATGTTTTGACTGAACATTTGAAAATTCCAGTAAAAAATATATTTAAACTAAGTTGCACATAGAAAACATGTAATCTTATACTATATTCTATGAATACACATTATGCTTGAAGGAATAATTATTTGGATGTTCTTGGTAATTTTTAATGTTTCTCTAATGCTTTTGGAATGGTTTTTTACTCTGCTATGTCATACATAGAGAGGGAGAGAAGGGAGTGAGAGACAGAATAATTCTAGAGAGTGAAGGACAGATATGTTTTGCAGTTAGAGGGCTTTCACCTGAAATTACAGATAAGCAGTGCACAAAAAGATTGTCCAGCTCTTTTGCAAGTAATCCAGGCATTTGGCAATTCTTTTTTTCATTAATCCAGTACCCATTCCTTAATCTGCCTGCAATTAATGTGCTGGGATTTTTTTTCCAGTTTCACATGTATCATAATGTTTTTTCAGTCTGTACTGAAAGCTGCTTCTGGTGGTTCATTGAACATCCTTCCTCAGTGCTCCTCTGGGATGGGGCATTACTTTTTTGCAGCTATCATGTTCACAGTAGGGATTTGCCATCCACGGCACTTAAAATGTTCTGTTCTTTGCACTGTCTTCTGGCACTAATAACCGTGACATCTGTTTGTCGCATATGAAGCCCGGGAGGTGCTGAAGACCCTGAAGCAGTGAGCATCCCTTCCGTGAGCAGAGGAGAATTGTCTTTGCCTCTCAGGTGGGAGGCGGCTGCCTTGGCTTGTCTCTGCTTTCTGTGGTGACATTCAGACTGAGGGGCATGGAGAGTTTCCAAATGCCCATCTCCCATGTACAGATTGTGAGGAAAACTGGCCTTTCCTGGTTTTGCTTCTCATTTTTTTGTTCTGGGGAGAAAATGTGAGCGGGGATAATTGCCTGCTGTGGCCTGCTAGCAGTGTCTGTGCCTGGAACAGCTCTCTTGGTGGAAGGGGAAGAGAGGGAGTAGTTTTCTGCTTGGTTGCCTTGCTTTTTGGCATAACTGAAGCTTGTACTTCTGTACAATTAAAGTGAATAGACTAATAGCCTATCAGCCCTGGATTAGTAAAGGCTAGGTGCAAATGCATATGTCATAGCAAAATTTTTTAACTTACCAGGAAATCAGCTGAATTTTCAAGTTTGAAACATGTAGACTGATATGCAGTCTCAAAGGTTGTCAGTCCTTAGGAATAGTTGGCTTAAATTTAACGGTGAGCAGGGATAAAACAACTGTAACTTTTGAGAGGTCACTTCCATCATTCTGGTTTAGGTGAAAGCATTGCAAATAGTAGTTTGCAATATGAAAAAGCATTGGGATAGTACTACATATATGCACATCCAAATCATAGTAAATTCTAGCTTACTTTTGTTTTTAATGGCTTGGTAAATTTTGTGCTGCAGTCCGTTGCTTGAATTTGTATTTGTTAAGGTATAAAAGGTGATGGAGTTCAGGAACTCCTTCTGTTCAGATTGAAAGATAAATTTGTTTGCCTTATATTTAAAGAAACAAGAAAAGCCCTAGACATTTCATTTTGTTTCTGGTTTGTTTGTTTGGGTTTTTCCCAGTAGAGCTGTGTGCCTTTCCTTCCCATGCAAAATTATTCCATGTATTGTTTGTATGTTACTGCTTTTCAGTAAGTGCTGTGTTTACAGAACAAGGACTTGCTCAGGGAAGTTTTCAGTTTGTGTCCTCACTCTGATATACCAGGGGAGTAGAAAAATATACTCCCTTGTCAGAGTTTCAGGTATGGTAATTAAACCTGTAATGTTCATCATCTTTTCCTTAACCCAAACTGAAAAGGTGGCTGATAAGGACAGAAGGTCTGTTATTTCCACTGTAGTTTCCCAACCTTAAAGAAAGCTTATTTTATTGCCAATTTGGGGAAGAATATTCTACCTAGTTGCCTCTGTTTTTAGAAATGTATTTGAGCAGCTGATTGTATTCAGATCTAGCAATAGAAAGAGCCTATTTTAATATTTTCTAGTCTCTTAGAGGGGGGAGAAAAGACTGAACTGCTTGCAGAGGAGGAGCAGACTGAGATCAGAACCTCAAATATATTTCATGGAGAGGCTTATTTGAGTTTCAGTTACCACAGACGTGCATAACATGTTGTGGCCCTGAATTACAGGGCATTCTGTTGGTTAGCTTGTTTCAAAAGATGACCTGTTACACACATTAAAATAAGACAATTTCTCAGAATGATCGTGGAGTTATTAGGAGACTGTGACCATGGAGGATTTCTCTGGAGGGTCATGCTGGATCTTGCAGTCTTATTTCAGAAAATCATATGAATAAGAAAATAAAATTAAACCTTTCTTGATCAGTTTCTATGATGCTGTTGTAATAAAAGGAATTAATTACATAGAAATCTGATTTGCATCTGTGGACTGTTAAAAATTGTTAATGGTTTGGTGAACTCTGAATAGATCCATGCAAGTTAGAACTCAATGAGAAGAGTTGGGGAAAAAAACCAGCTCCAGTATGTTCTACTTGCAAGAGAAACTTTTCTAGAGAAGTTTTTTTTTTTGTGTTTAAAGCATTGAGTCTTCTCTACAGTTTCTTTTGGAGGAGCATTTTTTACTTTCTTGCTGGTTTTTGTGTATTTAATTCCACAAGTGAGGTAGAGCTTGCTTGGGATTAATTGTAAAGAGTTGTTCCTTTTCTGTCAGTGCCCAGAATGGTCCATCTGTATACACAACTCTTGAAATATCCAGGAGTGCTGGATATGCTGCAGTCTTCATCTCACCCATGGCCATGAACAGGGAGTAGTGCATCAAACTGAGTTATTTGCTGGAATTGCTGTGGTATGGGGGTTGGGTGACATCCCCTCATATGACAGGGGAAGAAGCAGAGCCGCCCTTGGCAGCTAGAAAAATTGCTAACTGCATTGAGGTTGGGTGGATTTTGGACTTGCAGGAAATTAGGAGAAGACAGTACTCTTTAGTTGTTATTTTCATTTAGCTTCATCTCCAGGCACCTGATGTTTTTTGGTACATCTTGTCCTGTCCCAAGTTAATGGTATCATCAGCTGGGAATGCTCATTCCCTGCAGCTCCCCTCCTTTAGATTTGAAGGCAGCAGTGGCTGTCTGGATGTGTTGTGGCTTTGGTGGCAAAAGATGTGGGAGAGGAATGCTGGCCTTTTTGTATTATTATTATCATCATCATTATTGTCATCATCATCATCTGTGCACAGTTTTGTTTACAAAAAGAAGAGTTGGTCTTTAATTTAGAAATAAAATGACAGAAATAAATTACTTTAAAATGATGTTTAGAGAATAAGATGTATTTGTGGCAAGCTATTCTGAAAACGTCATCCAGTATATGGTTAAACTCTTTTGTTGTTTCCTGGCTGTAATTTTTACGAAACTGGTGAGTCAAACAATTGTCAGTAACATTTTTGTTCTCTTAAACTTTTTTCTCACCCTGTGGGAACTACATGCATCCATCTAGATTACATCTGAATGACAAAAATACTTAGGTAGCAGGAGGAGGAAGAGTAATGCCTTTACGTAGAATTATCTGTCAGTAACTGTTTATTAAGTGCATCTGTCATGTCTTATTCTGGATTTGTGTTGCTAGTGCCTTAACTGGTAATTCATTTTTTGATACCTGATGACGTTGGTTATTTAATGTTGTTCTCATTCAGCAGTCTGTGTAACCAATGTGGGTCTTAAGTTCAGGAAAAGCAGAAGTACACTGAGTCCCTCATCCAGATCATCAGTATTTTAAAAAGGACTGGCCTCACAGAGAACCCTAAGGAGCATCACTTGTGACCAGCCACCAACTGGATTAACTCCATTCTCCACGACTCCTGGAGCCCACTCATCCAGCCAGTTTTATACCCAGCCAAGAGTACACCCATCCAAGCCATGAATTGCCAGTTTTTCCAGGAAAATGCTGTGAGAAATGATGTCAAAGACTCTTCTGAAGTCTGTGTATAAAATATCACAGCTTTTTCCTCATTTGCTACGGGGGTCATCCTGTCAAAGAAGTAGCTCAGATTGGTCAAACAGAACCTGTCTTTTCTAAATCCATGCTGGTTGGGGCTGATCTCCCAGTTGTCCTGTATGTGCCATGTAATTGCACTCAGGAGGAGCTGCTCCATGACCTTTCCTGGCATGAGCAGACTGAAAGGTTTGTGGTTGCCCAGATTCTCCTTCCAGCACTTCTTGGAGCTGGATGTCATGTTTGCTGACCTGCAGTCAACTGGAACCTCTCCAGTTAATCAGGACTGCTGGTATTTCATGAAAAGTAGCTCAGTGAGCACTTGCACCAGCTCCCTCAGTACCCTTGGGTGGATCCCACCCAACCCCACAGACTTTCTAGTGTTTAAGTAATGTAATAGGTCACTGACCATTTCCTCTTGGATTATGGAGGCTCCATTCTGTTCCCCATTCCTGTCTTCTGGGTCCCTGGAGAACAACTGGTATTGTTACTCAAGGCTGAGGCAAAGAAGACATGAAATACCTTAGTCTTTTCTTCATTCTTCCCTGCTGTGTTTCTCCCAACATCTAATAAAGGTGGAAGATTGTCTGTGGTTCTCCTTTGGTTGTTAATGTATTTATAGAAACACTTATCTTTTCTTTCATGGAACTGGCCCAATTAATTTCTAGTTGGGCTTTGGTCTTTCTGATTTTCTCCCTGTATGACCTCAAGATATCCCTGTAATCCTCCTGAGTTTCCTGCCCCTTCTGCAAAAGTCATAAACTCTTTTTTTCCTGAGTTCCAGTCAAAGCTCTCTGTTCAGCCAGGCTGGTCTTCTTTCCTGACAGCTCAATTTTCACCCTGTCACAGAATCACGGAATATTCTGGGTTGGAAGGGGCCCACAAGGATCATTGAGTTCAGCTCTTAAGAGAATGGTCTGTACAAGGATCAACCCCCTGCCCAGGTTTGGTGTATGTTAGCACCATGCTCTGACCAGCTGAGCTGATCTAAGCAGCTGCCTATGGAGGGGGCCTCTCCTGCCTTTTTAAGATTTCTTTCCTAAAGAATGGGTTGAACAACTTTTTGATTTTAAAGGGCAGTGAAATGAAGGCAATAGCTTCAAGTGCTTGATTAACCTCGACCTTTAAGAGGCTGTATTTTGGAGGCAGAAAATCAGGCAGCAAGCTCTGGAAGGACATGGTTGAAGTCTGCTAGAACTGGGGACTTTCTCCTGTATCTTGAGACTGGAGTGTGGATGGGTGGAATGTAGGAAAATAGAGATAGTGGTGAAGGTAATCTCACCCCTAAGGAGTTACAGCTGTGCTAATTATCAAGAATTAGGAACAGGCCTGCCCTTAATAGGCCACAGCTAGATCTAATTAGGGTGATATTGTAAAAGAGTAGGTTGGCTGGTCAAGAAAGTTAGATGGAGTTTGTTGGCTGTGCTGAGAAGAAGAAGGAGTCAGTGCTGTGAGGAGCTGCCCATGAGATATCACTGAGAAGGTACGAAACCTTTGCAATAAGATGGCAACCCTGGAGCACTTCTTTTACAGTGTGTTTGTGTGTGATTTAGTTTCAGAGTGTGAATTCTAGAGATTAAAGCCCTGTGCATATTGTGTTGGTGTAGTAGGGTATGGGTGACTCCTGCCCAAGGGCTGAGCCAGGAACAGCAGGCTGCCCTGCTACTGGGGCATCCCTGCCTGCAGCACCAACATGTTCCTCATGTGAGTGTATTTTGAGGTGTGGCTACACCCTGAAAGGCATGAATGAGAACCAAAAATGCAACAAAACCATTTTCAGAGAAGCTTTATGTTGTATACTGGGGTTCTTACAATACAACTGGGGCTCAGCAGTCAGATCAATCTTTCATCTTCCACGTATCTTCAGATTTTTCAGACATTTTGATTAGTAAGAACGTTCTTGGTTTCTTCCAGTCTAATGAGCAGATGTCTTTTCACTATTAGGGATTGTTTGAAGACATTTTTCAGAAAGGTTGTATCTCAAGAATCAAGAAAATTAATGCGTTCAGAGCTTTGTCAAGTCCTGTTGCTTGGTAGCAGTCATGTTGACCCATTGGAAAGTATTCAGACAGAAATATTAAATGGACCACCAAATACCCAAGAGTGTTACTTATCCCCTTGGTAGATGAGTACATATACATACAGAGCTTCCCTGTAGTGCCTGGCTCTCTTGGGCAAAGATTGATGGGCAAGAGGTGGGTGGTGGATTCTCTCACAATCTGCAGTGCTCTTTGCTCCAGGTGAATGTCTGTGGCCAGCTGCATGTCACTGACTCATAATCAAACTGAAAAAGTAGAGTATGGATGCTCCCCAAAGCAGGACCTGTACAATACTGCATTCAGCCATGTCCTGAGCAAATGTGTTCCATGGCACAATGGGTCTGTTTCTGCACCCTCATTTACTGTGTTCTGAGAAGAACAGCCAGGTCTTGATTTGAATGGCTTTTCATGCTTATTTGTGTACTGTCACTTCTTGTAGGTCTCTTTGTGGCACATTGAGCTGGATCTTCTGCTGCAGTTGGGCCCAGTTTTTGCATTTGCAGTGCTACTGCCTTTCTTGTTCTCTAGAGCTCTTTGCAGCTTGTTTTAGAGGCTGGCATGATCTGTGAACTTTCAGGTGACTCAGCAATATGTGAGTGACCTTGGAGTGGGACAGACACTGTGGTGTGGCACTGCCACTTTGTGTTTGACTGTGTGTTCCATGGTTCCCTTTTCTCCTCTCCCCTTCCAGATGTGATGGAGGCATCCCTAGCATACCTCTTATTAGGGGCTGCCAAATTGACATTCATTGCACAGTCAACTACAAGAATTCAGGGCTTTGCTCAGGGTTCAGGAGCAGTTGGTATTGTCCACAGGTAGAAAAGCCATGGCTGCTGTAGCTCTTCAAATCTTGAAGTTTCTGGGTAACATAAAGTTTATTTAATGTTAAAATACTTCCCTTAAATATAGGGCAAGAATCCTCTTCTGGCTTAATTTTTGGCCAGTTTTATTTCCTACTAGGGTACAAAATGTTGCTAACTTTTGTATTCCCTCCTTCTGTCCTTTTGTTGCAGGTCTTGATGATTGTCTGCAGCAATATATAAAGAACTTTGAGAGAGAGAAGATTAGTGGTGACCAGCTATTACGAATTACTCATCAGGAACTGGAAGATCTTGGAGTCACACGAATTGGCCATCAGGAGCTTATCTTGGAAGCAGTAGACTTGCTCTGTGCACTGGTAAACTTCTTGGGGCAAGTGGGGAGGGATGAACAGTGTTTGCATATTCACGCTTCCTGTGCTCAAATTGTTAGTCCTAAAGATTTATCTAAGCAGCTCAAGGAACTCCTGATTTGTAATGTGTGAACAGTTTAGCATTTTAAACTGGGGCAAGATAAAGGGAAAAATCTATTGATAGAGTGATGTTTGTTAAATAAACTCATATCAGGGATTTAGGGCTTGCATATCTGTCTTTATAGAATAAAAGTTTATCTGAAATCACAAAGAAAGTAGACTCTGTTTGGTTTGGAATGTAAAATAGTTATATATGTGAATGGAGGAATTGAGTGTTGGTTGCCCTTTACAATCAAAATGTTCTGATATTAACCATGTCGTTCTTCACTGGTCCTTTCATGCAAATTATGTTTTAAATTATTTTTTGAGCCTGATGAAATAGAGCTGTTTGTATTTCACAGTAGAAAGGATTAAATACTGAAAAATTATCTTGTGTATAAATAATATATAAATTTTTGCTGGAGCATACAGAAGGATTTTGGTAATGGTCTTTTCAGTCAGGTCATGTCGTGCATAACTAGGATTATCTGCTCAGTGAGGGGTGTGGTGCTGACTTCACCCTCCTTATGGACTCTTAGTGTGTGTCTGTAAAGATTAGTGATAGATTGGGCACACAGCATTCTCCACTGTAGAAAGGATTGTGAATAGCTCTGTTAAGATGTACTTCACTGCCTAAGGTGGTGTTTTGTGGGTTTTTTGTACATACTATTCTTCAAGTCTCAGAAGGAGCTTTTAAGAAAGCTGAATCCTGGGAGAGGCAATCAAAGACAGTAGGCTGAAAAGCTCTTCTGAAGGGCTTGGTGGTTCTCCATATAGAGCAGCTTTTCTGAATACCCTGTTGTTGCATTTTTGGGGTATTGTGAAGTGTAATGAAAAGGAGAGAGTAAAAAAAAAATAAAGCATACCCAAAAAAGTTAAAAAAAAAAAGGAGAGAGCTTTTTCATACAGGAAAACATTTGATTTTAAACACAGGTTATCTTCAGTAGAATACAGTTTCTAGTAACATCGCAGTGTGAGTCAGTGCAATAAGTTAACAATTTGTTTTTTAAATAAGGAAGTTGCAATCTTAAAAAAATGTTACTGATATAGAAGGGGACATAAAGAGTTATTCACAAAGTACTTTTCTTATCAGACAGTGCAAAAGAAAATAAGAAAGTAAATACTTCAGTTAGCTGAGACAGATAAAGTCTAAGTTAGGAGGAACACCAATGACTGTTTTTCCCAGTCACACAGAGAAACAGATTATGGTTCTTTGAAAAATAAATTACTGTTAGGGAAAAAAAAACCCTTGTTTATTAGATGAAATTTCTTTTTTCTGTGGTTTGTAATTAGAGATATAATCTTCAGACAAATAAACACAACTTTTTTTTGTAGCTCCTTTATCTTAGGCAAAAGTATATGGAACTAAGTTGAATATAAAATAAGGAATTTCTAGCAAAGACTAACACTGCATCTTAAATGCATGCAGCAATACTCTCTGTTCCTGGTTCTTGTTGCACATACAGTATTGTCTGCTTTTCTGAGTTTATCTTAGAGAAAATTGCTAAAACACAGTGGCATGAGTTCAGATCACAGCTTCTAATTTAAGATGAGGTTTTTGCAGTCTCACAATTGGCTCCCGATGGCTCCTCGGGGATACAAAATGCTATTGTTATATTGATTTTAGTGGACTTAATTTGAATTTATTGTTTACCAATCAGATAAACCTCTTAGAAAATTTAATCCAGAGGCAATCCATTTGGCTAGATTGGTCCTATACTTACAGGCTTTTCTTTTTTTATTGCATCTGTGAGTGTCTATCCTGGGAAGGGCTTGTCAATCTTCTGATTTGACTTTAATATTAGCTGTATTGTTTAGAAGAGCATTAAGCCTATGACTCTCCAATATAGGATAACTGCTAATTCAGAGAGTTGCTATGCAAGGTTTTGGTTAGGTTTCTTTTTGTTTTGTTTTCTGGGGTTTTTTTTAATGATCTGATTTTTTTTTTTGTTTATTTCACAGGAGTTTGACAGAGATTTCATGTTAGAACTTAGCATGAGATACAAATACACGATCCAAATGAGTTAGCATCTCTTTGGGTGCTGGAGATGATGGATGGTATAATGGGCTACGAATAGTAAAGTTATGCCTTGCAAGTTTAACCCCAGATTGATTTAAAAGTAATTACTAAAACTTTAAAGGATGTTTTCTTCTGCTTCTCCCCCCTTTCTCTCTGGGTTAGTGAGTGACCACCTAAACAGTTTTTGGCATTGAGGACAGCTAGGGGACAGAACCCCACCCACTGTTCATATCTGTTCCCACTCTGCAGGAGAAGGTTTTCCAGGGCAGAGTTGCTGTCACTTAGGAAAGCTTATGCAATGTTGATGGCTGTTGTGCTTTATTCCTGCCACCCCTTCCCAATATTTTTTGGGGGTAAACTTCTGCTTGCAGTTCCCTGGCAGCTGTGGATATGGCAAACGGCAAACCAGCTGCTTGTGTTGCATGCCTGTAATTCACAGGGCTGCGTTTTCTTACCGGGGAAGGTGGAGAGCCTGAACAAGAATATCTGGCTGGTATGCAGAGTGCAGGGGACATGCCAGTGGGGGCTGTTGGGCTGTGCTAAACACACAAACTGCCACAGAAAGAGCTGGGAGCCAGTTATGATTGATAACACTATTTAAAGGATGTTCTTTATGGGTTTTTGACAGAAGGTGGGTGGGTGGCTGGCTGTGGTCTCTCACATTATTCGCCTCCTGTCATCAGCACTTGCAACAAATGGATCCTCCAGTGTTTGTGAGCTATCAGAGGACAAATGGTGTCCTGTGCTACCCATCTTTAGTAGAGTCTCTCTTGGCTGCCAGCCTGCCATACTGTGCTCTTGACAGCACAGCAAGCATTCAGGGGGTGATATTCACAGGCTTTCTTTTCCTGTGGTGCTTCAGGAACGAGAAATAAAGTTTTTGCCCAGCTGCTACTGCGGTTGTAGGTCATGCTTGCTGGTAATGGTGGGGCTGTGCATCCTGCACAGCTTTGCTGGAGCTGAACGTGCTCTGAGAGAGGGCAGGCAATCTAACAAATGCAGTTAATCTTTTCCCTCTCTCCTTCAGACTGTGAAGGTGGGAGCAGGTTCAATGGATTATCATGCCTTGGTGCAGCTTTGTGTTTTACAAATCCATATGTCAGAGAGGGCAGGATAAAGGAATTGTTCTCTGTACTTAGAAGAAATAAGTAGTGATGTATGTGATGATATTTTGTTGCTGCTAAGAGTTTGTCACATGTTTTTCAAGGTGAGAAACCTTGAGAAGCTGCCATGATGGATATATGCTGGCAGCATTACTTAATTTCCAGCAAGACAAATCTCCTGTTCTTGTCTTTCTGTTTAAATTGGGACATGCAATCACACTGGTGGTGTCAGCAGGTAGATTTTTACTTGATGTGGATGGACATTTTTATTCATACTAACAAAATCAGGCAAAATAATTGATGTCTCAAAACTGGTGGAAAATGATAGATTGAGGAACTCCATGTCCGGCTCCAGAGATACAGGAAAAACTATTGGGTTGAGTGCTGTGTTTCTCCACTATTCACAGATAATAAAATATACAGTTGTTCATTAGTTCTAACAACTACCATTAAGATCTTAGCCTCAATATGATCCTTTTCAGTATGTGTGTGAGGGTGAAGCTAGCCTAACACTGCTTTTCATTTAATCATTAAACAAACAACAGTGTAGCAGACTTCATTGTCACAAAATGTGACGAGCCTTCTTTCTTTGATGGTTGCTTTAAAAACTGAATGTGAATGAACAATGCCAGTAGAAAATAAACTGAGAAGAAAAGGAGATGATGCTTACAAGAAGAGAAATGCATAATAAGGAACAAATTCCTTAGATAATGCCATCAGGTCACTATACCAGTTATCATGTTTGAAATGCATCTTGTAGCGCCTGTCATACGTAACTGGCCAGAAGAAAGCAAAGAAATTACATAATTCTTTTTCCATCATCTGTTTGTCAGGAGATGGAGTTTCATTTACGAAGCTGGGTATGACCATTTTTTTCTCAAAAAACATTGCACACTACCTGGAGAACAAAAAGACTGAAGGCTGCACAGCCAAACATGACTTCTTCCATCTTTAAGAAAATTATCTACTTTACCACAATGCCTTGATAAATGACATGAGAGATGGAGATTTTTTTTTTCTTCTCCTAAATATCATGTTCATTGTGTTTGCATGAAGATTAAATTAGTTTAATTTGATTTTGCAAATGTTTTTAAAGAGATCCTAAAGTTGATGTGTTATAAGAATATTTGAAAAGCTTCAAAAATAATTTTTGGATGCTTTGAAGTTTTTCATTAACAAAGAACTTTATGAAGTCCCTGTGAATTTACAAAATAATTCTTCAGGGAATCTTCATGTGTGTAGAATAGGGTTTGGTTAAAAAATAAAACAGATTTTGCTTTATAGAGCATACTAGTCTCAGTATGAGTTTCATGCTAGTTAGTTAAATCTGCTATGGCTGTACAGGAATTTATTGCACACTATATTTGAATCTGTAAATCTAGAAGATTGCTGCAGATGAAATGACATTATTATTTGGCAGAGAAAACATTGGTGTGCACTAACAGCATGAAATTACTTATCATTTACCACTAACACAAAACATTTATATGCAAATGAATGTAAAAAATAGACCTACTTTACCCATGAATGATTTGATTCCTCTTAAGAATTATGCCTTTTATCTTAATTTCATCTTGCTGCCATTTCTCACACAGAAATACTTTTCTTTGCACTTATCAATAGTGAGATCTTAAAACTATTTTGTCAGTAACAGTGAATATTAGACTTAAAATCATTATGATTTTAAATAAAGAAGGCTTCATTTCAGAATGGAGATTTATGTGTACTGAGGGTGGAATTTACTGTTAGCATTCTGAATCTCATAGCAGAAGAATTACTTACCATTTTCACTATTGCCCATTGCAAGTTAAAGTTCTGCTTATATATCATATGCCCTCCTGTCCTCAGTCTGAGCTAATTTAACTGCAGTGCAGGAAATCCTGAAGTCCGTCACCAGATCAATAAAGCTGAGGAGATAAAGAGTTTCTGATCGCTCATATAGATCACATTGAAAATGTGTTAGCAGATCTTTTACATGGGACTGCAGTAAACCCCATGGCGTGCCAAAGGGGTTTTGCCTGTATGCAAAGGGTGAATATCCTTCTTCCCACCAGCCTCAAGATCAGTCATGGATCCTAGATACTTTTTAATTGTGGATTTTTTTGGTGGTGGGTTTTTTAAATTTTCTTTTATTTTCTTGGTTTTTTTTGTTGTTTTTTTTTTTCCCCTTTGGACTGCTTGGGGGTTTGGGCAAGTATGAAATACATGCCCTGGTTCATACAGTCAGAGTGTGGCTTGGGTTGGGAGGCACATTCATAAAGTTGTAAATCCCCAGTTAAAAGCAGACTGGATAAAAAGATCTGTTACAATGTAAAATGTTTTTAAAAGGTAGTGTGTTCATAACAATACTTATTTCCTTTTTCAAATAATTATTTAGAACTGCTGATTAGCTGTTTAAGACTTTTGGAAATGCATGTAACTGGATATGGAACTGGTAGTTCAAATTATGGAGAAGTAAGTGCATTTGGCAGGCTAAATTACATGAGACAGTAAAAAAACCCCACCAAAAATCAAAAAAAAAAAAAAAAAATGAGCACTTGGTCTTTCAGAACTTGTTGATTGAATAAGAGAAAGAAGAATAGTTTATGTAATTGCTCTATTAGTGCTGCAAAGCATGGCCCAGGCTTCGCTTTTTGACGTGTTCAGTAGAAAAATAAGGGCATTTTTCAAGACAGGAGATAATGATGATGACTATGAATCTTTCCTGGGTTCTGCAAGGCTAGAAGTATCATGCACCTGAGTGTTTTTCTGAGTATAAACATTTAGAACAAATATTTATACTCTTTGAAATGGTTTGCCTTTTAATCAGTGTGTGTTTAATAATTGCAGTAAATGATAAGTGTCATTTGAGCTATCTGGGGTTTCTGTCCTTATCTAGTTCTTCTGTGTTTATGAAACAGATGTGTTAGGATCATGTGTTGTGCACTTCTATATTACCCCATATGTCAGTGCTATTTGAAGGAGAGATAACCTTAGTGTTAACATTTCGAGATGCTGGAGGAAGGGCTGTTAGAAATATATGTTGTAGGCAGATCTGATGAGGTATAAAGTTACATAAGGCACCTTCCATATGACAAGCTGTGATATCAGTTGCTAGCAGCTTTAGACTGGTAAGCTATCTGCCTCATGCTTTGTGGGATGTGTTCAGCCAAATGTTTTGGAGAATGAGTTTCAGATCCATTTTGTTCATTTTTAAAATCAGCTTCAGAGGCAAAGGGTGGAACTTTTCTTGGTGAATTTTTGTCCGCACTAATTTTCAGGTGTGGTTTTGAAATGACTGCCATGTGCTGTGGTATCTGTGTGATGCTGTTTTGATTATTCATTTAAAATCTTCCTTGGGCTTTTCAAGAAATGAAGATTCTATGAAATTTACTGTTTCCAGGTTGTTTGTTTAAAAGCAAATAAATAATACATACAGAAAGGACATTCAAGAATTAAGTGTGGAAGATGAAAGCACCGTAAGAGAATTTAACTCACCGGGTGATTTTAAGTGCATTTCTTTAGGTAAGAATAGCAGCCATATGCTATTCTTACCTAAAACTCCTGTGAATAAGTGAAAAATGACTTTTTATTGCATTGGAGAGAAAAATTACTGTTTCATTCTTGTGATACTTATCCTTATTACTGAGATATATCAGATGTAATTGAGAAGTTGCATTTCTTTACACATAATTTATTGCTCAGTACAGCTATCTAGACTACAAAATTTGTCTTTTCAAAAGGTTGCCATTTTCTTTCTTCTTTAAATTGTATTGTTTGTGTGTGTTACAAAAAATATGTACCAAATTAAAATAAACCTTCACCTTCTTCAGTTTATGCAGTCATGGTTGCCTTCTGCTGAAGAGCAGCATAAATTAATCAGTGTAAGCACTGCTGTCTGCTCCCCTGTCTGGTGAAGATGCTGCTTTTATTTTCCTCTTGCTCACAAGCACCAGTATTACAGTAGCACCTTCAGTTCCATCTTGGGTCTCTTCAGTAGAAGTGAATGCTGGTCTCTGCATGCCTTTTGCTCCACATGGTTTCCAGCAGTATTTTTTCATGCCTTTTGTTTCACAAGGTTTTCAGCTTTCTGGGCTGAAGAAAAGACACAGAAAGGTAGGCAGAGAGGCCATATGCTCATTTCCCTGTCTTGGAGTGTTTGTAAGAGTCAAAACAGGGTCACTGAATGTGATAGAGCATTTGTGCTTGGAGATGTAGAGGTATTCATGGTTGTGTATAAGTTGTGATTGAGACGGCTGTTCTAAGGGATTTCTGGATTTGTTAATGGGACTGTGGTTATGTCTGTGGTGCACATTGTACTGTGTTTAGATCTGAGCTTGGTTTATTTAGGTAGCAGAGATGGCCTTGCACTTGCAATGGCCATTATAAAAATACCCTAAAGTCCTGGCATCTTCTAGACAGTCTGTCTAAGCCAGCAGAGATTAGTTAGCACTGTTTGAGTTAGGAACTCTTTGCTTTTCAACTGTGCTAAAAGTGTCAGATGCACTTCCCTGCCAGCAAGAATCAAGTGAATTTAACACAGGAAAGAGATGAGGCCTAAATTTTAACCTTTTTTTTTTTTTTTTGATTGAGGGAAGCAGGGAACACAACTACTGAACATTGATCAAGCTAGTTAAAGAAAATTTTGTTTTACTTTGATATTTGGTTTGTGAGCTCTTCCTGTTCTTGGGATGCTGGTGCAAAGATGGGCTGGCAGAGGGACCAGGCTGGCTCTTCTCACAAAAATACCCAGCAAAACTCCTCAGTGGTGGTTAGAGCTGCTGCTTGTCAGCTTGTGAAGAAAAGAGCTACAATTCCTCACTCACACTGTCATGTTAAGGCACAGAAAAGTAATTAGCAGGTAAGATGTCTATTAATAGCTCCCACCACCTTTAGTTCAAGCAACTGCTGACAAGCTATTACTCTGTGTAGTTCAACTTCATCAAGTTCTTGTTTTATGATTGGCAGAAGAGACTCCATTGGAGCTGTTTCTCTTGGGGAGGGGTAGCTCTGAAGACACTCGGTGGCCTCTCATTGAGGGAGTGGATGCCTAGACTTGTGTCACTTCTCGGAATCTCTGCAGGCATGCAGAGGTTTCTTTGTGGCTCTTTCAGTGACTGTGAATATATTTTGGCTAGTGAAAGCACAACTCGTGTTAGTGCTGGCTAAATGCAGACTAGGGGAAAACAAAGAACTGTCTCCTTTGCCTGCAATTATCTTCTTACAATGCTTGAAAATAAATGCAGTGCACTTCTAACAAAACTGTGTTGTTAATGGTATATTATTGAATATAAAGTATGATTCAACTTGGCAGTTTTTACTTAAACAAGCTTTTTCCTAGTATTAGAACACACAGCTCTGGTTGCTTTTAATGTGGGCCAGAAATATTAGTGATAAACAAAGTGAGGATTTTGTTAGCTTGGCTGCGCTTTAGGATCCTTCTACTTAAAGGCTTCAATAAACACAGCTGCCCCAAAATATATTTTGCCTGAAGTATATCTCTGTATTTTCCATCTCTGGCTTTATCTGTATTGTATTACAGGTGGAGGCTTTACTAAAGTCAGTGTCATCCTCATGTAAGACTGAATTCACATGTGGGTTAGGCACAGTGTTTTATGTTAACACACACAGACACACAAACACATACACACATCTGATGAATATGTGTGAAAACAGGCTTTGAATCTGTTAACGCTGCCTCTCCCTTCCCTCATATCTAATGGTGAAAAAAAGCCTCTGAAATATAATGTGACTGTAGGTGGCCATCACTTAGATATTGAGAGAAAGCCACTAAGGTTTTGTAGCTGATTTTCTAAAGAAGTGTATACATAAATGCAGCCTATTTTCCTGTTCTACAGAAACCTGAGTGTTGTTTTGCTTGGTTTGCGGTGTTCAGTGTTGCAGGTTTTCTTCTCGTCTGCTGCTTTACTTTCTGGTGGCACTGGAGGTCTGTACGCTGCCTGCCAGGGCTCCCGCTGGGGTGGGCATGGATGCCTGCCCAGGCTGGGAACCAGCTCCTGCCCGTCCGAGCAGACAAGGTACAGACAAGGTGACAAAGAGGAGATGGCAAAAGAGGGGGAGTTGAAATAATCTGGGGTTGTTGGGGACCTTTGGGATCCCACCTCGGCCTCAGTGTGGTCTCCCCTGGCTGTGTGCCCCGTGTGGGGCATGGCTGGGGTGACAAGGAGGTGCCTGGGCTTGTATGGCACCTTCTCCCACACACCCCCTCCTCACCCACCTTAGTTTTATGTTTGGATTGTCAGACTCAGCTCCTTGGGAGCAGCCTGCTGAATTAAGAAATTCAGTGTTTCAGTGTGTCAGAAAGAAGGCAGCCCTGTGAGAAGGCCTGTGGCTGGCCTGCAGCCTGTGGTTGTACCCCCACATGTGGGGGTGTGAGTGCCATGTTGTTGGGGCTTGCTTGTGGCCTTGAAGACATTTTTGGTGATGTATCATTCATACAGAATATTTTTCATTTGTTTCTTTCCCCATTAATTTTGCCAAAATGAGCTAGATGCTCAAGAGGCAGAATGAAGTAAGAACAAACCCGTTATCTTTTTCAAACTTACTCCCCCCATTCCTTAACTGTGCTTCCTCACCCAGACCAACCACAGAAAGCTGCAGGAAAAAAACAGATATATTTTTATATGATGTTTATCTTCTTATTTTGGACTGATTTAATAAGTTGTTATGAGCCATTTAGCTGCATAATAAAGTACATTTTTCTTTTCAATCCAAATTGTTTTCATCTTGTAATTTTTTTTTTATTTATAACCTAATGCTATCTGTTGTGTAATTGCTCTTTAATATTTACATGGTGGAAAGTCACTGCCTAGACATGCAATTTGTCTAAGTGGGATTGATTGTAGTGGCAGGGGATAGTATCTGTGTAGTTGAGAAACATGCCTGCAAAGCCTTCCTTACCCAAGATAGGGATGTTCACAAAAGTTCCAGTAATGGCTTATGAAGTGCAATCTTAGTGTATGGTTAGTGCCCCCTTCAGCTGAGTTCCAAAGTGTCTTCTCTTCCGTGGAAGGATGGTTGTTGGTTGAGCACAAAGTGTGCTCAGTTTACAAACACAGAGCTGGCTGGGAGATGGCAGATGAGCTGTGTGCTGTAGTCTCTCCTTTCCATCATGAGCCCCCCTTGGAGTGGGAGTGGATGTTGTAGAAGGGCTGGAGGCTCACTGGGAATGGCTTCAGTGTAGTGTTCCTGCAGTCCTTGTGTAGTAAAAGAGGATTAAATTCATTTAGTAGATGGTTTGGACTGGAAGCAAGACAACTGCTGTAAATAACCACCACCTCACACACCCTGCCCCCCAAGAAAAAAAGACTAAAGTGAATAAGATTCAGCAGTTTTAAATTAGCATTGACGAGCATATCTCTTCTTCCATCTCTCCTTGTGGAGAGAAGGGCATGGGAGGAGAGCTGGGGAGGTCATGGAGTGTCATTAGGAAGTAGATCTTTCTGTGTGCATCTGAAGGGCTTTGTGCATTCTATTTCATTGTTTGTGGTAGGAAATGGTCCTATTCCTATCCCATAGCCTATTCCATTGTCAGCTGAGCAAGTTGTCAGCACCCCATGCTATCACCCTGTGATGTGGCTAAAGTGAGAACCTTCAAAATTCCATAATTCTCCTAGAGGAGTACTAAACTCAGGTCTGTGCAACTGCTTATTCCTTTGCAAAAGGCAAATAAGTCTTTTTTGTAATAACTCTATCACTCTTTGTGTATGTGAGGAAAACAAATCTTTTATAGAAATAACAAATTGCTGATGGTACTTTATTATATTGTAATTGAACATTAAATCAGGGCATTCTTGAGTGCTGTTTTGGTAACACTTGTACTTTTGAAGAATTTCCAGCTACTGTTAATATTGTTTGTTAATGCTTTTTAGTAATATTTCTGCATAATTATTTATATCTCTTCTGCACAGTTGAGGAATGTAATTTAAGCGAATGACTCTTAAATGGAAACAAATTTTAAATCTTGACTTCAAATGAGTGAAATAGAGGTTGAGCAGAGCAGCACTGTGTTCTCTGCTATGTGATTGTGGTGGTCCTTTACTGCTAAAAAAGAATAGAAGTATGCTAATTAACTTACAGAGATCTCTGAAGCCAACAAAACCAGTTTAGTGCCACACCATGTCCATGCTGCACACTTCTGCTCGTTGCAAGGCCTGGTGCCAGGAGTGTCTGAGGAGTTATTGTGAGTGGGGACGTGGGGTACCAATCCCTTTTCATCAGGTTTACAGAGAGAACCTTCTGATCAAGGCCAGGTTGGATGGGGATCTGAGCAGCCTCCTCTAGTGAAAGGTGTCTGTGCACGTGGCAGGAGTGATAGAAACGAGATGGTCTTGAGGGTCCCTTCCAACCCACACCATTCTGTGATTCTGGTGATCTATTGACAGTGATGCACTGCTTTGAAAAACCGCTTTCCAGACTAGGTTTTCTCTTTGTACTGATGTTTTTTTCTCAGTACACTTAGAACAAGCTAAAGGATCACTCATAATTTTGCTCTTCTTTTGTTCTCTTTTTATGCACTTCAGAAACAGAACATTCTATACATTTAAAAACTACTGAGTGGGTGTATTTCTGCCTTAATTACTAGGAATGGTTAAGTTTTGAAGTAGAAGATCAGTCTTACTGTTCTTGGTTCTTCTGTTCATCTGTAAAGCTAACTTTTTTTTTTTTTTCAATGCAGAACTATGGTTTGGAAACAGAAAATCTAAAAACCCTTTCTCACAAACTGAATGCATCTGCCAAAAATCTGCAGAACTTCATTACTGGGAGGAGGAGGAGTGGTCACTATGATGGAAGGACCAGTCGCAAATTACCAAATGATTTTCTGACATCAGTAGTGGATCTGATCGGAGCAGCAAAAAGCCTTCTGGCTTGGTTGGACAGGTAAAATCTCCCAAATGTCTCACAGATCATGCACATGAACAAGCTCCAACTTCTTTACAAAATGTAACATAGGAACTGAATGGAAGCAAAATTCATTCATATGTTCCGAGGGGATGTTTTTACCAATTCTTTTTTAATTTTTTAGGTCAACATGCAATTCAGATTAGCTTTTAATATAGTACTTTCAAATGCACTGTGACCCTACACATATATACACAACATATATAAGCAACAGGAAGACCTCATTAGGTTATATATGTATTTTTTACTAATATAAAGCAGCAATTCAACCTGCATAAATCAGATTCATTGCTTTGATACTATCAAGTTCACAAAACTGATAATACTTTTAATTTTATGGATGTCAACATATAATTCCAGAGTGTGTGTACAAACATGCATATTGTGGTTTAGGTTGTTTTAAATAGCAGTGAAATACTTCTGATTATCTAGAGGTAGTGCTCTACACTTTTACCTCTCTTACCTAGGATGTATGTGGGTTGAGGACTGAAGTGCTTTTGCTACATTTGTAGTGACTTTTTCTAATTATAACAAGAATAATATGGAGGTATTTAAGATGATCATTGGCATTCCTAAAGTGGTTGAGATTAGTCTATGTGTAAGTCTTTATATAATGCATTGCAGTGGATTTTCATCAGAGAAAATAAAATGATTGTCTTAGTTTGAAGGTGTATCTTATTTTGTTTCCAGCAGGTGAAGTTTTGTTCAGAGTATGATCTTTGTGTAACTTTTTAAATCCAACAGAATTATTTAGTTTTACGGCTGTGTGTTTTGTGTTTCATTTTTGTAAGGAAAACCAACTTCTCTTCCATAAATGATTTCTATATGAATCGTTTAGGTAAGGCCTGAATCTTTTCCACTTCTTAAACCGGATTGCAAGCTCTTTGTTTTGTTCAGGAGATTGCATCTACCTTTGCTTCCTTTTTTCTGTTCCCTCTCTAGCCTTTCCCCAAGTTTGAAATCCAGAGTACCTAAAGTTGGCTCCTAAGTTTTTCTTTAGATATTTAACATCAGTGTGTAGAGAATTAGTGCAATCCCATGGAAAGAGTTTAGTATTGAGACTTGGAAATTTGGGAGTATATTTTTAGTGGCTTCACTTTTTCTCCCTGCAAAATCATTATTGGCAGAAAGCAACATATCATACTGGGCTTTAAAACAGAAAGAACAGTAGAAAAACATGTTCTTTTGCATAGATGAGTCAATTTTTGCCACTGATTTCTATTGAGAAATAATCTTGTTTGGTTTCTCATTGAAACTGTCATCATGATTAAAGACTGTTGGTTAGTAAGTCAAAGTTAGTTTTGGGTTTTGGTTGTTTGTTTGATGGGTTTTTTAGTTCCTTTTTTAATAGTCTGTTATTCAAAAGTAAATTTCATATATATATATTTATATACATGTAACACATTGAAGAACAATGGGTTTTTTGCAACTTAATATAAATTTAATAATGGAAGTTCAGGAAGAAGGTAGTTATTAATGCTAGAAAACATCTCTATCTGAGAACTGGTGTGTTGCTGTAGTACTGTGCACTGCATGTACTTTTGCATTTAGCTGAAATATGTGACAGCTGATCAGACCAAGGAATTCCAAGAAGTCAAAAATGAGGGAAATTATGGTGGTATCACGGTTTCAGCAGTGCTGTCTTGAGTGTCCAAAGAAAGCTTCCGATTTCCAGGAAAGTCCTTTTGAAGATCTAAACACAAGGTTCTAGGAAATGTTTTCTAAAACATTTTAAGAATTTTCTGATTTATGAGCATCTGGGTACTTCGGTAAAGTTTGTTCTTGCATATTTGTGAAGACCCCAGATAAGGATGAAGGTAGGCCAGTAATGACATTTTTCTCAAGAAGTGGGAATATCTGGAGATCAATATAATTCTGCTTCTTAGATACCTTCTAAGAAAGTATTGGGGCCACTAGGGGGAGATAGATTTAAAAATCGATTAGTAAAAGTAAGGAACATGGATTTAATTTTATTCTACACACCTGTTACTATAAAATCTAGACCCCAAATCTTAGTTTTTTCATTGTTTTCTAGTACCAGTTCCATCTTGGGTTGTGAGAAGGAAGAGCAAACCATTAGGATGAATGAAGTGGCTGTTAGGGTTGTCCACCCCATTGCCCTGCTAGGCTGCCCCTCTGCAGTGGTTTTTGAGGTCCTATCTGGGAAAGGCAGCTAGCAGCAGCTCCAACTTGCACAGACATGCAGTGGTGGGGGTTTTATACATAGGGAATGGTGACAAATCCATACAGGTTGTGCTTCACTTGGTGCTGTAGTGAGTGCTCTGTTTATGATGTTCCTGTGGGACACTTAAAATCTTAAAGGACTTTGTTAGGCCTGGCACAATTATCTAAAGGAGTGTGAGAGTTGTGATTTGCTGAATTACTTTCACTGTAGTCTTGCAGTGCTACTGTGCAGAGCCAATCCAAGGACCCTCTGTTCCAGGTCTTTGCCTGGAGGAGTCCTACTTCCAGATGTATGTCAGAAATTGAGTTGTACTGAAAATTAGAGTAGCTTTTATTGCCAGGCTTTAAAAGTATTTTGGTTTAGTTTCATTTATGAGCTGGAAAACGTAATAGAGAATTCTATTTTCTAAAGAAGTTGTCTGAGGATTTTGAGAAGCATGAAATAACTCTTCTATAACATGCTGTAAGGAAACTATTGCCACATAGATACGTTTGAGTCTAATTTTAACTTCCTGTTATTTTCTCAGCCCACAGAATGTGTCTTCTTTCAGGAGACTTCATAGCTTTAAAACCTTTTGTTTTAACCTTTCTTCCTATCTTAACATTCTTCTGAGTGAATTTCCTGACAAGATCAGTACCTTGAAAAACCACAAGTCTTTTGTGAAAGGGTGATGCGTTTCTACTTGATGCTTAACGTAATTTAGACAGATGGAAACCCACACTTCAGGCAAGAAACTGCTTACCTGATCAGAGCACCTTGGCATTGAAATACCTCTGTGATACTTCTTAGGAATTACAGTCAATCAGGTCTTCTCGACTTCCAGATGCATCACTGGAGTTCTGTTCAGTCTTTACTGATGTAATTCATGAAAGTTGTATTCTGTGGAATAGTAATATATGTCACCTTTATCTTCCTTCTTCTCTGATGTGTCAGATTCCTGGAAATTCTTCTGCCTTCTATAGGGCTGATTCACTCCATCCTAGTGAGGAACATTTAAAAATGTGTAATTCAATTAGTATTACTTATTAAAACTCACTATTGTGAATTTGCACTATCAACATGTTGAAAATTTTTGGCATAAAGCTATTTATGCCAAAAAAAATGCTAACCTCATGAAAGTTATTTTTTTCTGTGCACTACTGTGTCTGGTAGTATCTGCACTTTTAATTGGAATTGAAATCAGGCATATTTATTTCTGTTAATCGTGGTTAAGATTTCATTCTTAGAGCACACATTTACAATCCACCTGAGAAACACTTTTAAAAATGTTGCTTTCTTTGTGAATGTGTTGGTATTCCCTGTCTTTGCAATTTCTGAATTATGTATGCATTATCCAACCATGGCTTTCATGATCTAAAAGCAACATGAACGCCTCAAGGATTTTGAGAGCTGAAGTTACTTTTTTTGATCTTTAACAAAATTTTGTTAGGATTTTACCATGTTGCTTGAAACTTCAATGACACCAGTGAAAACTTCCCAGGTGTTGTCTAGAGGCAAGCATGAACTGGAAAGCAATGATATCATAGGGATCCCAGAAAATTCTTCCGAGCCCCAAGTTTAGAAGATTTTCCAATGCTTTTAAGTAGCTTTCTCTCTGGTTAGGACACAGCCAGGTCTTGTACAGTACTCCCAGCTCATTTATTTCCTACTAATCTGCTGATGCCTATTGGTTGCAGTGCTGAAATCATGATGAGTCCTGAATTCCTGAGTGCTCAGACTCATCCAATAGATTTTCTCCCACATCTTAGCAGACCACCTGACAGGCAGACAGAAGGTTGTGTCTTCTTCAGAAGCTGGCACAACTCTGAGTGTTGAGTTTGTCTCCTAATGAGTCAGAAGCTGCTGCAAAGTGAAGACAGCCTTGGGAGCAAAAGACTTTTATAAATCCTTCAAGCACCTCACTGTTCCTCTTCAAGTCCCACTGTATATCATGTGTTTTTCTTTCATGGGACAGCTGGATTTAACAGGTACAGCTCATTACTGTAGTCTTGACTGGGAAGAACTGTATTGTTCTTTGTGGAAGAGGAAGGATCCTTAGCAAACTGAGTGAACTGAGGTTACATTTGATGGCAGCTTCGTGAGCTCTGTCTCTTTCCTTTTCTCTCCTTGCTTTGCCTGCCCAAACTTCTGGTGATGTCATCTTCCACGTTATTCCTGGTTTGATATGTTCTCTTCATTCACCTTTACCACATTCAGTTGTCTGCCAACCATAATCCCTGGAAATCTGTATTTCCTGCAGATTGCACTAAGCAAGTATAGAATTCTTAGTTGTGTTTCTGGGCTTCTTCCTGTCTAGTCTAGTGTTTGGGCCATGTTATCTGGAACAAGGACTCCTTATACCTTATATCTTATGCAGCATCAATAGAACATTTTGGATCTTAACAATAGGACTAATATCTGTATAAACTATAAAAGCAGACGTAGAGAACAGGAGTGAGGAAGGACTGTTTTTAGGACTATGTGAGTCCTCATTAAAGAGACACTAAGATCATGTGGTAGGTTTTTTTTTCTTTTAAGAATTTAAGAAAATACAGTCAACTTCCCATGAGATAACTACTACAACATTTTGCGTCTGATGTTGTGTCACAGGTTTCAATAGTCGTGAATTAGGATTTGTCAAGCACCACTGGATTTTTTTAGTGTACTGTTTGACTCAGCCATCTGTGTGGGCAGAGATTCAATATGTCTTTCACAGCAACTCTTCTGAAGCTCTTGTTTTTCATACTAGCACTATCCCCTTTTTGGAAATAAAAAACTTGAACTGCTGCTGCACATTACACTGCAGTCTAAGTAGGAGGAACAAAGAGATTTTGTGGAGATAGATTTTTGTATTCAAGACTTTCAGTGCTGTGGCCAGATAAAAGCTAGCAGGCTGACAAATGGGCATCAGTCTGATCAACTTAACACTGCTGTCTGGACACATGGTACATGAACAAAATAAAAAAAGGTGAACAAAAACCTAACTGTAGATAGAAATTGTTGGTTATATAAAATATATGGTAAAATTGCTGTTAGAAATAAAAAAAAGTTAACTTTCACAGTAAAAGGCCTTTTTGGCAAGTCTAGGTCTGCTTTTAGGGTGATTCACAGAATAGTGGGGTGTAATCCTATAACTTCTAAACCTCAGGTGGGAAAATTATTTTGGTATGGGCATGAATTGCTACAGTTCTGTGAAGCAATTGTATCCATATAGAAATCCTATTAAATATGAGTAAAATCTGTTCCTGAAGTTAAGGACATTTGAATGCTTCAGTGGCTGACAGCAGAACGGGATCTCCAAGCCGTTTTTATGGTGATGCTTCGATGCATCAGAGAAGTTCAGCCTGCAATGATGTAAATGCTCTTGTTTTATGAGTGAGCAATTCTGGGTGTTCAGGTTTAGCACATCCTTTAAGTCTGCACTGTGTAAAGAATTGGAGTAGGAGAAGGTTCCCCACTCCAAAATGGATGTCCTTCTTTTCACCATGGTAACATAATGCATGCATTTCCTTCCACTGTAGGTAGAATGTATTCAGCTGGGTTTCTTTGCCTCATTGTTTTTGGTGAATGAGCCCTGGTGGTGTTTATGGTGTGACTGTTTTGTAGTTTTAGTAAAGAGGTGCGTTGTTTGTAAGCCCATAACTTCTACTTACAAAGAAAGTGTTACTGGTTTAGAGTCTCCTTTATTAGAGACTTCATGCAGTCCTGTTAGTTGTGCTTGGTTATTACTTGTCCTGACAGGGTAAATCTGCTTTATACACAAGGTGGTGGGAGTAAACAAATAAAACCCAGACAAAAGGAAATAAAAGACTTGAGCAATTCTTTACTCACCACACCAGTATTGCACTATCTGTCTACTGGGTTTCAGCCTCAAACCTTTGAATCTTGTTTCTTTTATGCATTTTCCCCTTTTGATGGTTTGAGTGGTATACCAAACCTGTCAGTAAGTGCTGCCTCAAATCCTGTGGTACTTAACTGTATTGTGCTCTTGGAACAGCTGTAGATGTTTAATAGAGCACTCATTTAAAGAGTGTCTTTGTCCACTGTGAATTTTACTGCATTCTTCCCTGATACTACATAAAGCAGTTCCATTAGAAATACAAATGAAATGTTTGTTTCATGAAAGCCTAAAACTATGAATCTTGGATGGCTTAGGCAGTGTATATACAACAATATTGTGCATTCAGATTTTTATTTGACCTTAATATGTTGCCTTTGAAGATGGCGTTATATTACTGCTTTGGTTGCCTCTCTTTGAAAGATTTTGGACTATTATGATTAACCAAAAGGCTCTGAGGATGTTTTCCCTTGTTAGGATGCTAAAATAAGTATGATACTGGTTTTAAACTGCTCACAGTGTCTATTGTTATAAAATATCTCAGTACTGCAACTAGTGGTAAAATATTATTAATTTTGGTTTCGGCTATGCTTTTACTAACAGCAGTCTGTATTTGTCAATATTGCAATTTTTTAAAGTGAAATTGTTATTTCTATGTATTATTTTCCCTTAATGATATATGAAGAAGACAGATGAGGAGGCTATAGCGTACAAAAAAGTTGATAATGTAGAAATACTGAGGGTATGCATCTCCTTCACAATTTTTAAGTGTTTTTGAAGGATTTTTCTTCATGTGAAATCAGTAGTTATGACTATTAATAGCTGTTGAATTGTATTATTTCTTAATTCTGTGATGGAATTAGCAGTGCTATGTTAATGTGGCTGGTTTTTCTACCAGTCCTTCAGGATGGTTTCATTAATGAATGTTTGATAATATGACTTTTTTTTGTTCTGAAAGATGTTGATAATGCTAAAAATGCTAATTAGGTCTCAATTCATAAAAGTGTACACACATGCATGTGTGTTACAGCCTACATTACATGTATATAAACAAATTCATATTTCAGAGGTGTTAGATTATTTATGTCAAACACTGATTTAAAAAAGTGTGAAAAGAACCAGTAGCTTTTTCATGCCTTGTCTTAGGAAAACCTTACATCCTATATAGATCAGGGCACTGAAGTTGATTGACTTTAGTGTTTAAAAAAAAAAAAAAAAAGTAAGCACCAGTGTTTTTTCCCTGTGGATGAGGTGTTTCGAAGCTCTTCATCTTGCCCTGATGTCTTATAAGGTAAAGGTTCACAATGTGGGTTTTCACAGTGGAAAAATACCATGGTTCCCACTTCTTGAGCTGTATTCATGATCACAAAATGTCTGTGAACTTAATTATCCTTGAAACCTATTACCCACTCATTTGTTGAAGTGTTTGAAAATGAATAATGCCTTCAAGTGTTGGAAAGGAGAAGGATGGAGGAAATGTGAGACTAGGCAAAAATACCCTGCATGTGTTTGCAAAAGCATTCACGTGATTGTGCGAATTTATTTTCCTTAAGATATCAGGTGTAGAAGGGTTAAACAAATAATGAAAATGATAAACCAGCAGAGGTTTGGAAGAGGAAATGATTGGAATGGGCATGTGGTAGGTGTGCTGTGGTGCTGCAAAGGTGTTTTCATGTGGGTGATGCAAAGAAAATCACAATTTTGAAGGAAGAACAAACAAATGACAAGAGAAACAGTAAAAAAATGTTCCACAAAGAGGGAAATGTGTATTGGAAGTGTGTTGGAAATGACTGTGAGAGGTGAGACAGTGAGACACTGATATTGATGTTACAGCAAGAAGTGGGACAAGCTGTGGCCCCAGACCAAGGCAGTTCTTTAGTTCTTGTTTAACTTTAAAAGCACCAAATTGGACAGTACATGTGTTGAAAATTGCAAGTTTTTCTCAGGCAGTTTTCTTCACTGGAATTGTATGGGGTACCTCAGACCTGAAAGTCCTAGGCACTGTGAAAAATGTGGCTTTGAAAGAAAAGCATAGAAATTGCAAGGTAATAGAAATGGCTCTGCCAAGCCAAGGAGCTTTTTTTTAATGTAAGAGAAGTTGTCTAATTAAACAGGGAATTTCTTATACTTCGTGCATGTCTTCAGGAAGAAAGGGTTTTAGCAGCCACCTGAAGTTGTAGTATATGTAGGCTTTGTTTGCGTTTATACAAGTTGATTCATCTATTCACAGTCAATAATATTGTGCTGTATTAAAATTGTAAGCAATGGGTATATTTCCAATGAAGAGATTTTTTTCAGATTGGTATTTTACACTGTCTCTCATGTGGAATCCAGTTGGTGATCCTACAGTGAAGTTTCTGTTGCTATTTTGATTGAAACTGCTGGCATGTTGTTGCACTGAATCTTGCTGGACTTTGCCTACTGAAGTTGAGGCTTGGGATGGAATACCAAAATGCATTTCCTTTGGAGGCAAATATTTACAGAAGCCCTTACCATTTATCCAGCTGTTTATGTAGAAGTGGCTGTGTAATTGTGCATGCAGATTGCCCCCAGGGGTGTGGTCTGAACTGGGGACAGGGAGGAAACAGAATTGCAGTTTTACTGGTCCAGTTTGCAGCAATACCCCAGAGAGGCATCTGCAGAAATTGATGCAAGGGAGCAGTTTTAAAAGCTACAGAGACCTGCAGAGGAGGCAATTGGAGGATTCCTTTGGTTTCCTGCAGGAGCAGAATTTATTTAAAACATGAAACTGCCTCCTTATCTTTTTAAGTTGTGAAGCACTTCTCAAAATCGTACATCTTAGTTGTTGATTTGTAGTACTCTTCTTCCTCCTGCTGACACCCTGGATGCCTGCTTGACATGCTGTTGCCAGTAAGTCTTCACTGTGATAACTTAAATCTAACTAAAATGAGTAATGTCTCAGTCCCTTTCCCTGTTCTTTAAAGTCAACAAAGTTTATCTGGGGCATTTCTAATGATCTTCACTAAGAGTAATGATGGTAAAAAATACCATTATTTTTCTCATGAACCGTGAAACCAAACTAGATTACAAAAGTGTGAGGGAAGATGATGAGGTATTAGAAGCCAAAGCCTACTGTGTGATTTTGTTTAGAGAAATGCTGGAGGCTGTGAAATGTCAAATAGATTCCTGTTGTGTAATTTCAGCATCAAATTGTATTAACACCCATACTTAAAATAAAATAATACCATTTGCTGGTTTGATTCCATTCATCTTCAATAAAAGTAAGTTCCTAAATGAACATGACCTTTTAAAATCAAGGTTTCAGGTAGATTTCAGAAGCTTGATAGCTACAGTTATGGAAGGAAAAATCAATGTTTTGTACATCTTGACTAATATACTTCTTCAAACACAATTATCACAGAATACCCTGAGTTAGAACGTACCCATCATGATCATTGAATCCAACTCCTGTCCCTTCACAGGACACCCCAAGAATGACACCATGTGCCTGAAAGCATTGTCCAAATACTTCTGAACTCAGTTATGGTTCATAACCAAGCAGTTCAGTTACCTTCCATCCTTTAATATGCTCTCATATCTCCTAACCTTCAAAAATAATCTCTGAGTGTGCCTGTGGGTTGGCCTGCTCTAGTGTGTTCCTACTGTATGGTTGTGATATGCTGCAGAAAACTTGGACTCTGAATTGTGAGTGCATGTCTATATCCGACAACTTTCATAAGGCACCTGTTGGAACTCACCTTAGCTTCCAGTGTCTGTACTTTCATTTTGAAAGCGTGTACTGGTTTTCTCTCTAGAAAGTAAAGGCAGAAATTGTATGTCATCGTGTGATGTGTTACATAAAATTAAAGCTGGTAGACTTAATTAAGCACCTCAGAGTTAATTCTGTCTTATGAACCATCAGGGCTGGACTGCCCAGCTGGAGACCAAGAGAAGAAAGAGAGCATGAGATGAAACCGTCAGAGATAAGGGAGTTCACATGGTGTTATTAATGGACAATTCCAAATCTGCCTGCACTAAAATTTCAGTAATTCTTGTTTAGCATTACTGTAATTCAGAAACCTGTTAGTACCAGTGGAAACAGAGTATTTACAGCTATAACTTGGACTTGCTTATAGCAAAGTTCTTTGTACTGGAAATGCCTTCAGGCTTAAACAAGGAAGGCATAATACCAAGCAGTGCTGTAAAACTCTTCAAGGTATATGCAACTGTGTGTCAAGTGATGAAAGAAGCCAGTTGGGGAAGGGATTAGTCACCCATCCTAATACAAAGACAACATCCCTACCACCTGTTTTTTTGTTTGTTTTAAATGTTTGAAGCAGGTATATTAGAAACAAATGCTTTGTGATGCTAATAATGCCCATAAAACCCTCATTTGCAACACTAATAAAGTCAAGCTCTTGACTCCTCTTAGAGAACATAACAGTCCTTACTAGTGTTTGGCTACTTCTTGAATAAAGAATATGGGTCACATATATGAGTTTACAGATTGAGAGGCTTGTAGAACACAAATCAGATGACTGCCACCTTCACAACCAAATGCATTTTAGCAGTGCCTCTAGAAAGCAAGCATGCTTCCAGGTAGGCAAGCATTTTAAACATCCTAAAGTGAAGTTTTTGAAGGCTAGGACACATGTAGATAAGGTCTGTGGATGTTGGATTACACTGTTCATTTCACTGAGCATTTCTGACTGTAGTATAGTGTGTGGGAATGTTGGGTTGTGCTTCCAGCCACTTCTCAGCATTTATTGATGCATCTCTGGCTTTAAATGCTGTTTCCCCCTTTAGATAAAGATTCTGCCTATTCCGAGTCTCTCTTCTTCTTCCACCAGATATTAGATGAAATCCCAAGAATCCCAGTGAATCAGCCAAAAGCTTCTCTGATCTCATTCACATCTAGACAGCATTCATATCACAGGAGGAAGTAATGCCTCTGGCTGTCTTTATAAGGGTATTCCCAAACCAATGCAGAAGGCCAGCTGGGCTTCCTCTGGGGGAGTAAAGGTAGTCCAGAAGTAAACTGCTAGAAATGCTTTTATAAATGGAGTTTCTGAAAGAGGAACTTAAAACTGCAAGTGGATATCTGCTAGTGCTATTCAACTTTTTTCTTTTTTTTCTTTTATTTTTAGATCACCTTTTGCTGCTGTCACAGATTACTCAGTAACAAGAAATAATGTCATACAACTCTGTCTGGAGCTAACAACAATAGTACAACAGGTATGAGACAGTCTGCTTAGCAGTTTATTTTTTCCTGAACTGTAAATGGCTATTACCTTCTTCCCCACAGTTTTAACAGTGGCTATATCATTGTCCAACCAAAATAAGGGAATACTAGTATTTAGTAAATGCTTTTTAAAAATTCTATTTTCTGGTTTTATCATACTAGTTTATGTTGTTCTGTGTATATGGCTCTGCATATCTCAGCAGTAATATTATCTTGTGTTCTCTAGTATAATATAATCACTATAAAATGAGGTAACTGCTTGATAATTTGCATATTTAATTTCTTATATTTTGTCTTTAAATTTTAATTACCTGTCTGGTTCAAATGATCTGTATGTATTGAACTTTAGTAATCCTTTCTTTCCTAAAGTTTGTATCATCTAGACACCTGTTAAAACATGTTGCCATGGGGTGGTTAGAATATTTTGATTATTTTTTTGTACATACTACCTTCAAGAAATCCAATAGTAGTTACTGAGAAGTAACCTGCTTAATGAGCTTTAGTGGGGGGTGCAAACCTGAGAACCTTCCTTGCCCTTCTGTGTGTGGGTTATGTCTGTCTCTGTGTCTGTCTGTTGTTCTGCTGAACTGTAAAGTCTCTTTTCTGCCAAACAATTGAGGGATTGTTTGCTCTGGAGAAGTTAGAGTAGAGAAAAAGGGAGAGAGTGGGCTAGGTAGGAGCACTGAGGAGACTTTCTGGTTTTCACAAGCATCACTCCAAACTAAGAACTGAACTTCTGACTCAGCTGTCCAAACTGGTCATTTTCCATAGTAGCTGTGCATCACTGTCTTTAGATAGTTTTTAGATGAGGGAAAGAGCCTCCTGATAAATTTTCATGTGTCCCCTATAGAGTGGGTAAAGTAGCAACCACAGCAGTATTTCCCAGGAATTAGGTCAGTATCAATTCATCTGAAAAATTCATCCCTATCCATGATATTGCTAATTCACTGTGGTGTAGGTTGACATTTCTCTAGGTATATTTTTCAGTGTGAATGAGAGTAAATGTTACTATTTAATACCTTTGGAGAACAGCATTTTTACCTTTTCCAAAAAGGAAATAATTTTGCAGTCAGAAAGCTGTTCATGAATCCATAGTTGAAGTCAAAAGGAGCATTTATGTGCCTAAATTTAAGCATGAACTGAAACTGATTTGGGCTATATTCAGAAGAATGATAATGAAAAATTCCATTAGTAGTCTCAAACATATGTGGTTTGAGCTCTACTTAAATGCATTCCATTGTAGCATTTCAAAATGGCTTAGCTGCTGTTTTTTTAATATGCTCACTGAACACACTGAGATTGTTCATTATGCTTTCTTATGGCTGTAAATTAAATCTTTCAATATCACCTCATCAGGTGTTTTTTCGTCTCAAAATCTTGTTTTCTTTTGTATGCAAAGTGTTTTATAGTACCTTACTAGCTTAGGGTTTTTTTGTAAAAAATCTACAGAAGGCAGTGTTGCAGTTTTTATTTTTAACAGTAGTGAACAGCTTCTTATAATGCTTAAAGATGTATGAAAGGTATACATTCTGTACATTTTTAATAACTTTGAACTTTTTTAAAATTTAAAAATAGAACTTCAGTAGCTGAGTTCAATTAGGAATTTTTTGTATTAAGTTATAGTCAATGTTTAGATTTATTAACCAAAACCAAAAAAACAATTCTGTAGTCAAGATGAAGAATAAAAAGCTCTAAACCTCAGGTGGCGTGCTTGAATTATTTTGCACATTTTGAAGCTAATTGTAATATTGTGTTTCTTCATATAATTAAATTACATTGGGTGTCCCCTCATTATCAGAGCTAAATGGTTAATGAAGCAAAATGACAGTATTGCATCACTCTTATAAGGATAAAGTCTAAGAAAACCTATTGAATGTCTATGTTTTAACTTATAAATAATTAAAAAAGCTGGAGTTAGAGACAGATTTTGGCATCAAATGTGGGAAGACACATGCTTTGTTTTCACTATCAGGTTTTCTACGTATGTTGCACGTTGCCCAAGGCCTGACAGGCCAGTGTGCAGTGGATATTTGCCAGCGAGAGCAGGTCCCACAGACCACTGCAAATTATCACTGTAGCCTGCACAAATCATCTGCTTCTATGCAGCTGCTTTATTTTGGCTGAGGTATTTTTTCCTCCCCCTTAGGATTTTAGGATATTGTTTCACTGCCTCTTCCTGCAGGTTTTGACTCGTAATAGTGTCGTCCTTGCTGATGGCTTCTCTAATTCAGAAGAATTCTTGTTCATTTTTATAATAAACTCTTTCCTTGCAGAAAAACTGGAGGGGGAAAAAAAAGAATTTAAAAAACAAAGAAGACCATGAGACTGCTATTATTTTTGCTACCATATCCTTGCATTCTGTCTCCTACACATCTGTCTGAGTAGGAATTGAAGGCTGAGCAGTATCTGTACTTTCTGTTCCCTCTGCTATGTGTAAAAAAGGCCTGTTCTTTCTTCGTGAACAGGTTATGTGTGTGAGATTGCTTTGGGTTCTGCTTTGTTTGCATTTGGTCCATTCATGAATTTAGATTTGTGTTGACAGAATTATTCCAGTCACAAATGTGTATCAGGAAGAAGATGAGAGCCTGTTCTTGATGGTGTTCGTGAAAGTCTTGCTGTTGACTTAGATAGTTGGGTTATTCAGCTTTAGAGGGTGCCAAGAACTGGTCCTTTTGAGGGAAGTAGCAGTAGCTACACTGATAACTTTAGGGAACAGAAGATTTCTTGCTTTCTTAGAATATCTGTATATAGCTTTTATTATCATTCTCAGTGCTCTTACTCCTCAGAAATTCATTAAGGTTTCACTAAAGAAGCTTTCTTCTTTAAAATTGAAGCCCTGGAAATCTTGGGAATATCTGAAAAGTCTAATTTTATATTGACTTAGTAAGTTACCGAACGGTTAAAGAAAACTTTGAACACACTATTTATTTTACTATTCTTTAATAGTGATCATTAGTAGCCCTATCACATGTTTTTTACTTTCCTTAATCAGCTTTCACAATGATTTGCAGTGTTTATTTAGTTTTAAAACCACTGATGTTTATCTTGCAGCTTTAGTGTCTTGTGGGATTTACTCAGGAGTATGCTGCAGTAGAAGCATAGCTGTAGGCCTGTAAATACTCCTTTAGAAAAGCTTCACTGCATTTAATTCTCTGCCTAAAGACCTCTTTGAAGAGCTGTGGTGGAAGCAATGCTGTGTGACCGGGGTGGAGGTGGAGAGCAGTCACTTGGCTGACGTGGAGCTCTCTTGCATTGTTGCCACAGAGCACACTTCTGACAGCAGCTGCCTCGCAGCACCTTCTGGAGGTAACCTCAGATTTTGGATGACACAGGGTGAGAACATGAGTGATGCACTTTGGGAGGTGGCAGCCAGGATGGAAGATAGCAAAGAGAAGAGACCAAGATAATCCTACGCAAATGCACTGTCTGGACTGTATGGGCACCTGTGATTTTGCGCTAAAAGCTGTGCTATAGAGCACACAGAAGTGCTCTGTGCAGTGCTTTAGTGGAGAGGTTTGGAGCTTTTCTCCCATTTAAAGGCACTTGAGATAAAAAAAAGAAAACATCCGTATATCCCTTGCCCAATGGATGCACTTCCCATCCCAGGGGATATTTCTGTTGGGCTTTTAGCCATGGCTGTTTTTCAGATAAAAGATGTTGAAAAGGATCACAAATTATTTCTTAGGAAATGCACTATTTTTTATGTCATTGTGGGTTTTGTAATCACATGGCTGTAAACTCAAAAGAGAAATGTTTGAAATGTTAAGTTTCGCTGAGAAATGTCAGTAGAGGCTTGTTTTCCAGTTAAAAGGATAAAATGGAAATTTACCTTCCTAGTTTCCCTGCTCTGACTCAGAATTCAAATGCAATGATATGAAGTTGTTCTATTCATTTGTTAAGGACAGTATCCAATTCATGAATGAAGAAGAATAATTAATATCCTGAGTACCAGTCTTACAAATTATCTCTCATCTTTTCTATCACAATTCCTCACTTTTGTTTTGAAATCCTAATTATTAAGGACTTTAAGGACTCACTAAATATAGCTTAAAATTTTAAAATTTCAGGTCATACCAAATTGCTAATTACCTCAGGTATCTTTGGCTAATAAAATGTTTTAGTTAGTGGTGTGAAACTGTGGTTGGATCATCATTAAAGCTGCTTTGGGCCTCCAGATTGTAGGGATTTTCAAAGCAACATGTTTGCTAGAGACAGTTGCATATTAAATTTTAACGTTTTTTATTTACATTTTTAGCATTCTTCTTTCCACCCCTTTATTACCAAATGTTTGCAGAAAAAACTTTATTAGCCTGCTGTAGTAATCATAATTTTCTTCCCACCTTTTTTAGATAAAAATACTGCATGATGAGGAGGCTGCATTCCTGAAGTTTTTTATTTATATGTATAGCACGCTGTTTATACAAAGTGCCCCATTTTTGATAAGTGTTCAAGTAAGGGGTAAGTGTACAATAGGTAGCTAGATAGATATGGGGAAAAGTTATAACTAAATAGCTCCCCTTGAAAACAATTCAGGCAGTATCTGCCTATATATAGGAAATCAAAAGGGTCTTCATATGAGGTTATTATAACTCATTGTAAGTAATGCTGACAGGAATTCACTTACCTTGTATCCTTCAAGTGCTGTGCTTGTGCAAGACTTTCTGTTCTGTAGGTTTCAAAGCAGCTCTCAGTAGCGGTGATTTAGGATACATACTGCTCTGATCTGTGCAGTTATTCTCTTCACATTTAAAAGTTAATGTGAAATGTGTATAATGTGTATATAGTCAAAAATAGAAACGAAGGGACTGTGGGAGGCATGAAACTTGTTTGTTTACATGAAGCTATATCAAAGTAGTTCAAATGTATGCTCTTTAGCAATGTTTTTTTCATAGTAAAGTAGCTTATTTCTTTTAAAGCACACTTTTATGGAAAATTTCAGATGTAATTTAATGTAATGTAAAAAGTGCCTGAGGTACTTAGCATTGATGCCTTTTTCTGATTCTGGTGTTTATTTCTGCTATTTGATTATACAGGTTTTTTTCCCCTTGAAATGGCTTACTTGTATATATATTCTCTTTTGATGTAATTTTTGAAGTGCTTTTTGAAATGGAATTGGGCATGGAATAACTGAAAGATTAAAAAGTCAATAACAGTCTATTGGGATGAACCTCTACTAGAGCTAATTTGATGACTCATTAGTTGTCATTGAGATAGGTGCTGTAAAGAGGAATGGGGTTTTCTTCCTAAAGTTGTGTACTGCTGTATTTGTCTGTGATGTGACATTTTCAAAGTAGCTTATGAAGCTGCCACTCTGTAAAGGTGAATTTGTTTTCCATTGTCAGAGAAAGTAATTGATTTTCCTAAGGGATAGAAGGGAAAAAAAAAAAAACCCAACCAAAAAAACCCCAAACCAAAACAAACAAAAAAACCCCCAAAACCAAACAAACAAAAACCAAAAAAAAAAAAAAAAAAAAAACCAAACAAAAAAAACCCAAAAACCAAAGCAACAAACCAAAACAAATCCAGAAACCACCAAAATACTCCAGGTTGCTTAGTATGTAAAAAAACTTAGTGACCAGAAAGAAAAAGTGAATTGGTATTGGCTTGTTTTGTTATTTTTAGGGGTTTTATTTGTTTGCTTGCTTTTCTTCCCCATTAATGATTGACAGTATCTGAATGTGGGGGGAAAGTGAAGCACAAAGCAGAATAATTTGTGAAAAAAGAGTATTCTTTTTTGGCAGGGCATATGTTGATAAACCAATGCAGCTGTTAAATTTTTCTAAGAAATGGAGCTTGAGTGAGTCAAGATGACAGTAAAGAAGTCAGGGACTATGGAACCCACTCATGGAACCACATGCAGAAAGTAGCAGAAAGTTGGTGAAAACCGAGATAAAGTGTAGACAGGAGAGAAAATGTGGTTTTGTATCTCATGTTTCCTTTAAACAAAAGCTTTCTTTATGAGACTGATGTGGGCATTGTGTCTGTGCACACTGAGGGGCATCACAGTCTCACCCTGTGTGCCATCTGAATGAGGCACACAGGGTGTGCCACTCTTACTGTGTAATTCTTTATACATTGTAACTTTCATGGTTAATGATGATGTATTGTGTTGGTCATATCAGTAGATGTGAAACCTGAGACTCTGCTTTTCCATTACTTTGGAAACTGATCTCCCTTGCCAGAGGCAGGGCAGTCTCTGTAACCAGGTGCAGTGAAGCAAATTCCAGTTCAGTATGCTGAGTTACAGAAACCAAGTGTTGCTAAGGAGCTAGCAAGAGCCTCAAGCATAAATTAGTGTAGTGTCTATCTTTATTTCAGGAGTATATATGTGTTTGTTTGCTTAAATTCATTATACATGCATTTGAGATGATCCAATATGAAACGTTGAAGTTGTAGCTGAGCCTGGAATGCCATCTACCTAAATATTAGTACTTTTTTTCAGTTCAAATAATTTAATTTTTTTCTATTGCCAAAATAACCACCTAGACAAATATAAAACATGAAATATTTTGCTTCAGTTGTATTTTTAAAACCAGGATTATTTACCGTGACACTACTAGAGGAAAAGCAGAACTGAAAAATTAAGAAGTTATTTACTTCTAAATTGTCTTGGAATTGACATTGAAAACTTAAGAACTGCACAATACATTGTGCTACAAGCTCTATTTTGTATGCCAATAATAAAATAGTTTTGGATGCATAAGGTAGGCCTTATTTTGAGGTGTGGGAGGTGTTTTGACCTTGTTTTTTTTCCTTTGGATGTACGTTTTTTCCTCAGTTCCTATCTCTCATCTGTTGATAATTTCCATGGATTTTTTTTTCTCTGAAAATGTCACCAAGTAGAGAAATCATCTGAGCAGCTGAAATTTGACTTAGACCATGTAAGCACTTGGATTCTGAAGGAGGTATGAGCAAGTATCAGTGTTTTTAGTTGGTGCTGAAGTACTGACTCTGGTTTCTGACTGAATGGTGTGCTGGCTCATTTTAGAAAAAAGGAAGAGGTGTAACTCTCTACATGCAAAGTAAGAATTAATATATGACCAGATCCCTAAGGAAAGCAACATGATGTCTTTTACAGAATGGAGAAATAATTGGAAATGGAAAATTACTTCAGAAAGATAGAATAAAAGAGCTTAATGTACCTATTGCATCTCTCTTAATCCAGCAAGCAATTTTTCCCAGTAGTTTCTTGGTCTGTGGGTGATTTATGTAAGTTGTATTAAATTTCTACATGAAGTATTCTGTTACTATGGTGATAGGTGCCACTCCACACAGATTGTTTAAATAAAATTAAAGCAATTCTTTGTACTCAGTAAGCTGGGTAATTGCTATTAGTTTGTACACAAGGGTTATGAACTTAGAGTACTGCAGGTTTATTGCATTTTCAGGGAAAGGCTCTAGACTTCTAGAAGCATGTGTGGAGGTTGCATAAGAAATAGCACTTATTTAGTAGCTCACACTGTATTTTCCCAATAGAGATTTTTTTCCTTCTCCTCTTACTGTGGTGCCTGATCACCATTCTGCTTTCTCCCACCTCTGTCAGTTCTTATACACAAGGAAATAGGCGAGGAAAGAGTGGGTCCTGCAGGTTCAGATGAGTTCTGGCTTTAGTGTGGAGGGGAAGAGAATTAATTATAATAGAATGAGGATGTTATAGACCCAGTGGCAAGAAACTGCAGCAATTGAATAACTGTAGCATAAGTAAGAAAGAAAGCAAATATTTCTGAACGGCAGTGGGAATAAAATCGACAGGATTTGTGTGGGAAGCGAAGAGGAGTTGAAAATGGCACCCAGGTTGTGAGCTTGTGGGACATAAGGTGCTGGAGCTGTTGACAGAGATAGGGAAAGAAAGGGGGAACAGAGAGCGTTTGGGAAGAAACGTGATTGCAGCTCTTCAGCATCCTGTGTTAGGGCTGGTGGCAAATATCCAGAAGGAGATTCTGAACTGCGAATGTGAACAGAAGGGCTGAGAGATCTGTGACTCATCCACACAGAGATGATAATTAAAGCAGCATGATTTGAGGAGGCTGCTGAGCAATAGGGAAGAGGTTGCAGAAAAGGGGAGAGTTGAGGATAGAGCTCCCTGGGACTGTAACAGTTGAAACAGCCAAAATGGGAGACTTTTTGAGCAGCCCAATGGAAAGAAAGTAATGGAAGTAGCATATTTTGGGAGGGTTACTTAGAAATACAGTGTAGATTTTAACAGTGTCTGTGTTTTAAAATTTAATTTTGTGTGGCAGCAGCTAAGGGTTACCTGTGCAAGAACTGTGTTGTACAGCTTGGAGGAGCTTGCTATTGCTCTTTAGTTAGGTAAGAGACAGAAGAAAGGTATTTCCTTTCCTCCTCTCTCTGTTCCAAGCATTTGTAATTTTCAGTGTCCAAGCCCATACCTTTTATATCCAATGACCTCCCAGCCCTCCTAAAATATGTGGTAAAGCACATCAGGAAACAGCTGTGTCATGCTCTTATTTCTTAGCATGTAGCCAGAGGTGACTGTTACCTGTTTCCCAGCTTCTGTAGCTTTTGGGGCATTTTTTTTGCTCCTTGTACTTTTAAAGGGGGGTTGGAGGAGAGGGTTGAGTGGAGCTGTATATCTGCTAGTTTGTATTCTACTATTCCAGTAATTACCCAGACATACCTGTAAATCACAGTCTAAGCAGGGTTCCATAATATCCATCAGTTTTCCAATCATCATGCTCTACAGAACACGGCATTTTGTCACAGGCAGCCATATGCTGGGCTGCTTTAAAAGCCGCTTGAGGGAGGTGATTCCCCCACTCCACTCCGTTCTTGTGAGACCCCACCTGCAGTGCTGCATCCAGCTCTGGGGCCCCCATATAAGAAGGATGTGGATCTGGAACCACCCCAGAGGACACCACAAAGATGATCAGAGGGCTGGAGTGCCTCTGCCATGAAGACAGGCCAAGTGTTCAGCCTGAAAAAACAAATGCTCCAGGGAGCCTTTACAAGCAGCCTTCCATTGCCTAAAGGGGACTGCAAAAGAGCTGGAGAGGGACTTTTCACAGGGGCGTGTAGTGACAGGACATGGGGAAATGGCTTTAAACTGAGAGATGGCAGTTTTAGATTAGGTAATGGGAAGAAATTCTTCAGTGTGAGGGTGATGAGGCATTGGATCAGGTTGTCCAGAGGAGCTGTGGATGCTTCATCCCTGGCAGTGTTGAAGGCCAGGCTGAATGGGGCTCTGAGAAATCTGATCTCGTGGGTGGCATCCCTGCTCAGGCCAGTATTATAGGAGCTAGATGATCTTTAAGTTCCCTTCCAGCCCAAACCATTATAGGATATCATTCATTCAAGTCTACTGTTTCAAAACTGTCCTCGTTTATTCCTGCCATCAGCTGTATTAGATATATTTTCATTATATTTTTTAATTAGTGAAAGGCTAAATGAACTCAACCTGTCTCACCCTTTTATGTGTTTGGAAACTATGTACCAGTGTCTTTGTCTGAGAAAAGTGATAAAAGATAAGAATGAATGAAAGTACACTAAAGGTTATACAACTTTTTCCACCTTCATGTGTTGGCCAAGCTTTAGACTTTGTCATCATTATTGTTGAGAACTTCTGTGAAGACCTTCAGTGACAACTCGAGCAGAACTCAGTCTTGTGGCTCTCTCTCTTGCTTTAGCTGAATTGGGCAGAATTCCAACCAAATGAGCCCTTCTAGAGCCAGTGGCATAAATTCCCTAGACCTAGTGACACTCGAACAGGCACCTTGAAGCCAGAGCAACTTATTTTGTACTACTGAGACTGAAGGGGCTGGAAGTTATGATCTGGGCATTCTCAAGTTAATTATTTTTTATTGTTGCTAAGTAGCAAGACCAACAGATCATCCATTTGACTTGCACTGCTGTTAAAGTATTCAGTTACAGTTTTAATCAATTTGAGAAGCAAAAGGATGTAAAGGATTGTTTGGCTTAATTCCAGCCAATGGCTACATTGCTCAAGAAGGTTTTGTGCCAAAGGTTTGGTATTTTGAGAGTCTGAACCCCTTTTTAAGCAATCATGTAATTCATTCTTTTTGTTACAAATAGAAAGCTGGAGCTGCATAGCTTAGAATATTTTGTATGAGTTAAAAAACAATGGTGACAACAATTCTATCAGACAGGTTTTTAAGCAGTATGTAAAATCTAGCCCTCTTGAAACTAGACATGGAAGATGAATGGGGTTTCTCATGCATTTTCCAGGTAGTTTTACTACCGCTTTTTAAATGGTGTTCCTAACACAATTATCTACATTTTTATCTGCCACATAATGGAAAAAACAGTGCGTACATAAGCATGTATTAAAAGGATTAATTACTTTGTTAAACATAATTAGCTTCCTGTAAATTCAGTTGGACTGTAGAGAAAAATAAATGAAGAAATAAGTGAGGAAGCTCCACCGCAAGCATCATAAAAGCTACCCAGAGAATTGATGATTTCATGGCAAGCTCTTGCTCTTCACAAGTTGCTCCAGTTGACTCAATCACACAGCCTGCCTTTTTAGGCAATGCTACTATAATATGTGTTTACAAAGGACATTTTTGGGTTAATATGTTACCTGACAATTGTGACATTTGGGGTTTGTTCCTGAAAATTATGTGGTCTGCTTCTATATCAGTTCTGCCTAGGAATTTGCCTTGCCTTATAGGAAAAAATATATTAGGATGACTGCATACACATGAGCAACTAAGGCATTCTGCTAAACAAGAAAATATAATTAAAGGAGTCCACGCCATCTCTTGTGTACTCTGATGTAAGGATTACTAGAAATGCTGAAACAGTAGTGAAGGATTTAATGCATATATTTCTGCATTTCTCCTTTTTAAAATTATGTATATATTTCTTTTTCTGAACTAGGATAATTTTATTCTGAAGTAAGGTTATGGAATTGACAGGAACTTAAGACTGCCAAGAAGAGTGCAGTACATCAGCTGCCTCGAATACATGGCAAAACCATGAATAATAATAATAGTTGTAGTAGTGGTAATAATGGTGGAAAGTTTTAAGCTTATAGCCTGCAAGTATCCTGAGAGAAGTGTTTGACAGGTAATTGCAATAGGTAATTTGACAGGTTGCCAACTTGGACTTGTAAACCAGATCATATAGATGCAAAAATAGAAATGTTTTCTGCAGAATATTTGCCCCACAGTTACAGTACTGGAGAACTGCATGAATATTTTTTATCTGTGGGACATGGGAGCAGTAAGGTAAGTTGGCAGGTTGTCTGTATCTCAGTTCTTCACATTTTGAGTTGAGTTGAGGCTTAATGAATGTGGCTGACAAGAAAACAAAGAGTAAAAAAAGTACTAGTGTAATTAGCTGATCCCATTCCCCACTTTAGTGAGATACAAAGACAAATGTTTAAAAAGAAGGTGGTAATACTGAGGATAGAAGGGGAAGAAAAAGGAAAAATAAAGCATCATAAACACTGCTTTTGAAAACAAAAAGTCCACACATACTTTTATTTTATATATGTTGTCTCATGTCTGATTTGTTCCAGCAACGTCTGGGGTGGGATGGGTAAAATGTGTCCATTTTTCAGTGTTGTCACCAGTCAGTGCTGTCTGATTCAGCAGGTTTAATATAAACATCCACAGCAATTATTCCTTATGACATTATGGTAGGATCTGTGCAGATACAATTTAATTTTTTTTTTGTAGAGACCATGTGAAGGTTATGAAGATCAGAACTTCTGGAAGAGATAAGCAATGCCTCTCAGTTACAGTGTGGTGTAGGTCTTGCTGTCTTAACATTAGGTTTTGAAATTGTACTGGGATTGAAATGCAGAAGCACCCAGTCCCTGGCTTGTGTGGTTTGTTCTTGCTGCTCTTATCTTCCTCCCTTTTTGCTTTTTTTTTATTTCCTTACAGTTTTAGAGCTCTTGTTTCTCTCTTTTTTTTTTTTTTAGGATTTTAGCCTAGTTCCAGCTGTGTGACAAAGGTCCCTTTTGCCATTTTTGTGCATGAGGCAGAGCTGAAAAGAGTGATCATGAAGATCTGATATTAGTCATAAAGTTGTTCTGTCGTATTTCCCTTTTAAATCTCTTCTTTTTCTTGTGGATGATACTCTTCCATTTTTCTGCCTTAAACTACTAATGGCCAGTATTTGACTGTATCTTCAGGAAATGTAAATTAACACAACTTCTTTTTTTTTGCTTTACTAACAATGTGTGTCATTAATGTTTTAGAAAATAATCCACAATTAGAAGATAACCTTACAATGTTTCAGCTGAAGTTTTGTTTGGTTAGAAGATCACATAGCCTAGCTATACTTACAGTATGGCAGTGAATATATATCTGCAAAGTTCAGAGAATGAACAGGTAGAAGCAGTACATCTCCTCCTTGCTGTAACTGTGCCTTTCAGTTCAGGGATAATCACAGTATTGGTTTAACTAAGAGAATAGCAAATTTTTAGCTTGTGTAGGAGTAAAGCTTGGTTGTGGATTTTTGTGTATGTTCTTGCTTTTCTAAAGTAGAAAAAAAGTTGATGTTAAACTTGCATATAATCTGTTTCTTACCTTAATTGCAATATTTTGATACTCTAGTTAAACAGATATTAAAGAAAATCTTCAGGAGTATGATATAGGCTTGTATGGGAGAAAAAGACATTCTCCAGGTGTGGGTGGTATTGCTACTAAGAATAAAAAATTATTTCTAATTGCATAGTTAGAGACTTTTTATAGTTCTCATGTGCTTTAAGCTCTTTTAGGTGAGATGAAATGGGTATAAAAAAGCAATAACTGTAAATGGTAGAGGCCCCCAGTAATAAGCAGTAAACCCAGGGGGTGTTTGTGGAGGGTGGGCACAATTATCTTCAGCTCATGCTTAAAGACAAAGCACAAGGCAACAAAGGGGAAATAAACTGTTCCCTGTGCCAGAAAGTGGCATGTGGCTTTGGCTCCTGGGGTCATTCAGAAGCAGTCTCAGCCCTCATGTCTGGGGATGGCTGCAGGAAGTGGAAACAAGCTGCAGGGATCAGCTTGGTGACCTTTTCCGAAGTTTCTTTGAATCCTAGACTTCAGGGCTGCTCTGGGTTGCCATCATGGTTCTTGACATTCCTGCACATTTCCCAGAGTTCGTGCCTGAATTATGTTTAGTTGGATGTTGTTCATGTATAGAAAAGGTGCATTTTGGAATTGTATTTTTACCTAAGCATTGCATCTGCTGTCCTCCACTCTTTCTGTCTTTTATGGTTTACTGAACTGTTAACTCTTATGGTTACTGTTAACTTTTATGGTTTACTGAACTTTCTCTTCCCTGGATGTGAAGATGTAGTATCAACAACCTGCTGTTGCTATGTGATGAACTTGTTTAGCAATTCTTCTACTCAAACCCTGGATTTGTAGGGAATTGTGTGTTGAGGAGGGAAGTTCAGGGTGAATCTATTCATAGACTGGATGCCTGAGAAGTTTTCACTTGTTTTACTATCTTTTGTGGATTCAGAAGTATTTTAATTTTTTTATATATAGTGTTAGTTTGTCAGAAGAAAACATATTTCTTTAGCTTCCTTCATGATTGTGGGGGAGTTTTCAATTCAAGGATTCAGCAATATTTCTCTGTTATTCACTACTTTCTTGTTTGTAGTAAACCCCTAGAGCATTTGAAATGAAATCCTTCTTCCCTTAGTAGTGAGACTTCTCAAACAGTGTCCTCGTTAAACTGAGTGTTTAAACTTATAGTAAACTCTTCCTATTGCCAATGAAATTATTATGTCTGCTTAAAAGTACTTTTTTCTTTAATGTAAATGTTGCAATCTCTTCCTTCTATTTTTGCAAAATGATTCATAACCATGCAGAAAATAGATGTATCCAGATTGAAAATGTTACATGCCCTCCCACATATAACAATAAAATGTGTTTTGCTACTAAGATTGCAAATACTTCATTGATGTCTGCATATAATTAAATGTGTTAGATTTTTCTTTCCGGCTATACTTACTGGCAAATGTTTCCTGAATGCCAACAGCTGTTATTAGGAAAATGCCTCCCAGTCAACCTTCTACTTCTGCATACGTGGCTTTATATAAAGCTTAAAGACACATTGGCTTTTCTTGCTTGAGTAACACTTGGAGTGTTTAATGGACTAAAAGTTGTTTTGGGGTTTTTTTTGTTTTGTTTGGGGGTTTTTTTTGAAACAGTTGCATATAAAAAAGTTGGTTTTCTAGCAGGATAAATTGATTTTAAAATGAGACTTCAAACATGAAAACTTAGTCACATCTTTTATATGGTTTGTTAGGTAGGATATAAAGCATCTGTTCTAAACAGAGCTTGCACTAATTACGACAAAGTTACAGCACCTGAATGAACTGAAGAGTGGTTCTTTCACCAATATTGGTTATATTTCATGTGCTCTGTGCCTTGGGAATTCTATTTCCTTATATCCCCTGAGATTCTGGTCTGTCAGAAAAACCTTTGCAGTCCCAGCCTCCCATCTGTTGGTGCTGGTTATGGGGGCTGCCTCTCATGCTGTATGAGGTAATAAGAATGCAGCCACAGTCCCAGCAGGCTGGGTGTGCCTCAGTTTCGTGTGTGTTTGTGTGTGCTGTTTCTCCTCCCTCTTGTCGGGGTGTGTTATAAACAATCAACTCCTCTTCCCTCTCCACCAAGGTTCTCCTTCCCTTCTTCAGCAGCGTACAAAAATGTCAGCTCAGCAAGAACTGTTCATCTCAGTCACTTGGGCTGCTGCTGGTATCTCTGTTTTCCAGTGGGACCATTAGAAGCAGGTCATTTTTGTCCATGCTCAGGGATGGCTGGTGGAAGGCACTTGGGTGGTAGACATGTCACTACCTGGTGCATGCCAAAAGCATGTAAAGATGGGAGAGTGTTGTCTGCCTCAAGAAAGGAAGCAGATAGAGCTAGTGAATAGGTATAAACATTTACCAGGATCTCCTTTCCTTTCAGTGGTAGCTTTACACTTTATTTCCATTCTAACTCTTTGAAATATTTTGCTTCATCCTAAATGCTTTTCAATTCAGTTCCTTTAAGGGTAAGTCAAGGAAGGGACAATGATTGAACCAATTTAACCTGCTTTTTCTGCTTTCCTTTTTCAGGATTGCACAGTATATGAAACAGAGAACAAAATTCTTCATGTGGTGAGTACCATTTGGATTTCTCATAACCACATTTGTGTAGACCACATAGAATTTTAGATCTGTGTGTTTTGTGCTTTTCGTATGCAGTGCCAGTTTGATAACTAACTAGACTGGGTATGAATGAGTGAGTTTATGGAACTACTTGTGAGCAGGTCAGGAGCTTTGAAAGGGTTTGTGTTTGTCTGGCTCAGGCCCATCTGTTATTTGTAAACCATGATTAGAAGAGTGATGTGAGTTTTTTGAGAGAGAGATTGTTGCTAGGCTTCTATGAAATAATTTATGTTTGTTTTAGTGATATAGCTTAATTTATACAGCTTTATTCCTCATAGGAGCCAGGAGATAGCCTAATGATAGGAAAATTAATGCAATGTTTCCTTTTGAATTCTCAACATAAATACAATAGTTTCTTCCAACAATCTTTAGTGCTATTCATGGTAAATAAAGCAGATGAAAGTTATCAGGGCATCAGAAAACATGAAGAGTTTGAAAGGCTGGTGTTATAGAGTGTCAAAAGCTTGAGTAAACCTTGAGCTGCACCCAAATTTTAGGTATTAAATTGCATTTCAAGTTGTGACTGAGCTTTAGTGAGTATTAAGTTAACCCTCAGCTTGTTTCTAAAAGTTAGAAGTGAAGATAATCTCTTTAAGGGTGAGTAATGAGTTAGTTTAATTTATTTCGTGTTCAGGTATGTTTTGGTATCTTACTGTTCTTATTACCAGAGGTTTAGCCAGAAAATACTGCATTTCTTTAAGTGATCTTCCCAGTAAATGTTGAAATACTTCTTTTTTCTGTTATTCATTTTATTCATAGTGTACCTGTATGAAATGCTTGGCAGGCTGAATCCTGTAAGCTTTTGATGCTTTGGTTTCACAGTGATGTGGAATAAAAAGTCTCCTTGCATTTTTAAGTTTCACTGACATTTTTTCAGGTGTGAGACATAAAGAATTAGCAAATTTAGTGAGGCTGACATCATCATCTACACTAGGTCGGCCTCTGCCAGTATTTAAGTAATAAAATCTTTTATTACATAATCTTGGCAGAAGTTGAAGTGTTATGAGTTTGAAATCTATATAGATAGCCTGGTTTTCAAAGCATGCTTGCTGTCTGCTGTAAGAGCTGAGAGTTTTGAAATCTTCTGTATATATTGTATACCTTTTACAAATTGGCATAAAGGTTTGTAAAGGAAGCTGCCAGAATTTAGGGCTGTGGAAACATCACTTTATACAGTCATTAACAGACAGTTCCAAAGAAACTGAGAGGGGTTACTTCAGGATACATAAGTACACAAAATCAAGACAGGTTTCAAAAGTTATCTTACATCATTCAGACTCTTGTAGGTTTAATTCTTTAGTCTGCAGTAACTTCATGGTGGTCACGGGTGGACGTAGGTATAAGTGTACCTTCTGTGATCACTGCTCAAGCTTGAAAGGAAACATGAACACAAACAGAGCCTTGAATGTCTTAGTGAAGCTGTGGGTTAAAAATGACCTACAAGAATTAAACACAACTGTATGGATTACATGTAACTCAGAGCATTTCTGTCCATGGTGCATATAAGCTGATCAGTGGGATTTGATTGGTGAAAGGCTGACCAAAAGCAATTGGTAAAAGAGGTAAATCTGTGACTAAATAATTAAATTATGGCATTTGAGATCATAGTAGGCAAGATCCTCATCATATTTTCAGTTTGAAAGGTAGTTTTCCACATGTGCAGGTGAAAAGGTTGATGATAGAATTGGAATTGAAAGCAGTCACAATTCCCTCTAACCCTGTTCCTTGGAAGATAGAAAAAGGTGTCGTGAGTTTAGCCCATTAGACAATCTGAAGAGAGCAATCCAGCAGTGAAAATTAGTTTCTCTGATACAAAAAGAAGAGCAGTAAATTGTGGGAAAGGCACAGAAGGAACCTTGAGTGAGAAATACTGGGAAAAATAGGAAAGATTGAGGGGCCCAGATATTGTGGGAGAGAAAGTAAATTCTCTCTTTTTAAATTCCAAGATCACACCATTCCAAATCAATTTTCAGAGTCCGTTTCCCATCTGAAGTGACGTTTTAGCAGCATCCCATCCAGCTGCCTTTGAATGATCAGATACAAACATAGAATTGTGTTTGGTGAGCTGACTTAGATAAGAAGTTGAATTCAAACCTGAGGGCTCATCCCACGTAATTTCATGTAGCACTTTCTCTTCATGGCACAATGAAACAGGTTTCTCAGAAAAGTGAATAGAAATTGCTAACAGTCAATTAGCATTCTATGCAATTAGCATAAGGAAATCCTTATTGCAAGGTATTGTTCTTACTTAAGATTGAAGTCAAATTTTAAGAGATCCTCCTTACATAAGTAAAATAGAACTAGAGCTACAGAAATGGAAAAAGAAAAAAAGGACAGTTGTGTACTCTGACTTGTCAAGACACCAAGATTACTTACCACCTTAGGAGCAGACTGTTGGATCAAAGTAGTAGATTTTTGGCTTCTGGGTTGAATGTCTCCATTGTCCATGCAATGAAAAGGGTGGGTTTTTTTTGCTTCATGCTGTGGATCGAGGGCTGGAGCTCTGTAAGCACAGATCTCCTGTGGGGATGCTGCCCTCTTTCCCCTGGAGTGAGCCTGTGCCAAACTGGGGAGCAGAAGAACGCGTGGGTGCAGCGGGGATGTGAGACCATCCTCCACTGTTGAATTATGTACAAGGAAACCTCCAAAGTTACCCCATTGCTGAGTCTCCATGGCTTCCTCTACAGCATGGTGAAGTAGGAAAGATCCTCAAATAAATGACTGCTTGGTTTGCTTTAATTAGGCAGGCCAAAAAACAGTTCATATTCTAACAGCACTGATTTTTTTTTTTTTAAAGCAAATGAATGCTGCCTTTCCTTCAGAGGTGACAGTGTGGGTGTACATGTGGAGATTGCTGAATCACCTTGTCCACAGATAGCATGTTTCAGTGTCAATTAATGAATTCACATGTTAGCTTTTCAGGATTTGCTTTTAAGAAATGGTATTTTGTGGACACAGAACTCTATAGCTTCAGCTTACATTCAAAGAAGGCATATTTTTGCTTGCTCCAAGCAATTTGAGTTTCAAATGCTTTAAAAAAGCATTTTGATTGTCACTTACAGTATTGGGTTAGGCAGGAAACGAATCTGTGTCATTCATAAAATGTATTTAAAGGAAAGAGGTCTGATTGAATAATTACGAAGTTTTAAGATTAAATTACTTACTTGAACTTGTTTATTTCTTCTAAATGGGAGTTTCAAAGTGTGTCTGGGGAAAATGTCTTTTCTACAATTTTTTGTCCTAGAATTATAGGAGTGTTGAAAAAATTATTTAAAGACAACTATATTTCTTAAAGTTTTGGGGTTTTTTTCTGTGACTTCATTCTCAAAAACACTTGGTTTCTGTGGTACAAGAAGCATAAAACCACAGAGGACTAGTGTGTTGGGTTTTGCTCATTAAAATTTGGAAATATTCCTGAATAAAGAGAAATGCTTTGCATTTCTGCCGCTTCATTTCTCAGCATATTTTTTCCAGGGTAGCTTTTACTAAGTCAGCAATGTAATAAATAGTTAAATAATACTACTAATAATTTATTGATATAAACAGAAATGAAATAGCATTAGAAAATAATACAGAAGTAGGTGGCAGAAAAAAAATAATTTTTTTAATACCTTGAAGAACAGGTTTAGTAATACACAGGGCCTAAATAGGGACGGATAAGCCATAGGTGTGGTGCTGGCTTCAAAATTGAAAATTATCATGCTCTTGCTAGTTCATGCTTAGAATCTTTATATTGATTTAACTTGAAGTGATAAAGTATTTAGAAATTTGTTGAACTTAAAAGGCTATCATTTTATATCTGCTTATTTGGGGAATTATATGTTAATCCTTGCAGTTAATTCTGACTGTAGTTTTAAAATACTTGAAGAATAATTCATTGATTCCATCCAGCTGTTCAAGGCTGTATTTGATGGAAATAGCCAGTTCAGATTAATCCATGTGAAGCAGTAGAGTATTAAAAGGAGAGCAAAGCTGGAAGAACTAATTATAGAAAGTAGAAGCCAGGCAACAGTCAGATTAACAATAAGTTTTAACTGAAAAATTTTAATAATTTTTCTTTTAACTTTGTTATTTTAACTCTATAAGAAAAAAAAGACTTTTTTCTTAGGAATTTCCCTTTTTAAAAATTAGGTTGTATTTCCTGCAAACAGAAAATGCTTTTTTTTTTTTAGTTGGAAAACTGTAGAAAGAGATCTGCCGAGGGAAGCTAATACTCAGAAGTTTTTCAAAAGCGAATGAGCTATGTAAATTTAATAAAGAGTTACTAAATTGAAAAAAAGAAAACATCAGAATGTTCTCTTTTTCCAAGAGCCTTTTGAAACCACAGTGATGATAATTTTCTCCTGCCCACTATATTTGAATATTTGTTAGAGAAGCATAATAGACTAAAAATACATTGTCAAAGGTATCATTTTATAGTCTAAAAAAAAAAAATGTAACCACTTTCTGCCTTTCAGGAGTCTTTACCTTGTAAATTGAACTGAACAAGCTTCAGTTGATTAGAAGCTTATCTTTTTGCAGCCAAAAGCAGATGTAGTTCACTGTTTAAACTTCATGTATGCACCAGTGCATGTTCAGGCCCACTTGGTTTTAAGACTGCTGAAGTTATTGATGTTTTCTGTACAATATAACAATTGTTTTGGACTAAAATTAATTGGCTGATAATTATTTGGTCTGGCTTAAGTTAATTAATTAGACTTCATTCATCTTGGACAGCTGTCACTAAGTAAACTAACAGACTAAGCTTAACATTTCCCAGACATTTTATCTTACTGTTAGTCTTGAAAATCCATATGATCTCCTGGTATTCTGTTCCTCACTCCAGTGCCAGAGGTGAGGGTGCTGATGAGGGAGGCTGGTGCTCCTCTTCTCCTCAGTCCTGGGAGTTGCAAATACCTGGCAAGACAGATTTTCACTTGGCTGCTAGCCTGGGTAAAAGGAAGGACAGGGACAAACCTCAGTCTGTATTCTTGACCAGAAATGCTTGGTGACCCTAGAGCTGTCTGGGCTGAACAGACAGTGGGTGGACAGGTTGAGGAAAGGCCCCTGGGCTGTGTCCATAGGTACCTCACTCGAATGCAGAGCACAGACATTTTCCCAGCACAAACTGAAGTAGCCACAGAGAATCGAAGCAGATACAAATCTAATTCAGTCACCTTTAGCTCCCCATCCCCCTGGCTGAAAAAAGGAGCAATTGTGGAAAAGCTGTTAGAAATTGGTACCTTACAGTCCAAAAATACAGGTGGAAATTAAGTATTATCTGTCATTCTTCATGCTCTGAGGCATAAAGAAGTTGACTACTGAGGGAAAAATAATGTTTGCCTTTGAATTTCTACCAAACAACAAGGTGCTGTGTGGTGATATTTTTTGTTCTTCTTTGAATCATTCAGCTTTGCACATAAAGACTGTGGTGTAGTTTCAATCTGCAATTATAGGTGTGTCATTTGAATAGAGAGGAGAATTTTTTACTGAAGTGCAGTGATGAGTTACTGCAAAAGAGAACTAAAATCATTGCTTTAAGGCTCATAGTGAGAACAGGGACCATGTGACAAAAGGAGAAAATGTAATTATCTGTTGGTTTCTTTCAGTTAATCTTTTGTAACTTGCTTTTTTTTTTGGCCTGGACCAATCCTTCCCTGTGTGCAGATACCTTGCACACTGGGAGCTGAGTGCAGCTTGAAAAAGGCTGGGGATTTTTAATGCCTGCTGTTTTTTGTGGGAGCAATTGGATCTTCAGCTTCCTGTGTGTCTTACTGTAACTAATACTGCATTGCTGCGGGCAATCAACACTTAGAAAGGATAAAGGATCCTGATCTCATTAACAGTGTTTTCATAATCAGAGGTATAGTTTTACACAGCCTCCAAAGGTAGTGACAATTTGAGAGGAAAGGTGACTACCATCTGATCTTAGTGGAACTAAAATACATGTCTGTGATACAGATTGTCCTGAATAATTCTGCTGAGAAATAATGAGTTCAGAAATCGTTAGGAACAAAATGAGCAGAAGAAATGCAATGTTTGAGTGCTTTGCCATGTGGCAACATCTTTGCCATGGAAGGCCCTAATTCACTGAATGGGTCCAAGGTCTTTTTCCATATGGATGCCTGAAGGGGAGGAAGCACCTTCCTGGTCACCAGTCGTTTGTACGCCGATTTACGCTGATTAGCATGTTATTAACATGAACTGTGATTGAGAGATTCCTGAGAGTAAAGGCAAGGAAAAAGGCATCATTTTTCCTCTGTCAGCCTTTGGGCATGTTTCCAGTGAGGACCTACATACCTCCCTTTGCAGTGGGCTGTGTAAGTGTGTGCTCCTTGCTGTCCTGGCTCTCTATGGACAAGTTCAGAGTTAATGAAATTTGTCTTCACAGAATTCACAGAATCAGTAGGTTGGAAGGGACCTTAAAGATCATCAAGTCCAACCCATGCCCTAAACCATGGCACTGAGTGCCATATCCAGTCTTTTTTTAAACACATTCAGGGATGGTGACTGCACCACCTCCCCTAGCAGGCCATTCTAGTACTTCTTCACTCTTTCCTTGAAAAATTGTTCCTAATATCCAACCTGTATGTCCTTTAAGGCAGCTTGAGACTGAAACATACACCAAATAGATACGTGATCCTACTTACAGTTCAGCTCTTTAACCAAGTAATATTTAATGAAAATATTTAAATTTATAATAGTTTATAAGGATAATGTTCTGCATTATCCCAGTAATTAATTAATGTTGGACTGCAGTGGGAATATCTAAGAAAGCTGTGAGACCTAAAAGACAATAGTCTTTTAGAAATGCATGGAAGCATATGGCAGATTTTTTTATTCTAGCAACTTGGTGATTTTGGCACCCAGTATTCCCAGAGCTCCCCTTGAAGAATATTAACACCACGTTGTTTTATGATTGCAGTCAATTAACTGTACTGGAATGCTGATCATCATAGGCATTGCTGTATAGACTGTCTGTACACCTCTCATGGGGGGCAGAGGTGCAGCTGCTCCACGGGGCTGTTTAATGCATTTCAGCTTAGGCTTCTGCTCCATGCCACATCCTGGACTTGCCCAACTCCTCTCCTTTCCCCATCATCTGTCAAGGCAGCTGGGAACACGTTTCTTAATGAGAACCACATCTGTGAAATGTCTTACCTTGTCTTAGGTGGAAGGAACACTCCTTTTCTGTGTGTTTTGGCATCTCTCTGCAATGCAACAGTTGAAAATTGGAGAAAAAAATTAATTCACTATAAACAGAAGTTTCTCTGAAATTGCTAAGAACTCCATTCATCTAAGTGGTATAGAGGAGATTAATAGGAAGAATAGGTGAACGAATACAAGTCTAAACAGCTATGAAAAACTCCATTTTCATCTGCAGAGAATAATTTATATAGTGAGTCTCTTCACTTTGCAGAAATAGCTGAGTGCTCTGTAATTTTTAAGCCATTTTTCAATAATTGTCAGTGCCATTCCAAGATGGAAGTAGAAATAACATGCCAACAGTGTATTTAAAAACACGAATTAACAGAAATCTAAGCTTTCATTTTTATTATGTAGTTTGATATAATTTTACCCTTTAAAAATGTCTGCTCAATGCAATTTTCATGTGTCCAAAAGCCATTAAAGAAGCCCAAATTTCAATAAAGTTCACTTTTTCACTTTTTTTGTACTTCAGGTAAAGCACAAACCATTCTTAACCACATTTTATGTATTTCTTGATGTCCTCTGTTCAGTAACGATTCTACATCATGAAAAAGTAGGAGGGTGGTGTATGTGACTATGGTTGAAGGTAGAATTTTTTCTGGAAGAAGGTCATGTTGGTAATATAAATTTTGTTATATTTTCCATTTGATTCTGATTTTCTTATTCATCCTGAAATATTATTGCTCAATAACATAAGCAATTTTTACATAAGCCTAAAGTTTCAACTTTTTAAAAATACTTTAAAGAGGAGAAGACTGCACTGGTCTGTAACAGAATTAAGATGTCACTGTCAGTGATTGGGTTTTTGGGGTATTTGTTTTGTTTTTTTCAGGTTTTTTTTCTTTGGTTTTTCTTTTTTCTTTTTTTTTTTTTTTTTTGTTTCTTTGTTTTAGTTTTTTCCTTTTTACATAAGGTATTTGTAGCTTGCAATTTGGAATTATAATGATGATTTGGCAGGAGGTTATATCCGGTTTTACATTATGTTTCCATAGCAGATTTGTTGCAGATTTTTTTACTGTAAGAACTATACTTTGGAATTTTGGAAGATTGATTGGAGCAACTGTTGTGTGCAGTTGTGTTTCCGTCATTTGAGGAGACTGGTTAGCTTTCATCTTCAGAATTTCAGAGGAGTTAAGCTGGTTCTTAATTGCTTTTGGAAATGTCCACAGTTTTGGGACCAGAAGAATCTCCTAATCCCTGAATTTGCTGACAAAAGCCGCATTGGAAATCTGTATAGAGAAACCATTTAAAGTTGCTGAAAGGGGATTTCCTGGGAAACATTGAAACTCTCAAAAATCACTTTCTTACAGAGAATGATAGGAAAGCCTCACTGCTTTCCTGCTTCTGAGAAGAGGTTGTTCAGGGAGTGAGAGATCAGGAGATAAAACAGGACCAATTTCACAGTCTCAGCCCTTTTAGAATTTTTTTCTGTCTTGCTGCAGAGGCTGCCAACAATAACTGGTTTAAGAGTTATCTCATTGTAAAGTGGTGTTTTATTGTCATCTTCATTTCTGCAATAGTAAATCACAGTTTGGCAGCTGTAGAACACAGGAAGCACAGTCCAAAGACAGTGTCTTTTATCAGTATAGAATCAGCTTCAGAGTTAATGGGAGTTACCTATCATCATCAAGAGCCTGATTTTTATCTGTGCTGAGCAGCTGCATATTCAATGGAAATTAGTGGGCTTTGAGACACTTACTGTCTTTGCATAAGATGTGGGTAGGGTGGGGTTTGGGGCTCACCACACATTCCCTCTGTGCCTGAGCAGGGCATCTATTCCTGACAGTGCGTGGGAGCCCCTCTGTCTCTGCTGAGATACAGAAGCATTGACCTCCTGTTCTTCCCTGGTCTGGTGCTGTTAGTTCAGGGTCATCACAGATTTTGCATTTTGTATTGTATTGCTGCCTGAGGCCTTTCCCCCTCTGCCTTGTATGTACCTGGAAAATATGGTGATTTCACCTGTGTATTGACATTCAAATAGTTAGCAAATGGTATGCTTATTGTGACTTTTTCTTTTCTTTTTTCTTTCCTAGTGTAAAACTCTCTCTGGCGTCTGTGATCACATTATCTCGCTCTCTTCTGATCCTCTGGTTTCCCAGTCTGCCCATCTCGAGGTGATCCAGCTTACAAACATCAAGCCAAGTGAAGGGCTGGTAAGAAGTACGCAGTTAATCACACCCATCATCCAGGATGAGAAAGTGATGGCTTTTGAATAAGTTGTATGTATGAAAATGAATAGGACATTTTAGCCTTTGCTGTTTTAAAGTTTGAAAATAGTTTGATTCCTCATGCTAGTTTGGTTTCTCATGCAGCTGGGCCAACAGGAAGGGATTTTGTAAAGCTGACTGAAGTATGCAGAGTTTAGTGAACAGGGAGAAATGAGTAAGAAATTCTTGCCATTTATACCAGCTTCTGAAAAATGGTTCAGATTGTTCTAGGATGTTGAAGTCAGAAGGGACTTAAATTACTGAGATCAACTCAAGCAAGAAGTTTGCGTGGGCTTATGCACAAAACCTGTCAGATTCTGGAAAATGTTTCATAGTATCTTGGGGATACAAAGCTATTTTATAAGTTATTCCAGGGCTTCATAAGCACTGCTGATAAGTAACTCATCGAATTTTACTGCAAGAATTCTGCATTCTTAATCAGGTGCTTGTGAAGGCTCTTAATGCAGCCATCCTGTGTTTGTTGTTCAAGAGCTGACCATTGATCTCTTGTTTACTCAAGTATCCAACACCTGCTGCATGGAAAAAGCCAACACTGGTAACAATTCCAGATATATGACTTTACATCATTAATATCTGTTCCCATCATTTTTGGAGGTAAAAAAGAAGGTGTTCAGAATACAGTTTAAAATTTTTTGGTCTAGAGAAATAGCTTTTGCAACTTCTGCCCAAGCTTATTCTCATTCCTTATTCTTGAATAGTCTTGAAGGAGGACTGCCATACTCTTCACATCAGGGTTTTGAACTTGTCTGGTTGTTGTAGTTTTGGAGAATCTTTTGGTTTGTGGGTGGTTGGTTGTTGCTGGGTTTTGGATTGATTTGTTTTTCTTGGAAAAGTTGGTATGCCAGGTTATTTTGAGCAACTGTACTCTTAAATTAATTTTCCATTCTTTTGGAAAATTGCAATTAAAATATGAGAAAAACCCCAAAAGCTTGGATGAGTAAATACGGTCCCATCCTTTGTTTTAGTCTGCAGTTTGTTTTCCCTTCCTCTTCTGGCTTTCTTTTTTATCTCTGAATCCATTTTAAACTTGTCCTTGAGGGTTTCAGCTTCTCATGGATTCTTTGCTCCCTCTCTTTCCCTCCCTTTCCCCTGTAATTTTAACTCTTCCACCACTGCGGTCAACCTTTTGAAACCCTTTCTTCTATTGTAATAAGAATCTTCTTTCTCTTGGTCACCTTTTTATGAGTGCTGTCCATTTTAATCTGAACTTGATTTTTTTTTTCTTTGTCTTGTGACTGTTTTTTATTTTTTTTTCTTTTTTCCCACTTCCTTTAAGTCTTCGTGTAGGTTGGTATGAACTCCCAGGGACTGGGAAATGTTGAATGGTATTTTTGTAACTAAGAGTGTGTTTCATGGGTCTGTTCCTGCTGGGTAGCTGATGAGAGAATCTCTTTCCCTCTCTGTGCCTCTGTTTTATACCCTCTGTCTGTCTTGTCTGTTTAAACTGGAAGCTCTTCAAGGCAGGGCTTTTTCTTTTTATGTATTTGTGAACCAGTTTAGCAGGGTCTTGATGTCATTGTCATAAAAAATAATTATATGTATTTTTTAACAAAGGAAAATAGGAACCATGCAGTATACAAGCTTTAGAAGGATACAATGCCGTTTTGACACAGTCATGTTTTTTTCCCCTCATCCTTGCCTGCATGCCACTATTGTGTTGCCTGGGCATTGTGCCTCTCCTGTAGATTGTGAGCTCCCAGAGCAGGCACCAAGGATGTGGATTCACCCCAGGAGAGTGAAAATCATCCCCTTCCCTTCGGAACCGTGCCAGTCTGGCCAACAGATCACCTGTGCCATGTGCTTCTTGGTGATTTATGTGATTTTGGGTTCTTGGGCTTCTGTTTACTTTTTAAACTAATACCTGCCCCACTGAGTGCTGAGGGTGTCAGTTTAAGAACTGATGGTGGAGCTTGGAGTTGTGAATATATTCTGCACATCAGAAATGCTGGGATAAGTGTGGAGCTCAATTATTTCTGGACCTTCTTCCAGGATTTGTGCAATGCTGGAGGTGGAAAAATGGTTTATTGTCAACTCTCCTGTAGATTTCTGACCCACATGACAGTTCTGTGCTGGCTTTACCAATCACTAAATAAAATGTTGTATAAAAATGGAAGGACTTCAGGCAGAAGAAAAAAGAAAAGGATGGCTGCTAGCTGGGAAGATTTTTTGTCACCTATCATAAAGAGAATATCTACCATCTGAAATTCAATAGCTAAGAAGCTAAAGTAAATCTGGGAGAGAAAAAGCAAAGGACATGAGAAGGAAATTAAAAGGTTGGAAAACAATGCAGTTTCCCTAAACTCATGGTAAATATATGATGGAATTAAGAAAATGCTTGAAGCTTTTACAACTTAAAGAAGATTGGTATGATCAGGATATTTTAATCAGCACAAATAGTTTCTTCACTGTGTTTGGTCTTTTTATGTGGAAACGTAAGTATTTGTCAGAGGTAAATGTAAATTTTCAGCCTAATACCTGAATGTGGAAGCAACAAGTAAATGTGTTATCATGTCTCATAGATATTAAAACTAGCTAACATCTAGGACTAAATAACCTTTCAAACAACTAAACCTGTCAAGCAGAAGATGCTGTTAGGGTGTGATGTAGAGAACCTCTTGTGTACTGGATAAAGAAATGTTATGGGTGGGGTTTGGTATTGGTGTTCTTGTTTGGTTTTTTTTTTTTTTCTTTTCCCTCTATGCTTATCTCTTGAGACTGGCAGCATTCATGTTCTCCAGTGAGCGCTGCTGGGGGAAGAGCTACAACCTGCAGTGGCTGTGCAGTAAAGGTGAAAAGAATTCTTGGGAGAAAGTTATTTAAAAAAACCTTAAAATGGATTAATGTGGTGAACTTTGCAATCACCATCATGCTCACATGTGTAATCCTTTCTTTTTTAATTTTTTTTCTTTATGGACTTGCAAGTTGCTTCATCTGTGTCAGTAAGCAGAATTTAATTTTGTATGTTTTTACATTACTGATATACAAAGAGACAAAACTGACTAGCTTAGGTAGTATGTTTTACCATAAACAGACTTAAAAATGTTGCTGCTTGACTGAAAACATTGAGTATATTTAGACAAAAAGCAGAAAACCAAGTTATTCTTGGGTAGTTTCTCTGCAACAGTCACTTTCTACTTTATTTTTATTTTTAATATAGAACATAATATCAGATCTGTAGTAAAGGTTAATCTTGAATTTCATTTGTTATTTGTTCATATGATCATTTTAATCCCAGTCAGGTAAGTGACTGTGATATGATTTCAAGGGTTCAGGAATGCATAGATAAATTCATCAGAATATGAGAGTGATTATTTGGGGTTCCTTTTTGTCTGCTGAAGCAAACACAAAAGAAGTCTGTCATTTAAAAAATTGGTCATAAAATGCAAGTCATTGGTGCAGCAGGGTGTGGCAGCTGATTAAAGTGTACTGCTACTCCCTTTCCAGCATTCCAGTATACTACTATTCCTGATATTTCTCCTGAATTTTTTAGTTTGAAATACTGGAAGAGCTGGGAAAGAGTTATGAACAGCATTCTGAGAGCTGTTTTAGGTTAAAGAGGCACATGCGACTTTGGAGAGCTCCATAAAAGTGGAGTGAAAGTAAAAAATTCAGTTACATGTGTGATAAAATGAAATTAATATCTTCTTTCCTTTTCCATTCAGCATTCCATAAAATATTGAGAAATATGTCATATATTTATATACCTAAAATATGTTAAAGATATATCACAATCTGTTTTCATTCTTGAAAAAAATATAAACAAAAACAAAGAAAAGGGGGGGAGAAAGAAAAGCAGAAAAGATCACTTTTCTAACCCTTAATCACCAAGATAAATTGTAATAATTGGTTTGAGATTACACCTCTACCCATAACTGATCGAGACAATCTCTCATGTAATTAAGCATGAGTTACTAATTTTTTTATCTAGGTATACATTTATTCCTGATTACTAGGTTGGTAATTCTATGGTTATTTTAGTCATATAAACTGAAATATCTTTCCTTTTATCTGGTGTAACTGATTCTTGTAAATTCTTAGGGACTTATCTTTGAATATCTAAGACTGCATCTACCAATTTCTTTCAGTGCAAATGGACAGAGTGTGCACTGATCTCCCCTGTATTCTTGATTGCTAAAAGTGCTATGGATACTGTGCAGCCACAAGGAGGCAGAGAGAGGAAAACTTGTAAATGTCTGTGGTATTCTTATTTCCATTCCAGATCAAACAATTGTAAGCCAGAACTGTTCTCTTCTCTGTACCATTTCCCATATATTGTTCACTTAAAACAAGGAGTGAAGAAACATGGTTGAAAGTGGCTCATTTTTGTGTTGCAAAATGTTACCTCTCCTTATTTAAAAGCTGCTTTATATCAAAAATTATGTTGGCTCTTGTAAAATTAATGTGACATGGTACAAATATAACATTTATTAATTTTGCACATGTGGAATAAATACAATCTAGGGTGGGTGTTTTTCAGTTTCCTTCTCTTTTTTAATGTGTGCAAAATCTTGATCCTAGCCTTTAAAGAATATTCTGCCAAAGTTCTTTCTCCTCTTTTGCATTTTCAAAGTCTTTTAAATTTATTGAACAGACTAGATTGGATGTGAATTGTCCTCTGGAATGGTAGCACTCTTGGATGAGCTTACTATCCTTTGGAACAATGCTTTGCACAAAACTAAACACTGTGTAACCATAAAGTGTGAGACTTTTCCCTCGGCTTTCACCCTGATGTCTAAGGTTGAAAGCAGTAACTCACTGTGCATAAAAATAAAGATGTGGCTTTCTTCAGAAATTGCTCTGTCTGGGGACCTGACTCAAAGTTCCAGTCACCATGGTCACTGTGATTTTAGCTCTTGCCATGTTGCAGGGTGTGTGGCCCAGTGACTTAGACGGGGATCCTGAGAGGGATTGAGGTCCCCATTAGTGGTGGTTTGAGGGTAGGTGTGTGTACCAAGGAACAAATACCAACATATTTCAGCCTCTTGTGTGGCTCATTTTGCTTCCTGTAAGATATCTGTATATGAGTGTTAAGATGTGTATATATTATCAGTGTTTCCCTACCTCACAGGGGTGTTGTGAGGATAAATGTATGAAAAAGCCATTCTGTATTTGAGTTAAGCAAAATCTGAGTGTTGGAGCCAATCAATGACAAATTGTTGAAGGTGCATAGAGGAGCTGGAAGTTGAAGGATGATGTCGGGGGTTTTCTGACCATGTATTATTTAATAGGTTCTGGATTGTTTTGCCTTCTAGCTGTGGCATCTGAACATGATAATTGGGTGTGATGCAATTAACACTATTTAAATGTGCAGAACAAAATAGGAGTTCACTTTTGAGTCCCTATCCAGAGGAACTCAGGAAGTCCCGGGCTTGTTATATTGGGGATATTATTCACTTTGTTAATTTAGGTGAACTTCCTCATATCTGCTACCAAAATTCTGCCAGTTCTGGTTCTGATGTAGATTTGTGCAACTCAATATTCAATATGCCTTTTTTGCCTCTTTACCATACCTGCTCACCAGTGAGTGCACTGGGTTCCTCAGCTAGGGACAGACTTCTCTGTGGCACTCTGATTAAAAAGAGAAAAAGTAGGTTATGGAGAGGATGTTCACTCAGGTGCTCAATGTTTACCTGCTTTCTGTAAAGTGGTTGAGGGAAAGGAGATTCCTCAGAAATTATTGAATGCTCAGTATATGCCAATTATCTCTCCTTTTTCCTTCTCTCAGTGTCATAGTGGATGTTGTTAAAATGTTTGAATTGAGGCTTGGTGGAAAGGCATATTTGAGACACTGTCTTGGACTACCCATGCAGGAACTTCTGTCTGTTCACAAGCTATCCCTCCTTTTTCATATTTTTTTTAAATAAGTGGGATAGCTAACAAAGTTGATGTTGAATTTTTCATCATTGACTTTTGTAGCCGAAGTGTTCATTGGGATGAGTGAGGCTATTGAAAAGATCTTACAGCCGCTTTGCAGGCACAATTCCAAGCACTGGTTAGCTGTTCGAAAGTTGTGTTTGCAGTGTTGCTTACTGAAGACTCCAGATCTTTTGAAACTCACTGTAATTTTCAAAGCAAAATAGACATATTGATCATGCTAAGGCAATTTGTAATTCTGGGGCTTTTTGGAAGGCATTGATCTATTTGTAGTTGAAGAAGTGTATTAAGAACTGGGAGTATTTATGGACGTAACTGTGATAAACATTTTAGTTTTCTGTTGCTTATTAAGGCCAAAATGATTTGGACTGTTCTTCAAATGTATAAGAAAGCACTTTCTTATGCAGAGACAAATTCCTCATGGCATGCCTTAAAGTCCACATATCTTAAAGAAAACAAAACGAAAAGGGAGATTCTTTAAGAGATATGCAAGTTTTGTTTGGATGGTGATGGTTTGTGAAACACGTTAAAAATTCTTTCCCATAATGTCTTTTTCTTAGGGTATGTACATTAAGTCAACATATGATGGTCTTCATGTAATTACTGGGACAACAGAAAATGTAAGTATTGTTAATACTGTATGTTCAGACCTGGAAGCCTTTCTGACCTTACCTGTGGTTAATGCTTTCCCTTTGCTATACACTACATTTTGCTTGCAAACTTGCGCTGGTTGGCTGTTAAGGACCAATGGCATGTTGGACAGCAGAGATGCTTGTGCTTGTTTACCTCAGAATTGAAAGAGTTGTTCCCAGTTAAGGACCAAGAGAATCAGTCTTGATTTGTTCTTGCAAGACACTTAAAATGCTCTAGTTGATCCAGACAGGAAGCAGCTGTCTTGGAGTTTCTTTGCTCTGTGAATAAAAGATAAATGTCTACATTATATTTAGGCTGTTGTGCTGAAGTTTGCTGCAGTGTTAGACAAACAGCTTTTATATTTTCCATCTATCAAGCTTCATCTTTTAATAAATGAGTGCATGGAAATGGACATCCCTTCATATTGACAAATAACCATGTATTTCTGCATGAATTTCTGAGTAATGCCTATGGAAAGGAACACTTATTACCAGGGTACTAATTCTCACTGAAGGCATTAAAGAGCAAGTAAAACATAACAAGACTACATTTCAAAAGCCTTTGAAATACAACCTCCTTCCCTTGTACACTATATTTAGGGAACTGGCTGCCTGTTAGGAGTTGAGCAAAATTATAATTTTGGGGGAAATGCTTCTATCCATGGTCTTCAATTAATGTGGAACAATCACTAAACAACACTGAACTATTCCATAATGGTTTAGGCAATTCCTCTGAAAGATTTTGATGGCATTTTCTTAAAATGAAGCTGTCAGAAATGTTTGTTTTATCATGCTACTGTATCATCCTGTGGGAAGTGCAAACTACCTACATGACATTTACAGCTGCTGCATCTGATTTGCACTGAGGTTCTGTTAACATCTCAATAAAATAGGAATATTATTTTCATCCTTTCATAGGAGCTACAATCTGATAGCCTTTTTCCTTCCTGTTTTCTGCTGTGGGCAGAATATCCATGGGTCATAACCAATAGATAATACCTGTTGTAGAATTTGTGTGAATGTGACCTGTCTTGGAATAAAAAAAAAAAGTGAGGAATTTCAAGGAAAATAAAAATTCTAGAGAGTCAGGCCTACAGCTACAGACATCATTGGTGAAATTAGCAAAACTAAACAAACCAAACAGAACTGCAGTGGAACTTAGTCTAGAAAATATATGAAATAAAGAAAACAATTTTTACAGTTGAATCAAATTAAAGAAGGAGCAATTTCTCTCCATAACTTGCCAATGGGTTTAATTTCCCAGGGGCAAAGATAAAAATAAAATCCTAATGCATTCCCTCAAAACCCTTATCTTTTGTGATTCATGAATATAATTTAAAGCTATGTCAGGAAGCTTCAGTCATGATGACTCTTCTGCTGTTGTTACTGACTCTTTCACTCACTGACGTCCTGGAGGTGCTCACAGCAGACCAAGAAAGTGCACTCTGTTATCACGGGAAAAAGCTGCTGTGTGTTAAATTGTGAAAATGAGTAGTGCTTTAGAGAAGGAAGGGTGTCTCCTGCTTTTAAGAACACAGGTTCTAGCTGCTTTTTTTAACACACACACACACACACACACACACACACGCACAGTTTTGATTTTGGTGGATGGGAGGAAAAAGATCTGAGCAGCATGTCCAGAATAAGATCACAGTGGTGCACATGTGATCTGACCTGCTGGCCTTAACACATTTACTCTTTGCAGTACAGTTTAACTTATAGGAAACAAGAATCAAAATTCTCTTGCATTTCAACAAAAATCTGTGTCCTTTTAATTTCCGAGTCTTCTCTTCCACGTGAGACAGTGGCAGAATTTTCTGTCTGAATGATCCTGGAAAAGAACATGTGTCTGTATAAAACAGTGTCATGGTAGTGCTCTCCACATTAATATAAGAGAGTAGTTTTGCAATGACAGTTGTGTTTTTTGTGTCTGGCATTTGAGGTGTTTGATGTCCAGCTGCAAAGCCCGCAAGAGTTTGGATCTTGCTGTTTGGCATTAGGAGTCATCTCACCCAACACATTAACCCTGCAGATCAAAGCAGCTGAGCTCTGAAGCTTGGACTGAGAGAGAGCAGTGTTCTTACATGTCACTGCCCTGTAAGGGCTTCTTTCTGGTGGCCCTGTAGCATTAGAGCAAGCTGAGCTTTCCAGTTTGTGTCTTCTGTCTTTTGTTTGGAAGTAACAATCTACAGGGTGATTTGGTCCAACAAAATATTTTAGGTTCCTTGTTGAGTAGCCCATCTAGACCATGTTGGAGAGATTCTTTCAATTCACAAACTGAATGTGTCCTTCAAATAAGACCATTTTGTCCTTTGGTTTTCCAATTAAAAGAGCATTTTTCTAAAGTAATAGCATAGATGCAGTGCATCTCCAGCAGGACTGTGGCTTTGAAGGGGGAGCTCCCAGTGTTACCACTTACTGTGGTCTGGTTTGTTTTGCATGGTGCCCTTAGATCGCAGGGAAGAGAGGTTTTCAGAAGAAATACTACCAAAATTCCACTGTGAGCATGCAGCAATTGTGCTCCAGGGCTTCTATACTGGACTTGCAGACAGTGTGGGTATTCCAGGGGAATAGGAAAAGGATATTAACCCTAAAGGACAAAACTAAATCTATTCTAAAGCATAAATCTAAGCAGATTCTGGATAGCTTTTACTTATTGATGTTGATCCATCTCTTCAACTCCCTGTTGAACCGAATTACCAGCTAATGAGGACACAGTTGTGGTGTGGCACACTTTGTTCCTCCTGGTAGGACTTCATGAGTGGATTCTGTGCTTAATGATCAGCATAAACATCTAAAAAAGAAAGATCTTATTGATTTTCTCTGTTTTCCTCAATAGCCATGATAAAAGATACTGTTTTACAAGCAATTCTGGTTTTTTTACTGGAGAGGAAAAAGCAATAAGGAACAGGAGTTACAACCCCTTCATAAGACCACAGCCTTGACATATTTTTCTAAGTTTTTTTTTTACCTCACCTTATGTTTGAGGCATAATTGCAATGAGGCATTTTTTAACATTGACTTTTCCAGTTTGAAGATTCTCAGACCATGTTTTAATGTCTTGGCAAATTTGACCTGTTTTCTCAAGATTTAAGCTGCAAATGCTGAATACACTGTGAAGCAAAAGATGTATCATTATAAAGTCCTGAAGAGTTCAAGGGTAATGACACGGAATTCACTTGCATTTGCATTTTAAAAGTCTTAGCTGTAACTACATCTAAGCTAAAAGAGCTGTATTACATAGGAGGATTATAAAGATTTTAGAGGTATGAATGAGTAAGTGTGAGTAGTGAAATGGCAGACAGAGGACAGATTATTAGGACATAATCACCAGTGCTAAAACTTTTCCCCAGGTCACTCAGCCAATACCTTTATTGCTTAAACAGTGCCAAAATATCAATGCTGGTGTTCTTTATATAAAGTAAAATGATATTACCAGCCCTGTTTGATTTAGGATGTTCTGTGCAATGTCTGCTAGGATGAGTCATGAGTGACCCTTCTTTCAGCCTCTCATGTCTCTTGGATGTCTTTCATTTGTACACTGTTCTTAACTTAGGCCACGAATTATGTGCAATTGAACTGGAAAGTCATGGCTTAGCTGTGGGACATGTGTTTTGAATGGGGATGTATTACATAGGGTGTTACAAAAAAGTCCACATTTCAGGCCTGGAGCATTTTCTTTAGATGACCTGCTATCTCACCTGAAAATTAAATTAATTTCACTCCTTAACATAAAATTTGTAGCAGTTTTTTTTGGAAATCTGCTCCTGAGCAACATGTTTCCTTTGGGTTCTTTTTTCAAACTGTCAGCCTCACCTTCTGCTGTGGAGTCAATTAAGTGCCTTTTGGCGCCACACTATCGTGAGAAAAATTAAAGTGTGACTGAAAAACTGAAGGAATTTTTTTTCTGTTTGAACTTAGAGCTATTCCCCTCAGAAAACACTTGGTCTACTATAAAGAGAGAAGAAAAAGTTCATGGACCTTTCACTTTAATGAAGGAGGCGGTTTTTGTTGTGGTTTTTGTTTTTATTTGGGTTTTTTTTTGTTCTCACTGAGAATTTTTCTGAGGCAAAAGCAAAGTACAAAACTACTTTGCTTTTTTGAAAGTGTGATCACAGTAGGATTCTGGTGATAGTTGCATTTCTTTCACCCTAGTAGTGTTCCAAAACCACAGTTAAGATTAACTTACTTGCTCTTCCTAAATTGTACCTAACTCAATCTTCTCTTCTTGTGTGCTCTTTGCAGAACAGTAATTTACTAAGGCTCTCTGCAACATATTGAAATGTTGTAGAATAAAAAGACAATTTTATGAAATTTGTTTATGAAGAATAGTCAGCTAGTCTTGATAGGTTCAAAGTCAGCCAGAGACTGGGTTTTGAGACTTAAGATAAATCCAGCAGATTAAAGCCTTCTTTTGTCAGGATGAAATTCAGAAGAAATCCTTAGGACTCAGTTACCATATATATTCATACCTTTCTTAACATGTGATTTTATTGTGTAGAATAGTGAATATAATTTTTCTCCAACAAGACCGAACTGATTTATTAAATATTTATTTAATTCTGTATTTCACAGTAGAATGTCTATCAATCTAACCTGATTTACATAGCTTAGCAATCATACTGCTGAAAGAGAGATGATGACCGGTAAGACCTGTATTCTTGATCATCTCTTTTATTTTAAATTCAGTCACCTGCAGATCGGTGCAAGAAAATCCATGCTGGGGATGAAGTGATTCAAGTTAACCACCAAACTGTGGTATGTATAACTATGTTCTGTGTCAATTGGAGATAGAGGTGTTGGGGCACATTAGCATGTGTAGAGAAGAATTGTGTAGAAAAATGTGTTTTTATAAATCATTATTTCTTCTAACATCTAAATTTTCCTTTTTTTCTTTTGAAACGACATATTTCTTAAGTCTTTAGCTAAACCCTGATCATCTGAGCGTTACAGGAAATATCATGTTAGGCTAAATATCTGTGGCTTGGGAGATCTGTTAGGCTGATTTCTGCTTGCCCATGCACAAGTTGGTTTAAGTGTAATGGAAATTTTGGTTGAAGGGATGCAGGGAGTTGGAAATATTGTGCCCTTGTGGGTTTAATGTCAAGAATGCTTCCTGGACACTGGAAAACTTACTGCTTTCCAAACATAATGGAAAGTGTAGAGTGTGATTTTTAAGAAAACAAGCATGTGAAATTCCCATAGGGGTACATAGGGTGGTTGACTTAATTTAAAGACAGGTTTTAAACTTAGAACTTAAAATTAAACAAACCTTTCAGATATGATAGTCAAGAAAACGAATACCATGCAAATTGCTCTTTATGGGAACAGATACTAGTTAATGCCTGGTGATTTTATTTAGGATTAGTGAACTGTTAAAATTAATTTACCTTTTCCTAAGGTAAGGCTTTTTAAGAGAAAAGGTGGACTTACAATATGGATCGCAGCTGTTCTTTTTCCAAAGTATGAAGTTTCTTGAGAGTAGTGGAAGTCAATATATGGTATTAGTGCAGCAGCCATTTGTTCAAAGTTGTGTTTTGCCATTCCATATGGGGCTCCACTTCCAGCTTTAAGCCATTGTACATCATGTCAGCTCCTCTACACAGATTAGGATATTTCACTATACCTTTCAGTTAAGTTTGAAATCAAATAAACTGTACATATGTTGACCTTAACAGATAAGAAGCTATCTTTGGAGCTGTGCAATGTAAATTGATAAATCTGAGCAGGTCAGGGTGAATTGTAATACTGTTTTGGCCATACAGCTTCTTTGTAAGTGTTGAATCCTATGATTACTTTTCATGTACAGTTGGTGACTAATTTCTCTGGTTTTCTGCACTAAGGGAGCTTATGACATCAATTTAATTTGAAAAACATTTTAGAGCATTATTATTTTGGCTATTAAAATGCATACACATCTGAAGAAGCACATCATTAAACATTCAGTACTAGCTAGCTATTTTTCCCCAAAATTTCTGATGGCGCTGTAAAGTTGCCTTGTCAACTTGAAAATTTCCAGTTGGCTAGGTATTTATTCTGGTTTTCTTAGCACATCTACACTGCATTTATTCGATGGAAAAATCAAATTCTTAACTCTAACACTACCAGCAATGTTTTGACTAGCCTTAAGAGGAGCTTTCTTACCTACATGGATAGAATATTTAATGAAGGATTTGAGTGTCTTGGCTTTTGCAAAAGTGAAATACTTTCAGAGGCACAGAGAAAAGTAGTTGTATTTCTAGGGAAAAGGACCATAGAGAGCTAAGATAAACTTAGTTTAAATGGTAAATATATATATATAGTAATAGACTAAACCACACATTTACTTATGCTTTTCTTTGTTGTACCAACAATATAATTGAAACAGTTGTCACCATTGATATTGTACACGATGTATACAAATAATTTTCTTGTGTTCTAGTGTTAATTTTCCACAGTGAAAGTCAACTAGGATTTTCTTAGAAATCTGATAGTACCTCCCATGTTACCTTTGCAAAAGTACACTGCATTCACTCTACAGTTTTAAAAAGCCCAAATATTTCATTTTTTCTATAGATTCTGCAGAATCTGATAAGAATCTAAGTAAATAATTTTTTACTCCAGCCTCTGTCATGAGGAATTTACTATCCAGTTCTAGGAATCTGTTTTCTGGGAAGAGGTGTTACTCCTTACACTGAGTCTTGGTTAGGAGATAAATAATTCTGAAGATACTACATTTTGTTTTTACTGTGTATTGATTTTTTTTCACACTTGATATACTACTCACCAGCAGCAGATACAGGACAACTTGCTGCCTGTAACTTATCATACATATCATATGTACATATCATATGTAACTCATCATACTTATATCACTAGTACTGACCATAGAAATAACTGATTAAATTTTTTAAATATCTAATTCTAAAGCTGTAGGGAAGTGTTATTCACATGTAGCTGTTATTAAGGTCGTGTCTTGTAAATGAGGACTCAAAATATATTAAAAAAAAAATCTTAACTTTAATTTCTTTTGAAGTCCCTTTTTAAAAAAAATTCTTCAGTTATTTCAGTGTATCTATCTGTCAAATTAAAGTTAATGTCTATCTTTTGTACTTTATATTTCAGAGAGTAAATACAAATATGAGGAAGAGAAGTTCCATACAATTGGTTTAAAAATCCAACTTGTTAGATAATACTTTTTACAAGAGTCCCATTGTAATAACTACGAAAAGGCTGCTTTTTCAGAAAAATGATGATTTTCATTATGCATGTCCTAATACTGGGTGTCAAATAGTTGTAAGTTATTTATTGACATCCTCTGCTTGTAGTGATGCTTAAACTTTGTAGTATTTCATTTGGCAGTGAAATCAAAGAATTCCAAGTGATTATTTTGATTGTTTGCTATTCAATATAAAACACGCATAACAGGATTATTCCATTTGTTGCTGGCAGGGTGTTTGGACTGTTGGAATCTTCTAAATTTAAAAAAAAACAAAACTGATTAGGCCTAAAGTCAGTGAAAAGTTACTGTTCAGAAAATTGTTCTTTAAATAGTGGTTTCTTGAGGTTAAATAGCTATGTGGATCTTCTGTGTCAGTTTTGCCTTACAGGACAGATCTGTTCTTCAGTAGCTCTGTAACTCTCTCCAACATGAGAAAGTCAGGACCTGTTAGATCCAAGTCCAGAGGACATCACAAAGATGATCCCAAGGCTGGAACACCTCTCCTATGAGAGCAGGCTGAAAGAGTTGGGGTTGTTCAGCCTGGAGAAGAAAAGGCTTTGGGGAGATTTTGTAGAACCTTCCCAAGGTGACTTTTTACGAGGGCCTTTATTGATAGGCTAAGGGGAATACCTTTAAACTGAAAGAGGGAAGTGTATATTAGATGTTAGGAAGAAGTTCTTTGCTGGGAGGCTTGTACAGGACTGGAGAAAGCTACCCAGAGAAGCTGTAGATGCCCCATCCCTGGAAATGTTCAAGGCCAGGTTGGACAGGGCTTTGAGGGGTTGTCTCTGCCCATGGCAGGGGGTTTGACACTAGGTGATCTTTTAAGGTCCCTTCCAACCCAAATGATTCTGTGATTCTATGACTCTTCTGTTAAGATTCAGAGGATTTAGACAATGTCTTCTAAAATTCCCTGCAAATTTCATCCTTAATCTTTTTTAAAAGCCTGGTGTCTAAAATATTTCCAATGTGAAGAAACAAGCAAAAACACTTCCTCATTTGGATATTTCAGAATTTGCACTGTACTGCAGTACTCATGTTTCTGCCCATATAAAATTCAAAAGCCTATTTTGGCTCAAGATAGTCCTTTCTTTAACCAACTAAAAGTACAGGACACGATATTATTGCTTAAATGAATTAGTACTCTCCACAGTATTCTTTCTGGTTGCATCAGTGATAAACAGTAGAAAAAATACTCCAAGCAGAGATGTACAGACTCAGGATGCTATAGGATTCTTGATTAACAGTCTGTTCTTGTGTTTCTTTATTTTGGAGCATATTTGGCACATTGCATATACTTTGAATACCAGTATGATATGACTTATGGATTGAATACACATTTGATATGACCTGATAGACTTGTGGATTCCCAAAATTTGTGTTGGCTAAAACTCATCAGAAGGTACATAAATATTGATGGTGGGAAAAAGTAGGTGACTGGTCAGTTATCAATCTGTTGCATGTAGAAGCTGGTAGTTTTAGTTAGAATTGGTTTTTTGGCATCTTGTAGTAGATAACACTTGGCTTTTATACAGCAGATTTCTTACTGTGGAAACTCCAGTGTGCCAAACCAAGACCACATAGTTGACTTACTGGAACTCTTTTTATATTTACAGTACAAAAACTTAGAGGATATTTTGCTAAAATTCCTCTGAAACTTGACAGATACTTTTACAAGATCATACCTTGCTTTGTTGGAAGAGTGTACTTTTAAGGATATGATGCCCTTCTAGATACTCATCCAAAATTAAATCTTTGTTTAGGAAAATGGAAAAACAGTACTGTACAATTAGTGAGGAAAGACTTCTACAGAATGTCTTAGGATTGTTTTGGGAGATGGTAAATTCCAGCTCATAGGAAACTTGGGGTGCATGTGAATCTTTGGAATGTATGCACCCAAAATGGAGTTTGCAGTAGATGGCTTCTTATTTTGGGAGGACAATCAAACAAAACACCTCTAAGTACAAAAACTATGTTGCAAATATTTGTTTTTTCTGCACTGTTTCAGATCCAGCTAGGCTTTTGTGAGCACAGTTATTTCATTTATGGCCTTGTTAACTTGGCTTCTAATGAGGCAGTGTTTCTAAAGAGGCTTAGTGGGGAGTGGGCTGGAGCAGTGATGCCTTGAGAAGCTCCCTGGAACAGAGGCTAGAGAGTGTTAAAGGAATAAAGTAGGTATTTATTAAAAGGCCTTCAAAGGATACACCTTGGGCAGTACAAGAGCCTGGCCGAGGCTACGCCCAAGCCTAGCCTTGGGGTCATGACTTTTCACACTTTTATAAGTTTCGGTCCATTTACATACTGGGTTGAATTGTCCAATTACTTCAGGTTATGAAATCCTGTCCTTCCAGACTGCTCTCCTCAATTCATTGATGTTTGTACCTTTTGGGCCTGAAGCTGCAACGATGTCCTTGGTTCTCAGGCTGAAAAAGGATTGTTTTGTCTGACTAAACTGAAGAGAACCTGCTAACACCTGATATGAAGCTCAGAGTTATATACTAATGCAGTACAGAATCTGGAAAATATGAAAGCTAAAATGTAAGGCATCAATAGTACAAGGGAGGGGACAAGCCAGGACAGTCAAAACTTTTAACATAAGATGTTTGACACTTTATACAACTTCCATTCACCACATCTTTATTTAAAGCAGTACTTTCATTTTCTTATGATACTTCACTTGAAAAAAACGCCGTGCAGCAAGATCATAAAAGTTCAAGGGACATAAGCTTTTTTGTTTGATTTCCTTCAGTCGCTGTCAGGCATGTGCTTTTATGGAAGAGGAGATAGAGGAACAGCTCCCACATCATGCTTTTAATTCTCTCTTAATTATTGGGTTTTCTCTGTTTATAGAAGTTTGGTAAATGTTGACACAAATATTCAGTTTTAAAGGTGAATGTGATTTACATTTAAAGGATTTTTTAGGGCTGTCCAGAAATGTTCATGGAAGTCATTATGGAAGTAACCTAGTTCTGTAGAGCTCTGTCCTAAACTCTTTGTAGTTTGCCAGGATAAGGGGTCCATACTTTCTGGCAATTGTAGTCTGTCCTTTAACCACCCTCTCAAAATTTCAGTATAATTCCCTATCCTGTTTTTACAATCTCTGTAAGTATTGTGTAGTACTGAAAAAGGAACTAAATTGCCATGACCCCTTCAAAAGAAAAAATATTTTTTGTCAATTCTCTTTACCATGGAATTTGTCTTGAGACTATATGGTGTTATTTATGTTATCTTTTATACATAGTTGTGCAGTTACCCACAAATATATTATTTTATGTTGCCTATGTCAGGGAAGTGTGGTATTGCAGAAACAAAATGTGTGAGAGAACATGATCTTTCATTTCCCCGTGGGAACAAATGCTGGATGCTCTTGTCCATGCAATCTCTTTCCAGTTGATCCCTGGGGATCACACACCACTTTGATGAGCCCAGGCTCATTCTTATGTAAATAGGGTGTTGTGCCAGTGTGGGCATTTAGTTGCACTTCTATCTGTGGCAGGACAGAACAGCCTGCAAACAGGTCGCTGTCACATCTGCGTTAGAACAGTATAAGCTTTGGCCAGCCCATGCTGCTTCACGCTTCTGCCAAACTTTAAATAATTTTCCGTATTAAATTTTCACACTTAAGCACACCTGTGTCACGTTCAGTGGAATTTCATTTGCAGCAGAAAGCCACTGCTGCCATTCAGCAGCTACCTTCCTCCTAGATGGTAACAGAACTAAACTATGTCAGTTTTTCTACTTTAATTTAAAGTCAATCCAGTTGTCTTAGATACAAGCATTAAACCTGGTTGACTGTGCCCAAGAATGGAAAGGGAACACTGTCAGTGTCACTCAAAAATCACAAATGGTTATAGAAACTGCTCCTTACTGCCTCTGGCTTTGTGAGTGGCACCTTTGGTCCTGTAGCCTGGCACTGGCATCCCACATCCAGGGTGCTCTTAGTTCTGTGCTCCAGAGCACCTGGTCCGACCCTCTGCTGCAGTTTGGTGCACTAGAATATGTGCTGGGCATGGTAAGCCTCATCTGTGGGATTGGTTAGAACTGGTGGAGCTGTGAACAGTAAAGGCCTGACGGGTTGGCATTGCTGTGAGTCCTTTCAGGAAGTTCTTTCAAGAAGTTGGCGCAACAAGAGATGCTCATCATCTCATATGGCTGGGACGTGGCTTCAGTACCCATACACTGTATTTCTAGAGGTATTCCCTCCCAGCTGATTGTGGTCTTGCTCACCAAATGCCATTTGCTATGTCCTACAGCTCACTCAAAACCAGATTTCTTTTATTCTGTCCTGGCTGTACCCCAGAATGGACAACTCTATTGCTAATGAGGCCTGGTACTTTACTTGTGTGATTATATGAACATACAGGGACAAGATTCATATTGAATTCTTAAATTATTTTTCTTTTTGGGGAAAAAATTTAATTTGTAATTGTGGACATAGACTGTTCTGTACAGCTGCTGTTTGGGAATACACACCTGGGCTGACTTTCAGGCACCAAAGTATCTTTTGAAAGCAGTGTAATTATAGTAAGAAATCCTCTGCAGATACCAGTTGACTTTTTCTGTGAGTGTCACTGGTGGGCCTTCATAGTGTCACCACTGGCAATAGCCACATTTCTGAGTCCATATCCAAGCCTAGTATTTTTATACAAGCTATACTTAGGACTGTACTCCTGGGGATGTAAAATTGCTAAAAACTGCTGCAGTATTCTTTGGAGCATTTTTGTGACCTAATTGATAAATTCAGCTTTCTGCACAGAACACACTGGAAGATGATGTATTTTCATGGTTTTATTTTTTAGAAGGTTTATTCTGTTTTGCTTTTTTTTCCCTACATGGTAGCATTTCCATAGGAAAAAAATCCTCGAAGTGGTGCTGTAAATGGTATTAATATTTTCAATATAAATATTGAAAGACAATATGCTGCCAAAATGTTTTGCTGATAAAAATTATTTTCATATTCTCAGTAGTTGCTACTGGCTACAAATCTTGGTACAATTTGTATTTCCAGGCAGTTTAAATTAAAATTTTAAAAGTATGTTCTCTATAGTGAGAATACTGTAAATTCTGCAGTTAAAATGGTTATTTCAGAATATATAATTGCAGTATTTTTTTATGCCAGGTAGCACATATTAAGTAGAATTAGCATTTTCTATTGTTAACATCTTTTATGCCTGTAGAACAGAATACAGATTATATACATCTTTTTGTGTCATAAGAAGAGGTTAAAAAGGCTTACTGTTAGTGTATGCTCAGGTGTGTGTATTTGGAAAGGAAGGCAGGTATTATTCTGCTGCTAATAATTTCCTTTCAACTGAGGTTGCTGAAAATTGAAGTACACTGTAGAAAAGATGATGAAAGCTAAAGGAGGGTTGTCTTCAGTGTTGTGCATATTAACACAACTGACATTACAGTTGTGCACAGCCTGGACCACATAGGAGTTAGGATGGAATAAATTTGAATACTTCTATGCCTTGTGCAGGTAGCAGCTGTGTACATGACACAGCTGATCTTCAGGTGCCAGCCTGATCTTCTGTTGCATAATCTGTTGTCTTATTCTGATGAAATTAGGAGCTAACTGTGAGGAAGTGTAAGACAGTGATAGTTGTTGTAAAAATAGATCAAAACAGTAAGAAAGGCAAACCCATGCTCCCATGGGAGGAAAAATAAAGCAAGGGAAATTCTATTATTTGAGTAGATGTACTGTGAGCATGTAAATTTTTATTTTTAAAAAATTCAGTAGTGGATTCAAACAACTCAGTGGCTTGAACAGAGTACATATCTATGGCTGATTATTGTAATGGAAGTAAAATGAAAAAAAAAAAAAGCTCTGTAATGACTAAATAATTCCTGTATTTTTAAGACAAATTCTTTTAACTCCATTTCCCTGTCCTGCCTTTAGCTAAGTAATGCTGCATAAGTTTGCAGCTCACTTACTGGCTTATTTTGGATTTGGATTTTTTTTCAAGTTGCTTGGTCATTAGTGACTTCAAGTATTTTATTTTTTTTTTTTTTACATTTTCTATGTACATGTCTTAATTTATTTACCCTTTATGAATTCAGTCTCAAGAAACATCTGCTTCAAGTACCCTTGAAGGTACAGCACTTTAGCTGGGGATCTCAAGCAGTTTATTTATACACTGAAAAGCTGGGGGAGGTCAAAGACTCACTGGAATAATTCTAAAGTATTAAGTTTTGATAATATAAATCTAATCTGAAAGAAATTATATATGTGTATGCATGTATATTTTTACATATGTTTATTGTTGTAATTCCAGGACAAGCATTTGGGGATGAGACTGTGCAATGCACACACACATAAGTCAAATTCCCATGGTGAAATGAAGCACAGGGCCACAAAAATGAGTTCTTGTAAGGCAGATGTGGCTGGGGGTTAATACTGCAGGGTCACTCCTGAAGAGCACATTCCTTATGCTGCATGAAGTGTGGAGAACTTGGCTCTTCCTCTCCCCTGAGGAAGGGGGAAGCCATCCACATCCATCCTGCAGCTTAATCTGTGAGAAAGCAGGGAATAACCCAGTCTGCCTAAATCCTGCCTGAGCCTCCAGCTCCTGCCACCAGCTTTTTGTGCCTGCTTAGATATTTATCAGCACTTGAGTTTTCTTAGCATTCACCAGAGGCCACCCAAGGGTGCTGAAATGCCTCTTCTTAGGCTGGGGAGCTACTGTCCTTTGCCAGAAGCCCTGCTGGGCTCTCCATATATTTCTTAGAAACTCTTGGAAATGAGGCCAAGCAAGGACTCTGGTGGCAGCACCTTTGTTCATAAGAGTTTAATTTCTGTGTCCTTGCTGAAGACAAAGGCCTGCTCATCACAACAGGGCTCCCAGATCCTGCTCTCTGCAGTGTGTGTTATTTGTATTGTATTTATATTACACAAAAAAGTGGTGTCTGGGAACTGGGACCAGAGGCCTCATTTCCCATATCCCAGTGCAAGGACCTAAAGGTTTCTTGCCTGTTGTATGACTAGGGTTTGTGCTTGCATAGTCCCATCAGCACAGTGCTTTGCCCCCATGGAAGTTATGCACATCTTGGTGCTTGAGACATCTTTGTATTTGAAAGACAGAGTTTAGTCCTTCTGAGGATAAATAGTGCTGAGATCCATGTTCTGAAACTAGATGGAGGGTTGAGTGAAAACCTTCCAAACTGCCAGTAGCTGTCTTTTCTGGTTGTCTGTGCTCCTGGTTGAAGAGACAGGTGCCTTATTATTGCCACACTGCAGACAGCCAGTCACTGCAGGTACCTGAGTGAAGGAAAATGCTTTGAATTTCAGAGGTACAAAAATCTGAACTGGAACCAACCCCATTTTTTAGAGCCATACTCTAAAATGGGGAAATGACACCCTTCTTCCTCAGAAATTGTACCTAGTAACTGACCTTTATGTCTGTAAAAAATGTAATCAAACCCATAAAGTTGGAGTCTGCTCTTGCAACAAATATGCTCATTTATTTGTTCTAGGATGTTGTACTAGCAATGACTCAAAAGCAAAACAATGGGGTAGCTATGAGCTGAAGGTTGATTGTATCAGTACAAAACGAAAGGTAAGCATTGCTATTAAACAGTGTCCAGGCTTCATTGCAAATCAGATTCTCTGTTTCTGGATAAATCAAATTTTTAGTTGCCCCATGGATAATACAGATGGTTGCCTTCTTATACTGAGGTGCTCTGTAGTCATGTTACTAATATTTTCAAGTTGTTGAATTATGGTGGTACTTTGCTGTACTTGTGGAAGTTAAGCTGTGGTTCAGATACATGTTTTGACAAGGAAATGTGTTTAGGGCAGCTTAATGAGAAATAGTGATTTCTGCACTCAACTCAATTTGATCCTAACTTAGTTCCTTCTTGAGAAAGTCTCTTAATTGTGATCTTTAGTGTACATAGCCAAAAATGAATTTAAAAATCACTTATTTTATGGTTTGGTGGTAGTAAGCAAAAGTTTTAGTGAAATATCAGGAATTATTCAAGTAAGAGATGTGATATTTTTTTCAATCCACTTTACATACAAACTGTATTGTTGTGACTTTGGGCAATGATACAGTGCAGTATGATCAGTGACATTTTAAGGATGCACAGAACTGACTTTTAACATTGAATTAGAATTGCATTGATTTAAATAATGTAGCCAAGATACTCTTTAATTAGAATTGCAGCCTATGCAATCACAATATTATTAACCTCTCCTCTTTGGGAGAAAACCATTATGCAAGAGCGGATGCTATTATCGTGCTAGTTTAAGAGCCTGGATAAATCCCTGAAAAGACATCTCCTGCTCTCCTGACACTGCTTCCCCTACTGCATAGAGATACAGCTTTCATATCTGTGATGGTCCATGCTGTAAACATCATTTTGTGGTTTCCTCACCAGTTACATTTTCTGGAGACAGAAGACCTATGGCTTTCTATTAATTTTTTGCCTTTTCAGGCATCTGCAGGGAAGGGAAGAAGATACTTGCTACTAACATTTGTTTCATGGGGCTAGCAGCTGACTGCCCTTGTTTCTGGCCAGTGTTCATGGAAAGCAGTCTGGTAATTTAACAGCATGATGCTGTTGAATTTCTTGTCAGATTCTGAGTTGCTTAACAATGTGCTATGTTTGATATTTGTTATTTGAAGTGCAGTGTTGGGGTTTTTTTTCTTGTGCGCTATTTTTTTTTCATTAAATGCAAGATGGTGTTTGATATGGAAGTCTTAAAAAAACTTATTTCTTAAGGTGAATGCACTTTTGCTCCTATAAATTGTTCAGGTTTTTTAGCTGAAGAGTGAGTAAAAGTTGAAGCCAGAAATGTTGATAAGTCAAAGTACTCTGGGTGCATACAACTAATTACAGGCAGCATTGAAATAAAAAGAATTTTGGTGATCTTCCCAGTCCACCAACTTTTTCAAATTAGACACTAGAGTGGATTTTGCATGTTCGCATAGTTAGAAAATGCCTTAGCGGATTATATTTAGCAGCAAGGTATTATTTTTCCTTCAAAAGTGTAAAGATATTGCTACTTTTACCTTTTCAAAATCTTCAAGTCAGGAAATTATTAAAGTAAAGGGAAAAAAAAATCAATTTTCTTTTCATGGATGCAGAAAGCTTTCATTAACTTTCATGGGACTCTGGTCCCTTAGAATATAATTATGCCTGTAAAAATAAGGACTGAGTTCTGGTTACCATTTGGCTGTTATTCCACTCTCTCAATGATGTAGTTTCTCTGTGTACTGGATTTGCACAGTTTTTAAGTGATGTAGCTGTTTCCTGAGGTTACAAATCGTAGATTTTTCAGACTGTAGGTTATTTCATAGCATCCTAAAAATAGGTGTAGGGCCATCCAATTGTATTTGAGCTGCCTGTATATTAATACTTTACAGATCTACTTTCTGGATCATAAAATACAGAACTACTCATGAATGAGCACAGGAATATGGGAATACTGTCATGAGTGCAGCTGTGTGGAAAAAAAGATTGAATGAACGATCATGCTTACTTTTGGACAAAGGAAGATTATTGCCCATCTTCTAAGCTTGTCATAAGGGTGGAGACAGATTCATTTGGGGGAAAAAACCTATTTAAGAGCAACTTTTAATTATTTTAAATTGAAATTCTTGACAATTTAGAATAGAAATTAAAAATAAAAGTTTAATTTCAGGCTGTTGTAATAGTGTCATCCAGATGTGCTTGCTGAAAGCCAAAGAAGCATAGAGATCTTTTAAAATGTATCTCAACTTGCTCAGAAGCATGTTTTTTAACAGGTGTTGGATGGGGACCTCTAACAGCACCCTTTGCTGAAGCTTGCTGTGTTTTGGGTTAGTGGGTGCTTGGCAAGGAGATGAGGAGGATGTGTCAGGGCTGTGCAGGGCTCCCTCCCGTGTGTCAGTCTTGCCCTGCTGAAGCAACTGGGTGTCCTGAGTGACTCTGGAGCACGCTGGTGAGGCTTCCCAGCCTGGCCACAGTCCCTGGGCGTGTAGTGGCGGAATGAATGGGAAGTGAGGAGGTGGCCTGATGCTGGTGCTGTCGGCACCCTGTGTGCAGGCTGTGTCTCTGCTTGATGTTCCCTTCCCTTTGGGAGCGTGGTGTCCTGCCCGTGCCATCCCAGCAGCACTGTGGATCTGGCCTTGGGCCGTCGGTCCTTAGGTGTGGGTCACCCCTTCTGTCCCTCCCTGCCCTGGCAGACTCCTGCAGCAGAGCTGCTGTCGTGTTGGCAAATCCATCTCACCACGACCCCTCAGGGCACCAGTGGCTGTCCTGGTCCCTCCCTGTAGCCATGAGCTGCACAGGGATTCAGGCATGGGCAGCAAAAGCCAGCGCTGGGCTTAGGGTGCCATCAGAGACACCTCTCCTGACTGCTGCTTCTAGGTGACACTAGTTTAACCATGTAAATTTATTTTAAAGCAAGCAACAGTAACTTCCTTGGCCCATAAAAATGGCCACCTGGTCAGCATAGTGCGCTATTTTCAAAATTCATTGCTCAGGTTATTTTACTATAAGTAAAATTGTCTGCTAATACAGTCCTCTTACATATATATTGAATTTTCAAACCAGTGTTGACACTTTTTTGTTACTGTCCTTTCTTGCAGTACATGGGCAAGGATATGATAGGAACTTAGAAAATTCTGCCCAAAAAATGTGATGATTAGGAGTTGCAAATTTTTAACTGTGATAGTGAGAAAGGAGATGTTAGAGAGAATAAAGCCAAATTGTAGTTAAAGGGTCGCTGAAGTGGAATTCTGAAAAAGAGTTTTCAGTTCCAGATATAGTCCCTGCTTTTTCCGCTTTGCAGCCTGACCGCCTCAAAAAATTGTTTTGTCTGTGTCAGAATGAATTTTGAGAGGATCTGAACTATGTTGGAACTGAAAAACAGACCTCCTGTGTGGACATTGATTTTCTTCAGTTGATTGTTGTCTATCTTTTATGTGACTTGTTCATCTTAGGCCAGTTTAGTTATTTTTGTACAGATTATGAGAAGCCATCAAGGCCTGTCTGAACAGCCAGAAAACTTTTGTCAGGGAACTAGATAAAAGCAGAGGATGGACTTAATTTGAATTTATGGTAAACTCAGAATTTCACTGTGAAAAATTAAATTGTTTTTATTCATGAGCTTCTAAATTAAATACATCAGATTTTAGTGCTTTGAAGCTATTTTTTTCTTTAATCCCCCAAACTCTTATGAAGAGACTAGATAATCTCCCATTGATTGCAATGTAATGCATATTTCAAATAAATGAGACAGTTTATCTCTGCAAAGTATGAAAGTGCATTTAAAATAATTTTTAAAATGCTAGCATAGCCAAAAAGCCACAATTTTATTTGTGTTTTCAGTGAGAAACAGATGGCTTTAAAGTACAGTTTTCACATGCAGTATCCTACCAACTTAATTGGGAAAAACTTTACATCCTGATTCCATAACTGAGATCAGATCTTGTTCTCCTCAAGGCTCCCTGTGCTGCTTTGTTCAGCAGAAGGATTCTGCTCCACAAATCCTTCTTCAGTTGTTGCATTAGGGAATTACAGTGTGCAGTACCTTAGGCACAGAGATAGCTTACATGAACTGTAGGCCAATGATTCCTTCTTTTGGTTTGAAAATGAAACTCATATATGCCCACAGTGAAATTATGTAACTGTGGGGAATATATTGCTTCTAAGCAGTGATGGAAATCTCTAAAATAATAAAATAATGTTGTAAATAGCAAGCTTTTTTTTTATAATGCAGTGTCCTTACACACAAAGCTTGGGCTTGAAGATATTTTGTTTAAATGCTGTTGAAACACAATGGAAACTTCAGTGGGATGTGGAAATTGAGATAGAATTGGTTAATGTTTCATTTTGTTCAGAGTATAATAGCCATATGCCTAGTACATGGGATTGAAAATAAGGATTTCAGCATGCTTGGAATTTTTCTGTGAAAGCTGAAAAATGTTCTGTAAAGATGTATGTTATCAATACCCTTTTTCTTTGCATACAATAATCTTACTGTAGAAGTGCATCCTGGATATATTGGGCTTTGCTGTGTTGGAAACAGGACAGGTAGGTTCACAGGAGCTGAAGAAAGGGTGATGGGATTTGAGCCATGTGTGTGATTCAGGGTTGTTGGTAAAACAGTGTTGGCTGAAGTGGCTTGTTTGGGAGAAGCAGTTCTTAAAAGAAATTACTCTAACCAAAGTGAGGCTAGGTGTAATAGGGAATGAGGCACAAAAAAAGTAGCAACAACTTACATGTCATTATCTCGCTTAACTATAGGTAACATACGTTTGTGTCATGTTGCACTGCACCAGTGATAAGGAACATCTGTGCTCTTTGTTCACACTGCTAATTCAATTTTTCAAATGTATTATTCAAATGTAAAATAACCTTATCACTTCAAAGTTCTAGATCTTTGGTTTTCCTCCTCTCAGCTGGATAATTTTCTTCTTGACAGCGTTCTTGTACAAATTGTGAAAGAAGGAAAATAGCCATAGCTGTGATCATTTACAAATTAGGAAAATGTACTTGTTTGTTTAGCCAGACACAGGTGGGGGACAGAGGAAAAAGAAGTAGCTTTCAAATTTACAGGAAAAAAAAAAAGCTGTCAAATTTATAGAAATTATCGCTCTGTGTGGCTGCAGGCCAAGATTTTGAAGGAATTTATGATTCTGTGTATTGCCAGTCTAGGTGCCAAACTTGAAAAAGAATACTTTTACTACCCTAAAGCATTTTGCAATAGGTACCTTGTAATCAGGCCATATTCAGACTTAAAACCATTCTCATTACTTAAAGTGTTTTAGTATTTGAAATAGTTTTCCCAAAAATGCAAAATAAATTATTCAGAAAGTTCTATCTTGCATTTATAAATAGAAACTTGTTGCGCTCCATTTTAATCGAGGTTTAATTTTGAAATATTTCAAAATACTGGACTACATTTCTGTCACTGATTTACTGTATTTGTTTCTGAAATCATCATGAAAGAAGCACTATTTTAAAAAAGGCCTTGTGATACTGACTTCATTTTTATAGCAGTGTGAAGAGTAGGTTTTCCTGAGCTGGTTTGTGACTTCATTAGGTGCATGAAGTAGTAGTGAATGGCTACATCTGGTTAGTGGACTTTGAATAGTAAACACAAAGTACAAAATGCTCTGTTTTGAAATGAACTGTCAATGTAAAAGCCAGGGCTTTTTAACTTTCTAGTCTCTAAAGTCTGTGTGCCAGAGCTAAGTTTGAAAACACCTTGAGATTTAATTGTGCATTTGCAGTGAAGTAACAGTAGTTTATTAATTCTAAAACCTGAAATTATGCATATACATCTCAATGCATTATAATAATTATTTTAGTTTATGTGATTTGTATGCAGTAATTAAGTTTCGACATTTCTAGAGTTAATAATCTCCTTTATGATATATATATACACTCCTTTATGTTATTTACTGATCTTATTTAAAAAGGGAACATTACATATTGAATAATGTACCTCAATTTTATTGTAATGATTTTACTGGTTACCAGGTGGGGTGGCAGTTGAAAAATTTGGTGAATGCACTACGAGAGGATCCGAGTGGTGTTATCTTAACTTTGAAAAAGCGACCTCAGAGCATGCTTACCTCAGCACCAGCTTTACTGAAAAATATGAGATGGAAGCCCCTTGCTCTGCAGGTAATGAAGCTTAATCATAAGTCATACACCATCATTTTAACTATAGATTATCTCAGTGATGCTTTGTTGTGCTTCATCCTCAGCAGCATATGGATTTACTCTTGTATATTTGAAAAATTATTTCTGAAATTATTTCTCTGCAGTTTGTTCTCATAGGCTTAATTGAAATTAATCATGTTAGAACTTTTCAAAGTTAAAAAGTAATCATCCCAGTGTTCTACAATGCAGAAAAGAAGCCTCAGATAATTTTTCCTATCTAAGGAGAGACAAACACGCTTCACAAATTGATTTCTTGTGAAGATCTCAGTACAGTATAACCTCAAAAAAAAGGGGATAAAAATGTTTGAGTTCTCCATTTGATCACTCATAGAGTTATAGGAAAATTTATAAGGTGATTGTATTCAGTTAACCACTTGACCATCAAAATTTCCTCATGTAAACAAAGCTGTATTTGTGTCAAAGTTTCTTTGACCGAAGGCTTGCACATAAGGAGGCACAGCACAGGATATCTGGCTGGGCACGTAATTTTAGTAAAACTGCAACATGCTGGAAGCCGTGGAATGGCTTCATGAAAGCTTTCGTGTTTATCTCTAGGATAAAATGTCACTGTGATGGATTACTCTAGGAAGTAAAAGTTATGTTCAGACTGATGAAGGCATGTAACTAACTGACGGAACCAACAATAATCCATTTTTCCATTCAGTTCAAACAGAATACTGTTTAGAAATTTATTTTGTTTGCATAAAGAGTGCATTCTTTGTGACATTTTTATTACCACACTAAAAGTTCCAATTAAAAATTGAGTACATATGAAAGAGAAAAGACTTCTGCAAAGTTTGGACAAAATGAAGATGGGATATGCAAATGCCACTGCGATTATATGTGGTCTTATGCCATTTGAAATATTAATAGATACATTAAAAACTAATGCCAGGAAGAACTTTTTTCATATGTGTGTGTGTGTATATGTGTGTGTGTGTATAAATATTTATATAATGGTGAAATGCATCTTTGAAACTAAGATTTTAAATGATTGAGGTGTTTTGGCCTTTCAGATATAAAGAGCTGAATACACAAAAACATGTGACAAAAACTTTCAACCAGAAATTAGTATCTGAAGATAAAGTTGTAAATCTGGATGTATGAAATGAGTGTATGAATGTCTATACTTGAAGGCTGCACTTTTTCCATAGCTTTAATGAGAATATAAATACAAATGTAAAATACAGGTCATTGCTTTAAATGGGGACTGATGCTTTCAGTCTAAATGCTGAGCTTGGGTAAGTTTGGTATTTTTTCAGGTGAATTGGGCCAGGCTCCTAAGTACTCCATTTTGCTTCACTTTATCATTTATTACCAGAATAATTATGCTGCAGACCCCACATCAAAAGTTTCTGACAGGTACTTGGGTCTTACTCAACTTATCTAACTTTAGATCTGCTATGTAAATATCTACATGTCATTCAGGTTTCTCATTTAAACTCCCTTTGGCCAGCAGACATGCATTAGTAATTACTGCTTCATTCATCTTGGCCTGTTTTCCACTGACCTGCCTTTAGGATTGGGTGAATTTGCCCCTGCACATGCCTCTTTCTCTGCATTTGATGATAAATGGAATCTGGACAGCTAGTTTGAATGTAGATTATCTATACTGCATGACATTGACCCTAGAGAGCAATTTTCTGTAGTCTTACAGATTTGGGGAATGGGGGGAAATGGGAGCATTGAGGGTGGGAGGGTCAGTTCTTGCTGTTAGCATGAAAAATATTAATATTTTAAAGGCTAATATGAGCAGAAATAGAGCTACGGTTAAACATTACAGATATAATTCCTGGCTCATGGTGATATGATTCTGATTTTATCAAACACAACACCAGGAAAAGGCCAGAACCTCATTCTGCACTTGTGTGCAGTGGGCATATGTGTGTCTGTTGTAATTTATAATTTTAATGTGAGAAACAACAGTTTTCTTAAGTAGGCGGAGTGTGGACAAAGCTCCAGGGTGAAGTGCAAACTTCAGAAGATGCATAATGTCGAAATTTCTGTTGTTGATTTATGCAGATCAGTGTTGAACAGATGTTAAGTCAGCTGATGTTGAAGTTTAAGTGTAGCCTAATTGTGATATCAGTACTGTATATTTTATCAATAACTAGCATCAGAATAAGTCCAAGTGCAGTGTAATTTCATAGCTGTTAAAATATTAAAAAATTATGTTTTTTTAACTAATTTTCTGGAAAAAAAACCTTCATAAAAACTCTTAAGTGTAACAATTGCAGTTTGTTACTATGGCTGTTATGAAATTTCTTATGTTCCTGATTCACATAAAGGGGCTATTCTTTAATAAAGCTTGGGATGTAATGTGAGAGGAGAGGAAGGAAAGTGATAGCAAATACCAAAAAACATAAAGGAAAGCAGTGCTTAACATCAGCTTTGCAAGCAGGGGAGGTTATGCTAACTTGTTTTTCCGTATCAGGATGTCTTGAAATATTAGTGTTACAAATGTGCTGTCATCCCAGAGTTAAGTTAATTGAACTATATCTATTATTCAGCAGACACAAGCTATAAGGAAATTGTGACTCAGTAATAATGCTGTTGGAAGTATAAAATATTCAAAATATTATAGAGTGATATATAGATTATAGAGTGAAATTCTGATAAAATGGGAAATAGGATCAGCAAAAAGTCTATTGTGGTCTTTTTGTTTCTACAAATAGAGTGAACACAGGAAAAATGTGGTGTCACAACCTATTCATATTGTGATGAATGAGGTGGGAAGGTGGAAGTTTGCCCTAACGTAAGGAGAAGGACACAAAATCAGACTTGTGTTTTTTGTATGCATCCCACCAATCAATGTGTTTAGCAGGTGTTGCCATAGGTGTAGAAGATAAATATTTCAGTGTATTAAATTAGAGGACTCATTTACGTTAAAATTTACATTGTGATGTTTAAATTGAGAACTTCTGAAACTTTATTTGAGCTTAAAGTGAATAATGTGGAGGCATTATTGGTAAATGACATTCAGCTTGTTCAGTCCACAGTTCTGTTTAAGAACGTGAAGTTTGCCATTTGCAGTTGCATGACAAACTAGGCTTAATGGAGATAATAAAATATGCCTGTTAGATGGGAAAGTGCTCCATGAGTGTCCCAGCTCAGGCAGTGTGCAGGTACCACCAGTGTATCAAGCTGGTTTGTGTGTGGGTGACAGGGTGTCCTAGGAGTTAAATTATAAACTGATAATAAAATGTTTAAGAGCTTTTTGCCCACTGTTAGTGGTCTAGGTTAGCCATATGCCAGCCAAACATTCACAGTCTCCAAGTGTGGAAAATGCCTTTAGATCATTCAGATGTTAACTTGTTTTTAATTGGCATAAATACATTTTAGAGTTTTGATCTGTTTACTTTGAACAGCTCTGCCTTCACATTGCAATCTTGCCATGAATTAGGAGTTAAATGCAGGCTACATAATTATTGATTAATTCTTAATTCTTTGTGAGGGTTTTTTCCTCTTTAGCAGAAACACTTATATTAAGTCTCTTCATAAATATTCTTATCCTTAGAATAAATATGAAAGGTTAGGGGAGAGAAATAAAGAAGAAGAAGAAGAATTATGCATCTGGTGTAGCCATCCTGAAACAGAATGGTTTGATGTACAGTAAAATAATGCAATTAGCCTTTGGCTATACCATGCACCATTATATAATGAGTTTGTATTTACAAGATCACTAATTCCAGCTCTAAGGTCAATCAGTACAGAAATAAAAAACTCCTTTTTTTTTCCCCCTTTGTGTCCTGATTAAAGAAAGTGCTGTTTGCTTGATTGGGGAATTTTTTTTGTGTGTGTTTTTGGTGAGTTGATTGTCTGTTTTAATATCCATCAGTATCCAACCTCTTACTGGTAATCAAGGTTCTCCCATGATGCATTTTAGAATGATGTCCAAATTTGTGAAGTCAAGGGATTTTTCAGCCTGTGTTTTTTGTTACTGCTTTTTCAACAGTGAATTAGGTAGCTGTGGCCTTGGGGAATTTAGTGGTTGCCTTTTGCAAAATTGAAAATATTTATTAATATGGTATTGTACCAGAAATATTAAGGTGTTATGCCTGCAAGACAAACCTTACTAAATTTGCCTTTCAGTTACTTTTTTTGATAGGCTGATCCATTGTGTGAGAACCTAGATTGATATTGCAGTTTGCAATATTTGTATTTCTGACTGCTACTGCACATGGTGAACAAACCGATTAACTTTAACCCTTTTTTTTATTTTCCTTGTTTGACATAGAGGTGATTTTATCTTTGAACTCTCCAAACTTTTGTCCGGTTCAAAACCTAACAGAAATAAATTTCCTCTGCTCTAGATTGTCTGTTTTATTTCTCCTTTCCACTTTGTGTTGTTCTGGGGAGGTTCAAAGGAAGGCCCCTTCAAGTGCTGTTGGAATAAAGGTGGAAAGTTCAATAGTGAAGATTCTCAGAGCATATGAAATTTTGTAAGTCACTGGCAGCACACTAGCAAGAACCTACTGCAAAGTCCTCCTTTGTCTTCTGGAAAATGCTTTGTTAATTACTCAAAAGAAAATGGACTTTATTACAGTGTGGAAGACTCTTCATCCAGTTCTTTTTCAATGCAGAAAAAGAGTGCTGGAGCAACCTGTGCCACGCTTCTGTTAATTTGGAGTGCACGTGGCTGGTGTCAGTGAGAAGGCTCTTCCTCATGGCACTGAGGATGGGGCAGGTCCAGCTGCCAGCCACATCTGCTGTGTTGACTTGGAAAAAAGCCTTCTGACCCCTTCTTCACCAAGCCTTTTTGAATGTCACCTTTTGTATATAGTTTGCTGTACTGTTTTGTATTTGATTAAATTGTACTGCTTTAAAAGCACCAGCAGCTCAGTATCTGTAGTTTTTTTTAAGAGTTTGTTTTGGATTAGATGTGCATCATATTTCCACTGTTATGTAGTCAGCTTTTCATTTTCCTAAGAAGCAAAGGCAACAATAAGAAGTCCTTTGAATGCTTCTTTTATTACTTTTATTCAGTATATTTTGTTATTTGATTATATTGCCTTCTTCATTCATGTAGACACAATGCTATATACTGTTTTCATCATTTATGACTAGATCTAATAATCCTACCCTTTTTAATTATTAAATTTGAATAAATTGTTTGCTTTTAAATTACTTAGTTGTCTTTTAACTGCATGGGAACTGGGCATTCTTTGTAGCACTGTAAAAATGAACTCTGACTCAGTTACAGTATCTCATTATTTAATGTCATGATTGTTATTATAAAAAGTGTATTTTATTGGAAACATTTTGTTCAATGTATTGTTGTAATTTTGATCCAATATGAAAAATATACTGGTCATAAAATCTGCTTATTGATGCAAATACTGTATAAAGACAATGAAATTTAAAATTTTGTATTAACTTTGCTTATATTTTGAAAAACTGTATGTCTCTTTTGGAGCAATGTTTCTCAGACTTATATTGCAGCTTCCAAGGGTGTTAATGAAAGATTCAAAGAGTTTTGAAAAACATTTAAAAGAATTTTAGATAGTTTATATTAAATATTGATTACATTAATTGTTTAGATAGAAAAATCAAAAAGAATATGCTGACTCATTGGGACACACTCTCAGTTTCTTCAGGACTGGGAGTGCAAAAAGCAGCAACGGGTCCTGTTAGCCAAGAGGGAGGTGGGGACCACAGGGCAGAGCCAAGCAGGGACAGAACAGCCACTGAAGAGGGGATGTCAGTCCTGTGTGCTGTCAGTCAGTGCTGACAGGGATTTCCTTTTTCCCAAGTAAAGATGGTTGGTTTCCTGTTCTGCAGCCAAGCAACAGTTTAGGGAAGGCTCTGTAAAGACTAATGAACCAGAGGGATGGTGGGGCATTCAAAATGTTTGAGAAATAGTACTCCAAAATACATTAAATTACAGAATTTGTGTCTGTCATTGTGGATTAAGATTGATGCAGGGTCATCTGTGGAACATTTTTAGGTTGCTCCAGTTTTAATATGTAACTTCCAAAATTTCTCTGTCAGGCTTCTCCCATGGGCCAAGTACTCAACTCTTTAGACCTGAAAATGTTTTTGTTTTATTGCTGTTTCAGCAATCCCACTTGCCCTGGCCAGCCTGCCAGAAGTAACTGCAGCAGGAGAATGTCTACTCCTTGGAAGAGAATTAAATCAGTGATGCCACTGATATCCAAGGCATCCAGTTGGGAAATACTTGACTGGAGCTGCATGTGGTTTTGTGTCCAAGGTGCCTGCTTGTGGCCCTCTGAGTGGCTGCCATTGAAGCAGAGAGCTACATGAGATGGTTGCTTGCACGTGACCAGATTGACTTGAGCAGTGAGGTCTCTAATTTTCAATGCAAAATGCTATGTAGATGTACCATACATCTAGGCCACATTCTGAAGGCTTTCTTTTCAACCAGAGGGGTCTGAAGACTTTTTCATTCTGTACATAAAAATGAAAACTGAACTCCTAGAGCACAAGGTGGTAGTTACAGCAAGGCTGTCAGTGTGTTAAGCTGCTACCAGGAGAGACCATTTAAATGGTTTTACCATGTAAAAATTCTTAGTGAGCTACTGATGTAGTCATGATAAATACTGGGTTTTGGGGTTTTTTTTAATGGATCACTATTTTAAAATTAGGATTTCCCTTTTTTGTGGTTGGATGAGGTTTCTGTTTCTTTGAAAATAAGCAGTTGAGTTAGGCAATGCAAAAGAAATATTGAAAATAAATGAGACATCCTAGTATGTTTGGGATAATCCTACAGGATTGTATCTCCACATGGATTGGATTGGATTATGATTTCTGTTCCCTTGGGAGCTCCAGGTGCCCTGGGAGGGTCAGTTCACTTTCCTGTCCTGTGAGGTACCACAGTCATACAGAGTCCACTGTGTCTTCACCTCTGACAGTGTCTGACAGGGAGCCACTGGCCTTCAGTAAGTTGGATAGCTTGTGGCTTTCTGTGTCACACTGAATGCCATTTCTCCCTATTGCACTCACTGTTTAACCACCTTCCTGTGCTGAAAGGTAAACTAAAATATGCATTTGTCAAAGATGTCCAAACCCAAACTGATTTACAGGATCAACCAGCAAATTGCCTTGGAGGAAACTGACTTGTATGTCAGGGCTGTGTGTTATACCAAACAGATTCCTCACACTTCATCATATTTTTTTTTCCTTTTTCCAGAAGTTAGGGCAATATCATTAATATAGTTGCAGCCAGGTATTCTAGGCTGTAACACAAGATAAATTCTTTCCCTGTGTCCTCTAGCCCTCCAGCAGCTTGTCAGGATCATCAGAGGCACATCAAATTCTTGTAAGTCCAGAACACTTTTACGCTTGAGCATTATTTTCCCTACTGTAAGATAAACAAATTCCCAGTAGGATAAACCATAAGCTCATGTTGACTGGCACAATTCCAGTCTCCAAGTCCCCCTCTCCTCTTACTTCCCTTTTCATGCAGATAAAGTAAAGGCTTGTCTTCTTCCTCTAAATGGAGAAGAGCAAACCCATCCACACAGTTTGTCTTCCTCTCAGTGCTTCTGCTGGTATGAGCCATGAGCAAACAGCTTGGGCTTAAGGATCTAGATCACAAAATCCCCTTGGCTTACAATGCAAATTAATTCAACAGGCTACTCAGCAAGCCACAAAGTGTTCTTGTTATGGAAGTGCAGGGTGTCAGAAAGGTAACAAACACTGTTGTGTTAGTGGTTCAAAATGAGTGGTTCAAAAACATCTATGGCTACAATGTCACAGATGAAAATTTAAAGGATAAGATTTTTGTTTCTCTGAAAGAGAGAGGGGGGATGTTTAGGGTGTTTTTTATTGTTTTGGATTGTTTTGGGGTTTTTTGACCTGTTTTTGCCACCAATTTTATTCTGATTTTTGTAGACTTGTCTTGTTTTTAGTGGTTGTCAAGTCTTTTACCTGTCTGGTTTTTTGTGTGTCTTTCTCCCTTCCTTCCTGTAAATACTGGCAGTCTTTCTTTGGCCTGACTGTAGGATACTCACATTAACTCTAATGAGCAACAGAAGAGTTAAGCAGTATCACTGTTTATAGGAGACAAATTTTGAACATTCAACCCCAGAAAATGCATGTCAGTTTGTAGCTGCTGCTCTAAAGGTGGACTTGCAAAATTTTAACAAGCAAATTTTAAGCATGCATTTTATTGTGTTGGAGCTACATAGCACCTAACACAGCTCTGTTCCTAAACAAGACAGTAACTGGCTAAAGGATGAGGTTTCCTTAGTGATATTTATTGTTCCTATGTACAGCTTGTAGAAAAGTGACGCAGTGGTGGGGCCTTGGCTTGATAGGCATAGATTTGTATTGCTTATCACCAGCTGATGAAAGGCAAACATTCTGGCAATGATCCTACTTTAAACTTCTTGGGTTTTCTGCTGCAATGCCAAGATTAATATCTAGAAAATGATAACTTCTTATTCTGCACAGGAATACCCTTTTGGGCTGTCATAAAGTATTGGCAATAGCGCTGGGAGAAGGATCTTTCTATGCACCTATTCAGTCCACATTTAGAGCTTCTCTGCCATTAATGCAATGTGAATTTTTTTGTGTCTTTAAGTAGTTACTAAGGTCAGAAATTTTACATATAGTGAACTCTCTTCAATCCCAGCACTTCTTTCTTCAAGGAGTAAACTTCCAAAAAGATTGAGAAGAAAAAACTCTTTCAAAGCAAAACTTGGTATATTTTAATATTGGATTCTTTTTCGGTTGTATGAAGATACTCTTGTACTTGCTGTTCTGCTCTTTTTCTTCTGCCTGAGTTTAGCTATCACCAAGCCAAGCCTCACAAGGCTTTTGTTTCTAGACAGCCATGTTATTAAGTAGACTAAAACAATCAAAGTTTTCTTCTCATTTGATTTTTCTGCATCTTTGTAGAGACTTAGAAAATCTTGTGAAAATCTTGTGAAAAATGTGGTTAAGAGGAAAGATCCTATCTGGTCTGTAATGATAGCTAGAATGCATGATTATTTTTCAAGGAGGGTACAGTTTATTTACCTGTGAGTAAATGTTATTTTGTGAGGAGTGTACCCAGGGGAATGAAGAATAATAACAATAATAATAATCTCCAGTTGATTCTCTGATAGCGTGTGTGCTCTGAGGATGCAGTACCTGATTTAACAGCATCTGCAGGCATAAGCTGAAGCATTTACAGTTAATTCTTAAGCTGTAGAGCAGATGGAAGGACTTGACATTCAATTTAATGCCTACTTATGCACCTTTTGCTGTAAACACTAGACTTTTTCTTTACAATGTTAGTTTATTTAAGGAATTAACTCGATTCTGTATGTTATTTACTTGTTAAGATTTCACCAGTAGCTCTAGTGATCACTGATTTTATAGGCATTGGCAATAAACTTGCTGTGCTAAAGGGAAAAAGATGCAGTCAGAGGAGTCAATTTTATAAGTACAATACATGTCCATTTGTAGATCTGTCCTTTTAGCATGAGTGGGTTTTTAGTCAGTTTAAAAGCACACAGAATGTTAGAACTGCTGTTTCTTTAGTTTCTGAACTATATTCTGGTTTTGGCTTTTACAAATAAAAATGTGTAATATATAAGGATAATCCTGATTATTTCTCTCTTTTTTTTTTGAACCAGCCTCTTATTCCTAGAAGCCCTACAAGCAGTGTTGCTACTCCATCCAGCACTATCAGCACACCTACAAAAAGAGACAGCTCTGCCCTTCAGGATCTCTACATACCTCCTCCTCCAACAGAACCTTATGTTCCAAGGTAAAAAAGACCATTTCACAGTAAAATTTGATATGAAAAATGTTTGTGAAGTAACTGACCATTCTGTTCATACATATTTATTAGTTTTCTCTGCAGATAATACCATATTAATACCGTGTTTTGGAGGTAAAAAACCCAACAAACCGAGAAACAGATGTTGAACAGCTTCTCAGAACAAAAACTCAACCAAACACCAGTCTTAGGTGTTTCTCTTTGAATGTAGTAGTCATATGATAAAAACCTAGTGCTCCTGAAACTGATTATGTTTACCATCACCATATTTTTATTTGATAAGAAGTGTATCCTCATTTTTAAATTACTTTTGCTAAACATTTACTACTCTTCAGGTTTTGGCTTCTGCTCTAGAAATTGAGAACTTCCAAATGAATTTTGATTATTTTTAATAACATCTCTTAAATCATGATGATAATACAGTAGTTTGGACCAATTCAGATTAAATCTTATAATACATATTAGTACAAGCTGTAATCTTGTAGAGATTAACCTTGGTACATATGAATTTTTTCATCAGCTTAATCCAAACAGACTATTCTTGATTTCACCTGTCACGTAGGGTGCAGTGTTTCTGAATAATTTGTTTGGGCATTTCATCAGGTTTTTTGCCCATGATTAACTATATTAAATCATGTGTGTATTTTGGGTATTATCAAACTGCTCAACATCTGTTTCTCAGTTCGTTGTTGCCATTCCAAAGGAAGAAAAGCAAACAATCAAACCTCCTTTTGTTACTGGAATAGAGGAAAAGACTTGATATTTTGATGTAAATTGTAAACCCCAAAGCCTTGGTGATGATACCCAGACAGTACAGCTGCTGACATATCCTCTCATGGATGGCATGACAAAAAGGGACCAGCACTTGCCATATGCTGGCTGATTAGGAAGGCTGGTTGTGTGTTAGTGCCTGCTCATATTTATCAAGTACCTTTGGGGATGGGAACTGGAGCCTTCATCTCTAGAGGGCTCTGGTGAAGGGTGTTTGCCTGATGGCTCTGTATTAACTCTGTGCTTGCAGTAAAGATCCCTCCAGGCCAGGCTGCACTGCCTTCCTGGGCCAGTCCCTGATGGTGGTTGCAGCATCCATTAGCATCTGGCTGGTTTATGTCAGTCTCCATGGTGTTACCTGCTGGGGTCTCCAGCTCTGTCACCACAGAAAGGCTCTTTGTGACTGGAGGAGAGCCCACAGCCCTGCTGGGGCTGCACCAGCCTCCCTCACTAAGCCAACACCATCCCGCTCTGGGAAAGCAAGCTTGGCCAAAGTGAGTGTACTATCAGTGGGGGTTTGTGATGCTGCTCTGTCACACGAGGCAGGATGGCCTTTTCTCAACATTCATGGCTGCCTGGGTGCCATGAGGAGGCTTTGCTTGCTCCTCAGATGGAGTCTCAAGGTGCCAGGTGAAGTAGGAGTTAGCATGCTGGCCAGCTTGGAACTCTTAGGGAAGTTCACAGGGGCTGGAGGACTCCAACAAGGGCATATGGCCCAGTTTGTCTCTTGACTACCTCTTCAATATCTACTTCTCTCTCGACTACCTTCATTTTTCTGCCCAGAAATGACTGTCTGATCAGGCCTTTTGTAGCCATCTCCAGGCAGTTGTAGCAGCACATTTACTAATGTGTCCTGGTTCATCTAGTGCAAGAAAGGACTCCTGACTGCTTGCTCTCTTGTTTGATGCCTTTAAGTAATTTCCATTTTCAGAGAGTGGGGCAGGGGTAGAGGAAAGCAAAAGATCATGGAGATCTGACACAAAGTGCAAAGTGAGCATTGTCCTGGGGTAGCAGCTGATAAGCAGGTGCTGCACACTGTATGTGAAACTGCATGGATGTACCTTTTCAACTTGTAGACCTGAAATGATTGTGCAAAACTGTGTCAGGTAGCCATGTCTTAAAAGTATCCAATGTAAGGCCAAAAATGTAAGGCCAGCATTGCTCCTCTGCCCTAAATTGCAAAGTGCTAGGTAGATTCCAGAAAAAAACAAGAAAAATGAATAGAGTAACTGCACATCAATTTTATTTCTGTAATACTTTTCAAGAGAAATCAGTGAGATGGGTAAATCAGTAAAGAACTGAACAAACAGAAATGTGTGAGGTAACTGGCATATAAATTCATATATATGCATGTATGCTGTGTGATCCTGATGTGGAGTGGATTTCATCTGTTTCAGCATGTGTTTATTGCAATATTCGCAGTATAAAAAAATCAGTGTCTTATCTTAATATATGAAAAACTTTTCTTTTTAACTGAAGGGATGAAAAGGGTAATCTCCCCTGTGACGATGTTGGCAGACATATAGTGGGGAAGCCAGTTCATACAGGATCTGAATCTCCAAACTCCTTTCTGGACCAAGAATATCGGAAACGCTTCAATGTGGTGGAAGAAGATGCAGTTTTGTACTGCTATGAGTATGAGAAAGGAAGAACAAGTGGTCCTGGAAGGAGAGAGAGCGCACCGACATATGGTACAGCATTGATCTCATAAAGATAATCACCATTTGTTGATTTTAGGATTTTCAGGCATCTGCTTTTGTTTTTAACCATGAAAATATTTCTGGTGGCCATTGATTTTGCTGAGAATTCAATACTACTTCAGTCTAATTTCAGCTGAAGAGCTTATTCTTTCATAGGAAAGAAAAATATTTACTATGGTAGGTAAGTCCAGTTTAAAATTGATGGGTTTTCTGAATATATATTTTTGCTCTCAGCTTAGTTTTCCAGACTATGTTTCAGTATATAATTTTATTGAAAAAAGCATATACCAGAAGCTCATATTTTTTTTTAGTAAAAATACAGAATGGAAATTTTCTCTCATTTATAAGGGCAAGACTTGAATAAGCTTTGAAATTCAGCTTTGAAAAATTTTCTTAGATATAAAAATCAAACCCCTTCAGATTTACCAAGTGATGACATGCTGCTTTCATGCTGCACTGCTCTCTAAAACTCTCTAATTTTACTTTAGTCCCAGAATTGAAGTAAGACTGATGACAGAGGCCTTTTTTTTTGGTAATACTGTATTAACCTCCTGTAACTTCCTATATTGCAAGTGGTGGCTTTTTACATATAGCAGTTCCTCATAATTTGAGATCATACGTTGTTCAAAAAGGAATTTTGCATGTAAACACACGTGTGTATTCATGCTACATCCACATTTTGGATTTTGGCTTATTTAGGACGAGAATTCAGGAACAATTTCTGGTCAGAGTTCTGATGCTCAAACCCTTGTACTCCAGCTTATTTTACCTTTGAAACTGTTGGAACTCTTCCTTTACCTAGGGTGGTAACTTGTTTAGCTTTGGACTGGGAGAACTGGTTTTCTGTTACCAAGTATAAAATTGTACAGACATAGAGTTGTTAGTTTATAGAAGAAAATGAAGAGGAAATGTCATGTTTAAGAAGGGTATTTTGAGTGCTATAGTATTAGCTGAGCACACACTTGAATATTCTTTCAATCTACCTGCTGTGTTACTTCAGCTTTAAAAGTGAGCACAAGCTGTATGTTAGAGTCACTGTAACAATCCTGTCATCATATCCCTTTGTGAAGAAAATAGATGGAAATTATGAGGAAGCACAGATTTAGTACATCATGCAACCAAGCCCCAAACTCACCTGGGAACCTTGATATAAATTGAACTTGAGCTGTGTAAAGTATACTCAGGACCTGGAGCAATGTGCTTGCACAACATGAAAGGTTGCATTTTCACAAAATGCATTCTTTCTACACAAGTGCACCACTCTGCTGAAAAATTTTCAGTATCCTTTTGATTTCAAAGTGTTTTCTAACCATGCCCATTCTGTGCAAAATAACTGCTAATTTTTGAAAATGGATATATCAATTTTATTACTCTAGTATTTCAATAATTACAATTGGTGGCTGCAGTCATTTCCATTAACAGAGATGTACTCACTGTTCCAGACATTAAATTTTAATACTGGTGGTTGAGAGTGGAGAACACATTTCTTCTTCAAGGACTGCTGAATCCATTATTTTGTTATAGGATAGGTTTTTTTGCCTTTTTTTTTCCTGTTAGCAGAAAGGGTCATAAAGACATGGATCAAAGACTCCACTGAAAATCAGTCATTATTTAACACATTTATTTTACAGTCTTTCACTTTTGATCTCACTTTTTTTTTAATGAATTCAAGTCCATTTTTAATGAATTGTCAAGTCCATTTTCATTTAAGTGTATATTTTAAAAATATTACCATTTCAGCATTAAATTCTAAAGTTTCCCACATGGCATTTGTTAACATAAGGTTTGTGGGTAGGCATGACCACAGGGTTTCACAGAAATCTAGAAAACGACAATAACACTTCTGGCTTATGGTCACCCATTAAAGAAGGTCAGTGAGAGTTCCCAGGCCTGGAGAAATAATTATTTTCAACATGTACTTACCATTAATTTTGTGATGTGTCAACTTTTTGACAAAAATTTTCTCAGCTCTCCTTCATGAAAGGTTAATAAGGCCCTTTGTAATTTCTTTACTGGAATCTTTTGACATTTCTTGACAATGTTAACAAAGATATTTCTTTTTCATGCTCTTACTGGCTTTGTGGTCTTCCATGGTTGCTGCTAATTGGCCGTGGAGAGCTTCTGTTCACATGCAAGATAAAAATTTTGCTGTGTCCTCCCGATGAAAAAGAGATTAGGGAATCTGTAGGGGTGTAAAAACAAGGTTGTTAGGAGAGGAAATAAGCAAATGAAGCTTGAGTTTAAGGAAAGAAACAAATTTGATCATTGCAGTTTTAATGCCAGACACAAAAGCAGGTACTTTGAACAGCTGAAGGTTTTGCCGAAAATTTGTTGGCACTTTTGATAACAATCAGATTTTAAGCATCAATTTTGTAACTTTTCTATTTTATTAGGTGTGCAGTCCTGTTAATAAGATACTGTGTGTTTAGCCTCACAAAGAAAAGAAGGTTTTATTTCTAGAAAAAGAAACTGTTGAGAGCTGTTTCTGATCAAGTAAACATGAGACAAATACATCCCCACTCAGGAAATGACTGTGTGCACTAAATCTCACCGGCTTCAATCAGACTTAATTACGTGTCCCTAAATAGTAAAATGAATGATAAGAGTAAAGTTTAAAATATATGTGATTTTCCTGACTAGTGAATAATTTGTGACCTGATCCTGTGGTCTGAACAGAACATACAATTTTTTTTTGTCAATATTTTTTTTTGAGATGATAAAAACTTTTACCATTATGCTGTCTGCATGGACCCAGTACTTCAGCAGGGAGATGGACGTGTTTGAATACTTGTTTTCATTATAAACATGTCTCTTTTTTTCAGTGTATCGTGGATTTAACCTCAAAAATGTGGAGTAAGACTTTCATGTAGGGATTTTCTACTAAAGTAATTTACAGGATTTTGAAGTTTCTACTTTAAGTTTTGCTACTTATAAAATCAAAATATTTACTTGCTTTTTGGATTTGTGACTGGTAGATTGATTTAAAAAGATCAAGGGCTGATCTTGTTGGGAAAACATTTTGTTTTCAGTCTGTCAGATAATATGCCATGTGTTATGCTTCTCTGTTTTGTTTCAACACATTATTTACCTACACTTTGTTTCAATATACTATTTAATTGCTAATGACTTCAGACCACTCTAAGTGGCCCCACTAAGTTCCATAGCACACTGATTTCCAGCTGTGTATGTGCAATCCTTAAACAGAAATCATTGTTTACATCATTTTTTAAAATCAATTCAGCAGCTTCCAATCAAAATTTAAAAGATAGGATAGTCTTCAGCTATTCTTTTTATTGCTGTCTGAAGTCACAGTGAATTTAGCAATAAAAATGTACTTTGCTTTCTGTGGATGAAATGCCACAAAAGAAATAACATGTAGAGGTTTTCTGCTTCCTTTCTCACTTAGTCACTGATGCATCTTGTAAGCCCACCATCAAGTATGCTATTTATGAAGGTACTTCAGTGATATGCAAACAGTTCCCATGTGCTTTAAAACAGTTCTCCCATGTGTGTGCCAGGGCCTTCCAGAATAAGAAACAGATACTGCTCAGTGAAAACTGAAGCAATTTGAATGTGTTTGTCAGTGTCAGATGTCACTCCACTGATGACTTTGTAGGGCACTGGATTTATTCTCTAAACTTAAAAAAATTCCATTAAATACTTAGCTGCTTCTTTTCTGTTAAAGAGAACAGAACTCCTGTCTTAACCTCTTGTTAAGAGGCAACACTGGATCCTGTTTCGTAAGCAACCCCCTAGAATTGCAGCTTAGCACATAATTTGTTCTTTCTTCTGAAGAATGTTGTTAATGCTGCCTTATGGTGCATGATCTCAATTTTTTCCTCTGTTTCCAGGGAAGCTGAGGCCTATTTCTATGCCAGTAGAATATAACTGGGTGGGAGATTATGAAGACCCCAATAAAATAAAAAGGGATACTAGGAGAGGTCAGTAATCTGAACACACATCTTATACAAAGCATTGTGGTTTTTATCTTGCTTTAAGCTATATATTTCAACACCATTTTGCTGCTTGCTTAGCTGTATATGTTTGTGAACCTGTTTTGGTATTTTCTTTATTATATATGCCTAATTTTTTGCAGATTCTATTTTAGGATTGAGGAAGTTGGTTGGATAACGTTCTAGAGCAGAATGGGATTTACATCAAAATCAAAGAGGATAAGTTCTTCTGGGTTCTGAGGCTTGGATGCATAACTCCATGTACAAAATTATGACCTCTGAGATTGCTGTTATCAGCCAGGAACAAGATGTTACAGTAATGATAGCTATTTCTGTAAAAATATTAACTCAATATTCAGTAGGGATCAAAAAAGGAAACACTTAAGAATTATTAGGAAAAGAATACAAGACCAAATATAGAAGCATTCTTATGCTGCCGTGTCAGTTGTTGCTCATGCTATGTGTGTGCAATTCCAGTCTCTTAATCTCTTAAGAAAAATACAGTTGCATTCAAGAAGGTTTAGGAGACAAAAAAATTAATCAGATGCCTGAATTGACTTCTAACTGGGGTCAGTTACACAGGGTGGCCATTATCAGTTTGGGAGCAGGACATAATAAATGTTTATAAAAGCTTGTGTGGAGTGAAGTAAGGAAATAGGTTTGTCAGTGTTTAATCTGAAACAAGAGCAAAGACATCAAATATCTCTGTCAGATGCTGGATAAAAAGAAAATGAGCTGGTGCAGTTCATGTTCAAGCTGAAGAACCTCTTGCCACAGGAGGTTGTGGGTACTAGAAGTTCACATTAATGCAAGGAAAGACAGACAATTTTGTGAAAAAGAAATCTGATGAGGTTTCCTGAATTAACAGACATTGCTTCTGGGTCAGCTACAAATTGGTACGTGCTGGAAGAGTATTCAGGGAAAGTATGTATGATCTGGTGAATGATCTCCAATGAATGTTAAGAGCAAATTACTTTAAAATGTGTGGTGCCACTGACCTTTGTATTAATTATGACTCCTGGTAAAAAAGCAGCAAAACCCCAAAAGTTGTCCTAAGTCCATCATTGCTCATTTTTTTAAAAACTCCAAGACAAAATTTATTGATGTGCATCTTCTTTTATATTTTGTTCCCTTTATTTAAAATGTACCAGGAAACTTTAAGAGTTGTGAATTTTCCCTACCAAAAGTTTGCTTTCTTATTATATCTGAACCAAAGAAGCATATGGGTTTTGTTAATTAAATTGTCCTAAAGAGTTAAAATTGGCAGTAGATCCTAGCAAGAATATTGCATGTTCTGGAAGCAGGATTTACATGCATGTAACAGTTCACAATGATGTTTTGCATTGCTTTCCTTTCAACAGAAAATTCATTGCTTCGCTATATGAGCAATGAGAAAATAGGTCAAGAAGACTACATGTTCCAAAGGAATAGCAAAAAGGATACTGGGAAAAAGTCCAAAAAGAAGGGAGACAAGAGTAGTAGTCCAAGTCATTACTCACTGTTGCCTAGTTTACAAATGGAGTCATTGAGACAAGAAGTTATGGGCACACCTGGACCAGAAACTGCTATGTACCATGTGAGTAAAAAGAACATTAACAAAAGTCATTGCTCTGTGCTTGTCGTAAGAGACAGTCTTGGTTTAATGGTGTTGTTCAAACATTCTCTGGACTGCTGCTGTTGCACTGATTTATATTCTTCACACAATAACTTGGTGTCAAAGAAATATTTTAGAATTCTTGATTTTGCTGTTAAGATGAAGGATGGACAGCATTATTTTATTTCCTGTATTAGAAAATGGCACTTTTGAAATGCAGTGTGCTATCTTTGCCTTAACTGACTTGCTGCTGATGGAAAGGGAAACAGCAGCAGTTTCCTGTCTGGCTAGGTACCTTCTTCCCAGCATTTCCATCACTGCAATATGCTAAATGTTGTCAGACAACCCCTTCACTACAGGGGGTAGTGGAAGGCCTGATAATGGCAGGAAAACTTGTGGGAGGTGTTTGTTTTCCTTTGAGGTAAGAGGAGCTCTAATGCATATAACTGTTTTTAAAATACAGCCCTCAGGAATGCAGGTATAAATGTGAAGGTAGCAGTTCTGCTGAACAGGATGCAGAAGGAAAATTGCAGTAACTTGCTCATTTTTAAGTGTGTCCAGAAATGGAGTTAGAAGATCACAACATATTTTAGATGTGACAAGACAATCACCCCATAACACTTTCCATGTATCGAGGGAATACTCATCTCTCAGTGGCATTTGTTTCTCAGTTTATGCTAAATTCTTGACACTACGCAGTAACAAAAATCTTTTATTTTAAGGTACCATCTCTTTCTTTTCTTTGGTTCCCTCTATCACATAGTAAGTCTAGTTTCCAAATTCTGTACAAATATAAATGGTGTACACAGGAACTGGTGGATTCTCAAAACTCTGGTTTGGAAGTTAATGAGAACAGCAAACGTAGAATTGACAACAAACATTTTTCATTTGCTTTGGATATCCATCCACAAAATACTTGAAATGTTACCATCCCAATTTCCACCAGTATCAGCTAATCCTTCTTATGCATCATTGCCATTAAAGGATCTCTCTCTGTAATGCCATTAAGTCCTCAGCATCTATTTGAACATTTAGTTAGAGCTTATTCCTTTATAAAAATGAATAAAGGTTATCCATTCTTTAGAATACAAATCAGTATTGATCTGCTAACTGGCTATGGAGCAAAATGCTTGAAGTAAACAGAAAAAGGAATCTTGGACTATTGATTTGTCCAAGAAATGGGAAATGGCAAGGAGCCCTTCACAAAGCATTTACAGTGCTCTGCAACTGAACATTGCTGATGCTGCCTCTGGAAGCTGGCTGCTATCATGCAGTTCCAGAGTTTCTATTTAGTGGTAATGACACCCAAGTATTCTGGTGCATACATCTTTTGCCACATAGCAGAGTCGAAGGTTTTGTAATAAATTGGTCAGAACTTTTCTTCCAATCCTAAATAAACTGTGCAGTGAGCAGACAAAGAATGGGGGAACTACAGATAACACGCAAGGAACTCATATCTGTTTGCAGTAAAATTTTATTAAGCTATAATAAATCAGACAATGAAAACATACTTTATGCTCAAATTGCATCTTAAAGATCACTAAAATAGTGGCTGTCCTATTACAATTTTCTTTTTACAATCAGCAGCTACCTAGATTTTCCCAAAGATTTCAGATTATTTGTAAATGGAAGCCTCCACATATGCATGAGATGAGTGTAAAAGAACTACCCTGACAGTAGTGAAAGAGCTTGAGGTTTTTGTTTGGTTTGGTCTGGGTTTTTTCAGAAGTCAATGTTTTCATCATGCTAGAATATCAGGGGAAGAGGGAATACTGTAACTCTGTGCTGTGTATGCCACAAGCCAGCAGATTTTCCTAAAGTAAAGAGCAGCCTCTACCACGTGGCTTTAGTTAAATTTGAACCTGTAGTACCTCAATTGTTTGCATAAGGTCCCAGTGCTAAAGAATACTCCACCAGGCTTGTGAAGTAGCTCCAATCCCTCACTGCTCTTGTTGTTAAGAGAGTTCATCTGTTAGCCTTTGTTTACCTGGCTTCTATGTCCAACCATAGTTTTAAATGTACCATTATCCTCTGGATTTAAACATCTTTTGTTACCAAATTTATCCCTCAATATAGGATTTTACAGGTTATAATCAAATAATTTTGTAGACTCCTCTTGCTTGTAAGAGTTATAATGAGCTTCTTAGGTTTTTCTTCATAGATTGTGTTTTCACATCCTTTTCTCATTCTCAAAATTATTTCAAATCTTCATATCTAGTCCTAAACTATCTTTCAAATCTTCATATCTAGTCCTAAACTATCTTAAGCATCCTTCCGAAAGTGTATATGCCAGCACAGCACATAAATAAATTTCCAGGAGCTGCATGCAAAGGTTACATAAACATTCCTGTTCACTACTTCTCTATTTAAATGCTTAAAGGACTGATTACTGATTTTAAGCATAGCCTTGGAATGAGAGTATGTTTGTTACTTGGTTTTAGTTTTATTTTTTCTGTAATGATATTATTTCAAATCACTTATCTGCAAGACGGATATTCCCAATCTAAAAGCTTTTATCTTGCATTGTTTGTTCTTAAATACAATAATATTGTATATGGTTGGTCATGTTGAAACATGTAACTTCTTGGGTATGCCTACTGAATAATCCATGTCTCTGAAGCAACTCTAAGTATGAAATATGTGAGATTAAGGACTCTGGACCCTCAAACTGGGCCGCATAATTCTCAAGTCCATAACAAAGGAGTATTGAAGCTCCCGGAATCTGGGGTCTAGTGTGGAGTCTCCTTGATCTGAAATTATATTTTTAATGTGCATATTCTGTGAAATAGAAAGCATGCACATTTAATTTCTTCTTTTTTTCCTTCTATCTTCTTTTCCCTTTTACTGAATTCCCTGGAGTAAAAGCCATGCCGCTCACTCAGCAGTCAGGTTTTGTGTCATTCACTGGTTTTTGGTTCTGTCTTACCTTTATTCAATGATGTTTTTATTCTTTTTTTACTCCCTTGATATAAATGTTAAATAATTTTGGACTAAAATGCATCCCACTAGTTAATGATGAATTGCCTTTACAATTCCAGGCCTCCTTCCTTTTGGATTTTGCAGCCAGTGACGTGAGCAGGTTGATTACCTTTTACTGTGAAGCTTTTCTGCAGAAAAGCAGCTTTTACAATTATGCTGACTTCAGCTTGTCTGCTGCTTTTATGTATGGCTCTACAGAAAAGAAAAATCTTTGATCAAAAAACTACACTGCTGAATTAAATTACCACAGCAGAAATGGTATTATTTTTTGTGCTGTAAACAAAGTGGATGGTGTTAAAAAAATTACCATGGTAATGTAGAAGTGCCTGGTTGTTATTTGCTAAAAGCTGTTCTGTAAAATGCCAGCAGATTCAAATTGTTATATTCTAAAGTGATCACAAGATTGTGGCAGTCTAGCATTTTTCTGACTGTCAGGATACTAAACTTGCATGCAAACACTGGTCTCAAAAGTTCTGTTTGTGTTACTGACCTTCCATTGCAATCAAAACTGGTTAAGGGCACATTTCAGTTGCAGCCTTGAAAAGTGAACAGGGTTTGCTTGTGTCCACTGAACATAACCAATGTGATACCATAGCAAAGCAAAAACTAATTTGTGTTCTGTCTGTGAACTAAACGTCTCTTGTATCCTGTTCTGGTGTTTCTGAATCCTCATATATAAATTTTCTGCACTGCTTTGTTGTGGTTTTTTCCCCATCCTAGAAATTGTTTTAGGTGTTATGTGGATTTCTAGACAAGTTGTTGTTCTTGCATTCTATTTTTCTTCCTCAGTATTGTAAAAGAAACCAACACAGAGTGTTAATGTTTTTATTAAGCTGAGGCAAACTGTTTGAGCTGTTGCTAAACTGATGTGCAAGCAGGTGTTCAATGTGATCTATTTCTGTAGGTAGAGAACAGCACATTTTGTCTTGAACTTTTGGGGCACAAGAGATGAAAACTCTGACATATTGTTGTAGTTTCTCAAGTTCTTTTTTTTTTTTTGTAAAGGAATTTTCTTGATGTATTGTTCTTTGTTTTTGCTGAAGGAAAATAATGTGGTTATTTAGGAGGGAGATAGTCATGGGTCAAAAGAAGTTCAATGTCAGGTTAATAATAATTTGTTGCTAACTGGATCAATACAACTTTCCCTTAGCTTAGAAGCAGCATTGCAATGTGAAGAAAAGCTTACAGGCTATTTGTGGTAGTAAGTGAGATTGCTTGTTCTTGCATAACTCCCTGCTGTATACAATAGGCTGTAACCTACACAGATAAACTTCTATTATTGACCTTCTTTCTTCTCCCTTCCTGCCTCCCATTATCCCTCTGCCTTTTCCACTGTGTGTATGCTCACTAGTTCACATGTTCTTACCAATACATAGTGACTCCCGTGTTGTAGGAAAAGTGACAGAAAAATAACAGGTTCTCTATGCTGTGATAACCAGACTGTTTTAAATTGTTTAATTAATAGAGGAGTTTTCTTAGGTATTTTATTTGCATTTGAAAATAAGGTTGGTTTAGTAGCAAAATGTGCCACTTAAGTTCATACATCTGAAACAGGTAGGTCAGTAATAGGTTGAGGAGATACATCAAGGTTTTGTACCATTGGAATTTTGCTAATTTTACATATGTACACATGTACTTTAATGTTCCAGTTCTAGTTTTAATAAGGGAGAAATAAAATATATCAGCTGGAGTAGCTGTGCTGTAAATTGAATTAAGTTGATCCAACTTTGGTAAACTTCTTTTTTTTTTTCCTCTTTAGCAATGTATAACCATCCATGTGGTTGAAATGCAGCCTCATGACTCTTAATCACATAAGAGCAATACTTGCTGCAGTGAGCACCCATGGAGAGCCAGGCTCTCTCCTTTTTACTCAGCCAGCGAGGCAGCAGGGACGAGGGCTGTGAGCTGGGTTCAGTCTGGGCTGTTCCTCCCTCCAGTGCTCCCGAGGTGGCTGCACCAGCTCAGCTCCTTGGGTTATCTCAGCAGAGCATGTGGGGCAGCATCAGCCTGGCCAGGCAAGGGGCAGCTCCCTGCAACAGTGATCTTGTTGAGAGTACTTCAAGTGAAGAGGGTTTGTTTATGGACCTATTGCAAAAGTCAGTTTTTAGCTAGGAGACAGTAACTTTTAGCCAAAATAATTACTGATTTAATTACTTAAATAATGCGTATTTCCAGGTGTTTCTCCTACAGACCCCTCCAGAAAAAATAGAGGAAAATGCTTTATAAAAGGTGAATTCAAAATGTCTAAATCGAATTAAGTGGTTCATTTTGCCTTCTCTTGTTCCTCTGCAGAAGGACTGAAAGAAAGTAAAAAGTGAAAATACTTAAACCACATAGTTTTTGATGAAAATTCTTGAATCAAATATGCATGTATTTGTAAAACCTTTAATCATAGCACCCAATATCTAGCATTTTTAAAAGTGCAGAACATGTGCATATAGTTTCCTAATAAACTTATGTGCAAGCTACCCATCAACCTATCGCAAAAATCTTCTTTATAAAAATAGCATCCAAAAAACATTAAATAATGCAGAATGATTTACTAGAAAAACAGCCCTAACAAAACTACCCCAATGAAAAACTGGCAGTTTCCCATAATTGCAAATATCACAGTATTTAAAGAATTTCTGTTCAGTTAATTTTTTTGTTATGGATATTTGTAAATAAAAAATTTGTAGAGAACAAATTAAAACTCAGTTGCACAGATTTTAGGTAGGTGGCTGAAATTTTGAATGTCATTGTACCATTACAACAGATGGAGTTGGTTTTTTCTTTAAAATTTTCTTTTAAAAAATGTCTGGAGTCCAGCTATGGCAGTATTTAAATAAAAAGGCTCCCTTTTTCTTTTTCTCCTCCCTGTTTTCAAAATAGTCTATCGTTAGACATGTAATTGTTATAGAATAAAAATATAGCAGTTGGTATCAAAGTTCAGTTTAACCTGAGTGCATAGTAAAAAATATTTTCCAATAGAATCTCCATAAATTTGTTAATATTTGAATTAGTGTTACTTCTTTGCTGTGGTCTTTCATCTCCATTTAAATATATGTATTAAAATAATACTGAGACTTGGAGATAGATTACAGACTTAAGTGGTTTAATTATATGCAAAGGAAATCTTAAACTCTTTTCTGAAAATGTAAGAATTATGTAATGTAAAAAAATTATAGTTGTGTTCCAGTTAAAAACTATTTGCATTTTATATTCCCAGCTAAGAAAGTGTACTGTATTTCAAGTTACTGTCCAGAAATTAAATAAACATAATGAACAGTTTTAGAAATAGTTGTGAAAATTTTCAGTCTCTAATTACCCCAGTAAGAAATTATTTCAAAAATAATTTCTTCACTACTTTGTTGCAAGTTAGGCCGTTACAGTCAAAATATAATTGTGCATGCTCCACCTTCTACTGTAAAAGTACGAAAACACAAACCTTTACCAAAAGTTAAAATTTCACAAGTGGAAAAGCTGTAATTTCTCATGATGTCTAGACTTTTGCAAGACAGCTAGCTCCTGGGCACCTCAGTAGGAAAGTCCAAGACTTTGAGCTCTGTTTCCTTTTTGTGCCTGAGTTTCTCCTGAAGAACTTCATGTTCATGCAGCTCCAGCAGAGCTTGGATGTCCCCTCTGGAGGTGACTGGAGCATTTAAAACATTTACATCTTTTTTCTCTAGGTTACACTGGTCACATCTCAGCTGAGTTTTTGTAGCCTTAGGGTATTGTTTGTCTTGTTCTAGGATTTAACTCCTTGCTCCCTTTCCCATCAGTGAGCATGTAATGAGGAAATAAGGCTGTGATGGTAACTAGGTCCACATGTGTGGAAATGGAAGGAACTCACTGCATTGCAGTAGAAACTGAGCTGAAAAGGCTTATGAAGTTATAGAATAATCTGATTTGAAGTTATTTCAAAAGCCTCAAAGTCTATTCAGAGGCAAAAGTGCTAGTAAAATGTTTCATATAATGCAATGCAGAGAAGCAAATGCAGTTGTGCTATGAAGGCATTATGAGCTTCTATCCATTTCCCATCAGCCTAATCTATGGTTCAGCTATAGACAGCCCTTTGCTCTGAGAGACATTTAGAAAGGAGAATGCTGAAAAATTAAGGGAAAAGTAGAATAAGGAAAAGAAACATAATAGGAAATTTATATCTGTTGCCTTCATGAGGCAATGGGTAACACCATCATGTCCCACAGCCACATTGACCATGGGCAGCTTTGAATGCCTACACATGTGGGGTTTCTTTCAGTTGGATACTTGTGGGTTTGTATATTTGATTCAGACAGGAGAGCAGCATGTCTCACTCACATTCTAAAAAAGTTGGAATAGTAGTTCCAGGACATGGCCAGCTTCTGCACCCCAAAAGAAACCATCTAAACAATACTGTATGTATCCTTTTATTTGAATGCAGCACTTCACAACAGACAGATACAAAGTAAGTGACACACTTTGTAACAGACACAAAGTAAGTGATAAAAATAGTATTCATGTAGTTTAAATCTGTGTAGAAACTTCATCTATGTGACCTGTATTGCATATAAAACAAACAATATAGTAAAACAGTTAACCAATAAGAAAAATGTGCTTTTCTTGTGACATTTGGAAAATGATTGGCATAGCCATAAAACTGTTGTGGTAAAAGGTAATTTTTGCTATTCCATCTGAGTTTGGTAAAAATTTGGTTCAAAATAAATCTACATTTCTGGGAGAAAAAGCAAGAGAGAAACAGCATATAAATTCCTTGCTAATGGAAGATGGCTTTATATTATTTTTAGACTAGTGCAATCAACAGAGAGGAATAGAGGGGCCTCTAGGTCTAGACCTCTGCTATTACAGTTAATCTCTTTCACTTAATCCTATTCAGATCTGTACTAAATTCCACATTCAAACAGGGTGTGAATTGCTGTTACTAATGATGGGACCAGTAAAAGGGGATAAACTGGGTGAATGGGTAGCCGGTTTTCATAATTCCAAGTAAAATGTTGGACAGAGGGGAGGAAAGATGCCCTCAAGAGCAAGGCATCTAATGAATTTGCTACAGAAAAACAAAACCCAGATGCCTCGATAACCAGCATAAACTGCATAGGATAATAGGATAATTCAGTCTGGGAGCAACCTCAAGAGGTTCTGTGCTCTGGTCTTTGGCTCAAAGCAGGGCAAGCTCTGAGGTCAGACAAGGCTCCTCAGGATTTTGCCCAGCTGGATGTTAAACACCTCCTGGGATGGAGACTGAATGAACTCTTGGCCAACCTGCAGCACTTCTTGTCTGCCCCATGGCAGGAAAGTTGGAGATGAACAGCAAAACAGGTGTTTTGGCAGTAGCTGAGAGGATAGCAACTTGCTTGGATTTAAGGGATAATTTCTGTTGTTTCATTGCTGCTTAGCTAAAATCATCTCAAGAATGTGCCTCAGTAATCTCACATCTATTTTTCCAGTTCTAGACTCTCAGTCCTTTGAACTCGAGACTGAAGAGAGTAGATGTGCATATGCAGGTTTTATATTTGAGTTCTGTTTAAGTATATATTTTGTAAAACAGTAATACTTACTCTTCTTGGGAGGGAGTGGTAAGTTCATTTAATTATATGGAATAATATCTGCATTGTTCTTGAGCTATATTATTCCTGTCACAGATTAGAGAATATTTTACATCTGCATTGTTTCTCTTTGAAAGAAATAGGTAATACCATTAATTTGCTCTTATTGGGGAACTGGTTGCCCAAATGAAATTTGAAGGTATTGAATAAGGGAGATTTTACATCTAATTCTATATACTCTCTGATCATTACTAAAATCCAGAGTTAATTATTGCTGCAAAGCAAAATCCTCTAGAGATGAGGTAAGATTGGTTTATGGGCCATCATGAAGCACAGTTGGAGTCTTTTGTGGAAAATTTTTGTTTAAACTTTCTCTCTTACCTTCTTTTGCATTGTGACCATGAGGGGAAAAAATGGCCTGTCATAATTTCTTTCTGTGGCAAAGCTGGGGAATTCTTTAAAAATGAGAAAGTTGCTGTAAAGGTCATCTAGTCCAGCTCTGCCAGTCTAGGTTTATTCCTTATTGCATAGAATATAATGGTCTGAAAATGTAATTTTATATGGTCTAGAGATGTAGATCTATACACTAATAAATCTCTCAGCTTAGAAAATTTCCTAATTTCCTTTCACATCCCCATTCTGTATTTTTTCTTACCTATTTCATAGAATCATTCCTGATTTTATCCTGCTTTTATTACCTGATAGAGGACCATTGCTTTTGTAGGTATTAGCATTGTTTGTACATGAGTAAGCTACATTACCTGTAGCTGGTACAATCACAGTAGCAGTTTTATATTTTATTAATGTAGAATAAGTGATTTAGTCCCTTGGTGATTCCCCTTTGATAAAGAACAGATGAAGTGCAGCACATTGTAGCAGAGAAGTTTATGTCAGGTATTGCACAGAGGAAACTCAGCATGAGTTACCACTGCAATATACTGGGGATTGTCACACCCAGGAGAACTTTGATCCGGGGCCTGACTTCTCTACTGGCTCTTCTCTGTTCTCCTTTCTGCACAAGGGAAAGGGAGATACCAGGACTCTGAATGCATTTAACCAAGGCTGGCATGTGTCATGAAATTTAGCATTCTAAAAAACTTATACTGAGTAGTGGAAATGTTGTTTGAATTAATGGAGTACATGTGCCTGCTTCAAAGTGCCATTTTATCAAAATGCTTTGACAAAGAGCTCCATTGTTTCTGAACGAGGGATTTTTTCCAAGTAGTGGTTTTGACTCCACAGGAGTCTCTGCCCCATTCCTCTGCCCCACTTACACAATGGTGCCCCTGGAGCCTGCTGCTGACACACAATACGGGAGATTGTATGGCTCCACCTGAGAGGAAAGTGGCTCTTTGCAGCACTGCAGCTCCTGAACTGAAGCTGTTTTATTGGGTGTTCCTGTTTCACTGGAGGGAAGTGCTTGTTGCTTAGCGCCTGATCCCTGAGTCAGCCAATCCATCTCTGCTACTGTGCTGTGGAGGAAAAAGCAACCTGGTATTTTTCATAAAGCAATAACTGCTTTTTGTCCACTTCTCAAGTATATCCCTTTGCTTTCAGATAAACCCAAGTAGATTGCATTCCCAACAGTACAGAATTCTGGCTTTAGAGTGATGTGTAAAACTTCTTGTAAGCTGGTTTGTACCCATAAAATCACCATGGCCAGCTCAGAATTAAAAAGACCTAATGTTATCTTTCCCCACCTTCTGCAAAGGTCTGCTTCATCTTATGCTTAGAGGAAATTTTACTGAATTCCAGCAAGTAATGAGACTTTTATCCTGCAATGAACTGTTCTTTTTCTGCCTTAATTCATAAGGCAGTGGAAGTGTTTGGTATGAATTTTAACAGAATGTATAATTCCTGATGTACAGAAACTCTTTCCTTCTTCCCCGAAAACTTCCCATCTATTGAAAGCCAGGAGTTTTCAGTTTCTTTCCCCAAAGCACATTATGTCCAAGTGCTAACAGAGAATAAGTTGCAATAGTGTATCTTCCTTAAAGCAGAAATCTGTTTTCTCAGACCACCTACATCCTCTGCACTTTTTTCTGTCACACAGTCAGAGTATGAAAGAGATCATGCTGAGGGGCACAGTCAAAGTGTTGCTCCCTCCTCCTGCAGAAGGTGTTTGTGCTTGTTACCATAAGCAAGCACCAAGGTGTTGTAAGGCGGCATGGGACTTTTATTCTAGGCTAATGATTTTTCCTCTGCAAAGACCATGGGCTGGGTGGAAGATGTTGTTAATGCCCCAGGGGTGACTTCTGTTTTAGAGCAGTTTGTTTTCTTCTGAAAAGGTCCAAGATTGGCTCCACGTTGTGCCACAGACCACCTCTGGAATCCCGTAATAAATAGATCAAGAATAAGTTTCTTAAATCTGTTTGGATTGTCTTGCTGTTTTAATGTTTAGATAAGCATACAAGGAAAACCTGCCTTCCCTGTGAATAACATAGAAATTTTCTAAGCAAATCAAGATTTTTCCTGGAGGAAATTGCAAAGTTTGGTATGTGTTGGAGGGGTGTAGCAGCAGGGCACAAGGATCCACGAGGCCTTTGGGGTGACTTGTCTCAGACACACTGTGAAAGGACAAAAGGCAGTGGACAAAAGCTGAAATACAGGAAATTTCATATAAACATAAGAAAAATATACTTTTACTGTGAAGATGGTTTAACTGGAGCAGGTTTGCGGAGTCTCCATCTTGGAGATACTAAAAACATAACTGGCCACAGCCCTGAACAACCTTCACTGCTGGAGTCTGCTTTGAGCAACAGGGCTGGATAAAATGATCTCCAGGGCTGATTTCCTGCCTCAGTTGTTTTGTGGTTTTTCTGACTGGTCCATTCTCCTCAGTAAGAGGTTAAACTGGGAACTGATGGGAAGTAGAAATCCAAATAAAGGGTTAAATACTGTTCTGTGACAGGTGATAGTTTAGTGTCTATTTTCCTTCTTAAATGGATGCACTTGAAACACACAGTGATGGAGCAACTGATGTATCCTGGACTTTTGCCATAAAGGATACATACAGTTTTGGAAATCCTCCTTTTCCCTCCTTGATTTCTTAATGTCAATAAAAAGGAGTGTGGGAGGTACCAAAATTGTTTCAAAGTAGATGTAAAGCAGAAGAATGATCACAGAATAAATTATCTTAATGAGCAGCACTTGTCTAGTTTAACTGTTTATTCTCATTTGCTTCAGGCAGCTGTGACACTGCTGCAGTCCTTGTTATGTCAGTCAAAAAGACTGGGGGAATATGAGAACTCTCATTTAAAGTTAATGTTGTCCAGGAGTTTAACTGCTTTGGTGTTTCAGTTAAAGAGTCTGTGGCTTAATGGCTAAGAAGGAAAGTCTTTCCCTGGTGATGGAAAGCAGCACCACTGTTTATTATTTTTCCAAATAGCCTGAAGATTTAAAAAAATAATTTTATTTTTGCATTCATTATGCTAACAACTTTGCACAAAATATTTGCACTGTCTTCCACAACTGCTGAGTTATATCCAGCTACTCTAATATTTGCCACAGAGATGCCCCATGCCAGATGATAAGAAAGCATTTAGAAATGGGAAAATGAATAAGAATCCCTGAGCAGAAAAGCTGTGCTTGCTGTCATATTTCAGACAATCATAGTTCTGCCCTTAGCTAGCCTATTCTTCTTGGATAAGCAGACACAGGAGTAGTTGTGTGAAAAGAATGGACATCTTTGATGTTATCAACCCTTATAGACTACGTGATAGGGAGACCATCCTGCACAGCTCATATAGACATTGCTCACCTCAGAGGCATATAAAAAAGTTGGCAGCTTCAAGATCTCAACCTACCTTTTATTTGCAGTAAAAACTTCTTAAGGCACATACATACTATTTCTTTCTCCTTGTGGTCATTAACAAAATGCAAGAATGAATGTCTGCTGGTGATTGGCAGGAGGTTTCAAACCTTCTGATCTGACAGAGGTCTTCCCTTATCATGTCTTTGTAACACAGTCCTTGAAAAGTTTATTTTCCACAAAAATCCATTAAAATAATTAGTGCTGTCTACTATAGGCTCTTAATGGAGACTAAACAAGATGGTAAATAAAAAAGATCTTGGCAAAACCCTGTGTTGTGAGTACCCTTAAGCATGAGATGTTAATATTGGTTTAAAGTGAGGCATTGTATCTAAATAGGTTTGCATTTTCCCCCTTTTCAGTCTTCTTTTAGCTCTGAAATTTTGAATCTCAACACACCAAATGCAGAGAAATGTGTATGTGGTATACCAAAACAGTGAAAATAGAACATTTCCACTGTTCTCAAAGTGTGAGATCAATGATATGATTGGCAGAACCAGCTTTCGTTTTTTGCCCAGATACTGGCTTTTCCATCTGTAGCAGAAAGTTCCAGTAATCAGATGTGTTACAAGCTACCCTGCTGAAACTAGAGAAAGCTTCTTACAGTGACAGAGGGGAAGTGCCTGCCTGTAAACAGTTCCTTAGTGTCTAAACTTGCAGCTTGAGAAAAATTGGACTTGACCTGAGCTCTAAATAAAGTTACAGATATGTGCCATTTTCCTTTTCAATCAGACTGAGCGCAGATTTGGGTAGAAGGATTGGATATTATTTTTTCCATAACCTGGTTCTCTCTTCCAGCTTTTTTTTTTTTTTAATGAGTGAGTGAAAAATCTTGGAAGAATAGTGGAGAAACAAAAAAGGCCTTGAATGAGAATTTGAGGTGCTGTCCAGAGTAGTACTAGTTGCTATGGTCAATCTGTTCCTTCAGAGAATCTTCAGTTTTGGTCTTTTTTTGGTAGACCTACAAATTCTATAACCATGAAGAAGTTTATATAACTTCTTATATAAATATATTCTTATATAAATATATTTCTTTTGGGACATGAATGTAATGTTTTGTTGGTCATACCTATCTAATATATATTAGATCTTAGAGAAACTCTTAAGGAACAGCTTAACCTCAAATCTTTAGACATCTTCCTTAGACTTTTGAAGTTTGTCAAAACTACTAATCTTCTCAAATTCATCATTTTGATAACCAGTCTATTTGTTTTCTGCTTTTATTTGAACTGGATATAAGTTTTCTAACTTTCATCATAACAGTTTAATCAAACATTCGCCTCTTCTGCTAGCAGTTTCACTCCAATTTAATATTGGTATTGAAAGATCAGTTTATTAAATTTCCTGTTTGGCATGAAACAAATAAATTCATTGAAACTTAACTGATTTCACACTTTAATTTTTCAAAATAGAGAGCTATGAAATTAGTACTAAATAAGTTAATAATAAATAAATTTGCAGGCTATTCTGAACATTAATGACTAACGTTCAGCTTTCTGAGCAAATATGGAGCAGTCACAGGACTAACCAATAATAAATATTTTCTCCCAGCAGAGAAACGTGAATAACTCTGAGAATGAGACAGAAACATGATAGTTTCTTGAAAATATTGTGTTACACATGCAAAGATGCTGGTGTGTGATTGTGTGCATGCAGAGAGTATTGATTAGACCACCTGTACGGGATTATTTTCTTGCTAAAGAGCAACTACAGTTACAGGCCAGTGGTGATCTCTTTGGTTGATATGAGCCTCAACCTGCAAGTTTTTTACAGTGTAGCTGCATTGCTGTGCTGTAATCCTAAAAGGCTTTGCCCTGAGGCAGGTTGCTCTTTACAGGTGTGCAGTCTGCTGACCTTTTGGAACTCTGTCAATCATTTTGAAGACTGTTAGAGTAAATACAACCCACACAGCAAGTCTGGTAATGAACAGTTGCAGGAAGAGTGGGACTGTTATGGCTCCTCCCTGCACAATTAAATCTCCATTGGCTCTTGGAATTTGCAGCTAAGACCTCAGAAAGGTAGGGCTAGAGGCATGCTGGAACATTTGTAAGAAAAACCAAACAGACAATAAAAACAACTAAAAATCCTCACCCAAAACCCCCACAAAAACCAAAACACCAAAGCAGAAACAGAAAAAAACCCTTTAATAAATGATGTTTTATTCCTTTTAAAACACATGTCCTTTGAGGCTGCTATAAGGAAAGGCAGGCTTATATATATGATAAATGTTTCTTTGATATTGTCCTTAGAGATGCACTTGTCCAAGGGCTTAATCTTGGTGTATTATTAAATAAAACAAGCTCAAAGATCACATATTACAGGAGAAAATCATTGTGTCTAAAAAACTCAGTGAGTCTCAGTGTATTCAAAGGGGTTTTGATATATGTTAATCAAGTGACACCTTGCTTTTGGGTAATGGAAAGCTTTTCTAGTTTTATTTTGGATGACTGGAAAGCATATAATTCAGAATATTATTAAACTGTTTCAAATTTTCTTCAGGAGTGCCAATTTCCACTTGTCTTAAGGTACTCATCTATTTAATCTTTCCAGTGTCTGTCTTGTTTCCATTTTGCTCATTATTTTGAGTTAATAATGACTTTCTTTAATATGGAATGCTGCTTTCTATTTAATTTCATGCTTGCTCTCGGAATTAGTAGACGAGGTGGATTCTTGGAAACTGGGACAAGATGTTTATGAAAGTAGTTACAGCTGAAGGTGTATCAGAATCAAAATGCAGTGAATGTACATTGAATCTGGCTTTGTGTGCATGTGATTAAACAGTATCTTACAGCAAGTTTGCATTAGTACAACTACATTTCTTAGTATAAATCCATGGTTTTAGGGTTCGTGGAATTTAGAAGTAGTAATTACATTATTTCCATATTTGCCACATCACAGAATTAAGCTGTAAAAGGGGAAACATTATGGTGGCCAGCATTAGGATAGGTTGCTTGAAGAAGCTGTAGAATCTACCTCTTTGGAGATAATTTATCTAGGCTAGAGATGACCCAGAACAGGATTCAGTGTTGGCTTCAAAGCAATTCTTGCTCTGATCAAGAGGAAGGGCACCTGACACCACTGAGAAAACAGCACTAAGCAGTGTCTTAAAACTGGTAAGAGGCTGTAGATTGCATTCAGTGAGTTCCTAAAAAAAGCAACAAAAGAAGAAGCATTTTTAGATTTCATCCTCACTTTGTTGTTGTTCTCCAATTACATATTTTTTATTACATATACATTTTCTGAATTAAAAAAGATGGTGCTGTTTTTTGCAAAGGGTCAACTAACTTGAAGTCTGAAGTCTGTGTAAAATAATTTAAAATGTTAGTTAAAATCACTCAAGTTGAAATAGTTCCCAGGAACTTCTCTAATTTTTAGAATTTGCCCTTAATTATTATTTAATTTCATGAGATAATTTAGAATAATAGCTGAATTCAATAAAACCTTTCTGTTTTGCAATATAACATAATGTATGGAAAAATGGTTAGACATTTAAATTACATGCTTTGCTCCTGTTAAAAACTGATACCCCTTCATTACCCTTTCTTCCCAAAAACTGACTCAGAAGTTAAGAGGTGTGAACTGAGGTTTGCAGGTTCAATTTACAGACAAAACATCTAAAGAGAAGGCTTTTCATATGTTCTCACCTGCTCTAAGAATCACTTGTGAGAAAATGGAGCAGAGATTTTCTTTTCTGTTTTGACACTGTGAAAGTAATAGTGCAGAAAAGTCAAACAGCAGAATGAAATTGTCTGAGTTGTGAACGGAGAATTGCTAAAGTTTTGCATTTGTATGTGTGTGTAGTTTTTCATCCACTTTGAATTAAGATTTTCAGAGGGAGTTACTTACACACTTCTGCTCAGCCACTCTGTTATTCCTGGGTCATTAAGATCTCTTCGAGTCCTTCACAGGTTGAACTATTTCGTGTGATGTAAGTGGGATGGGTGTTGCTGTCTTGGTTTGTTGAGAGCTGGTGCTGATTTAATTGGTACCAGTAGCAGAAGAAAAAGGACAAGAGCCAGGAAATGAAAACAAGTGGGCTCTTTTTTTTACTTCCCAGTGGAAGCTTACTTTGACCCACTGAGGTAGCAATATAGTGGAGTAGGTTTTGTCAGATATGGCTCCGAGGGATCAGCACATCTAGCAAGTCAGTAAAATTTTTTAATTGCACTTAATTATTGTCTTGCTATTAATTTTTCCCCATGGGCATGTTATTTTTTGCTGCATGAAAATCTCTCACTCTTTGAGCAAGAGATCCCTTTGAAGCTGAGTCTGCTGCATGTGAGCTCAGGGGTGTGGGAAGCAGGGAGGAGAAAATTAGAATAGAGTCATTCAGGTTGGAAAAGAACTCCCAAGATCATCGAGTCAAACATTGGACCAAACAATATCACAATCATAATATCAGAAACAGTCAATTAAGCCATAGCACTGAGTGCCATGTGCAAAACCAGAGCTGCTCCTTGAATTGAACCTAGTCATGTAAACTAGGGTGAGGGTTTGTCTTACTACTAGGAACAGGATTTGGAATTGCAGAACTGTCAGTGCTTTTCCTTAGATTTATTTTTACCAAGTAGCACAAAAGTATTGATTTCTGTATTGATTCCTGGCAAGCTGAAATAGGAAGTTTTAATAGGCAGACACTCTAATGTAGCCTTTTCTTAGTTTTAACACTGATAACATTTGTCTGCCTTTCTAGAAAACTAAAGTTCAAAACAAGTCAAATCACATCTTTAAATTTTGGCTGATTCATTACAGATTTTTTTTTTTTAGTTCACTGGGGATTGTGCTTATATGAGTCAAAGTTTTAAATCAGAAATGGTTATAAAATGTGTTAATACTTATTGATCTTATTAATAAGCTAAGATCTTGAAAAAGGAGCAATTTCCATCCTGTCTCATTGTCAAGGGAGTGGGTTAGTTTGTGGGAGTAGATCAGCTGGAGGGAAATATTTCCACTTAAAAACCTGGTAAAAAAAATAAAGTTCTAGTTCAGACTTTTTGTTTGGGAGACTTTTTCACAGTTGTGATTAAGCAGAATTTACTGATGTCTTTCAGAATACTAGGCCTGGTTCTGAGAAAATTGTCTGGTGGTCTAATGACCATTGTATGAATGCTTCCACACCTGCATTAGGCAGTGTGTTATTTTGCATATTTACATATAGATGCCAAGAATACTTTATTTAGTGTATACATTAGAAATACATGGGCTGTGTAGCTTCATTATTGTAGTAAACAAAGAGAGATATTCCTTCTTTATTAACAGAACAAAAGGATAGGGAGCATTTTGGGCAGAAACTACAGTTGGTTTGGCAACCTAACTGGTGATCTGTTTTGAGCTGTTTGACAGTGTGCTTTTGCTTTACAGCCTTATGAACAGGTGAACTAAAATCACCTTTTTTCTTAGGCCTAGAAGTCTCTTGGCTGATGTTACCTGATATGACTTCATGTAACATTTATTTTAGTATAGGTATGTGGTTGAATATAAATATTGTATTTTCACTTCTTCCATTTTTATTTTCTTGTAGACATTTCAGCAATCTTCTCTACAGCAGAAAAGTAAAAAGAAGAACAAAGGTAAAAAATAAATTTGTTTTCTTATATGGGTAGGAAGGGAATTGCACAGATAATTTTATGGTATTGCAGTATGTGAGGAACTCTAACTTGTTAGCTCCAATAAAATGCTCAATTCAGTTGATCATGTTGAGAATGTATTAGTCCATTTCTAATGTCTCATAGTTTCCTAATGTTCCTCTACCTTCATGTATCTGCTTTTATCTTTTTTTTTTTGAATACTTAGACTCTAGCCTCTTTGGGGCCAGGGTTGGTTTTTCCAGCTGTGTTCAGGTAATGCCTCACTGCAGCACTTGCTCATTACCTACGCTCTCAGGTAATTTATATCATAGTAAATTTTCCTCCTTTGATTTTGAAGTACAAAGGCCTTAGGAACTGTTTAGTTTCAAAAAGAGCTGCAAAGAGAGGTTTGTGAACAACTGTGAAGTACTTCAATAGTTGTATTTGGTAACCAAGTGGGAAGTGCAGGAATTTATATGTTGTGTGCTTTATTCTAATGTGAAATATATTGAAAATTACAAATAAGCATTTTTCTTATTTTTAAATATCTTGCCTTTCTTTTCTCTATAGTGTCTTCTGTCTTCTCTCTCTGTGTTGCTTGCTTTTTTTTTTTTAATCTTATCCATAGGATATGAGCTCTGAGATGCTGAACATGGTTTGGTTTGGTTTGCTTTGGCCTTTAAATTATGGTGGTGTGTATAAGCTTTGTGGTCAAAATAGAATGCTTGTAATAATTTTCCATGGCAATTTGAGGTTGAAATTTTTAATTAATTTTCTTAAACAGATATACAGTGCTTTCTGACTAGGTATCTTGTTGATTTAGTGGACAAATCAAATGCTTTCACATCACCTCGTTGTCATTTTCAGCTCCCATTCCTGGTAAAAGCAAAAGACGGATCTCATGTAAAGATCTTGGTCGAGGGGACTGTGAAGGCTGGCTTTGGAAAAAGAAAGATGCCAAGAGTTACTTCTCCCAAAAATGGAAAAAGTACTGGTTTGTTCTGAAGGACACATCTCTATATTGGTATATCAATGAAGAGGTAAACATCTATACTCATGGTCTCCATGAATACTTTGTGTAGTGCTGTAGTCATGATCTAGTGTGAAAACAATGCTTTCAGTGCTTATATATGTTAATAACTTTATTCACCCAAACAATCATACTGAAATTAATATTAATTCTCTACCAAAATGACCATAAAGGTTTTGAGATACCTGTTCCTTCCAATTCACCTTTTACTGCATGGAGAAATAACAGTTTTCTGTGTCCTCATGACACCAGTTTAGAATAAATTTATCCTCAAACCCTTGAAAGCAAAAAGGTAATTACTTAATCCTGTCATTCAAGCTTAGTCATGGAAGTGTAAACTTTTAATGTTGTGCTGCCTGGTGTTCCTTGTTTATCTCTGCTAGGCAATTAAGAAAGATAGTTCTGTTTTCTCAGTTCTGTTTTTCTGTTGTTTCTTCTTTGTAGCTTTTGATATGATTTCAGTGCTCATAAATGCTGAACTTAAAAGCACAGGAGCATCCCAGCTGAATTGTGTTCAGCTTTGATTATGCAACATTTTCTGCATTGGTACACATTTATTATATCAGCTTTAGCTGCAAAGCTTTTTGCCAGTGTTATGATACCTTGATTTTTAATCCTATTAGACTCATTAGTAAATATGTTGAGATAAAACCATTGTTAACATCTGTATGCACTCTGTCCTGGACTTGTTCTTTTAATCACAGCAAGCATTTGTACATAACTTTTTCAAAGTAATCCCCAATTTCTCCCTGAATAAACAGAGAGTTAGTTGTTCCATGGCCAGAGCTCTCCAAGCCCATTTTCTCAAATTCATTCATTCCATTTGTGCCTTGAGCTTCAGATCAGTAACCATAACTCCCTCCTCTCCATTCTCCCTCCTTTGGCTACTACAAGGTTTTCATCAGGGCAGTAATTGATGCCTACAAGTGCAGTGAGTGGTCAGCAGCGAGTCCAAGGAGCAGCTCTGAGCTGTGCTGTACTTCCCATGTGGAGAGCAGTGCTCTCAGCACCTCCATCTCCCGCCCCATCCCAAGTTTCCCTGAGGTTTGCTGAGTTTTAGTTATTTTTGAGACCTCAGCTCCCTCAGCACAGTGTCTGTCATCACCAGTAGAGTCAAAGGCTGGTAAGGGGTGCCTCAGTGGCAGGTGGACAGACAAGCAATCACTGTTCTTGCCAAAACTCTGTTTCTCTAGGCAACCATTCAAAAAAGACATAGCAAGATTATTCTAAACAGTGTCTTTGATTTTAAAATACCTGCTAATGCAGAACCAGTTACAACCCTGTACCTTCCACATAATGACTCCAGCTCCAGTTTTATATGCTGATTTGTGCCTATTACTTATTTTTAGAGACTTATAATCATATGGACTGCATATGTGGTGTAAATAACCATTTAAACTCTTAGGAAAATATGTTTATTTCTTCACATACATTTGTGTGTTTCCCAGCTACATTTCTATGATCCTGTATTAATTTTGCATGCAAAGTTATGAGCAGTTAAATAACTGAGTCTGTGTTATTGATGTAATAGTAGCTTAATATAAATAATGCTTTCAAACTGTGAAAAGTCAAGGGAGATTGCATAGCTGATAAAATAAACTCTGTAAAATCTTCAGAGGAGAGGGGAGGAAGGTCAGATACATTCTGAACGTTGTAGAGAGATAAAAGTAGCTGAAGAGATATCATGCCTCTTTAGCTGTGATACATGAAAATGATAAACAACACCCATTTAAATTGCTTTTTTTCTCAGTTTCTTCCACTAGGCTCCATTCCTCCTTACTAATTAGTCCATTTTTCCCCAAAAATTAACTAATTACAATAACTAATTTACTAAATACATTTGGTCATTTTGTACATTTTGTATATTTTCAAATGCTGGTTCAGCTGTGAATGTTTTTCAGAAAACTGGGTATTTAAAATTGTATTTTTCACCAAGGGATCTGTCTTGCTATTTCAGCAGAAGTCCCAGGGACTTCTGTTTGCCAAAGCAGAGCAGACATTAGTATTCCTTTTTTAAGAAGTAGGCAAGTGAAAATATTTGTAAGTTTTCAATATGCTGGGTTTTTTTCCTTACACTTCAGCTACAGTAATATCTGGAACTATCTTTGCAGGATGAAAAAGCAGAAGGATTCATCAGTCTACCTGAATTTAAAATTGACAGAGCCAGTGAATGCCGCAAGAAATAGTAAGCATGCTTCAAAATAACGCAATGATACGATAAATGAAGTGCAAACAAAAGACAAGGTTTTCCCTTAAAACAGGGAGATAATGGACTTTGTTATAATTGTCATGAGGTTGTATCACAGAATAAGCTTATGTGAAAAAAGCAAATTATTTTTTTCTGTTTGGAGTGCCATCTTGCCCAAAGAAGGCTATTTTTTCACTTCATCGTGAACCACAGTGTTGACTAGACCAAAATTAATTATGAGCAAGAAGGCTGCTTGGCTGCTTCTGTCCCTTTATTTTCCTAATTCTACTTTCCTTTTTTTCCTTTCTATTTCTATTCTATTTTAAATTTGTTTGTTGAGGGTTGGAGAGTCTTTGTGTGCTTTACGCTCAATAAACAGCTTTAAGCATAATACAGAGACCGTCCAAATAAGAAAGTCCCCAAGTTCATGGCCAGGCATCAATATTTAATGTAACTCCAAATTAGTTAGCATCATCTCAGAGTTTGCTGAGACATTATTTCAGTCCTGGGGCAGAGTAAAAAAAAGAGGATGGCAGTGATTTTTTATATTTTTGATATATGATCAAAAGGTCTCAAAGAACATTTCTTCTCACCTGTTTATGCTGCTATCCAGATTTGTGCCATTGCACAAATCCATTTATTATTTAGATAAATTCAAGCATGTGTAGCAATGTGACAGGTGCATGCTCCCACAGGGATATTTTTAGTCATTATTGTTCAAAAATTTTTTGCCTTGCCTTCTAATGATTTGTACAGTTTTTTAAACAAGACTGGAATTGCTGAAATTCGTTCAAAACATAATTGTCAAGTATAAAATGGTATGATTTGTACTACCTACAGTTCTACAGAAAGCACCAACCTTGTCTCAGTTGCTCTATATCTCTCTTTAGGATGAGCTCTACACTTCAAGGTGGTCTCAAAGGGCAGAAGATAAAAACTGAATTTATGAAGAAAAATATGCATTAGCTTGAGCCTGTTGTCCTAAGTCCTTGGGCCACATAGCTAAAGTGCTTCATTGTTTCTTCTTTGTTGGCATAGCTGCATAAAGTCAACTCATTTTTCAGAATTGCACCCTGCTTAAATTGTTTGGTTTGGTTTTACTTGATTTAGTGTCTATTGAATAGCAGCACATAAAATGTGGTTATTAAGATTCTTTGCTTGTGTGGCAGATAAGGGGGAAATGCCCTCCAAGAATCCAGATGACAGATGCTGTAACAGTTTTAAGAAGTCCAGTTTTAGGTCTCAGTGACTTGATGTCTTTCTAAACTGAGCAGATGTCGCTGTACATCTGTTTTGACTTGCATAACACTGTTTGCTGTCATGTGTTAGAGGAATCTGTTTAGTCTCAATGCTATGTTACCTTCTCTAGCAGTAACTTTCCTGCCCCCAATTTCATTTACCTGATTTCTAAAACACAGATATGTGTACATCTGTGTGCACACAGACATGTATACTGAAAATTGCAAGCATGATAAGCATGAAGAATGTCATTACCATTTTTCTGAGACGCAATTGATTAGAGAGTGAGAATTATTATATTACATTATATATATGTGTGTATGTGTATATGTATAAAATGTGTATTTTATATATTTAAGATATATTATGTCTCAGAAAAATGGTGTTGTTGCTCATCATATATCATGTTTGCAGTTTTCCTTATTTTCTTTGGGACTGTTACATTTTTTGTTGTTAAGAGACACCTTCAGATTATTCTCAAAATGATTCTTCTCTACTGTAAATTATTCATTATTTCAAATGCATTTGCTGGGTCTTCAGATACTTCACCATAAATCTTTATCCAACATAGTTAAAAGATTCTTTCTAGTAATTTATTTCATATTATGTATGAAATGCAGTAATTCTCTCAGCCCAGTCATGTTGATTACTATGGTGGAAAGGAAAGATGAGATGTAATTGCCCATTGCTTAGGATGACCTCATGAACACACTGTTGATTTATGACAGCTTTTCAGAAGTCAATCAGCACATCACAATTTCCTGCTTGAAATGCAGTCATTAGAGCTAAAGGTAATGTCAAAGTCATTGGGATGTGAGAAATCACAAGGACTGAGAATTTTACTCTTGTATGAAATTAATTCTTTAGTCAGTTTTCTGTTCAGAAAAAATTGACAGCTATATGTATATCAGCAAAATTACCCAATACATAAAATTGTATCCTTAACTGATGAACTTTACCACATACAATGAACTGCAGGTGATGGTTGAACAATTATTTATGCACATATGAATCAAGGATTATTTAGAAGGGTAGTTGAAGAGCACTTCACTTGATGAAACCTGGCACAATCCTAAAAGTTGTATGTTCATACACTGTTTGGGGGCATGCAGAAATATGAACTCATCTCATTCCTTGTTGACCATATGATCTTACATTCCAGAAAAAAAAAATAGTTGTACCATTACATTTTTTAATTGTGTTTTTCCTCTACAGTGCATTCAAAGCCTGCCATCCTAAGATCAAAAGTTTTTATTTTGCTGCTGAACATCTAGATGATATGAACAGGTAAGAAAATCTAGCAAAATTTGAGGACCCATTCCTTAAATGTGATGCTTCTTGAAGCTACTAGTAACACAGGTATAATAAATTACTTATTAGTCTAAAAAGATAAGTTTAATTGCTGGGAAAATAGGTGCAGAGAAACCTTTTTTTTTCTGACTGGCTTCATATGTTAATTATTTAATTCCAAAAAATTACCTCTTTTGGTACAAAGGTTTGAAATCTTTAGAAACATGATTCCATGTTTCTAAAAATAAATTAATACAATGTGTGAAACAACATCCAAACACAATTTCAGAATTCCAGGTTTCTGGTTTTGGCTGTGTGGCACCTGCAAAGCTATCTCCAACTCTGCTTCCTTACATACTCCCAAACATGATGCTTCCTCTGGGAGTCCTTCTGTTTCTTGTCCTGAAGGGAGTAAGAAGCTGGAGAAAGATTTATAGCAGTCACTGGTTTTTTTTATGCCAGTCTTGAAAAAGGAGTGGAGGTTACAAGTAATGAATTTTGCAGATTCTCTCCACTTCTATGAACTTGGATGTGAAATTTTTGTTCTGTTTAATTTGATGGGGAAAATTTCAGCATTTCAAAAAGAACAAGGACTTAAGTCTTAGTTCTTTGAGTACTGAATTTTATCGTATCTGTTCATGGCCACTTGTGCAATTTTTCAGAAAAATGATTGAGACTTCAGCACAAAATAAACACAACTCCTCTTAATTCATTTGAATGGTAAATTAGAACATGAATCCCATGTTATTCAAATATTAGGGGGTTTATTTCATTTATTTTCACAATATAAACTGACATTAATTCAGTTCAAAATAATATGCCATTTTCATCAAATGACAGAGGACACAAACAAAAATCTATTACTGCAACCTGAGAGTTGTTCTGTCTTAGATAATGTCTGTTGATATCCTCGCTGACCACAGCTGTGTTCAGAACAGAGGAAAAAGGAGATAAAACTGAAGCAATAAAACTTAGCAGGTCCTATAATCATGGTTTAATCCCTCCTGTGTGGACTAGATTCAAGTACCTGGCAGAAAACCTTCAGGATACTGCCAGTTCATTGCTGATAATATTTGGGTGAAAAGGCATGCTGATACTACACTGTGTCTGCTTTCCTTTAGAAATAGCTGTCTGTTAACATTTTTTCAGAAGTTTCTGCATGACTGAGGCTTACTTCAAAAGTCTCTTCACAGTTAGAAAACTTAAAACCTTTTTATTTGTTTGTGAAATTTTAGACTTGCTTTTTCTTGATAACTCTGTCAAGCCAGTCACTGAAAATGCAGTTTGTTGTGCAGCAAGCAGAAGAATGGCATGGTCTATATTCAGCATATCCTGAACACAGCAGTAGCTGAATCATTTCAGTCAGCAGGTCCTCACTCAGTATGACAAAGCACCTTCTTTTTAAGGATAGAAATTTGTATATTTTTTCAGTAATCAGAAAGCAGGAGCAAATGGGCAGCAATATTTTAAAAATATATTGCTCAGTGTAAAACCTAGGAATTAAAATATTTTTATCTTCCCACCACAAATAGTCTTTTTACCATATTTTGAAATTCGTGCTTATTAATTCCTTTAGAATGATCTTGACAAAGTTTGGATCTGAGTTATACACATGTAAATTCAAACTCTGTCAGGGTCTGTGGAATTACTTGCAATTCTTACATTTGAGTTGCCATCAGAGTCTCACCAAAGAATTTTATTTTTCCTCTTTGTTTAATGTTTTAGAAAAATTACTTTACTTTCACAAATATTCAGTTAACTCAATAGATGGGGAAAAGTGACTGAAAAATAGTCTTTCAAATGCAGGGATAATAAAATACTTCCTGTCTAAAAGTATTTTGAAGCCTAGATGAAGTAAAACATGGAATAAAATTATGAAGTTAAATTAATTCTCTTTTGATCATTTTATGGGGCTTTTTTGTCAAGTTTCTGGCATAAATTCTAGTTATGTATCAGGCAGTCATTTCAGTTTACACTTGAAATGACTGCCTGATACATAACTAGAATTTATATACACTTTATACACTTGAAACAGAAGAAGCAACAGTAGAAAACTGCTAATACATAGAATGACTGAAAGTTCAAAATGGTTCCGTTCCTTCATCCCTTGTATAAAATTATTTCTATTTAAAAAAAAAATGTTTGCCACCTATGCAGTTTTTGTTTGTGTGTATCTACTCACGTAAAATGGGTGTTTTAATATCAGGTAATTCTGTCATTATTCAAATTTTCCTACTGCTTTTATGACTGTGCCAGACCATGGTGCTGGTAAGGAGTCTGGAGAGCTACAATCACTGAATTTTGTTGCTGTGGCATCTGAAGTCCCTTTAGTCCATATGTTCATATAGCAAAATTTTCTTTCTACCTGTTAGCATGCTTTTTCCATGTGAGAAGAAGGACAGAATATTCTTTATAGAAGGAAAGTACTTTTTTCTAGTGTAAATGCACGGTCATGGAAGCATGTTGCTTGGAAATTCATTGTCATTCTCTTCACTCTGGTTAAACTGCATTCAGGTATTCAGAGACACTCTTAAGGTATCCAAATTCCCATACAGCAAGTTCATCCTGTAGCCTTGGGGTTTATGATTAAGGAGAATTTGACACCCTGCTTTGACTAAACGTATTGCAACTACCTGAATGTGAGATAAGAGAAATGTTTCCTGCTAGTCTGTGAGAGTGAGAGTATTGTGCATCCTTCCTTACAGAAATTGCAGCTCTTGAGAAAGTCAGGGGGTTTTAATCCTGTTCTATGTGTCATAAAACTGTTTTAATTAAATACTGACAAGAAATGAATGTGCTGTTCTTAAAAAGATAAAAAAAGGAAACCTGAATGACTGCTGCAGTTACCAGTGACACTGTATTTATTGTCATATCTAGAAAACATATCTTAGAATTCTCACAAGAAAATTGAAGCTGCAATTGCTTTAAAGAAGCAATATTTTCTTGGCCTCTTGACCTCCGAATGTTACAGTGCCTACCACGACACACACACACTGAAGGGAAGAAAGATAGAAATCTTCCCATGGCCTAGGGGTTTGTGTATATTAATATGCATATTAAGAAACATTTGTGTAGCTGTATGATTGGAACTTTTCTCCCCGGTGCATTGTAACCCAGCCATGTATTACTCCTCTTCCATTCTGCAGGAGATCCTCTATGTTTGCTCTTTGATACAAGTCCAGTGTGTTGGATTTCTCATACAATTCTAACCTGAACAAACCACAACTCTGGCCATGCTTTATTAAAATAATACTAATTCCCTAACGCTGTCTTAGGAAGTTTTAGCAGCCTCCAAAAATATGCAGAAGAAGTCAATACCATTCCTTTAGTTTCCAGACTGACAAACTGCTCAAAAGCTGTGGTTATTCACAGTGTACAACCACATCAGTGGTTACAACAACCTTCTGGTTCACCCCACAGGCAATCATGACCTGCAGAAATTCATTAAAGGGGAAGTCAGTCTGCTGTCTCTCTCAAGAGTGACAGAATGCTACACATTTCCTGGGCTCTCATTAGATTTTATTTTTCAGGAAATAATGCCTGGAAACAGTCATCTATCATCTCTGTAAGCAGCATCAATTGACATCAATTGTCAGTTGAGTGTTCATTAATTTAATTAGTTACCTCAATAACAAGCAAACTTACCAGAAAATGCTATCTCATGTTTAGGACAGAATGAAGGACTGGAGAACCCTTATAACTCAATTGTCTAATGCTTTGTGGTCAGCAGCCCTACCCAGCAGGGATCATAGGTGGCTGTTCCCTGCTGGCAGCGCGGGTGGTAAACCGGGGGTTGAACTTGGAGTGTGAAATCCTGAATAGGTGAGAGGCAAGCAAAGCACCATCCCCAGTGTCTGCCATGCCATTTGACAGAGCAAATGCTTGTCATCTTGTGCTTGTTTCCCTCTGGGCACAGACAAGTCTGTGGCCTGTGTTGGTCCCTCTGCAGCACGGGGCTGGAGTGCTTTGGGTGAGGTCCCTGTCTGTGTGCCTCTGATTTGAGCTGGCAGAACTGGCTCAGCTGGCAGCTGAGCTTTATTCCCCAAAGGAGGTCTTCACATATCAAGAATGTGAGCCTAAAATGTGGCTTTGTAGTAGATAATCTTTTGGCTTTGAAGGTGTAACATCATTGTCTGAGAGGAAGTTTGTTGGATTTCTGTGCTGCTTGTTTTTATGGCTGTATGCCACTTCCTAATAATTACAGCTCAAATTCTAAGTTGTCCTCTTCAGCTTCCCTATTCTTCTGGCAGAAATTTTGATTGTGTATAATACATGAAGTATTCTGCAATCACTTTAGGAGCAAATCCCTAGCTTTCTTCCCAATGTACAATGATTTATGGATCATTAATATGGTTTACAGATCTAAAATGTGGTCACTGTTTGTGCAAAGACAGTGGCAGTCGTTGGAAAGTATCCCTGCCCATGCCAGGAGGATTTGTAACTACAAGATTGTTAAGATCCTTCCAACCTAAAGCATTCTATAGTTCTCTGACTCCATGATGACAGGAGTTAATTTCTAGGAAAGCAGCTGTATTTTATGATTTTATGCTTGCCCTGCACTGCAATGTCTTGAAGACAAGCATGCAGGAGGCATTACAAAGGTCTGTCCTCTGCTGAGACAAACATCCTGATTCTGTGCATGCAGTATGCAAACAAAACCCGCCAGGCACAGGTTTCTGAAACAGGGGTTTCCCATTCTGAAGAAAGCCCAAACCTGACTGCAGCTGTCTTTCTGTATACCCTAGCAGTTAAATTGCAAGCCAGTAGATTGGCAAACCAGGCCTGTAAATTCTGACTATGGGATGACTGGAGCAAGTAATTCCAGGTTTACCATGGAATGGACAACACGGGAGATTGCCATGGTGGTTTAAAGCCTCATTGATGAAGGACCTGATGCAGTGTAAGCATTTGGCTAATGAGTACACTGAGAGCCCCGTGGGGGAAGAGCACAGGTTGAAACTGCCCTGCTACAGACAGTTCAGTGTATGCTTGGCAATGACAGCCTTACTAGAAGAGAGCAGCAATAGCTCATTTGCTTTTTGGATTGATTTTTTCATTTTTTGGGGTTTGGTAGTTTTTATTTGTGTTTGGGTGCTGGAGTTTTTTGTATAGTTGTGTTTGGGTTTTTTTTTTTTAATTTGTGCAGTTTATGGAAGTACTTTTTCAAAGCTAAATTGGGATTAAAGCCTTAGATGTCAATTGCATTGAAGCAACTATCTTTCTCCCTGCATTTCTCTGACACAAACACAAAAGTGAATTCTGATATGCCTCCTTCTCTTTGTACACGGCACTGTAGGTAAGCTCTGAAACATAATGGCATAATTAAACCACAATTTCTGTTTGGGAGTGAACCTGTTCATTTTACTGCTGTTTTCTGCTCTGTTCCTCTGCTAAGTTGCCAATTCAGGCCTTAAAATATTACTTAAATCTCTGAAAAGTGGTATTTATTCTTAAGAAATCAGAACAGCAGGAGTATTTTTATGATGGCATATCTGTGAGCAGCAGACTTAACTGCTCTTTGATTATCTCTAAATCCTTTCCTTTACAGATGTTTGACATCATACTTGGTTTTCCATTTGAAATAAAATCCTTGCTGTGAAAACAGTTTGTTCAACAGCAAAATCATAGATCTTTGGATACTCCCTGAATAAGAGTATCAAAGAGAACAGCTGTCTGATATGAAAAATAACATTGTCCTTAATCTCCTTCAGATGCTTCTAGCTTTGTTTTTGCTAGAAGTGCATATAAAAATTAAGAGGCTGGATCGGTATCACTGCTTTTTTTTTAATATTATTTCAGATGGCTCAACAGAATTAACATGCTTGCTGCTGGCTATGCAGAAAGAGAGAGGATCAAGCAAGAGCAAGGTAATATGTTGTTATTTTGGTTTCTTCTGTCAGCTCTTATCACAAGTTCATCTGTTCTCTTTTCCCTGCTGTGTATCAGGCCTCATTCTCGCCATCTGAAAGCAAATCACACATGGGTATTGCTGTTATTGCTTCAGAGAATTCCTTCTCTGTCAGGAGTTCTGACTAATGCCTTCAGACTCTGATCTGCAGACATTTCTGAGATTATTTCTGAGAAGGCTGCAAAAGATAGCTAAAAAAGCATATCTACTGCCAGTAAGCTCCACTATATAGTACCAAGGAATCTGCGTCCCTTATCAGAAGAAACTTAAGAATCTACAGGCTAAAAAAATTATTTGAAACATTGCATTTGTGTTTGAATTCACAGAGGGCAGGAGTGCATGTAATTGGTCTTGGGAACAAAACCATTTTTCTAAAGCCTGTTGACATAATTGGATTTACTCTAAGGACTTTAATTTTAAGGCCACTTAAATGTTGTGATTCCTGCTGGTGTTACTGTATTGCAGTGTGTTGCTACAGCCCTGTTGGCATTTCACTTGGAGTTGTAGGCTTACAACATTTTACATGTTTATTTTTTTATGCCTAATATTTAATGGATTAAAAAAGCAGCATATATAAAATAATTATTTTCTTTGATTTTCTTTGAACTGTTGCAGTAGAAATTGTAGTTGCAGACAGAAAAAAGGAAGGGTCAGTCCAATTGTGTTGTGGAGGTTGTTTCTTAGAATTGCCAGTGCCATGGATGCACAGCAGGGTTCCCATCTAAGTATCTGCTTTGGCAAGCAGATAGGTTTTGAATTCATGCTCTTTTTTACATATGTACCCAGCAGCAGGCACCAGAAAATTGCAGTGATCATGATGATCCAGAGCTTATCCAGATGCCTGTCTGCCTGCTTCCCACTCAGCCAAAACCTCAGTTTTTAATTCTGTGGCTCTGAAGCCTTCATCGGAAAGATTTTGGGTCTGGGGCCAAAAAACTCATGTCATTTTTGACACCAGGCCCTCTGCATTCACACAGCCCAGGGTAGCAGCACCATGCTCACTGTTCTTCAGTCATGTTCTCAGTGCCTTACCAGACCTGGAAATCAGTTTGTGAATCGTATTTCCTAAGCAGCACTACAATAACCTATTTGAAAGAACCTGTGTACCATCTGTTGTCACTGCTTGAAGAGGCTGTGAACAAACTCTGAATCTCAGAGTCTTCAAGGAAATCCTCTGTTTTGGCATTCAAAGCCAAATTACAATTTTTATTGACAGCAGGTTGGCACTAGAATTACAATGCCGTGGGGGACAGTAAGTGAAAAGGTGTATGTTATGCTAATGTTGTCCAAGTGCACAATTACACATGATACACCTTTCAAAATCCAGATGGACATGGAGAAATATTTTTGCTACTAAGAAATCACTGAGTAATAAAATAGTAGATGATCCAGATACACATGAGATGATGTGCATTCAGGCCTCATGTAGCTGATTATTAAAATGTCTCCCTATTGAAGATAATCAGTGAATCCCCACTGACTATGCAAATTATATGCTAGGCACTGACAGAGTTCTTTATTACCACTCTAACACCATTCACTCATGTTGATTTGTTGTAGGCAGATAGGTAGAAGGGGGTTTTTTTCTTAGTTTTTGTGTTGCTTAGTTGTGTTTAGTGTGGGAGGCAGTATCACATTCTGCCCTCCCTGCTCTACACTGTTTTAATGCCTCTGGTGATTTTCCTTGGCTCCCAGCACAAGGGCTGTTACACAGCTCAACAGTGTCCCTAATTAGCAGAGGCATCAAGTTAGCAAAGTAAAACCTCTCTATCACTTCAAGCATTTTTGCAATTATAGAAACTGTGAAGCTGGAATTTTCTATATTCAGTGACTGTACCAATTGTCATCTGCATATTTGATTTGACAAAAGCTCTTTTATTTCTGTGCGGTTCAGCCCTTTGCAGCAAAGCTTTATAATACCTCTGAAACAATTCAACAGGAGTTGTCAAATCTGTCTCAATTAAGAGTTGAATGGTTCTGAATCTAAAGTTCATAAATATATTTCAAGAGCTTCAGAGATGCACGAATCATCGAATTGTGGGTGTACTGCTGAATAAAATGTTACATTCTGTACAGAACAGTTTTATAAAAATACCTTCAACTTTTCATATGAAATACAATGCATGTTAGCAATACATCAAGGGACTTCCTTGGATGGAGAAGTTATATACTTTCCAGTCACATAAATCAGAGGGAAAAAATCCCTAGTTTATATAAATAAGAGTATATTTATTCAGGAAATGGCAGATCCGTGTTGGTTTATATATAATATATTCAGTCTATTAGTCATTGAGAAAACTTTCAAGATATGCCTGATGCATAGAGCTCGTCCATCACTGAATTGGACAAATCTACAGAGAAATACAGCAACTGTTTCATAGCATCATATATGTTTTAGATGGACTCTAATGAGTCAGTTGCCAAAAGCAGCATTTATAAAAATTGGTGGGAGGCCATTTTCATACATTTTATCTGAAAATTGACCCCTGTTACTGCAGAAATTTTCAAGACAAGCTATAGGCTGCCAACAGAATTTCCTGTCTGAGATAAGGTGTGCAAAAGTGTCATCCTACAGTGTTCTCTTGTATGTGGATTTGACAGCAAGAACACCTTCGTATTTTAGCCAAAATTGGAACCTGCACTGAGACTGCTAAATTTTGCTTTCAGAATAAACAGTTGAGCTCAAAGTCTGCAGACATGTCAGTGAACAATGCAGTTCTGACAGGTCTCTCACCACACAGCACACCATTAGGCTTTGCTGCAATAGGAACAAACATGCCTACATGCCAACGTTTTCAACTGTTTTAAGTTGCTGGAAACAAGTTTTGTTAAAACTAGGATTTATTTAAAGAAAGAGTTTTCAGTGATTTAGTCTTTCATTCACCAGAAAATAATTATTTGCAGATGTCTAGAGGAACTGTTAGGATTTTTTTTAAATTTTGTAGTCATAAAAGCTTTATTGATGCAACTTATTTATTGTACTGTTTGAAGAGAATGTCTCAGCTATAAGCTTGCAGGAAGCAAATGAAAAGGCTCGGAGTAAAAACAGAATTGCTGTTCTGTGGAAAAATTGAATAGATAAATAAGGCTGTCCCCACCAATACTAAAATCTAAAAAAATACAAACTATAGAGATTCCTATTCAAGATGATGTCATTTAAAGGTAAGTTTATGATTTAAGTCTTGAATAAGATTAAATATGGTAGATTCTTGGTCATACAATGCAGTAATCATAAGAAAATTAAAGACAAAATTACATGTGGTGCCAGCTCAGATTTTTAATTTAGATCATTTGTGAAGCAGCAATCAGTCTTTTTCTTCTTATCTATCAAAGACAGAGTAGTAATGATGCACTTTGTTGAACACTTGAGGTGAAGTGAAAATTGCCTGTGATAAATCTGTGAGAGTCTGAGCTAAAGTGTCCTGTCCTACAATGATTTACCCAAATACTGGAAGGTAATACAGTCAGAAACAAAGTGACACCAGAAGTGTTTGCATAAGTCTTACAATGTGCAAAAATACTAAGAATTGTCTGTCTTGAACTGAGTTGGCAGTTAATGAGGGGTGGGTTTTTTTGCAGGAAATATTAAGGTTCAGTGTCCTTTTAGTTAGATGCTGTTCTGCTTCAGAAAATATTTGTAACAGAATAAATTCCCATGTATGATATTCTTCTGTGTGTTTTCCCCTTTGAAATAAGCTTGGCCAAGACTTGATTTCCTGAAAAAAATGAAATGTTTTAATTAAACTTTAAACTTAACCCACAAAATGTATGTCCTTTATACTTCCTCATCCTTCTTTTTGAATTCTGTTCTTAAATGTCATTTTCATATTTTTCCTTACCATATCACCTTTATGTTCTTGCATGGACAACAGGGCAGCAGCTGTTTTATGAAGCAGATATATGATATAAAGTTATTCTGTCTTGCCTTAAATACCACTGTTTTTTATTAGAAATTGAATTGAAAAACATGTCCAACTGGTAGAATATAATGGAGAAAACGGGTAGAAAAATAGCACTGATTATTCATGGGTGTGATAACTCCTACCTGTTTGATTTTCCAGTTGGGTAAATGCACTTGTTGGTGTTATTTGCAGTTAAGACTTTAGCAAAGCTGTGTTTTTAATAATTTCTGTTTAAAAATATTTCAGTATTTTTCAACCAATAAATGTCCAATCATAATTAATTTTGAGGCAGTGTAAATATTTGAAAATCTGATATGCGTATTAAGAGTATTCTATATGCCTGTTGCACCTATAAGGTGTGCACAAGAGTTAAATTTTGGCTCATTTTCAAGCTGTTGTCCAATAGCTCTGTAATGGGACATTAGGTTTAGTATAACCCATAATATTTAAAATTTTCCCTCTTTAGATTAAGACAATTCCCAGTTGCAGTAGCTAACACTGACAGCATCAGCATTCTGGTATTTCACTGCCAATAATACCAAAGGAGGAATTTCGTGATTTCCTTTCTTGTGAAAGCAAATCTCTGATACAAAACTTCACCAAAATGCGTTGGCAGTTTTTGACCTGATCCTTGTGTGACTTGTAGATTACTGGAGCGAGAGTGACAAGGAGGAAGCTGACACGCCATCAACACCCAAGCAGGACAGCCCCCCGCCCCCGTACGACACATACCCACGGCCACCTTCGGTGAGTCAGCTGCAGCTGTCCCCAGGACTGTGTGCCCTAAGTGCCACCTCTGCCTGCTCTCCTGCCCAGGAGCACACACACCCAGGATGGAGCTCGGCCATGTGGTTTTTTAGTCAGTGCTTGACCCAAGGCATTGGTTAAGCAGCACACATTGCAGACTTCAATGGCCGTCGTTGCTGTTTGCTACTCGTTCTGTAGAGAACAGGGATTTATAATCCCACTTGCTGTACAAAATAGATTAAGTTACAGAAGTCTTTCTTCTTTTTCTTCTTTCATGATGGACAGCTACTCATCCATGCAATCCCTCACCACCCTCTTATCAACTTTCTGAGAAAATGTTATTACCTCAGGAACAACACAGACTCTTTTCTAAGGCTCCAGCAGTTGTGCTGTGAAGCATTACAGTAACAAATTACACTTGAATTTCCAGAGAAATGCCAGCATAAAATTGTAAACAGCAATACCAGGTGTTCTCTTATTGTGAAAAAGTAGGTTTCTTTTATATAGAAATGTAAATTAGAAAAAAGGGGGATTTTTCTTTTCTTGAAGTAGTTGTTGATATAAAACTATATTATAGAGCTCTAACTTACTCTCCACTGGAAATTTTAACTTTCATCTCTACATACTTAGTGTTAACTAATGCATCTTACTTGGATATGGTTTTTGGAATGAACAATGGGGAAATTCAGGGGAAAGAAAGCATTCATGATATTTAATTTGAAGGCAGTACTTTATCTTACAAAATTATAGATCTTTGAGTGACAGTACTAAAGCACTGCAAGCATGATTCCAAAGAAAAGCAAAATAGGATAACAGGCATTTGGATAGCATTTTTAAGGTTTTGAATGAATCTGGTACATCTCTTCTAAGTCTTCCATAGTGCCATATTTTGCCAAGTTTTCTGCAAATTTTCATGGCTTATTTTATGGATTAAGTGACATAGTAAAGATACTTACTATGAATAACTATTAGTATTTGACCTACAGGTGCGACATACAGACATGAGTATGCATTAAAATTAGGATCAGGACAGGTTAATTAGGTAAGTTTGCAGCTTATTAATGAGCTGGGTGCCATGGCTGATGAAGCAAAGCGACAGGTTATTATTAGCGGCAGGTCTCGGTGTGCATTGATCTGAAGGTTGCTTGTTGCTGATGTTCCAGATGAGCTGCACGAGCCCCTACGTGGAGCCCAAGCACAGCCGCCTGTCGTCCACAGAGACGTCCCAGTCGCAGTCGTCGCACGAGGAGTTCCGCCCGGAGGTGGCCGGCAGCACCACCGAGTCCCCGGTGCGCAAGACGGCAAGCCAGCGGCGCTCCTGGCAGGACCTCATCGAGACGCCGCTCACCAGCTCGGGACTGCACTACCTGCAGACGCTGCCGCTGGAGGACTCGGTGTTCTCCGAGGTGGCCGTGGTGTCCCCCGAGCACCGGCGGCAGTCCACCTTGCCCACCCAGAAGTGCCACCTGCAAGACCACTACGGCCCCTTCCCGCTGGTGGAGGGTGAGCGGATGCAGGCGCTGAACGGGAATGGGGGAAAGCCCCGCAGTTTCACTCTGCCTCGGGACAGCGGCTTCAACCACTGCTGCCAGAGCCTCTCGGTGGGCGCTGCCGACCACCACGAAGAAGCACAGCAGAAGGAGGTGGAGGAGGAGGAGGAAGAGGAAGGCAAAGCAGCAGAAGAAAACCAGGAAGATAAAAGTAAGTATGGGATATTTCTGTGGCTTTTCAAGTGTCCTGTTTGTGTAACGTAGAGGTTGTTTTTCCTTTTTCCTATCAAATATCCCCAACAGTCATTCAACATCCCCCATGTTTTACCAGGTCCCCCGTGTTGCACACCTCTTTGGTCTGCCTTATGTATGAGACCTAATAACCAGAGTGCTGCATGACCTCTCACGATCACCAGACATTTCCCTGTAGGCTGGTCACCAATCACCTCCTACTAGTAATCCTTAGCTTAAATGGATTTTGCTTCCATGCTTTCTTCACATTTACACTTGCACAGTGTCCTCCTCCACTGACACATGTGTGTTTCAGGGACATATTTGGTAAGATTTCCAGCCAACCCCATCTGAGCTGTAAAAACCTCTTGGTAAATCCTGGAGTGCAGTCAGGCTATGATTGTACAGTATCCAGGCAGGCAGGTCACAAGACATCCCAAAATCTGTAAGAAGTTGAAAAAGAGAAGGTGTTTTCCCCAGTTCTTCTCATTGTGATTTACAAAGGAAGAAATTCAAAAAGCATTTCAAACAAAAAAAAGTACAGGGAACAACTGTGACCACCTAGGCTTAAAAAAAACCATAATGCTGAGTAACTGTCAGTCACCTGGCACATAAACTCCATAGATATTAGTGCTATTTATCAAACATAATCCAAATAACCAGGGATTAGAGAAGGTCCCTGCCCCTCCTGAACATGTAAACACATTTTTGTGTCTGTTTCATGCTCTGTCCTTCACTGTCATTTGTGGAGCTTCTCAGCACGTGCTGCTAGCAACATTGAATCCAGACCCAGGTTGTAGGGTCAGTTGGTGAAACCTGCTCTCATGATTTGTGGGGTTGCACTGCAATTAAGGTATCTGAAGTGGCAAAGAAGGCAGGATAACCCTTAAAGCTCTCCAAGGGTCTCTGCTATTTGTACCTTCAAATTCAGCTTTTTCACTGCAATAAAGAAGTACAAAAATGGTTAAGAGAGAGGAAAGAGTAATGAAAGTTTTGTATGATTAACTACCTACCTAAGTTGATTCATTAAAGTTACCACCTTTGTTGAGCATTAAAATTCATATGAATGTTATTTATCTGCCCCAATGTTATATACTTGGGAGATCAAGTTTTCCATTGCCCTTATGCTTTAGGCATTGCCTTCTAAACATCCAGTTTTATACTTTCTTCTGCTGCTTTGAGAAAATGGTGGTTTCTTTTGCAGAAATTAAATGTGATGTCATTAAAAATTTAAAACATAATTAAAAGACACTATTTCAATTGTATTCATGCATGGCACTTGGCAAAAAACTGATACACTTAGAGTAGTATTAGATTCTTACTGACTGTGAAATGAAGTTGTCTAATTAACAGGGTTAAATTTCATCAACCATGCAGAACATTTTGTCCTATTTTTAGCCTTCAGATTTGGTTTTGAAATAAGATGTTTCTGATAGAAATATAAATTTATTTTTTATTAAATGTCCTTACTGAAAATGGAAAGGGTCAAGGAGATTTTCCACTGGTTTGCTGTGCTGTTTGGGCACTACTTACAGATACCATTGCAAGGTCTAAGGTCTTTTTTAGGTGTTTTAAATCTCAATTTTGATGCCTTTGTGTACCTGGTTGTAGCATTTTATAGCATGCTAGTTACTAGTAAAAGGCTAATACTTGATTTAATCACTGGGGCTTTTCTCCATCCCTCTATTCTAATTCTCAGAAAAGGAGAACAAAGGTATAATTTTTGAAATGGTCTCCCTGTATACACATATTGTATTTTTTATTTGAGTGAGGAGGTTGCCTTGGTTGAGGCTTTAACAGGAGATTATTTTTGAGACATTGATGACCAGCTAGAGAAGTCAAGTGCTCATGATGAGTTGTTGACCTTGAAATTATAAAACCAGAAGTAAAATGCTGTCTTGTCTGTTGAAAAGTTTAAGTGTTGAATTGCTTGTTGCTATGAGTGCAATGTTCTGTTTGCAACGCTGACTTTTTCCAGTGCCCTTACCAGTAAAAGGCAGGATTTCCTGCAAGTGGTGTTCTTAAGTGCAAAATCCAGTTTCTGAGCTGAGAGATTTCTTTACATCTGCTAAGTCACTAACAGGATGGGTGACCTTGTGTGTGCTACCTCACTGCCTCCTTCACTTCCATTGCTCTGGGAAAATGAAACATTGCAACTGGCTGGAGAAGGGAAATCCTCTCTCTTTCAGAAATGTTTTAAACTCACGTTGAATGTTCCCTCATGTGGTATCAGAATCTTTTAAATATATTTATTTGCCTTACACGTTTGTGATCCTGACACAGTGCTGGGCTCTTGGATGATCATGTGTGTTCTTGTGTGTACTTGTGTGTGTTTTAAAGCTTAATCATTCCTACTGCTCTTTGTGTGAGACAAGAATGCAGCTCCTTTGCTGTTGTCAGATGTCATTGCTATTTTCTCAGCTTTCTGTTGTTACATTCTCACTTTTAAAACCACCTGAATTGAAATTAAATAGTAAAATGCAGTCCTGTTTCTTCCAGCTTTTTTTGCAGAATTGTTCTCAAATAACTACACCACAAACTAGGAGCTCCACACTTTTTTCAGATGCTGTCCCCAGCTGCTATAATTTAACATATTTCTGTTGACTTTGTACTAAAGTTATGCTGATTTGCAACAATTAAACATCTTCTCTCAGTCAGTCACTACTTTATGTCTTAAATAGCTATTTCAAGACTTTACTGACCCTGCAAATAGTTCTGTGTATCAACTCTGCTATAATGCCTAGATATAGATGGCGAATTGAAAATATGGGTTGTCCTTTCTGTGTTTATCTGTCAGGACCTAACTTTGTTGTGTGTTCAGGTGCTTATTTTTGTCCTGTTATATCACATGAGCATTGCACTGCTAATCCTTAATGGATTGCTTTATTTCCCAAATGACTTTTGTGTAAACCATTTAGATGTTCCATATTGACACATCTTGTAGTGGTCTCTTGCTTTGTAATCAAAGAGGATTCTCTGGTGGGAAATTTGATCTTTTCCATGTGTTTGCTCCTGACTATGCCAATGGCAAACCACGTTCAGACCTGCAGCACCAAGCACGGCCCTTGCTGTGCTGTTCAGAGGCAGCCTGAGCACAGAGAGCAGGTTGGAGGCTGTGGCACAGTGTTTGCATTTCCGTGATTCAGTTGTGAAGGAAAAGTTGGGCCTTTTCAGATTTGTTTTCTGCTAGTGGGAGGTAATAGAAGGAGACAGTAGCATATCATGGCACTGTCACCCTCTTCCCCTCTGGCCCCACCTCTTTCTGCGCTCTGTTTCGACAGAATCTGTTTCAACAGATTCTGGCACTTACTGCAAAGAACACTTCTAGAGACTACTTCCAAGTTTTGTCCCAGGAAAGCTTGTTTCAGTTTTTGCTTTATTTTTCTAAATTATCTTTGGTGGTGGTTCCTTAATTTTCAAAACTTCTCTGGTTTGTGCACTACTAGTTTCAGCATCTAAAAGGAGTACATAACTAGCTCTCTGCAGGGTGGAGCTGGCTATTGATCCTGTCAACTTAGTTGCAGAAAAACCTGCACCCTTTTTGCATACTCCCTGAAAAAGTGTCTGGAGAACAGCCATGTCTGGGGGAGTCTCAGGTGCTGCCATCTGCCCAGAGACTGCTGGGACACGAGCTCTGCTGCTGGCTCCAGGTGCTGCAGGATTGGCTGGGGTAATACTGGCACACTTTCCAGGGAACTCACACCTGGGACCTGCAACAGTGTACAAGGGAGTTTTCCACTGTGCTGGCTGCATACAAATTTATTCAGGGAACATGGATAGAAAAGCACTGAGGTCTGTGTTTGAGTTTGAAAAGGTATTTGCAGCAGGAAGAATTCACTTAGATTGTCTTTGCAGTGTTAAACTCCATTTCCTTCTGTGTTGTTTCTTGCCTCTTTGTTCTGCAAGTTTTCAGTTCTTTTTCTGCACTCTTAATACTGTTGTTCTTTCTGACATGTGTTTAAGGACTTTTCTGTTGCTACCCCATCATCATCATTTCAGATAATGCCTTCTATATAGCATGGACAACTGTAACAAAGTCTTACAGAACTTTACAAGATGCTACAATCTGCCTCATGTGACCTCTGTCACCTTTGAAAGATTTCACAGTGCTTCTGAAGGCTGTGCAAACTCACAGAATCCCTGGCATTTTGCTCCATCACCACAAGCTCTTGCGCAAGTTTGTGAAATCTCCCAGTATCCCATGCTTAGTCCCACACAGTCTTGTGAATGCTGCCTCGGAGGAACACAACAGCCTCATGCTCCAGTCTCTGAAACTTGCCTTTTGACTGTTCACTTCTGAAAACACTTGTCAAAGGCCAGACCAGAAGCTAATGTTGGCATTTTGCAGCTCTGAGAGGTGTCCAGTCCCTGTGAAGGGTTTCAGGATAACTCACTTTTATGCCAGAGAGGGCTGGTCACTAAAAGAGGTATCAAATGACTGCTGAGGTTTTCTTCTTTCTTTTCCCCAGTAAAAAACTACAAACCAGCTAGAGAACAAGGGAAACTGATAACAATTTCTCCCATGTTGCAACTTCCCAGTTGCAGAAATGAAATTCAGGGTGGCAGTGCTTTCACAAAACAGGACAGAGGAGCTAAGGACTCACATGACTAGCAGCAAGAATCATGCACTGTGCCCAAGAAGGTATATCCTAGGCATCATTTGCTTTCAAGAAGGAGTTAGTGCCAGTAAAAAATATAGTCTGAATAAGGTCAGGTATATTTCAAATTCTAAAATACAGATCTAGAGAGGCTTCTAGGGAGGCTGTAATGCATGGTGCAAATGGTATTCTCAGAAGGATCAATGTTTGCTAATTAAACACTGTGTTATGAAGTGGTACCCTGTGCACACTTCTAGGCTTTTCTTCTCTGCATTTTAGGTAGAGTGTCTTCACTTTGGCAGGTTTTAGGCAACAATGAAATTTGGGAGTCAGGATGAATAACACATGAAGCCTGGATTGCACACACTGGAGTTGATGAGGATGTGTGGCTGAATTTAATAGGGCAGTTTGCTTTTCTGACAGCCTCTTTCCATTTTAGACAGGACCTCATTAATGATGTCCTGTTGTCTGACCCACTAGTTTTATCCTCACTGAGAGGCAAAGGAGGAAGCATTAAAATAGTGCCTTCCCCTCTGGAATTAATGCCTTGGAGGGTCTTAAATAAGCAGAGCTGTAAGAAATTGAGGTAATGTTTCACATTAGAAGTATTCCGTATGAAACTGGTGAATAGCACAAAGTGCAGCATCTTCTGGGACACTGAGGGTGTTATTCTGACTTACTGCATCCACTATCAGTCCTGTACAACCAAGAGCATTTGCTAAGTTGGAGGTTGGTTATTTTGCATGACATCCTCCTGGGCAACACAGCCCATGCATGCTCAGACACTAGAGTAGGTTAATGAAATGTCTGCTTTTCTGAGCTTTGTTTTTGTGATCTGATTTTTCATTCCCAATTCCCATTTGAGCCTGTGGCACCTGACTGGGCATTTGCACTCCTGTGAGCTGAGGACCATCAGCATTTTATGCCTCGTCTACTTGTCCCGTTGCCTCCAAGGCACTGTTTTTGCTGTTAACTCAGATTGAGCTTACTTAAAAGTGCTGCCTAATTATGTTCAAAAATATAACTACCTTACATAAACAACTTGGAGTAGATATGTTAATTTCTGAGCATGATCTTTAATTAAAATTTAAAATTTAGTAAATAAAGCTTTTAAAATTCTCATATGCAAAAGCAACTCCACTGCAGAAGTGAGTTTGTATTCTAAACAAAAATGATGGGATACAAAACCTCTATATCCTGATTTTAAATTTCAGTTCAAGGGGAAAAAATTGCCTGCAGTGTTTGAAAGCCAAGTATTGAATCATTTACTGAGTAGCAGTTCAGAAAGCAATATGGGCTGTCAACAAAAATAAGAATAGTTTAAATTTTATGCTCGTTAGTGTTTATACAGATGCATTTTGCCCACAAATATTTTGTTGCCACATTTAAAATTTTATTTGATTTCCATTGCTCATGCTGCTAAAAATACAAAGGCGAGATTAATTCCTACTTTTATTTTGGTTTTAATAACTTTGGGTGTCATTGCCAATAAAGGTCATCTGCTTTTGCCTGAAATATATGGATTAAATTGTCTTTTTATATGCAGAAGAAGTTCACAAGAGAATTTCTTATATGGCCACTCTTCCAAATTGCTTTTCTTGCTAAGTTTGCTCAGTTCAGTTACTAAGTTGGGGACTGTCACTGGAGCTATGCTGCTCCCTACCAGAGACCCCTTTGGGTTGGGTGGTGAAACTAGGAATCTGTACATGAAAGAATATATTTCTGATGGTGCTTTTTTATGTTCTGCATTAATTCTCTTGCCACGTGTTGTGTAACCAGTCTGTTTTACATTTAATTTTTCCACTTCATGGTGTCAGCAAGCTCTGTCTCTGCTGCTGCCCTGTCTGGGTCTGGCTGCAGAGATGCTCTCCTTGGGAAAGGTCACTCATAAATGGTAAAACACTCCACAAGCAACAGAGGGAAGACAGTCCAAGTCCTCTAGGGCTCTCTGTTTGCCCCACTGCTGTTAACTTCCCAGATTGTTGGCCTGAAAAGTTTTGGTAGCAATTTTAAAAATGTCATTTTTTGTGCTTGCTGCTTTCACTCCCTCAATTCTTAATGTGCTTTTAATTCTGAAGCTATAGTCAAATTTCTTAAGTGAAGATATGTAGATTTTTTGAAATTGTTTTGTGGATGGAAAGGAAAATCCAACTTTACTTTTTCATTAACCCATAATTTTCCAATGAAAAGAGGGTTTTCCTATCCTAAAATTTAAACTTACATTCCTTTTGGTTTCAAACATGAAAAACATACACTTTCAAAATCATTTATATAAAACTTCTCAGTGAAACCTACTGAAAATTATTATAAAGACATTCTTAGATTTGACTACTGCATTTTAATTGCAATTTTTCCATGACAAAGCCATTTCTCACTGGGATTTTTGCAGAATTGGCATAGTTCTTCTTTGAGATATATCAGGGATTGGGCCTAATCTGAAGATTTCTAAATGCAAAGGAAACAGAAATCTACAATAAAAAAGTTAGCTACTATCATTTACATGAGAATGTTCTTCTGAAATGTATAATTTTAAATTTTCAAAGCTAAAAAACTATTAAACCCTTTCTATAATCAATGGCAATTAAATCAGAAGATGATGGCGTAGTACCAGGGGGACTAGGGGAACAGAGGAGTACTAAAGTCTTTTCAGAATGTTCATTACATCTCCAGGTGGTACCTTCTGTTGTGTGTGGCTCTCTTGTTCTTTTAAGGCAATCATTATAACAAGGATGAACTTGAGTCAGTAGTGCTTGGAAGGACATGGGAGGGATATAGTTTTATTAAACTACTACCATGCTGAATGTCTGGAGGGTCACCATGTAAATATGTATTATTGTTTAATTAATGTTCATCATGGGAAGTGGGATTGGCTATTAAAGACTTCAGTGCAAACGGTCAGCATCCTGCCAACATTTTTTTTTGCTGGACAGAAGACTCTGGAAAAGCCACATTTGTTATCAAGCAGTTGAGTATAAATTATTTTTTTAAAAAGAAGTCTTCAGAATTTTGAGATTTAAGATTAATATTTTCATGGAGGTCTATGCAATCAATGTTGTAGGATGATTTTTTTGCTAGCCTGGCCTTCTGGCTGCCTTCCCTTGCAGTCACTAGCTGCTGCTCCAGAGGGTCACAGATCTTGTGTCTAACCTGCCAGCCCTATGCAACTTCCTTGGATACCCCTGGACAGGGGCACTAGATGCTGTTTGGCATCTTAATCTCCTTACTGGTTTCCTAAACCTTTCCAGTGCAGGAGGGCAGTGTATATAGGTTAAAATCTTGGTCCCTGCAAAGACCCTGGCAAAGCTGTAAGTGTGACGTGCGTGTCTCAGAGCCAGGGAGCTGGAAATTATTTGGAAGATGATCCATTGTAGCTCTGCCATAAAGATCTGGAGCTGCCATACCTTCCAAATCTTAAACACCCCTGGGGTGAGCATTCTTCATTCCTTCCAGACAGTGCTTTTCCTCTTTGTTGTTTTGGGAAGGAATGATTTTATTTTTTCTTGCTAATGGATATTGAATTGTTCCCTCTGCAATTTAAGCCTGGCATTTCCATTTCCTTATGGCACAGAAAACAGACTGCTCCATTACAGCAGCCCTTCTTCCAAGCGGAAAGGTTGCTGTGAAGGTTGGTTTAGTTTTTCCCATACTTAGTGTTTGCTGGGCCTCTGACTGCTCTTGCTGAGCTTCCCTGGGTTTTTCAGGCTGACTCCCATCCCTTCTGCCATGGCAGTGTCCAAGCTGGGTGCAGCACATCTGGTTGAGACCAGGGAGCTTGCTCTGCCCTGGCTGTTTTATGCTCTGTACTGTGATAGGCATCTGTTTGGCAACCACACTGTATTTCTTATTTCACTTGGGGCTGTACAGTGTCCCAGATGGTTTTCTGCTTCGTGGTTGTTTTTCTTGGTTGTTTTTCTAATTGTAGTTTTTCCGTTTTTTTTCTGGGCTCTTACCTATCTGCATTAAGTAGCTCATGTTAATAAAAGTCTCAGCTGAATTAAAATGTCAAATTAATTGGGCTAAAAACAACCAACAAATATATATGACATTTTGTAAAACTAACAGCCTGACTAGGTAAAAAAAACCAAAACAACCTGGTGTTTGCCAGTTCTGTGTCTGTTAGCACAGCATTTACCATATTGTTATATAAATCTTGGCAAGGGATTTCATCCCTCCAGATCATTCTGGCTCGAGACTGTCCTCCAGCAGTCTAGGAGATGCTTCCTCACACTTTGGAGCCTGTGGATTTTAAGAAGTTTATTCTCTTGCACTGTTCAGGCTCTTGGTGCCATCTGGGGCTGTTTGTGGGTACAGAGCAGCTTCAGGGGAACCCCACATAGGGCAGCCCCTCCCTTTAACAGGGAGCCTCCGGTGGCTCCTCCATCTGGGCTTGGCTTTGCTGTCAGAGGACACCTTGGGTAGGGAAGGTGGCTGGTATTGTTTATTTCTGAGAGCTGAACTTCTAGAAGGAAAACATGGTTCCCTGTGTCACAGACCTTCTGCATCTAAATAGCCAGGAAGATGTTGCCTGGAGATAAGTGCGGAGCTGAAGGCTCCTTCTTTTGTGACTTGGGATTCCATCCATCCCTCAAAAGTGTTTAATGCTCAGAGTTTATAGTAGCCATATGTGTTTAATTTGTAGGATCTTCTGTTAAGAATTAATTCAGAATTTCCAGTTCTCTTGAAAACAAATGTGATAATACAGTGTTAACAAACAAACAAACAGGCCCTGTAATCAGGCAGTTTTGCAGTTCACATTCATTATTAATGAAATAGGTTCCTACCTTTGTTTTTAAAACACATAGTTCAAAAACAAGAAGATAAATACTTTTTGACTCCTTTTGTGCCCCAAATTTGCCAATTTTGAAATCTGTTGGATAGTTGACAGTCCAGCATCCTTGTACTTGTGTGGTGCTATAAAATACCATGATTTTATGAACAAAGCATGAAACAAGTTCGCTGCAGGATCTTATGGTATTTACATGAAGAAAATTACTGCATTTTAAGCAGATTTTTTACTTTCTGGCTTCACTTTTTTGAGTACTGCTGGCACAAAATAATATCAGCTAATTATCTCTTCCTTTCTGGATTCCAGAGGGATAAACTTCAGGCTTTTGGAATATAAAATATCACCACTGATTTCTTTAAAAGTATTTGAGTTGTTATCACCATCAGAGAGAAGGGAGAGAGGCTGCCAGAAAACTCCAATTTAAACCATCTTTCAGTTTTTGAAACATTCATTTAATCATGAGATGATTTACTAGTCTCAAGGAGGAAGCAAAATGGAGGAAGCAAAATTAAGGAATCCTCACTTAGGAGATTTCTCCTGGCTTTAAATTCGGGGATGGACAGAGATGAGGCAGTGGCAAGGGCAGGAAGGTTACTCTGATCTCTTTACCCAGTACAGCTAATGAGAGTAAGTAAGAAAACTCATCTGGGGATCCTTGTGCTTTTAGTTCCAGGTTGAGAGGAGCTCAGATTTCAAGTGAGGAGGGATGGCTTGGGGAGACTCCAGGAACAGCTCCTGGCACAGTACCCAGGGGCTTGGCAATGCCAGAATCCCCTGTTAGTGGGGTTTCCTACATGTGCAAAGTGGTCTTTATGGAATACTTGAGAGATGGTGAATACAAGACACAATTAGAGAGTGTTTTTCTGTAGTAAAAGTGGTAAAATCTAGTTTAGAATTCACATAACAGTACTTCAATAGCTTCTACACTTGCCATTAAAGTGAGATTTTTTTGCTGTACTAATATGCACACTTGAAAGCCAATCTAAAAATCATACTAAATCTATAAAAGGCTTGAAGCTGATTATTCTGAGAGTTCCTGCTTCTTTTCTCCCTGCTAGAATGTGTCTGGCCATTTATTTTAAACTTCTAATTAAAAAAAAAATATTCTCAAGATATTGTCTTCTTTTTTTTTTTTTTTGCATTAAGCTAAGTACATGTACATAATTTTACAGCAAAACATTTATATTTCTAACTTTATTGTACTGGCTTTAAAGACAACTGGAGTTGCTGGTTTCTGTTTCTTTAGAAGACAGAAGAGAGAATTTTAATTATTTACTTCTGGCTATGTAAAGAGCCTTGAGAAAATTCCATTTAAATTTTGCACTCCAAACTAAAACTATCCAAAACTGAATTACTAATTTTTTTTACATTGTTCTGCTTACCTTCTCCAGTGTCACTGCATGATCTAGATATTTAATGTCCTGTTTCTTAATGTATCCTCAGCAGTTTCATGTGATTATTTTAGGGGCTAGAAATACTTATTAATGAACTAGACTATTTTAACCATACCAAAAATTTTTTATACCAAGACACTGAAAATGTAACAGGGTGTATGAAATGGTGAGACTGTGGAATAACAATAAAATTAATTAAAAAGACCCAACTAACACAAAGGCACTTTAGACACTACTGAATTATGGATTAATAAATCAATAGTTTCCAAGTTCTCTGTTCACTTTGTGTTTTAACCTTGAGTTCACAAATTCTGCCAGCAGATAAGGACATCTTATAGTGGCTGTAATGAATCTTACAGCATAAACAGATTATCCCTGTATCTATGCAAATTGTAAGAAGTTGAGAAAATTCATTTTATTAAAGCCTTGCACAATTTGTAAAATACCTGTAAAATGTCTTTGTAGTAAAATAAGAGGAAAAAAAGATGTGGTTTAGCTTTCCTGTGAATACTTGTTTAAAGCATGGCTGAAATTTTTGGTACAATTATTTCTGAACTATTTTTAGAAGGTGGAAGGAAGTGTGAGTGTTTTCATAAAGTTAAAAAATTATTGCCTTGAAGACTCACAGTTTGGAAATGGCTTTTACAGTTAATGCAACTCAGAACTGTCAGCCACCTTCTTCTTGGCCTGTCCCATTCCAAAAGACAATTTTCCTAAGCTTGTGTTTGTTGTGGCTGAATAAGACTATAGGATATATACGAGAGTATAAAAGTCACTTGAATTAAAAATTAGACTCTTTAGTTTTGAGAACAGAACTTGGATCTTTATGGATTTCATTATTCCTGAAATTTAGTGGAGGTTGAATGTGGAAGGATGAGGGCATGTGTGGATGGCCATGAGCAGACGGTACCAATGGCACCTATAGTTTCTACTTGGAGGAAAACAGTCATGGAGGGGTGAGATTTTATATTCTACATGGAGTTGGCTTTGCTGCCAGGGCTGTCAGAAGGCTGTGTGCATTTTTCAGTACCACTGCTCCTTGGAATGATGGGGAGTGGGAGGTTGCTGAGAGTAACCCAATGAACAAAGGAAAGCACACACCCCCAAGGTGGTGGAGGCTTAATTTACCCCTTTTCTTGAAAAAGAAAAGAAACAGTTTGTGCAGTCTGATCTGTAGTACTGGGGAATTGGAAACATCAGGGTAGCTGGGGAGTAGGTTGCAAAATTGAGTAGGGTGAGATAGAAGCAAAAAGTAGAAGAATAGAAATAGGGCATAAATCTGCAGTGGTGAGGATAAGCTATGGAACGAGTTTAATTGTGATTGGTTTTTGAAATGAAAATCCCACCAGCCTCTAATTCTGTGCCACAAATGAGAATGATGGTGTTATAAATCTTTCCCCAGTTAGAAAAACTGTTTTAAAAGTATTTTGTTTCTACAGTGTCACATTTCTCTTACAGCATAACCTACTGTAAATACACCTATGCTGCTGTAGCCTTTATTTCAAAGATTTCTGCAGTTTAGCATTTTAAGCTAAAGTGAACCACGTGGCAGGATTTTATGCTGGGGCCATGTTCTGTGCATTGATCATGCCCGTGCATTGAAATACTTCCCAGTGCAAGTTGTCTTCCAAGGAGGAGACTCTGGCATAACCTCATTATTAAGTTGAAAACCGTGTAATATTAATCTCCATAATTAGTTGGGGCAACAGTTATTTTTGGCCCCTTAGCTCTTGTCTTCTGAAAGTACTAGCTGAGACTTTTTCTTCAGATTACTCTGAAGTACTGTATGGAAATAGAGTAAATTTTTTAAAAGACAAATTCACTGGGCTGTTTCTTTATTTTGTCCTCATATGTTTTGCATTTCTCTAGTCTAGTGTTGATCATCTTTAGCAGTGTTATTAATGACCGAAAGTGTACAGCCAAATCTTCATCTCTGCTCCTCCTGGGTTTTACTAACTTCTCTTTCCTCTTCCAAGGCCAATGGTTGTGGTAGTTCCAGGTTGAGCAGGGGAGATTGGTCTCTGCACTTAGACTTCTAACCATGGACTCCCAGTTCTGAAATCCTCCCAAGGTTTCTGCACACACACAACCCCAGGGGTTGTTTTAAACATCTTCAGCTTAAGCTGAGTGTGCTCTTGCTGTATTTTATAGTTCACAAAGAAGTGTGTATAAATCATGGTCACCAACATTTTTTTCATTGCCACCTGTTGTTACCCGATACATAACCATAACAGATTAATTCTTGCCTTCTCTTTTTCATAGAAAATCTAAATATTCTTATTTTTCCACAGAAGTTTTGAATAGATAAATCATATAATATACACTGAACTTTTTGGTTACTCTATAACTCTCTGGATTACCCAGTTGTACTAATGGCAAGTCCTGGTGTTATTGTGAAAGATGAATGCATTTACTGACACTAGATACACAACTTCTTTAAGAGAGATGTCTACATTCTTCTGAAAAAAAAAAATCCTTGCAAAATTAAAAATTCACCAAGCCTGTTATTTTTTATTGTTTACTCTTGCAATCTAACATTTCCATTTTGCACAGCAGTTGTGAGCTTAACAAAAACTGTCCAAAACATTGATTTGTCTAGTTCTATATCAGATATCAGACTCTGAGTTAGAGTTTTAAAAAGTCACCTGCAAGAACAAGTGATTGTACCAAAGAGAGATGAGCCCCATATCCCAGCTAACCCAGTTACCCTGCCTTGAACCATACCTAAAAATATATTTCTAGGGAGGGTTAAAGGTATCTTTCTTGTAACCCTTGATGGATCATTCTTCCACACAATAGTTTTATTGATTTTGAACTCAGGAGTACTTTGAGCTCTGTTATGTGGCAATAAGGAGTTGCACATTTTAACTCCAGGCTAGAGACAAACATCTCTTCTAGTTAGTTAAACCTAGCACACAAACTTTCAGATGTTTCTGTTACTTGAAGAAGCAATTACCAACCTTTTTTCTGCATTTATGTCTTTAGAATTATACAGGCTTCTGTTCCATCCCCCTTGTTTATAGGGGAGAAGTCTTGATTAGCCCTAGACCATGCATTCCTTGCAGGAAAATCCTTTTCCACAATAATCCTGTCAGCCCTTCTCTGCCTTTTTCAGTACTGCTTTTTGAGGTGTGATGTTACAAATGAGTCTCTTTTTTTTTTTGTTGTTGTTGTTGTTTCTGCTTTATCTACACTACTTCCTGTATTTTATGTAGGTAGAAGCCAAACCCCCCTAGTTCTCTGTTTTTGTAGAAGCTGATTTGACATTTTTAACGAGTGCAATCCAAGAAGAGAACTAAAGGGAGCTGTTTGGTATAAGATGTTTCTGCCTGATAGGGAAAAAAGAAAAAAGGTTTGGTTTTGCTGTTGGTAATGCATGAAAGAAGTGTAATGCTTATTCATGTACAAGACTGCAGACGAGAAGAAAGTAAAAAAAGACAGTGTAGGTCCTGAAGAAAATAGTACAGGACAATAGCTAACTGAGCAGCTTGAGAAATGCATAGGAGGGAGGCTGCTGTTATGGGATAAGAACAGAGCTCAGCTACATGATAGTCAGTGTTTTTCAGGCTGTAGAGATTATAATATTTTATTTGTTTAGTAGTGATATTTTGGTGAAAACCAATTAAGCAAACCAAAGCCATAGTGTGTTAACAAATTGCTGGGAATACATCCCTGCATAACAACTCTGGGTCTTGGTACAGCTTGTCCAGAGGAACCTTGCTCAGGCATGTGACTGGTGTGGACAGCAGAAACCCCTCCTTACAAGCATCCTTTGGCTTACCATCCCCTGAGGGAAGGGCACTCTTGCCTGCCATTTTCAAAAGGTGGCTGTTTTTACAGGTAACCCTTCCCCCAGCATCTCAGGGTTTTGGTCCATTTGGATTCCCTTGCATACAGCAGTCACCAGTTGTGGTGATAGTAAGGGATTTTCTCCTCGAGGCTCTTGATGCCCTTTCTGCTGCTGTTGGCAAGACCAAGGGCTGAGTGCACAGCAGCTCAGGGGGCTGTCACTGCTGGAGGCTGCCAGGGGAGCAGGCTGGGCCCTCCAATCATTACCCAGATCAAGAGTTTTCTTGTAAAACTAGTTATATTTGAAATGTGTCCCCACTTCTCAGCAGATTGCTACAGCAATGCCAGAGTCAGGTGTCAGTGGTGGGCTGCAGTGGATGCTCCATCCTACCCAGCACCTGCCTTTCTCCAACTCCTCTTCCTTGCCTCAGCCTGATCAGCCACCATCTCACACCAGCCATTCCCCTGTGCTCAGCTGCTCCCAGAGCTGGAGCAGCCCTCTGGGGAGCAGCTTCCCTCACTTTAATAAGACTTCTCTTTCCCTGGACATTGTTAACTTTGAGTAATCTAAAAGTATTTTTCCCTTGTTGTGATCAAAAGACCTGGATGAGGTAGCAGAAGCTAGCAAGTAGTCGTGCACATTCTGAGATGATGGCACTCTCATTTCCAGTTGAAAGCTGTAGAGATCCTGTTTTCATTCTCCTGAAAAGGAACACCCCTTCTAACAACCCAAAAGACTTTGAGAAGTGTCCATCTCCAACACAGCTCTGGTGGTTTCTGCCAGTAGAGGAGCTTGACGTGCCTTAGGGGTGGGGAGGTTGGTACCTGCTGGACCCTGTGCACTGCTCCATCCCTCCAGAGGGACAGCAGGTCTCCCCCAGGCTCTGCCCTTCCACACTGGGAAGGGGCCAGGTGTGCAGAAGAGAACCAGGGCCTGAAGTGCGTATTGGTGCTGTAATGTGTTCAGTGCAGGATTATTTTTTTCTGTAGAACAGTGCCATCATACAGGAGTATGGCAGCTACACCTCACCAAACAGTGTGTGATGGGCAGTTTTGGAGATGATTGGGGATGAATTAGGAAAGAAGAGGCTAAAGAGAAGCAATTTTTGTACCGATGTCTTTGTACCTTTGTGCAGAGGTCATTGAGAGTAAAAACCTCCTGAGTTGGTGGAAGAATTGGTAGAAGAGCAGGAATTGATGGGAGTGTAGATGTACCTCTTTACACTGGTTATCACCAGTTCGCCAAGAACTTTATCAGGATCTTTCTTTGAAAACCACTGGGTGCACCATGTCCTCTCACCAAGAAGGTCTCTGGTGGTGCCTGTATTTCAGAAAAGGCTGGGAAGGAGGGCTAAGGACTCCTGCATGCCCATGGCCATGAAACCCTGGCATGGCATCCTTCATCTGTGTCTAGGTTCCTGGCCAGTCTGACTAATCCTTTTGCCATCCATTCTCATGAATGGCAGCCTTGTGGTTTTCAGAAAGAGTATTAAACCAGGAGCTTGAACACATAAGGTGATATGACAAAAACTTAATCTCCCTTGATTAGTTTGCTGGTTTTTCCCCTCCTAAAGGGCATACAGAACTACTGTCTTAGCAGGCTTCAGGAGATACTATCCGTGCTATATCTCATCCAGTCTAGCATGTTCAGGGATTTGAAATAATTTAAAATTTTGCTATTTATTGCTATCTTTAAAGTTAATATACAGTCAGGAGCTTCTGATGTTTTCAGCATTTGAAAACATCCTCCTCTAACAGGAATCCCTAATGTAATGAAATCCCTGTGCAACCCTGATTTTCTCTTATTACACTAGTGATAGGATTGTTTGGAATATGAAAGGCTTAAGATACACTTTTTATGAAAAAATTGGGTCCCCTCTGAAAACAGCTCTTACACATTAAAAATATGCAGGCAATTCTTAACAAACAGCATAGCAATGTTTGGCTTGTCAGAAGAGTACCTTGCATAAAACCTTTCAGTGCAAGCTTTTTATATAGAGATAATTATTCTCATAAAAATTAATTTAAATTTACCAAATGAAAGTACAAGCCTTCAGCACCGCACAGGTGTGAAACATTTAATCAGTAATTCTTCATTTTATACTCTCAAATAGGCAAGGAATTTCCTCTGGGAAAACAAGGAGGCCATTTCTGTGTTGGGCTGATGGGCTTATAAGACACCATAGATAGCCAAGAAAGCAGCTCAGTCATTGGTTTAGAAAAAGAAAGGTGATTCCTGTATTATTTTTGTGGGAACCAAACTAATTAAAAGCAAGACTTCTAAAAGCAGTTTCTTTATATGCTAATTTTATGCAATATATTTCAGGTTGTTGATAGGAGGGAGGGCTTCAGGTCTGATAGCATTTTTTTTGCTAAATATGGTCCTCCTCAAACTTGAAAGACACCTGACTGAGTCAAAAATAGAGTTGGAGCGGAACAATAATACTTGCTGGGAACAGTCAAGGCAAGTTGGATTGACAGATGAAACACGTGCTAGAACATGAGGAGAGGAGAAGGGAAACCTTTGTTAAACACAGCACAACCAGACAGGAGTGGTGCCAACATTTCACTTGTTGGCCTTGCCAGAAGCGTAATAGTAGAGTCCATGTTTTTTGTGTAGGTCTCTCCAGTGAGCTCCAAATTAAATTAAAATATCTCAACATGATCAATGTTAGTATAACAGTAATGATAATCTGCTCCCCTAATTTTCCCTGAGTAGGTTTTGACACCATTCCCTTTGGAGGTTTTAGCAAAAGCTGCTGAAAAACCTCAGCCGAATGTGGCACAAAGAAGATAACACTTTTTTCTCAGTCTGTTCATTTTACCTTAAGCACATGGCATGCTGTCAGTAGCTTACAGAGTTCAGGTGATCTGTGCCTCTTTCCCTGACCCAGTCAGAGAAGGGGTCCCAGGCATGGCAGGTTGCTTCAGCTGTCAGCAGCTGTGGCAGGAACAGCATCTCCATCCCCTGCCCTTGGATGCAGCCTGGCAGTGGGAGCATGGCAGTCTGGCTGGGTATTACTGATTCACACCAGGGATTTTGTCAGTGCATTGGTGTTTCTTTTATCAGTATGGAAAGCACCACCAGAAAAAGCAATCATGTTACTTGATGGGCCTTAAACTTTTCTCTGACCAAAGGGGCTACTGGTTGAAGTTAAAAATTTATTTTTGTAAATTTTAATTTGTTATGCTATCATAATTCCATATGTTTCTGTCTGCTTTTAAAGCTCTAAGTTAATGTAAAAAAAATCCAGAAATACACTTCTTGAAAAAAAATTAATAAAGCAATACACAGAATTGTTTGTCACGATAATAAGACCAATTCCGCTTAAATACTCCTTATTAAAAAAATCGTTGATAACAACACAAAAAATTAGTATATTGCTTTTTTTTTTCAGGGTTGATGTCCAAAGCATTAGTCAGGAAACAGAGCTCTCATTTTGTGCTGTACATTAACTCTTTCATCTGTGATAGACTGGAACTACGGTTCCTGCTTTGTGATCAGGAAACAAGGACATGGCTTTTCAGGCAGTTCTCAGAATAAACACCGCAGGAGGTTTGGTAGATTAAATTGAGCTTTATATGCCATTGCAGTCATAGCCTGGCTGATTTTAGCTTACTAAATTGTATTGAAAGGAATCTCACCATTAGATACATGCCTCATGTCTTTGGGATGTAACATAGACTTCTGGGTGAGGTTTGTCCCACAGGCTTATGTGACTTGTGTCTCTGTGTAATCCAGCAATTACAGTGCCAATATGCAGAAATTTTAATATCATTACCAGAATTCATAAACTGCCCAGTGGGATGCTAAAGTTGTGATTACATCCTATGCCTTCTAAATCTATATAAAACTATGAGAAATTCAGCCAGCTACTCTTTCTTTTTTTTTTTCCTGAACATGGTTATTCAACTGTGTCTTACTGGTTATGTCCCAAATTAGAGGGCTTCCTTTTCTGGGAGCAGCTCTTTGTATTGCTTTGCAATGGTTACAAAATGAACTACTCTGAAAAATAACCTATTTTCTGACACAACCACACTCAAACTGCTCCATCTTGAAGCTGTGAACTGTCACTCCAGTAAGACCCTGGTAATGAGCTGAAGGAGAGAGATCAGCAGATATTAGAGAGATATCTGAACAGCATAAGAATAACCATGAGATATATCTAATATGGAGGGACAAAATAGGGGCAGAATTAGGAATAATATAATATAATACACTATAATAATATAGTAAGAGTTAGTAATTTGGCAATTTAATGTGCTACATTGTAGTTTATTTAGTTCTTTAGTACTGGGTAGACAGAGGGTTATTTAGCAGTAGCTGTATTACATGAAGTGCATAGGAGAGCTGGGTTACATTTGCAATTTAGAAATACTGTGCTAAGTGGGAGGAAAAATGCCTGCTGATCAGAGCCCTGTAATTTCCACTGCCTTGTTCTCATGGGACCGAGTGCAGCACCTGCAGAGGAGCAGGCACTGGAGGTTGTCCGTGGGCTGACACCACCATCTGTCCTCCCTGGGCCTGTTCCTCACCCTGGTGCTTTCCCATGGAGCATTTGTGCTCTTACTGTTCCTCAGTGAGGACATGGGGGACACTACAGCATATAATGTGGTGTTGGAAAAGCTGAAACTTGCTATTTGCTGTAGCATACTCCAGTATTGTTTGATTTAGTGCCCTTTACTGCAGCCTCAGAGGAGTATTGACTCCTCCTATTGCTTCCATACCTAACTGGATTCCCACAGGAAAATGTGGGGAAGTGCTGCTTTGTAGTAGAGTGTTGGGGATCTGCACCAGATGTGTCTCCCAATCCCTCCTTCCTCAGGCAGTCTCACTGCCAGGCTCTACCAGCTCCTTTTCATCTCTGCATGGCAGCTGTCTGACACCTGGAGGTGGCGGGAGCTTCCCACCAGTGAGCAGCAGATCTGCCAGCATTCCTGCCCAGGACTGTGTCAAAGAGCCTTGAGCCATTTTCCTAGTAAGGAGGAAGAGGTATCTGCCAGTGGACTCCCAGCAGAAGCAGCCAGGTCACAGTTTGTAGCACACGGGGAAGGTTTTCTCTTCCCTGTTGTTCTTTACACTCATTCTTGTTGGTAGCTTGATCACTCATGCAAAGGGTTTACCTTCAGGGGAAAATGCATAACTAGATATGCTTCATGATTGGACTAGATAGTAGGTAAGAGCTTCCAATCAAAGTTCTTCTCTCCTGAATGTGTAGGCAGATGTAGAAATAGCTACACAAAATAGGATAAGGGAAAGGGTAGATCTTCAAAAGGCAGGTACAGGTTTACTGATGGTCACTATAGATGGGAAGTCTGAAATTTTCTAAAACTTCAGTATGAATTTTAAAAGTAAGTTAATTAACCTGATATTCTTCAACCCAACCTTTCTTTGAAAAGAGAAGTTGTCGTAAAATAGCATTTAATAATCAGGTATCTTGTAGTCTATTTAGGCAAAATATATAATGTGAAGATTGATAAGAAAGTGTACTCTTAAGAGGCAGTGGTAAAATCTTGTGCTTTTTATTATGAAAAAACACATCAGAGTAAAAACCCTAACTTTATACCTTCTCATTAGTGACTGCTGGTGTTCCTTCAACATTTATTTATAGTCCAGTCTCAAAGAGAAAGACTTGTATCACCCTTTCCTTACATAGGACTTGTTGTGTCAGAGCCACTTTGAGACCTTACTGATTGTGACTCTCAAATATTTCTCTCATGAGAACTTTCTGCTTGCCTTTGCTTCGATGTTTATTGGCTTTTGACCCTTGGCCTGGAAGGGCATGCAGAGCATCCCCTTGCTCCTGCTTGGTGGGTTGTTCCCACCCCAGGGCCCAGGTGCCTTCTGTCTCACCACTTCAGATGGGTAAAGTACCTCCTACTGCTGCAGGTTTGCTCAGATATAAAATTCCTCACATCGTACACATCAGCTAAATAAATAGGCAGAGATTTAGAGCAGACAGTTTTGTGTCTGTAACCACTCTGGGGAAGTCATTTTCCATAAGACTCATAATGCAGACATAATTTTGTTGATAAATGCAGTAAGTTCACTTCGCTATATTCACAGGGTCACATTCATTTTTGTATGTGAATGGCAGTTGGTTTATTTTTCAAAATGTTTGCAAATCTCATGAGTTTCATAAGTTGTAGTGTCAATAAGTATCTGTCCAAAAGCACGTTACTCGTTCTTTGTTATTTGTATTTGTTCTCCTTTAAAACAAATTTTAAAACCCTTATCTAGAAACAAAACCACATGCTGGAGATTTCTTACATAAATAATTCTGTTAATGTTAGTGATACAGAAAAAAATGTGGGGTTTGTAAGGATAAGGAAGAATAATTTTTACTACTAAAAACAGATTTTTCAAACAGTTACTATCCGTAAGTGATATTGAAAATCTATTTAGAAAAGCCCCCTAGTGCCTGAGAATTATATTCACATTAAGATAAATAGGACAGCATATGCTGCCACTTACCTTAAGAGGTTAATGACAGGCTGTTCATGCACAGTGACTAATCCAAACTGGGATAGTGAAAAATTGCCAGTATTTGATAATTTCTATAATTTCTATAATAATCAAACCTTAGCAATATTACAGAATAGTCTTTACAAAAGTGTGTCTTACTAGCAGATTCTTTTTCAGAAATATTTAGTTGAATTTTATGTACATAACAAGTCCTGTCCCACCATGTGTTGAAGGTAGCACAGTTATTCCACAGATGGAGGACATGTCCCAGCCAGACTCAGCCGGGCATGAGCAAGAGCTGGGTATGGACATCTGCTGCATAACGTCCTTGCCTTAACTTCAGTAACCCTCCTTTATTTCACAGCCACCTTGTTTCATAAAAAGGGAAGTTTCTTTTGCCAAAGCCTGGCCTTTGAAACAAACTTTCTGAATTCTTAGTGTTTAAGTTGTGTGAACAACAGCCATGAGATGACAGGATCTCCTGAAGCTGCAGAAGTGATACCTATGAGGCAGCAGTATCCTCTTTCCCTTAGTGCCTTTTTCCAAATAAATCCAAGACTCCTATTTTCAATGCTACAACTGTTCATAGTATAGAACAGGATAAAATCTGAAAAACATTCCCTCTTGTAGTCTACAAAGTCTCCCTTTCCTCAACCCCGTGAGTCCTGAAATGTGCTGGTTTGGCCTTTTGTTTGTCAGGGGGTTGGGGTTTGGTTTTGGGCGTTGGGTTTGGGTTTTTTTCATTTTGGTTGTGGAATCAAATGGGGTTTTTTATTTTAAACAATAGATTATGTAAAAGTTTCTCTTGACTGCTATACTTAGAATTTAGTTATATAAACTGTTTTCCTCACACTTCTTCCTCCTCTCCTTGTTGACGCACAGAGTCCCAGGAAATCTCAGTAATAGAGAAGAGGCTGAACTGGGTTTGAGTTCTGTGTAGCATTGCTCACCCTCTGCCTCTCTGAAACTCATTTTCCAATTGCTGCCATGTGTGGAGTAAATGTCACCAATGTTTCCATCTGGGATTCTTTCTACCTTGTGTTTTCTGTCCCTGAGAAAATATTTCTTATCTGCTTTCCAGACCTTTTGTGATATGCTTAGGAATAAAAATGGCAATGCTTGATGCTTTCCTTCCTTTCCATTCTGTCTTTTGGAAAAAAAAAATCTTTTTAACAGGGGTTAAAGAAATCCCACCAGTTAAATTGGAATTAATTTGTACGTCTTTTCATTATGCACAGTTGAAGTCTTTTCCGAAATGTTTTTTTTAACAACAAAACATCCCCCAGCTTTTCATATCTGGGATTCAAAATGACAATGGATGTTAAGATCCATGGAGTTTCATTTTTTATTACAATTTAGTGTAGTAGGCAATAGAATAGGGAATGCACTGAGAGCAGCCAGGCTTTTGAAACTGCCTGTGCAGAGACTGCATATCCACACAGAAACTCTTAAGTAAACAATTTAGCTGTATGCTGTTTATTCCACCTCTCTCTTTCTCTTTTCTTTGCTAACACAGGTCCACAAAGATTCTCGAGTTCTCAAGCCCTAGCTTATGGAAGTGTGTAATGTCAGTGTGGTTGCAAAATCACACGATCTCCTAGCTCTGTATCTTATCCTTCACCCAACATTGCACAACGCTGGACTGTCAGCTAGGAGAACGAAAGGAGCCAGATTGTGTTGTGCCACCTCTTTTTCTAGTTCACGCATAAGTTGCCACCAGGATATTTTTCTGTGTTTGTAGCACGTTTGGTGGATTTGGGGCACATTCTTTGCTTCCATTCTCCTCATTCATGTGACCCTTTCCCAGTGCTTCCAAATGAGCTAATGTGTCTTCAACATGGAGAAAACCAACTGAGTTGGTTAGGATGTGTATTGTTCTCTTGTTTTATTTGTGGGTTGTTTGGGGTTTTTTTTAATTGGTCTTTGTTCTGTTCTTTTTAAAAAAACATATCTACAAAAAGAGAATATATAACTTTCTGCCCTAAATACCTCTTTTGCATCAGGGATGGATATTTTAATGGAGTGAGGTGTAATAGCAGAACAGTGCCATGTCTCTGTCCTCACGAGCATCGCTGCATGCAGATTAGAAAGGCTCTGTAGTGCTGCTACTGTATGCCAGATTTGCTATTTGCTCTTGTTTGCATGATAGTATTTCTAATTTACTAATATGATATGGAAATAATGGCACATCACCAATCTTTCAACATATTGTATCACTGCTTTATCATATTAGGCTAATACACTGCGAGAGTTGATAGCACCTCTCCATGTCAAATGGGAACCACATCTCTTGGCACTGAACCGATTGGACTCAAAGGTTGATAAACTTATCATTAGAGAATTGGCACGACGGAGACTCAACTTCAGCCTCTTGCAAGCGACCTAATGGCCTCCGTTCAGAAAGTCAGTTCTCCTCGAATAACTTTGATGTTTATAACAGAGAACAGACCTGTTAAAGCATAGACAACCACATGCCTGAATATGAGGCCTCCAGGAAGGTGTCAAAGGGCATGGCCAGTCTTTTGAAGAATGCACCCTTTCCACAATGGGACTAGGCACAAAGTCAGATCCAGTCTACATGGAGCACATTTGCAGAAAATACTGCCCCCGCACGGGAGAACGGAAGGGGAAGAGGGTCTTGGCAGGGGAAGGGCTTTGATGTCACTCAGTCTTGTTCTGCACACCTCGAGGAATTAAAGAGGGATTCAGCCATGGTAACTGTAATTTCCCATTGCTTGTACTGAACTCCAGTGAACCCATTCAGGCCAACCAGACAGAGTCGTGTCATTTAAGCGTGCTTCACATTAGTGAAGGAAGTTTCCTTACTGTGTCATGCTAAACTAAGTGTATTCTGTCAAGTGGAGGTATGTACAGACCTTTCAGAGACTTCCATTTATCCAGTGGTTTGTACTGAATTCCCAGAGGGTACACTGGCACTCATTCGGATGGTGATGGAGAAGATACCTCACGCTGAGATTTATTAGGCTCTGCATTAAACTCTTTGGTTCCTCTTTATCTTCTAGGACTAAAACATGTGAGTGATGCTGCCTGGCTAAGCAGGCACAAAGTATTCTCTGTGTAACACCCAGACTCCAGAGGGCTGTTTTGGGGCCAGTATTTGTCTGGATGTCACTCAAAGTAGATTCAGATATTGTATTTATCATTATGTTCTGAGTCCCCTATGGGTTGATGTTTGCCTCTATCTCTGTGATTAGAATGTGGATTTTCCTTGATATATTTGGCTAAGGGTGTATTGTAATAATGTTAATGCTAATTACTTGATATTTCATACTATCTTACGGGGAGATACTTTTAAAAAATGTATTTTGAAATGTTTTCTTTCTGTTTGCTCAATGTATGGTATTGCATTATGTTAATACCAATAAAATTATATATATATATAGTTATATATATATTTCCCTTTTATAAAGAAGTAAATTATGCTTTTTTGCCTCACAAACAGGAAATGTGCAGTGAATAAAATTACATCATTCTGCCTTACAGCAGGTGACAAAGCTTATAATAGTTTTAATATTCTTTTTTGAAAAATAAAAAGTATAGTAAGACATAAATTAGTTGGAAATTCATCAAAATGCATGTTTTATATTTCTGCTCAATGGGACTGTCACAAAACAGCCTAAATATTTAGCAATGTTGTTTTGGCATCTTTAATTTTTTCTAATCAGAAACATGCACTGTATTGCTATTATTGATTACAAAACTGTACTGTCATAAATTTTTGCCTGTTGGCCAGATAGACAAACCCTCTGAGTTTGTCTGTAGGATTGATTTTAAAATTTAATTTAGTGCTCTTTCCAATGCTTGGCAAAGGCAGAATTTATTTTTTATATAAGGTTGCCTTTGAAGTACCTGCCTCTGCCAGGAATGATAAATCACTGCTAAGTACATAAAGATTCTGCAACCTGAAGGATATGTGATTAAAGTCTTGTTGGAATGGCCTGCAACCCCAGCCAGTCCTTTACATTCTGTCATTAAATTCCATAATTAGTTAGAGGTGAAATGTTTTGGAAAAGAATTAGAGAAGCAGAAGCAAGGATGTGACTCTAAAATGTCCTTTGGCTGCCATTTGGGGTAACACTGATGGCTTATTTGCTGCTCATAGCCAAAGGCCAGCATATATCTGCACTAATGCCTATTAGATTGTCTTCAGCTTCCTCTCTTTCTTTTCCCCACCCTTTCTAACATATTGTATTGAGTATCTTTGTTTTGCAGAGGCATTCAGAAGGGCTGTAATTAGCAGTCCCTGGCATTTAATTGCATACACATTTGTTAAATATTTTTCTGTATGCCTTAAAATAAAGTATAGAAAATGGCAGTAAATGTTTCTTTAATGAAGGCATTTGATTTATTCATGAAGTCAGGATTTTATAAAGGTGTTATTTTGGGCTTAATAAAGGAAATAAGCCAGCAAATTTTCTGTCGTGCTTTTGCATAACCATTGTCTGTCAGGGCTGACGTTCAGTTCCTTTCTCTTGTTCCTTTTGTGGCAAACACATTCTGCCCAGTGGGTGGGGAATGGACCTTTCTGCTGTGACCACTCTCATGCCAGTTTTGAGAGCACTTTACGCTGAGGTTCATACATGTTCACAAGTTCATTTTGACATCTGATGACATGAGTGATGTCTAGAAAACCATGTGGAATTATTGCATTTCTCCCGTCACAGCAATAGCTTTTGTCCTGAAAGGTACCTTGAACTCTGTGTGGTGCTTACAGACCATGGGGGTGTGATGGGCATTCAGCAGCTGATGGGGGGTGCCTAATATTTGGCAGTGTTGTGCCCTGCATAATTAAGATGTAAATCAGGGTGCAGTTTAATTTGATTGGAATCTGATCAGTGCAGCTGTCATAATGTGCAGTTATAAATCCATTAATAAATCTGAATATCTGAATAAATATGACATCTTCTGGGATAACATTTTGGGAAGTATTTCGGGCCCCTTCCAGAAACCCCTCGGGATGTGCTTCCCCAGCAGACCACAGTGGGTTACAGAGGTAACTGAGGCAGACACTCAATTAACCTGGCCCCTGCCCACACTAATGTTTCTCCCATGTTGAAAGCAGAATTGCAATTCCTTAGTGATGCCTTTTGGAAAACTCCACTCTCAGTGCTGCTTTTTCATACAAAGAAGAAACTTGGGATGTAGCCTGAAGTAGAGTTCATTTTTTGGGTGGGTGTTGCTCACCAGGAACGTGTCCCCCATCTGTTCAGGCTTGCTTTCAGGTATCAGTCCCATAAACCTTGACAGCACTGCTGTTGTACGAGCGTGACTGTGGCTTGATTCTGACGGGTGAGTAATGTTGCTGGGCCCGTATCATTTGTCACTTAACCTTTCACAACTGTGAGTGCTGCAACCTGAGGTTAGGTTTGTAATACCAGTATTTTCCTCAAGGAGTAGTTGCTTCTATATATTACTTGTGAATTATTATTTCTAGGGAACTCCTCATCCTGTTCCAAAGCTACAGAATCCCCACATGTCTAGCAATTCTGCCCAGTTTGCTCCAGCTCCTGCCTTTCCTCATAAATACAAGTTTTCTGTTGTTTTTGAACTTCAGGGCCCAAGGGGAAGTGTACCATCAAAGTGTGATTGGTGTGTTTATGTCACTTCAGCTTTGATAGCTTGTGGTAAAATTAAACAGCACTTATATCATTGTGTGGCACAGAAAAAATTCAGGATATCCTATTTCATTGTGTAAAATACTCCCAGAGAGTCACTAAAATCAGTAGATTAAGGTTAAACTGGTGCCTTCATATGCAGCTTAATTGAGTAGAGTACCATATCTACAACCAAGGAAGTATGCAGCTATAACCCTACTGCAGAAAAGTTCTGCCACTGATTAGAATTCCATTACTTTGGGAAGCTTTGGAGTGACTTCATTCTCATGCCCTCTCTGAAATCACAGCCCACCAACATAACCTCATGAAACAGCAGGATGCGAGCAAAGAGGGAGCTACAGATGCTCATTTGAGGTGGGCAAGAGCTGTCAAGAGGCAGCAGGAGCAGAAAAAGTGAATTTTTCCCTCTGTGTGTCCCCTTCTCACTAACACAGTAACCCATTAGCTGGCACCTGCACTGCACTGCTGAGTGCATGTCAGAAATGGCTGAATGTTACTGTCAGCTCAGCAATGCAGATCTGCAGGGAGAGACACCGAGGGTTTTCCTTATGCTCAGTTTCATGTCAGCTGTGTTTAGTAAGCAGTTCCAGTTGTGTGGAAGGCTGAAGAGATGTGGCTGAGGTGGGTGTGAGACTCAGAGCAAGAGCAGCCCGAGTGTCCCATGAAGGCTGGAGGTTGCACGTGTGAACATGCTCCAGGCTGCCAGCTCACACTGCAGCCAGCAGGGCACGGGGGCCATGGCTTGTCCTTCACACGTCCCCAGAAAGGTGACTCCAGTGGAAAAGAGATTCTCAGGGATCTACTGACCCAAAAGGAAAACTGCTAGTGCCATAAGTAGTTCGCAATAAGAATTAGACCTTCAGTGCCGCAGCAAAGGCTTGGCATCTGTCAGGCCTGACAGAGTCTAGGACATGATCATTTAAAAGATGGTACCTACCTGATTCTGGCATTGAACTTGGCTGTAGTGGAAAATTCCTGAAATACCTTCAGATATCTGCTGTTTGGGACATGAGTTTTCCACTTGCCTGCACAGTTCACTTTATTTCAAGAAGCCCAGTTTATGCTCATGCATGTGAGAGGAGAAGCAGGCTGGTACCACTGGGTGTAAAACTCCAGCAAGTGCAGGACTCTGTTGTGTTGGTGCTTTCAGTGAGCATCTTCCCTAGGGAGTTTCTTTTTTTTCTCTGCAGGTTTACATAACATGAGAGAATAGAAACAGCGTACAGCTATCTTGGTAACCAAAAATACTTCAACTTTAGAGGAAATGATGGTATAAAATCCAGATCTAATACCTGCATTGAATAAATACAAAATAATAAATACAATAAACATAAAATTTAATGATCCTCCAGCTACTAAAATTTCACTAAACACATGGATCAAAGCTTGTTTTTAAATAATGCTCCTCCCTTCCTTGATTCAAGACTTTTGGGAAGATCCTGCACTTTCACATACACAGGGGCACAAAGGATAGAGGATTACATGAGTCAGAAGAAGTCAGGGAAAGGGAAGCAATACCAGTGAGAAGGGTTGCAAAGACTGGTACTGCTCAAGAAGAGCCCGTTTTACTTTTAATTTAGCTTTAACTCAGCTTGCTTAAACTTTTCTTCACTTGTAGACAACATTAATATGCTCCTGTGTGTGTGTATAGACATGTATATATAAATACGTGTGTGTGTGTGTGTGTGTGTGTTTACAGGTGTAATCACATATCCAGTCCGGCCTTGATTTTAAGGTCACATAGGACATGGCATAAGACATAGCATGTGTCTTTGTACTTTAACAGGGAAATTGCTCTGTTTTACCTAGAGCAGATGATTAGCTGCTTTTTCCATGTAGACCTGTGTTTTATTGCACCTCCTGCCTGCTGAATCATGCCAGGCTTAAATGCTGTGTTGCTTCTTCCTCTTCTCAGTAATTAGGGGTGTGACCTGTAACATTTTCCTACCAGGAGCTGACTTTCCATGTCATTGTGGCTCCCCCCATACCTGTGCAGGAGTGACATCATGCACAGCCACAGCTGTGCAGACACCATCTCCTTTAAGCCTTACATTGATTTTACCACTTTGTTCCTTTTAGCTTGGGGGGGGAAGAAAATACATAGCTTAGTCTGCCAGCCAGCCATCTAAATAGTGTTAAACATTATTAATTCCTGAACCTTTATATAAGAAGCATTTGGGTATGTCTCACTCTTGGGCAGTTTGGACTCTTAATGATTAACCTGAACCATAGCAAAGATGGATTTAGGCCTTGCACTGAGGAACCAACTGCTGCTTTGGAGGATTTCATTTCTCCCCTCTGCTGCAACACTGCTAAAATCCACATTCAGTCTCTCTCCTGTGTTCCCTGGGCTTCACAAGCCCATCCAGGCTGTGGGCACAGCCCTTGCCTGCCTGTTGGCACAGCTGGGAATGCAGAGCTGCTGCAGGAGTGCAGGAGGCTCCCCCTTCCCAAGGGCTCAGCAGGGCTCTGTGCTGCTCTGCCTCCCTGCCAGGGAAACCACTGCAGGCCCAGGCAGGGCTGACGGTCCCTGTTGTTAGCCATGGCAGAGAGATCCTGCTGTGGCACAGGAGGATTTACAAATGCTTTTGTGCTGCCTGGATTATATCAGTTATTAGTTAGCTTGTGGCAGACCAGGGTGTCTGTTCCCAACACAGACACATCAGGGTCAAGAAGGAAAAAAAACCCCAGAGGTTTGTGCACCCAAGGCTGTTTTATCTAACTTGAGACCATTTCCCAGAGGCCTGGATGCTTCTTGTTTTGAGGGAGTATTTACTGCATTTACTGTTACTCACAGAAAGTGTCTGGGACACTTGAGGTAAATGCCTCCCCTGCACAAAAGGTGAAGCAAAAAGGTGTAGCTCTCAAATTGGAATCAAATCTTTGGGATTTGGAGGGAGAAAATAACATGGCAGCTATTTAATAATGTAATTAGTGATGTATTCTAACTAAATTGCCTCCTTAATATCCTGAGAAAGCTGGGGTTAGCTGATTCCTCTGCCAGAGGGAGTGAGCTCACCAAAAGGAGTGAAAATGGGAGTTTAAATTTCAGCGGAGCCTGGAGATTTCAGTCTGACTGTGCCTTGTTCGCTTCCTGTCACAGACTTCACAGCAGCTTGGCTTTCTGGGGATTTGCAGAGGTTGGTACTTCTGCTCAAATGCAGGGCTGACTGCAAGGAGAGGAGTGGGCGTGTGTGAGAGGAGCTGCACAGCGAAGGAAAGTGCGTCACTGAGCAGAAAAGGCAGCAAACAGAAAAGAGGAGAGTAGGGAAATGGAGAATTCCATCCGGATGGCAGTGGTGCCCATCAGTCAGGATGAAAAGTCTAAAGGCAATGGGGTTGAGCCTGGGTGGTGTCTGGAGGCACTGGCAAGGACCAAAGAAAGAGCTTTGATCCTTGAAAAATATGACCTTGTTGGCAGAGTAGGTGACAAAATGTATTAACTATCCTTACACAGGCAGTTCTGTTCACCCAGCCCCACATGAAATCATGGGCTCCTCTGGTACCTCACTGAAAGACAAAAACCATACAAGATTTTGGCAGCTTGAGCTTTAGCAGAAAAGTGAATCACAGAAGTGTAGGGACCTCCACTGCTGGAGGTTATTTCGTATATTTAGAGCAGATTTATGAGAAGTGTGTGTCTAGAGACTCTCTGTGTCCAGAGAGCAGTGTGTTAGCCAGCTGGGCTGCAGTGACCTTCTACAGGGTTCTAATTCAGTACCATCCTCCTGAATCATCAGTTTACATGGACCAATCATCTCTTGGTCCACGTAAATACCAATGGTAACTTTCTCTCTGGTCACTTTTCACAGAAGTACCTTATGCTCTTATGATCTTGGTTTATAAGAGAGAAATAATGGAAAGATTAATTGCCAAACAGAGCCAGGAGGTGATTACACTTTAGTGCATCACAGAGCCTGGTGCATGCTCTTCTGAACAGCAAGTGACAACACAGTATGAGAAATCCCACCAGTTTTTCACTGAATGCCAAGAACCCAAACAGTTCCTGACTTGTTGGAGTTTCACCTACTCAGCCATAATCTTCATCTCTCTCTCTCTCCTGAGAAAATGTAGAAGTAGTTACAAATATTTACTGCATTCTAATAACTGAGGGCAGAGTACAAAAAGTTCAGAATCTTTTCCTGCAGAAAGCAGAATAGTGAAAAATAATAATAAACACAATGTTTACTAGATAAATGTATTCATTATCTCCAGAACTGAAGCAAACAGTTTTGCATTCACTTGAAGACAGCAGGAGCTTCTTTGTTACAAAATTCAGTACCTGTATGTTCTTGCATTTGGAAGACAAGGGTTCTCACCGGATTTAGATCCCATGTGTTGCAGTTTGTGCGGCTTTAATTCTCCTGAGTTACAGAGTTGTTCAGCCTTCTGTGGGGCAGGGGACAAAATTACAGCTTCAGAGAAGACACCCTGCTTTTCAGCAGTATGTGGAAACTGTGACCTGGCAGTGCATTCAGAAAAACAGCAAAGATGCAACCCCCTACTCAGCAGCTGAGTGAGTGTGAAAAACAACTGTTGTGTTGGCTGCTGGTCTGAGGTCACCTGCAAATCCTATTAGACCACATTTTCTACTTAAACAAAACATTAGCAGAGGTCTTATTCTTCCTTAACAAGACATACATGCTGTAAAAGCATGACTAGCATGCAAATGCACCAATTTTAAAAAAGAAAATATGTTTTAAGCTCAGTTCTATATCTAACAGAATACCTCAGCTGCTTTATGGTGCCAAGGGTTTCACCAACACCTACAGGAAATCAATCAAAGGCTCTAGCAGAAGGCTGAGGGAGGGGAGCTGTGTGTGTAATCTCATTCCCGCCTACTGAGAGCCATTGAGAGCAGCAGCACCACCTTCAGCATTTCTCTGGAAAATATTAAGGTTTGGGATGTGTTTTTGTGCCGCCCACTGCCCTCTCCCCCACCATGGGTGAACAAGGCATCTTGCCCTCTTTAGAGCTTTCCCAGCCTCAGCAGCAGCAAGGCATTTAAGGGACTTGTTTTTCTTCCCTCCTCTTTCCTCTTTAGGAAATCCTGTCCCCTTTTTGATGTGCTGCTCGTGGTGACATCACCGAGTCAGGGACAGAGTGTGGGGGAGGCAGCCCCAGCCTGTGGAGGTGATGTTCTGATGCCTTCAGAGACCTGCTGCCAGTGTTCTGCTGCCCAACCCAGCCTGTGTCCTGCCCCCACAGCCCTCTGCCCTTCCCGAGCAGTCTCAGAGCTGTTCCCATTCAGGGCAGGGCAGGAGTGCTGTGTCCACACTCCCTCTGAGGCCCAGGTTGAGCAGGGGGTGCCTGTCCCAGGGGATGAGCCCTGAGGAGCACCAGCCATGCAGATCCCAGGCCAGCAGTGTGGGGCACAGGATTTATAATTACAGGGGCCGTGTAACCATCCAGGTTCATTAAAGGCACTTGGCATTCAGTTCTGAACCTTAGGGTGGAACTCAAATGCTGTATTTTGCCTTGATGGGGAGTTGCTGTGTTTTTGGAAGCCATGGGGTTTTGATGTCAAGCCTGGGTGTAGTGGCTGGTTGCTAATCCAGGCTCTAGATAACTCTAGCAAAGTGAATGTAGATGGTGTGGAGTCAAAGTGCTGGCCTGCTTCTTCAGCAAGCCATCCCTGTCCTAATCCCTTCAGGGTGCAACCTTGGCAGTGCTGCTGGGGAAGAGACACCTGAGGAAAGATCTCTTTTGCCTTGCATAGCAAGAGATGAGAAAGAGAGAGAGAGAGAAACAGGTGTCAGATACTCCTGTGAGACCAGGAGGGAGTTTGCCCTTTGCCCTTTAGCAAATCACTCCCTCCACAGCTGTCAGACTGGTGGACATCAGCATTCAGCAACAGGAACTGATAGAGAGAGCCCAAACTTCTGACCTCATTGCTGCATAGACTTCTTAAGAAAGCACAAATGTCAAGACCACAAAAGATTTTAACTATTCTCTAATTATTCAGCTACTGAATGTTTTGCCCTTTAGCCCATTAGATGTTTTAATAAGAAAGAAAATTACAAGAAAGAGAAAAGCATCTAATTTCTATTTTATTTCAGTTCTGGCCACCATTGACAGTGATGAACCCAGCTCACCAAGCAGGGTAGCACAGGATGGGATGATTTGGGGAGCTCTGTGCAGACTCAAAATAATTCCATCGATAAAGAGTCTCTAACCCTTCTTCACTTCCATATCTCTTTAAAAAAATTTCAAATGTGTGCTTTAAAAACATTTGCTCTCTAAAAGGCCAAAGGAATAAACTCATGAGAGAGAAAGCAGGATTAGTTGCTGATTGCAAAATTCTTGGATTGTATAAAGATCTGTACAAATGCAAACACTTTTTTGATGGGGTGAGGAGATTTGGGTTTCTGGAGTTCTTGCCTGATCCTGAGGAGAGTTGTTGCCCTACTCCATAGTAGGGCTCAAATGGGAGGTGGCCTCAGGTAGCTCGTGATGGACTAAAAATGCCACTTCTAAACACAAACTGTCTTCTCTCTTGGTGACTGATAACAAACCCTGTAATCACCTGAGGACACTGCGGTTCTTCACTGAGGGTGCTTCTGCATGTGGCAAACTTCCAGCCAGCAGAAATGACTGTCTTGGAGCAGGGTCAGTCACAGGGTAAAGCTGATGCTTGGAACCAAGCAGCCTTCCTGCAAGAGCCTCTAGGAAAGCCTCTGGAGGACACGGGCACCTTGAGCCAGGAGAACAGGCAGCACTGTGAAAGCCAGGGAGGATCCTTGCCTGGGCATCCCCAGGGCTCTGCCAGCAGCCAGGAGGCCACGCACAGGCAGTGTCTGGGTGTTGCATGAACGTGTGTCAGTGTGCAGGGGGCAGCAGGGACAGAGCTAAGGAACAGCAAACACTGTCCCACGGGCTGCCCTGGCTAATCCCGATCCCCTCTCAGCTAATCCTGACTGCACTGGTGCTTGCAAAGCTTGTACGGAGTCACCAGTTTCCTCTGGGGGAAACATTGTCTGGAAGGTTGAAGTGGTTTGATGTTTTCTAAATGAAACATTTCAAATGCTCATATCAGAGTAACACTTCATGCCCAGCTTTTGCTTGGTTTTGCTTTTAAAGAAGCAAAACCTTTTTTTTTTCTCTTATTTTCTTTCTTTTTAAATGCTTTCGATACTAGTTAGAACAAATATTTTAAAGCTGTAATAAATAAATACTTCTCATATTTCTGTATTTTGATATAGTACATAATAAATATTATTTTTTTTAAAACCAAACTATAATGCAAACAGCTCTGTTTTGGTTTGCTATGATGCCAGGTCATGGTTGTGCTCTTATATTTAGTCTCCAGTTTGCTGCTGAACCATGAGGTAATAGTAAAGTAACAGACCAGCATAAGTGACAGCATTACTGACTATTGAACAGCACCACTGAGTATCAAAAATAAGAGACAAAAATAAGTGGACTTTCTTAGGACATGTCATTCCAGAGCCACCATCACATATTCTTGAGTGCTGCTATCAGAACTGCCAGCCTGAGATGTGATCCCTGATGGGCTCCTCAGCAGGATGCTTCCAGGGCTTCCTCTGCTCATAACAAGGAAGTCACCAGAACCATGTAACTGCAGTACCAGAAATCTGATTTCTGGTACTAAGTCACTCTAACATTACTGCACCTTGCACTGTGTCTCTTTTTTCCCTCTTTCTCTGCATGTCAAGTTTTTACATTCTTGAAAGTTTTTCTCCCTTTCTTGTGAAGTCAATAGCAAGAAGGAGCAGTCGCAGCGCTCTTTTCTGGAACTTAGGAGGTGTGAAATATTCTCTTTATGGTCTAGTTAAACCTGTTAAACATTTGGCAGAGGTTTTTGATAGGTCTTCATGTAATCACATTAATGATACATTGTTGCTTTCTCTATTTCTTCCTCCTTTTTTGTTTTCCCCTTTGTCTCATTACAGTTGAAACTATAGAGGAAAAAACAGCAGACTCCTTGCAAGATTTGTACAGAGCCTTGGAGCAGGCCAGCCTGTCTCCTTTAGGAGAACACCGGATTTCCACTAAGCTGGAGTATAAGAAATCTTTTATAAAGAGATGTAGCGATCCAGTAGTCAATGAAAAACTGCACCAGCTGCGAATTCTGAAAAGCACTTTAAAGGTGAGATAAAACAGGGAGGAAAGATCCTGCCCCAGGGTTGGACTGGGCTGTATTGTAATGAGAGATTATTGTGTGCAGCTGGAGTCCAGGCTGAGCCCAGTGTGCAAACAAGGGAGACACAGGGAAGCACTGCTTGAAAAGAGGAGGAAAAATGTGCCTGGGAGAGCAGTCAAAGTGAGGGCATCAGTTTTAGTTTCTTTATTTTCTTGTGTTTAATCTCAGTCAGCTGCTCCTCCTCTAGCTAGTTTAACAGAAGTTGACACCAAATTATTGGAGGAAACCTTAATCCCTTTTTTGTTCCTGAACGTTTTGATTTACCAAAACACATTCACTTTGTAATTGCCAAAGTCTAAAGTTAAACAAAGCCAGCCTTTAGAAGGGAACAGTATCTCTTGCAACACTTGACTGTTTTCTAATTGATGTGCTTGTCCAGGAGGAAACTGTGTGCTTGCTTTCTGTGTAAACTGATAGGATTGTTGTATTTAATCAGTAAGATTGATTAAATAAGTAGTGGTAATGATAGATCTGAAAATTTATATGGTCATTTTAAATGTACTACAGCTCTTTTAGCCTCCTTGTCAGCTTCCTTTGTTTGTTACAGCAGTTTCAGTTATGCCCTGATAGAGATTTTAGCAAACAATATGCTGGATTTCCTCAGGGACCCTGTTAACTATATTAAATTACCACATTTTAAGCCACCAGATAATTGTACAGTGCATTTTGTAACAGCTTTCATCAAAGAGGGCTTTATAAACATTAATTAATTTAGTTTTCTATCACCTAGAGAAGCATTTAGACAATATTATTTTCATGCTGTGGTGCTCCCATCCTGAAAAGAAATCCTGCATGTGCTTAACTTTCTGTGCTGTATCATCTCCTTGAAGGCAACTTGCATTATTATCTTGGTATGTGAGTCTTTGCAGGATTGAAGGCTGGCAAAAAAGGGCAACATTCACAGCTGTCCATGACTTCCACAAGCATGAGAATCTGAAACAAAACCGCAGTGCTCTCACACTCATTGGGGTGGCAGGAGGTTCACACTCTAGCTGTGGGTTTGTACCACAGTGGGGGGACACACCTCAGCTGTGGGCCAGCACCAGCAGCCTGCTGCTGTGCTCAGTTGTCTCTTTGTTAGTGGTTATTGATGCCTGAGAGGCATTGTACCAGTGCCTTCCTGCAAATGAAACTGCTTTCCTTCAGGCAAGTCCAAAAAACAGTGCAGCCTCTTGATCCAGCAGGTGCCTGGTTTTGTGCTCCTCTGGAACTTCTTTCCTTTGGACCAAGCAAACACAATTTTTTTGTTCTCTGTCCATGAGCCATATTTTCTAAGCCTGTCAGCACTCTTGTTTGGACTGTGATTGGTGTAAATCGTTCTTATGTACATGAGACCAATAGCGGAAAATGTAATGGCAGCAAGGAGCAGATAATTGATGTTTTCTGCACAGAGCAGTGTAGAGAGACACGTGCTTGGTTTGCAGGGACCTCAGGGTAACTTGTGACTGGCTGCATTACAGCCCAGAGCTCCACCTCTGCCATACTACTGGCAATGGTATCAACCAGTAGCTACTGGTGTTACCTAATCAATTAGCCTTTCTTTTTATCAGTGCCTGTCATTTCTCCTTCCTGAATGCAGCCAATTGCACTGGCCTGTTGGCACTGATGTTCTGAACTCTCCTTGAATTTTATCCTACATAATAATACCCAGAGACAGTCCTCCAAATTGCTTCTGGCTCTTGATAGCCTATCTTCTAAGTCATTAATGAAGATCCCTGTGCTTTCTATCTTGTGATAACACAAAATCATTCTGCTGTCATTGAGTATGAGCCGCCTGGCTGGTAGTGCAGAGGTGTGGGACCAGCCACAGAAATAAGTTATGGCAGCTCAAGCAGAGATCTGGTGATCAGGAATTCCCATGGTTTCTTTTCCACAGCTTGTTTTCAGCTTGCCCTCTCTTTCTGGAAATGAGTACTCTAGCAGGCAGTGTTAATTTGATGTTGTTTGCACAGCAATGAAAGCACTGCTTATGGAAGATGTCTCTGACCCCTCTGATCTGTCCCATCATACACAGCTTCATATTTCCCCTTGCATGCTACCCAGAAGGATTTAACATACTCATAGTATGGCCGTGGAAAATGTGAGTTAGCCATGAGGAGTGTGAAACCCACCTTGCAGGGAGGTTGGAGGGGAGATTACTGCTGGTGGCCATGCCATTCCTGTGCTGAGGAGCAATGCTGGAAACCTCAGGTGTTTGTTAGCTGTGTTTCCATCACCAGAGAGGGTTTATGGTACAGTCACTTCCCCTGCCTGCATGGTGCATTAAGGAGGCACCAACAATGTTATATTTTCCCTTCTTCTGCCTTCTCTTTGCCACATCAGTGGTAGAAGAGGTTGCAGCCAGCCAGCCCGTGGCATGCAGTAGTCTGTAGTGAGGATGAGCTGTCATTCCCATGGGACTCTTGCACAAGCCTTTGCAATGCAGAGCTCTGGTGCCCCCATGACAAGCCTGTAAGGAGCTGGAGCTGTGCTGTGTCCCACACACCCACACAGTATTTCTGATCTATCAAGAGCAAACAGATGGCACTTTGTTGTGTGAAACCCATCCTGAGAAATGCAAGCAGCTGATAGTAAAGAGGGCAGGGCCTGCTTTTTGTGGGGCAGGTGGGGGAATAGGAACTCTTACTGAGGGTTCTGGACACAGTGAGGGAAGCCCAAGCCCCACAGGGGAATGTGGGACACCCTGTACAAAGGGCTCCAGTGTGTGAGTGCTCAGAGATCAGATAGTCCTGTGCTTTCAGGGGTCTGAGGCTTGAGTTGTACCCTCCATTCTCTGCTTCCACCCAGTGATTGATTTTGTCAGTGACTCATCACTTGCATTAACTCTTTGCTTGTTCCTTTTCTCTCACAGGCCAGGGAAGGAGAAGTAGCCATTATAGATAAAGTTCTGGATAATCCAGCCTTGACGTCTAGAGACTTTCAAGAATGGAAACAAATGTACCTTGATCTCTTCATGAACACCTATGAAAGCAGCCCCCGGAGGGACTCTGTTAATGGCTCGTCTGAGGTTGAAGCACTTATAGCCTCGCTAGCACACACTCACTCTTACATAGAAACACATGTATGAAAGTCTCTTTTTGTCCATTTGCTACACCCCAGCCCTTTACTTAAGTGCATAAAGTAGTTTTTATATCAATATGTGAGAGCACTAGTAAATTATATTTTAATGTTACTCAGCTGTGTGAAACCTTCAGTGGTCAACAACACCACTTCTTTAATGAGGATTAGTATATTTTATATGCTACCAATGCTCTGCTTATGTTTACCTTCTCTGAATTAAAAAACATGATCTTTACCTATTGAAGAAAAGGATTTAAAAGCATTTTTGGAAGACTGTGGCCTTCATGCAGGAAGTTCCACATGCTGTAAAGCTTTTGTTATCAAAGGTCAGTTTTACAATGATATTTTATATTATATAATTCCAGTATTGCATTGCATTTTTGGAGTGCAGGTACTGTTTTGGTGGTGGGAGAAAACCAATTTTTATATTTCATGAGAAACTCTAGGATTTTTCTTAAATAACAGGGAAAAGATGTAATACAGTGGCTGTGTTTCAGTTTTGTCAAACACATAAAAGGGTGAAAATCGGCAGACAAAAAATTACTAATGTGAGTTTAAGTGTCAAAAGGTTAGGTCTTATTTGTCTTATTTCTTTGTGCTTTTTTTAAAGCCTGTTGCTTAGGTTTACCACCGGTGCAAAGGGATGCTGGTTTGTAATATAATTAAGACCGAATTGTGTGTTGTCTCTTAATCACATTAGGTTGATTCACCAAAAAAAAAAAAAAAAAAATCATGGTACTGTGATTGATGAAGCTTTTGCACTGAAGGTATCAGTATAATGTGCAGATTTTGCAAAAGAGAAAATATAGACTTTCAACATCATTGGTAGCAGCGTTTCTTTAGACCAGAACAGCAGCAGTGGAAAAGGTTTCCAATGAAATGCTTCAAATCTGAGATGCTTTGAAGATTCCCACAATAGAAAAGGAGTGAATAGGATTTTTCAAGTAGTTTCTTATGTGTTTTCTGAGCTGTGAAATTTGGCTGTATTGTATGCAGGGATAATGTGTGATGAGAGCAGAACTGAGCATGGAACCTGAAAAATAACCAAGGAGTAAAAAGGCCTCTGGTTTGCTTTTGAAGGGGAAGGGATGTCTCTGGCTTCTGCTGCGTTCACAAGCCAATTAAAATGTTTTAAACTTCCGTGAGATTTGTTATCTGCTGAAGACAACCCAGTGAATATGAGGGGAAATAGCTCCTTAGAGTCAGGCACATGCCTGAAATAAAAGTGGGAGGGAACTCTTAAATCATATATTTACTTTTTATGGACTTGGTTTTGAAAAATGTTAAGAGCATGACAAAATATTTCTGCTGCTCTTCAGTATTTTGCTGCGTAAGTTAGGACTCATGACATGATTTAATAATGCTCATGTGGAAAGGAAAAGCCTCCTTTATACTTTAGTGAGTTGTACTCTTAACCAACCTGAGACTATTGCCTGTACAGCTCAGTGAATGTACTTTAAACTTTATGAACTCTGATATTTCCTGGCAGTTATATCCATGAAGGGATGAAGGAAAGAATGGACAGACTTTCTTTCTTTCTTTCTTTCTTTCTTTCTTTCTTTCTTTCTTTCTTTCTTTCTTTCTTTCTTTCTTTCTTTCTTTCTTTCTTTCTTTCTTTCTTTCTCTTTCTTTCTTTTCCTTCCTTCCTTCCTTCCTTCCTTCCTTCCTTCCTTCCTTCCTTCCTTCCTTCCTTCCTTCCTTCCTTCCTTCCTTCCTTCCTTCCTTCCTTCCTTCCTTCCTTCCTTCCTTCCTTCCTTCCTTCCTTCCTTCCTTCCTTCCTTCCTTCCTTCCTTCCTTCCTTCCTTCCTTCCTTCCTTCCTTCCTTCCTTCCTTCCTTCCTTCCTTCCTTCCTTCCTTCCTTCCTTCCTTTCCTTTCCTTTCCTTTCCTTTCCTTTCTTTCCTTTCTTTCTTTCCTTTCTTTCTCTCCCCTTTTTCCCTCTTCCTCCCCTTTTTCTTTCTTTTCCTCTTTCTAGCCCTCATTTTCTACCTTGTTATTGCGTTTGGATTGCAAATGTTCTGCAGATTTTGCACAACTGTACAGAAGAGTGGCCTTTCTGTAGCCCATTTTCAGTAATCCTATATTCAAGTTGTCTGGATGACAAATCATGTATTAACATTTGTATAGAATTCTGGATGCAGTGTAAGATTTGTACTATTAGAAGAATATTGTTTGTATAAACTGGACATTTATTTACTGCATGGGTACTGACTTGTATATTAAATTTGTGAGGTTTTTGTAAATTTCTCTTAAAAATGCTTGACTTGAAATGGATCGTGCTATTGTTCCAAGCATTTAGATTCTCTTGCTATTGTTTTACTGGACCAAAAGTAAATATATTCATATGAAAAACTCTTTATATCTGATGGATGTATATGCACATTGTGTAGTTGATTCCTTGTCAAAACCAAGGCAGTTCAGAAGAATTAGATCTGTTGCTATGCAACAGCCATTCTGCCTGCACTTTACATTAGTAAAGTTAGCTTGATTGCTTTAAAGGTGAAAATTAAACATTACAGTTTTTTAAGCTAGTCTAGTGACAAAGAACTTGTGTCCTCTCCATTGTGCTGCCTTCTTTTAAGACTATTAAATGTTCTTCTATATATATTTTTATTGTATTAACTCTCAGCCTAGAAAGGGAACACTGTAAAATGAAGTACAATAAATTTAGCTTTTAAATTAACATCTGTGGCTCAAGATTCACTTTACTCCATACCAAACTGATTCTGTGGCATCTGACCATTTTGTCTGCATTTCACATATCCATGAATCTTAAAGTGCCCCAGTGTGACTTCAAACGCTGCCAGGGTGGCCAAAAGGGAGTGACATTATTGCTGATTTGTATGTAGGCAGACACTGAGTAAAGACTTCTGAAAACCTTCACTTAGCTCCCTCCCCTTTGTACTCTTTGATGAAAGTAAACCCTTTTTGACTGCAGGGTTCTCTCGTGTAGCAGTTCAACAGCAATGAAGCATTTTACCCTTATGAGCAGGTGTGATAAAACAGTGTGTGGTGCCAAGGTAAATGCCAAGGCATCAGTAACATCCTGTTACTCCTGTAGGAAGCTTCTTGGAGGCTAAGGATAAGGATACCCACTCAGCTCTGGCCATCTAAGCTAGCACAGGGTTTGGACACAAAATAAATGCACATCACCAGTAGTGCGCATCTTTAAAATAACACCAAATAAACATCTGGAAGGTGTTCTACAACAAAGGCCACTGAGAGAGAAATGGCTTCTATCAGACAAACACTGTTTTAACTTTCAGCTGTAGCTGAGTCTATGCAGTGAAAAGTCCATGCTTTCTGTCCAGTAATTTCATGCTGGTTAGCTAAGACATTCTTGCCTAATAAGTAGTATATCAAATAATACCTTTTCCTTGGCAATACTTGCTACTAATTCTTGTAGGCATCAATTTTCTAGTCTTTATACAGCTCTATACAGCTCTCTTTCCTTTTGCTTAGCCATAGCATAAAAACTCGATAGCACTTACCAGCTAGGAAAATTACCTCTGATTAAGAAAACAGAAAAGACGGATTATATTTTTTAATATATGAAAAATCCCACTTGCAACACCTACTAATTGCTATCTAGGTATTATCCAAAAGTCAAGGATTACAATTCTCACTCATCACCTCGAAGCATGCTACTTGCTACATCCTTGCTCAGTGAGATCAGCTTCCAGCTTTACAAATCCTCGATGTGTTTCCTGTGTTGGAGCCAGATTTTTTTGCCTGTTTCCACCAAGCATTTGGCTTATCCAAGCAAAGCTTCCACTTTCACATTCAGGGCCACTGCAATTTTCTTCTTCTCCAGGACCATCGTGCTCGCTCATCTCCTGGGATGGATATTCCTCGGCATGGGAGCTCAGCAGTTGGGCAGCTTCTTCTGGTGGCTGTCGCTGTCCTGCTCCTCGGCCACCTCGGAGAGCTGGAGCACGGCGCACTGAAGCCCACACCACGGCAGAGGGGCCTTGCAGATCTCTTCCCAGCCATCGTTGTCGATGTCATAGCCAACCACGTCTTGTGTGGACACCTCCAGCGAGTTTTGCCATTTCTTTCCCCCAATAAGAAGAGCTGTTTCCTCTACCACTGCCAGGCCGTAGGAGAATCGATCGTAGATCAGTGGTTTCAACCGAGTCCATTGGTTTTGATCCGGGTCATACCTTTCTATTTCAGAGAAAGGTTCATATAGTCCCAGAAAGGTGAAAATGGATCCCCTGATTGTTGCCATCTGATGCCCAAACCGAGCAATGCTCATTGGGGCACGTTTCACCCACTGCCCTTCAAGTGAGCTCAGAGAATAAACGTCACTGCTTGTGCTGGCTGGGGCCGAGTACTTGCCCCCAGAGATGTATATGGTGTTCTTGCAAACAGCACTGGCATGACCATGTATCCTGCATGGCAGTTCCCTGGTCTTGGTCCATCTATCCCTGCTGATGTCATAGACTTCCACAGATGAATGCAGCGACCCGTCCTCACCCCTTCCACCAATGGCAAAAATATCCTTGCCTAGGACACAGCAAGAAAACTGGCATCTCTTTTCCAGCATGCCCGTGATTTGGGTCCATGTGTTAAATCTTGGATCATACCGATGGACTTTGTTTGTAACCAATAAGGTCTTTCCAATTTTAGCGTCACCCAGGGTACCACTTTGTATTTCCCCTCCCAGGACATAGAGGAAGTTCCCCACCACACACACGCCGTGGTTCTGCACCCTGTCCTGCAGCTGCGTGAGGGTTCTCCATTTGTGATTGTAAACATCAAAGGCCACCACATCGGTGACAAGTCCCTCGCTTGCTGTGCCTCCCCCCAGCAGAATGATCCGAGTTTTCTGGTTCCTCAGTGTGGTGGACTTATCCTGCAGGACAGGCTGTTTGAATACAGATGTGTGGTAATTTATTGCTTTTATGATCATGCACTTAATACCTGCTGAGAGGGACACTTCTGACTGTGTGTAGGTTTTTCTCAGCTCTTCCACTGGGATGAGACCATATCTTATGTGCTCTAAAAGGCTGCTTGCATGATCCAACCTGGATTTATCCTGCTTCAGCCACAACAGGACAAGATTCAACAGGCGGCATTCTTCCACCATGGGGAGATCTGGTGATTGAATCACTGTTAGCAAAGACCTGAAGTTCAGCTCAAGAAGTCCTGACAAATCCAAGTCCAGCAGCTTCCAGACATTTTTGATAATGTATTTTTCTGCAGCTGCTAAGGCATCTGGCAGGTAGAACCTCCTGGCCACATTGGCAGAGTAGCAGCAGTTTTCCAAGGAAAGATTGTTAACTAAGTACTGATTGCACAAGGCAATAGCATCAGTCACTTGCAAGTAGCTTGCAGCTTCCAGGGTATCCTCCAGGCTTTCAAAGGAAAGGGGCAGCAAGGATGTGTAAATGAAATCCAGGATGTGCTGGAGCCCAGTGGGTGAGACAACTTGTAGGTGAATGACACTGGCTTTAGACTCTTGGGTATAACTTTTGAACATGGCTCGGAAGTAGTCGCTGGAGCATGCCAACAAGGACTTGTGTGCAGGAAACTCGTTTTCTTTCACTTTCAGCAAAATGTCACAGAGAAAGCCCTCTGATCTCAGGCTCTGGTACTGGGCGAGCACGGCGGTGCAGTGTGCTTTGCAGTAGGACAGGAAGTAGCTCATGGCAGACAATGCAATGCTTTTCCCTTGAGCTATTAGAGCTAAAATGCAATTAGATATTGAAACAGCTGCCTTACTCAACAGCCATTACTTGAATGCCCAGCAGACTTCCAGCTGTTAGAGAAAAGCCCAACCCAAAAAAAACCAAGTCAGTCTCTTGCCTGACATATGGGGACAGTTAGTAGATTTGTAGTGAATTCAATTCATTCCTTTATAGAGAAAATAGCTGAATGTGTATCAGCTGTAGTATGCTTACTTTTCTTGCCTCCACAAGCTGTGCAGGGATGAAGGGTCCACAGCTGTGCCGAGCACTTGCCTGGCTGGCCATCAGGTGACAGATGAGGGAGCTAGGTGACGGTCCCAGTAAATGGCCCTTGGTGTCTGCTCAGCCGTCGCCCCCAAGCCCTCTTGCTGCTCGGGCAGACCAAGGGGATCCTCTCTGGCTGCCAGCGCGTGGCTCTGAGCAGACACGGGCGAGAAGAGAGCGCCGACTTTTCTCCTCTTGTTTGTATTTTGAACTCGGATCAGTTCAGACGTCACCGCCCTGGGACAGCAGCCCCCTTTCCGTCCTCTTTCCGCGCGGTCCTGGGAGGCCTCAGCCGGAGATCAAATCAGCACCCAGGGATTATTACGGGAAGATTTTCTGAGCCCATAAATCTTTCCCCGGCAGCCACTAAGACAACCAAAATACCGTGATTAGTCACTGGTTCGATTTGACATGCATTTCTGGCTCTCTGCTTCACGTGACCCCTCCGTAGCTCACAGCTACCAGAATAGCCACAGGCTCATCCCCTCGTCCCCCTCGCCTGGGAGCCAGCCCCGGGCGGGCGAGAAATGGGGCCAGGGACTGGGCAGGCAGAGGAGCTTCCAGTGGCAGCCACAGCCAAAGCAGCTGACTTGGAATGACCTGGCTGGAAATCACAAGGGTAACACATTCGCACAAAGTGGTGACAAAAATAGATTCCCCCAGTTCGGCCATAATAAACCAAATTCTGTTTATAGAGGAGGCTTTGCATAATTGTGCTCTCAGTTACCAGCTGGGAACAAACCCGGAGCCCCCAGGGGTGGGCCAGCGCTGTCTTGCTCAACTTTCTCACTTTCAGTTTGTCCCAATTAGAAGCACTTATACAGGGATTATCCCTGATTTTCACCTGGGCACTTCAGGGTCTAATTTCTACCAGGAATAGCAGCTCTGGGCAGGCTACACATTCTTACCTCTTAAAGCTTGCTTTTATTTCTTCTTTTTTTTTTCCTGCGTAACTCTGGGTGAAGGTGTTCAGGAATCTCCTCCCGACACCTTTCTTTCCAAATCAAACACCCTCAGGACTTGCTGACCTTGCCAGGGTTGATAAATGCCTGATCATTTTGCTGCACTGTGAGCCAGCAGACTTGGGAGCAGAGAAGGATCCCACAGGACTGGAAAATTTCACTTTTTGCTTAAGCCCAAGGTAAAGCCTTTTTACTGTATTTGTTTATACTTATTTATGTGATGTCATTAAATTCTGGCTTACCTCTGTAGCTGAGCAGTGTTTGGAGCTGACTGGATCCTAATATGGACTGTGCATGCTGTGTGACTGTCCCAGTGAGCTTAAACTGTCTTGCTAAACAGACTGATACCTACACACGCTCTGCTCTGTTTGTGGGGAAGGACTCCAAAAACTTTTTTTTTTTTTTTTTTTTTTTTTTTTTTTTTTTTTTTTTGCTATATAGCTGTTAAAATTGATTTCCTGCTTGAATCCACTTTCCATCATGACATTATGGACCACAAATCAGGATCTTGCTAAAAGATCTTGCCCTTTGCTGGCCACACAACATGTATGGGCAGTAGGGATGAAGGAGAAAAGGGATGCTTGTTTCTTTTTCCCAGCAGTTTTGCCAATGTCCAAGTTGGGACAACTCTAAGGTATTTCAGGTGTTAGTGAAACTGTGCAGTCGATTCCAAGCTTCAGTTTTGATACTTCTCCTGTTTTGGAAGTAGTGACCAAAGGCCAGGTACCTCTGTCACCCCTCAGCAGTCATGAGTCCTGGTGATGAGGGACCAGGCCTTAAATGCTCCCACTCCTGGAGATGCTGCTTTCCCCAGTTAAACCCCACCAGGTACCAGATTTCTATAACACAAGGTGCAGATAAATCTCCCCTGTTTTGAAACAGCAGGTGGGCACTGCACACCACAATTTCCCTGGAGCCTGAGGTGTGAGACAGCAGTCCTTGTCCTCCACCAGCCCTTGGGCTGTGCTGCCAAAACTGCTCTGACACAGCCAGAAGTGATGCACAGGGAGAAAAACCCAAAACCAGAACAGCAGAGGGGCCTCTGAGGCCCAGGCCAGGTTGTCAGCCTCCCTGACTGGTGACTCCCAAGCAGATGTAGCACAGCAGAGGTGAGCACTGGCTGGAGGGGCTGGGGAGGCAGCACAGGAGAGACCCCGTGCACAGAACCACAGGACCAGGCTGCTGAAGGGCTGTGCTGGTACCACAGGGTAGCTGGGACCAAGAACACAAATCAGTCCCACCTCCCCAGATCCACATGTACCAGAAAGAGGTCAAATGCATGGCTTGGCCAGCTGAGGCTGTTGCCAGCAGCAGCCAAGGAATTATTTCTGACCCCCATATGGCACTCCTGCCTCCCAAGTGATGCATTCCAGTCAAAGGCAATGTGCCTTTTCCTCACCCCCAGCACCAGTTTGGCTGGAAAGTGTAAAGTACCAGCACAGCTCCAGCCACAAGCTCTGTCATTTCAGAGAGGCCAAGCCAGGTTCAGTTGAGCATCCCTGCCTGTGCCCAGAGTGATTCCATGTTAACCCAACCAGGTGTGCATCACTTGCTCTCCCAATGACTTCCATCCATGGGTGGCTGTTTGTACAGGTCAGCTGCTGACACTGACTGAACTGAACTGATTTAACACCAGTGCCAGGTAAGAAGGTCCCATAATTGTATGCAGATTTGCTGTGCTATTTTCTCTCAGACCTACTTCATCTTCATGGCAAGCCAGCTAATGGAAGTAGTAAGAATCATAATCCTTATAAAGCTGTTTATTTGCCTGGAGATTTTTTTTTCTTTGGCTTATAATTGAAATAAAATCACATCCTTTCCAGTCCCTTGCTCTGGAGTGATTAAAAAAAAATATCATTATCAAAATGAGGTTTTTCCTTGCTTCACTTCCAGGCAGTTAGCCTTGTCTAACTAGGGAGCCTGCTCAGCCAAGACCCTCCTTTGTCAACAAACAAATTATCTTCCTGCAGAAGCTCAGGTCTCCAGCACCTCTGGAAGAATATTTAACATCCATTAGGAAGAGAACAGACGGTGACTAAACAGCTGACTTACAAATCCCAGCATGAGACCTAGCACTAAGTGGGATGCAGTCAAACCAGGATCTTATTTTCCTTGGGTATAATTTGGAAGATCAGATCTAATGTTTCACTCACTAGATGATGCTTAAAATTAGGGAAATATTAGTGTTTCAATGATGCTGATTTGTTTGGAATAGATAATACATTTTTAATCATGTGCATCATTTAGACTTTAAATTAGATTTAGAATTCAGGCTTTCAGCATATTTTCTGTTGAAGTGATTGCTCTATTACAGTAGGCAGTCTGAAATAAAAAAAACATTCAGATGTGTGCTGTGAAAAATGTTGGCTTCCACACATGCAGGTTTTTTGCTATACAAAATTGAAAAATGGCCCAAGTTGCAATGCCATGCTCACTTTAATATTTCAAGTCGGCCATCGGTTAATAAACAATTGAATTGTTATTTTAAATGTTGCCAATTTTTTTTTAAGGGGAAAGATTATAAAAAGAGTTGTGCAAGTGATACTAAGCTCATTACTAACAAGTGGCTTACTGTAAAATATTTGTTATAAAAACCCACAGCAGAGGATTACGAGGCTACATTTTGTTCCAAAAGAAATTAGTGCAGTCCAGAAGACAACAGATTAAATATTTCAGATGCTTGATAATGTACTGCATGAACAAATAACAGCAAAATGAGCCAAGTAATGAGTATAGCCATACAGGTTTCCTAGAAGTGCTAATCAAAAAGATCATATTGATTTAAGTTGTCTTGTAAAAATCTTTGGACTACAGTCTGTTCTTCATCCTTGAATAAACATTCACAGTAGTATTTGGGTCAGCACATCTATTTAAAGCAAAGGATGTTTAGCCCAGGAAAGCAGTCCTTAAGAGCAAAACAGTAAGAGGGAGGAATTTTCATGCAGTGTCTGGTGAGATCATGTCTGTGTATAAAAGCAAAAGAGAAGGTTCCCAGCTTGCATGAGGTGGGCTGAGGCTGTGAGGGTTCCATTCTGGCAGGGGAGGCTGGGGCTGCCTGTGGCTTTAAGCACTGTCCCAGTGGTGCCCACAGGCCACTGTCCCTGTGAGCTGGGGCAGCAGGAAGGCAGCACAGGGCAGTGCCTCCCCCAGCCTGTCAGAGAAGTTCTGCACACCCCCAGCACCCTGTATCCATCCATGGCCACCTCAGGGGGGTCTGTGTCTGGGGACAGTGCTAGCAACAAAAGCTTTGGGGAGAAAAGAGGTTTAGTAGGGTCAGGAGCCAGAACAGGGACCCCAGTTTGCTGCAGGACCACAGCTGCTAAGCCATGGCTGCGTGGCACTCTTCTGTGTTCTGTGGAAAAAGAGGAGGAAACACCAGTGGCACACCTGGGCTGGGAGTGGCCAGTCCCAGCTGGGTGACTCCAGCACAAGCTACACCTGTGCAAGAAAGCATCCTGTGTCAAATTGTGAAAGGAAACAGAAAATAACAGACTTTCAATCAGCAGTGCCTCACTTATTTCCTCTCTGTTTTTTCAGGTTTCGTTTGCCTCCCATGAAGACAGAAGCTGTTCTAGCTTTCACTGCCATCTCAGTGGGTTAGACATGAGCTTCCCTGGTGAATAAAAAACGAGTTAGAAAATTTTAAACCTGGGTTCCCATTCCAGAGCAACTGCAGTGGGATGAGTCAGGCACTGCTGCCACAGGATAATGAAGGAGAATGTGTATTTTAATGAGCCCATTTCAGAGCAGATGCACTAATAGCTTTCACAGCACCTCACAGCTGAGGGTGGAGGGCTGCGTGGGGTTCATCTGCTCCTGTGATGGCCAGGTGGCACCAGAAATGCTCTGCACTGAGGCCTGGCTTTCACCCCTGGGCAAGCAGTGCTTCCTGTGCTGCTGCTGGGGCAGAGAGGGACCTGCACCCCTGCCCAGGGGGATCTTCCCTCTGCATCCAGCTCAGGGATCCCACAGACACCTCTGGCTGCTGACGTTGCACAGCATGGGTATGTACAGCCCTAGCTGAAGCTGCTCTGCTCATGGGTCCCTTCTGCACGTATGGAAGCCCCTCTGCTATAAAAAGAACATTTCTGACCCCTGTGTGGCATTCCTGCCTCCCAAAGACCTTGGGGCTGGTTGAGCCGTGTTCCCAAGCCTTGTCTGCTTGGATTCATGTAGTGGCAACAGCTGCAGCTTGGGCTGTGTGACCACTCATGGCAGGAGAGCTGGGCTCTCCCTTCTGCCCTGCTCTGCACACAGCCCACTCACCCTGGCCTGATCTCCATGGAGATAAATGCATCCAGCACAAAGCTCCTACAACTGGGATACACGCCTCAGGTCCAAGAAAAGGATAAGGACATGGGGACTAGCCTCCCACAGTTCAATCATCTTTGAATGCATTTACTTGTAGAAAGAGGATGAATTTTTATAGGGATAGAGATGTAAGGCACAACCAGTGCTCTGAGACCACAGAGGAGAAAACTGACATTTTCCTGTACAGGGACAACACAGAGATGAACAAAGCTGCAGTGCTGAAGTAAAGCTGCACCAAGGTGCTTTTCACATAAGCTATTAGGATTCAGCTCTACCATCATCTTTGATTTCCTAACATTCATGCAAATGTTGTCCAAGACATGGACTGTTGGTGAGCAAAGTAAAGGTTACAGTGCAATCAGCTGCTGTTGCTGCATGGGACAATGAGGTCCTGATGTATACACTCAGCTGGTCACTGGAAGTGTTCCTGAAGTCTGTACACTATTGTCATCATTGTTGTGATCTCTGTCAGCAGCACCACCACATCACAGTGAGTTGGACTTGGTCCTTCCATGTTGTGTAAGTCTCAGGCTTATCCTTGGCACTGAAAGGATTGCACCTGCCCATGCTGATCCTTTTCCATTTATTCACAAGCTCTCAGGTTTGAGAGTGGGAGAGCACCCATGGGTGAAGTGCAGCTGGAATAAACTGCACATGCCAAAGGATGAAGGATGGATGACAAACCCCCAGGTGTCTAGAGGGCTTTTTTCCCTCAATGGCTCCTGACTGAATAAAGCCATACTGGAGCATGACAAAGGCACTGATGGGATGTGTTCATTACCCTCCTAATCTTCATGAGTTACTGACTGGTGTGTGACTAGCAAGCCTCTCTGATCGCTTGTCAGGCTGATCTCAGAGCCAGTCTATAGTGGCATAAGGTACTGGTGGCCCTGCTCACCAAAATGGGAGAGACACAACTCCTCCACACCAGACATAGTCTCTAAATTCCATTCCTGAAGAAAATTCCTAGGGTAGTTACAGAAACTGTGTATGCCATATTTTCTTGCCCAGGCCAGTGTCCCAGCAGACCATGCAGGATTTCAGTTATCTTCCCTCTTTCCCTGGTGCCACCTGGGCATGCCATAAACTGTGGATAGCAGTGAGCCAAAACCCTCATCTCCAAGGCACTCTCCAAGAACCAATGTACTACGAGCTCACTTTTATTAATTTTAATTTAGAGTTCTTATGACAGGAACAATGCAAACAATGCAAATATTGACTCCATCATGGGAGTGCAAAGGTTTGCCTGCACAGAAAAAACACACGGTATGCCCAAAACAGTTGTTCTATATTCAGTAAGTTTATTTTGGTCTCATGTGGGATTGACATAAGTGACTCTTGAAGGGAGTGACCTCTCATGCCAAGCCCCAGCAGTGTGCACCAGTGCAGCAGCATCTTCCTGGTACAACAGCAGAGTTTTCAGGGGACCTTTGCATTTTGCCTCAAGCGGGAAAATCATTGCTCTATGTTAGTTCTTCTGTCAAGAGGAAACCTTTTCCTTTCCAAGAAAGGAAACCATAGACAAGTGAAGAAAAAGCAGGTGAAGAGGACAGATGGACCTAAAACTCTTTGGGGCAAAACTCAAACTTTGAAATGTCTGTGAGTAACACACCTTGCCAATACCGCAAAGACTTACTGGCCCATTGGTCTTCCAGGTGGCCCATCTCTTCAGGCAGGTGATATCTCTCTGCAGAACCACGGGTGGTGTCTCTCAGCAGAATCTCAGCAGAATGTCTGACACTGTGAGTCAGCAGCCCTTGGAAGCCACTCCAGCCTTGCCGGGGCAGCCAGCAGTGCCCCAGGGCAGGCATTCCTCCCCAGGAATGCTGGTCAGCCAGAGGTGTGGGCTGGGCTGGGCTGGCAAAGCTCCTCCTGCAGGAAACAAACTGTGGCTTTGGGGGTGAGGGTGGGAATACAGTTCAGCGGGATGCCACTTCTGCCAGAAAATTCTTAGTCCTCACACAGAAAAAGCCATTTGCACCTTCCTCCTTCGTTTAAGAAAGCAGTGCTGATGTCAAGGAACCTCCTCTGATCCCAACAGAGTCATGTCCAAGGGGAGGATGCTAATGAGAGCTGAGGCTCAGTGAGAAATGTGGTTAAATGGAGCTACCACACAATCATGTCAATTCCATAGCCTAGCATTGAAAGGAGGAAGAGAATAACAATAAATATATATGCCTCAATTTTTAAAAAATTACAAGTAATGACATAATTAATATTTTCTGGAGGTCATTCTAGGACAGTAATACAGTGATTTAGGCCAGCTTGACCATACTGGAAGGGTGTGACTATGGCTTCCCTACCTTTTGTCCTCTGCCAGTCTTCCTCTTTGCTGAACCATGGTCCAACAAGCAAGTTACCACAAAGAAAATTTCTTGAATTGCACTGTGAAAATGACAAATGTGGTCAAAAGAAACCTGATTTCAAAAGGTGATTCAGTTTATATGTGTAGAGCAGTAGATAATCTCTCAGCCTGCACCTTCACTTAGCTCACAGTAACATATGAATATGCCCACAGCCCTGGCAAAAAACAAACAAACAAACAAACAAACAAACAAACAAAAAACACCAAAAGAAAAGTCAAAATATTAACTTCACAAATTAGACTGGAGGCAGAGTTTCAGCCCATCATTATACAGACAGATACTGTGCACTGCTGGTATAGCACTTCATTACACCAGCTAAGCCAAAACTTCTAAAAAAATTTATTGTATTGGGTAAATTCTCCCGTACTTCCCAGCATCAGCACCATAACATAATTTCCAGGGTTTGAAGATTGCAGTGTCTGGAAAGAAAACACTCAAGTTCAGGACATACCTTGAAATAGCCATATCCACTCACTTTTGACACACACCAGCTGTACACGTAAAATAAACAGTCTGTGCAATCAAACTGCACACCCTGATATTTCTGCTACTCCTGACTGTGATTTAGAGGCTGTAAGTTGAAAGTATAAACAGAATATGAAAGCCATACAAGTCACCTGTCTGTTTTTCCCCAAGCAGCTTTATTTGCCTTTGATGATACAAAATTACTCTTAGAAGTCTAACAGATCTTCTGCAGGGAGCTATGTTTTGCAATTTTCTTCAAATGAACCTTGTGGTTGAATAAGTGTTTTCAGCCCAAAGTTTACAGACTTTTATGGAAATAGAGACTGGTTTTGGTTCCTTCAAAGCCAATAGAAATTTTGTCAGCAACTCTGGAACAAGCAGAAACAACTTTCTTAGCACAGAGAAGCTCACGAGGCTGTCTCAGCTCAATTTTTCAACCTTATATGCCAGCTTTCTCACCTGATATTCAGGGTATAATCAGCTCCCAGTGGTCCTGTTAGAAAAAAGGCCATTTTAAAGCTCAGACCCTTTACAACTGAGCTCCTTATCTCCTAGAAAAGAGAGTCTGGTGAGTTTCTACCTACAGCACTTTATTTTTAATGGGTTAACTCTTGCTCTGTAGAGATTGGCAGTGGCTTGTATGGAGTGAGCAGGCCCTGGTGAGCAAGGCTGGGGAAGGGCAGCAATAATCTCTGCTAGGATGTTCTCATTCTGCAGCCTCCACTGATGCTTCAGGGAGCAGAGTCCTCAGGCACCAGTGTTATGTGGGTGCCCCTGCTGATCTCACCTGGGTTACTTCAGAAGCAATATTGTTTCCTACTGCTTCAAATTCTGGAAATGTTTAATTAAATGATTAATAAAAATAATTCATTAAAAAAAGGTTGATTTCTTGGGGTTTTTTCCCTGCTGGTCAGATCAGGCATTCTCCTGATCTTCCTCTTATTTCCAGAAAAGAGTTACTGGAGAAAATACTGCATTTCTACAGCTTCTGGAATTGCAACACATTGCCACAAGTCCAGGAAAAAAAAGCATTGCAGAGAACTTCAGTTCCTACAGGCCATTTGTGGTTTCCCATGTACTGAAATTCTCAACTGGAAAGACAAACAAGAGGATAAATAGGCATAGCTGAGACACCAGAAACAGAAGTATTCAGGTGACTTTCAAAGGCAGAAAGAGCAGTTAGAAGCCAAGGTTCCATCAGGCAACTAAACAATCCTAATGGCCACTGCCCCTCATGGTCATGTCCCTCCTGTTTACTGAAGTGCAGTGATTCTGTCATCAAGGTGACACCAGACTGTCAGGTTTGTTCAGGACAGTGCTGTGAGCAATGGGCACTTTTGGAACACTCAGAAGGTGCTGGAAAACACCCTCCCATGGGGCCACTACTGGAAGTCACTGCAGTCAATAAATCCTTTTGCTCTCAATTGTTTGGGTTTCTCCTAGAAACAAATATTTACCAGCTTCTGGTTTGGACAGTCTTCTAAAGGTCGCAAATGCTCGCTCCAAGGGGAGCCAGGCTATTCAACCTTAAACTATTTAACCTTGGCTTCCTGTGGCAGGCTGCACTGCCATAAAAGCAGGCATCACTATGGGACGTATGTGCAAGGATGGGGGGGTAAAGTTCTTCTCCCCTTGGCCCACCTCAGCGTGTTATTTTTAAAAGCTTGTGTGTTCAGTGATGAAAATAGAGATCTTCATTCTGCTTATCCTTTTGGGTGGGTTTGATGTGTTGGGTGCTAATGGTATGCTGGGAAATTAGAATTACTTTCTCATTTAAAAAATGTGAATGGAGGGAAGAGAAAAGGAATTTCTTGTGATTGTTATTAGTGGTGAAAATTTGTATTAGGAATAAAAAAGGGTTCAGGTTTTCCAAAACAACTTTAGTCCTTCTATTTCCCCTACACAACTATAGGTGGGAAGCTGTAGCTCCAGCAAAGCTTCAACTCAGCTACTAGTTTCAAATTCTGAAGACTATTCAGACATGAAATGATCTCTATCAGTATTTCTTATACCTGCCTTTCATTTCATCATGACCAAAAATTCCAACCAGGAGAATCGCTGGGGAAGGTATAATCCAACTTCGTATCTTGACTCTTTTCAGCATAATTTCTAGTTACACCAATCACTGCATGCTCATTTGGGCTCCTCACTTCTGAAGATAAAAAAATGTGTTCTGAGCAACACCTTCTGCATGGTGAAGTGGTTTGGGGTTTGACTTTTAAACTTTAGTCATCTATCCCGTTCCTTTTTTTCCTTGTTTTGGTTTTGGTCTGTTCTCTAGTGGCATTAGAGGAGGTGGAGCCTCCCAGGACTGGGAACCACTAGCTCTTCTGAGTGTGAGCCTTCTTGCTTGGGTTCAGCAAGAACCAGCTCACTTCCTTTAAGACTCATTATTTTTGTCATCTGACCTAGAAAAATCACAAGAGACCAAGGTCCCCCCTTGCATGTAGGTCAGTCATGTCTTGGGAAGTACAGGGTTTGCTTTCTCACCTCTGGGAGGGAAATTGATATGGTTGTCATGATTTTCCAATTTGATTGCTGTACTGAGTGTTGGGTGTTTCCTGCAGAGGCATAACATGTAATATCACAGATACATTATATATATATATATATATATATATATATATATATATGCAGGCCAATAATAACAGCTTTAAATTAGGAAAGAGTTTCCAACAGTAAAGATAACAAAAGGCTAGGACAAGTTGCCTAGGGAGGTTGTGAGGTTGCCATCATGCATGGCATAATCTCTAAAGTGTGCTGTAAAAAATATATTCCTTACAAATCTGCCTGGAGGCGAGGAGATGGATTAGATGGCATTTTGAACCCCTCTGAGGGCTGTACTTAAGGATCTTCTGCTCCTAATAAGCATTCAGTCACAAAGTCCTCAGGCTTTGGTGATTCACACAAGTGATTTTCTAAATAGAGGTGTTTTACTGAAAAACAAAAGCTTTAAATAGGAGAAAGCCTGGGATGCATGCTGGTGTGTGATGCTTTGGAGACATCGTAATTGCTGTTTGCAAAATTTACCAAGCATGTCAGTAAGCTGAAAATACACAGGACAGGGCATGCAAAGTGTCTGCCTGAAAGCACTGCCTCTCTTCACAGGAAAAGCCATTGGAAGGTCAGTGCCCAACATCACTGCTCTTTATAAAGCTGCTTCCCAGAGATGTCATGACTTGAGAACTTCTGCTGAGATAGATCCATAAAAAATGCATTTTTGACAACTGAATGCAATAATGTGGAAATGAACTCCACTATCACTGATGTCAGAGCTAGTTTTTTCTTGTTTTTTTCTCCTACATGTCATAAAGATGAATAAAACAGCTAATTTTCTTTTTATATTGGTAGAGGAGGAACATTTCTTGTTCTGGATATTAGTAACTTGCATTTCTGAATGTCACTTTCTTCTCTCTTTTCTTGAGGAGAAGGAACAAGATGTGGAAAATATCACTAAGCCAAAAAAACCAATAAGCAAGACTAACAACAGCCATATTCTTCTGATCCATGCTGTACCACACCAAGTTGAAAGAGCTGCAGCAGAGAGACCCCCTTGTAGAATTGGAAGCTGCTTTTGGTAAAGGTTTGCCAGACGATGCAATGCCAGCGAGACTGCTGGGATACAACGAGACAAATTCTGGAGGAATTATGCCTCCACATTGGCATACGTTGTGTTTCCTGAAATCCTGCAGGGCAAAATCACTTCCCCAATGTGCTGCTCCAGCAGGACAGAATGACTTCACAGGGGAAATCACAGTCACACTAAAGAAGCTCACAGAGGGATGAGATAGTCCCAGCTTTGTGGGGAAGGACTAGAAATCCTGGGCACTGGGCTTTTCCCCCACAGGTGTGAGGAGCTCCCTGAAGGACAGCAGGGCAGGAAGCCTCAAGCAGGCTAGATGGGTGCAATTCCAGGAGAGGCTAGCAGAGCTAGCAGAGCCTGGGTCTTGCTGAAGGAAGAAGAGGGAAGCAGAGGAGCCTTCCTGGCTTGCCTCCATCCCAGCAGGAAGGGTTTTGGAGGCTGTGGTCCCACCTCATATCCTTCTAAATCAGGCTCCTCCAGAACTCCTGATCAGGTGGGGCTCTTTTCCAGGTGGAAGCTGGTGGTAAATCCATGGTGCACCAACAGCAGAGCTTCACCTGCCCCTGCAGCTGGCCTGGCCTTTGGGTTCAGGTCAGAGCACAACTGATTTCTGCTGCCTTGCTGGATGCATGGCATAGGCAGAGCACGTTTCTCTTCTCTCATGGGCACCCCACACGTCCCATTTGAGTCATGATTATATGAATTTGATGTCAAATGAATTTTCTCAACTGTGTGGTGCCACCCAGTGCCATTTTCCTAATCTCCGCGGGGCTCTTACCCCGCACACTGCCCCACTTGTTTGGTCTCAGTGTGAGGATGCTCAGTAACATTTTATTGGAGAAACAGCCATAGCAGGGAATTAAGGGGCGGCCTCATTCAGAGGTGTTAGTGGCTGAGTCACTGGGATGTCATTCAGGCATGAGGACAGACTGTGAAGGCCTTCAGATCACATGCGTGCATGACATTTAGAAGAGGTGGGTGACCTCACAGGAGATTATCTGTGAGCTCTAAATTGGCCATAGAAAGTGGCATTGGAGGCCTTCATTTACCCTTGATAACCTTCAGCAATAAAAACAGAGGATGAGCATATGGATGTGCATGCAGGGAGTGTACAAGAAGTGCCGAGAACATTGTGAAGGCCAGAGGGCTGGTAAACCATACCCCAGCTCCAGGGACACGTGTCTGTCATGGAAAGAGGGAGGAGGAGGACTCTACGTGCTTCACAGGGCAGAGGACTTTATTTGCTTTTGATTTTGTGTGTGTGTGCATTTGCTACCTCTCTGTACAATAAGACATTTAAGAATTTGCGCTTTTTACCTAGTTTCTGTAGGAAAGCACAAATCTGGATATTCCCCTGACCCGTGTAATTCTAGGTCATCAGGTCAGGGCCAGGCTTGTCAGCAATGGTGACAGCAACCAGCAACACTGAGAAGCAGAGCCCTGTTTACTCAAACCCTGCTGTTTCCTCCACTGCTCACCAGCATCTCCAAATCAGCACTTCAGCACATACAAGGACTAAGGGTGGAATCAAGGAGAAAGATGGTTTTCCTAAGTTCAGTAACAATAATGATCCAAAGGGCCTTAAGATTTGTCCTCAAGTTTTGGCTTCCTCTAAGTGTTTACCTCTCATGGTTCAGTCCAGCACATATCTTTCTCCACCCTGCTGGACGTGCTCGGGTGAACCTGCTGAGCTATCTGTTCGAAAATTTGGGAAGGAAGAAGTGGTATGGAAGCAGGGATTTTAGAATCACAGAATCATTAGAATAGTTTAATTTGGAAAAGACAGGATCACTAAGACCAGTCTTTAACCCAGCACTGCTAAGTTCACCACTAAACAGTGTCCACTGCCCTTCTCTGGACTTACTCCAACCCCTCAGTGTCTTTCTTATAGTGAGAAGCCCAAAACAACACAGGATTTGAGGTGTGGCCTCATCAGTGCTGAGTTCAGGGGGCAATTCCTGCTCTGGTCCTGCTGGTCACACTATTGCTGACACAGACCAGGTGACTTTGGCCTTCTTGGCCACCTGGATCATGCTGGTTCATTTTCAGCCTCTGCTGACCAACACCCTGTTACTCCACACAGCTTTCCATCCATTTTTCTCCAAGTCTGGAGTGTTGCTTTGGGTTGTTGTGACCCAGGTGACGGACCTGGCAGTTCCCTTTACTGAACTTCATACAACTGGCCTCAGCCCATCAATCCAACCTGTCCAATCCCTCTGCAGAGCCCTTCTGCCCTCCAGCAGGTCAACACTCCCACCCAGCTTGATGTCATCAGCAAATTCTGCTAAACAGGACTGGCTCCATAACTGAGCCCTAGGGAATACCAGTTGTGACCAGCTGTCCTCTCAAAGTTGAAGGTCTTTTTCCAAGAGTCAAAAACTTTTATTCTTTCATGATGGCTTTGCCTGAGACACCTTCCAACCATCACATCACCCACAAGTTCTCTGTCCACAAACCACAGGTCCACCAGGGCACCTCCCCTGGGTAGCTCACTCACCAGCTGTGTCAGGTCATCTTCCACACGCTCCAGGAACCTCCTGGACTCTTTCCTCTCTGCTGGAGTGTATTTCCAGCAGACAACTGGAAAGTTGAAGGCCCCCATGAGAAAAAAGGCCAGTGATCGTGAGACTTCTCCCAGCTGCTTATATTTCATCTGCCTTACAAGAATATTTAATCGGCTTTACCTGAAATAAATCTTCTCCCTGCCCCGTTTCTCAAAGCAGAAGCCTAACCTAGGCTGTTTTCTGGCTCTCAGCCCCACCTTCCACTTCTCATTTGCTATGAGTTCATCCCACTTGCACTATTCTCCTGCACTTGATGGGTTGATCTACTGGATTGGGATTGCATTGGCCTGGCTTTTGGTAGCAGGAAGACCACAGAAATGGCTGTGAGAAGCTGCTGGAAGCTTCCACTATGTCTGGCAGAGCCAATTCCTGGTGAGTCCAAAGATGGATGGGCTGCTGGCCAAAGCTGGGCCCGTTAGAGATGGTGGTAACATCTCTGTGATAACATATTTAAGAAATTAAAACAAAAATTGTGGCACAATTGTAATTTTTGGTCAGAGAAGAGCAGGGTGAGAACATATGAGAGTAATAATGCTGCAGACACCAAGGTCAGTGAGGAAGGAGGGGCAGGAGGTGCTGCAAGTGCTGGAGCAGAGATTCCCCTGCAGCCCCTGGTACAGCCCATGGTGAAGCAGCTGTGCCCCAGCAGCCTGTGGGGATCCACAGGGATGCAGAGATCCATCCACAGCCCGTGGGGATCCACAGGGATGCAGAGATCCACCCTCAGCCCATGGGGATCCACAGGGATGCAGAGATCCACCCTCAGCCCATGGGGATCCACAGGGATGCAGAGATCCACCCACAGCCCATAGGGATCCACAGGGATGCAGAGATCCACCCTCAGCCCGTGGAGGAGCCCCACACCAGAGCAGGTGGGTGCCTGAGGGGAGGCTGTGATCCTGTGGGACACCTGTGGCGAGAGGGGCCCTGCTCCCATGCTGGAGCAGCCTGTCCTTGGAGGCCTGCACCCCGTGGAAGAGTGACCCACACCGCAGCAGCTTGAGGGTGAGGGTTGTCCATGAGATGGATTCACACTGGGAAGTCCATGGAGAACTGTCTGCCTTGGGAGGGCCCCAGGGTGCAGCAGGGGAACGACTCCTCTCCCTGAGCAGCAGGAAAAGCCCTGGGAGATGAACAGATCACAGCCCCCATTCCCTGTCTCCCTGCACTGCTGGAGTAGGAGGCGGAGCTGAAAGGAAGGAGGGGTGGGGGGAAGGTCTTTTTAAGGGTTTACTTTACTTTATCCCACTCTGATTTTGTTAGCAATAAATTCTCTTCATATCTCTAAGTTGAGCCCTTAATGGTATTTGCTCCCAGTCCTTACCTCAACTCATGAACCCCTCATTTTCTCTCCTCTGCCCAGCTGCAGAGGAGTGAGTGAGCTGCTTTGGTGGGTGCCTGGCAGCTGGCCACTGTCAAACCATGACATCTGCTCATATGGATCCTCTTCATGCCCAAAAAATGTGTGAATCCTGCCCCTTGCGTCCAAACTTGCCTCACAGGGTCAACAGCTGTGTGTTAAGGATAGAAGATCCAGGGCTTGGATTGTCAGTCTCCTGTTGGAAGGGAGATGTGCTATGGACCCTGCAATTGCTCAGCTAGGGAAGTATTAGATGGAAATGAAGAACCACTGTATCAGATGAAGATCATTCTCAACAGAAACTATTGCAGTACCTGTAAAAAACATTCACTGTGGATGCAGCATCTGTAAGAAAGGCAAATTTAATTCCAGTTTCACTAAAGATACAGCGAAGGATTAAATCACTTTTCACAGTATGACATCCAGATGGAATCAAATTTGATTAGTTACCAGACAAAATTTAACATCCACCAGTGCTTAAGAAACCCCCAGCTGGTATCAGGGCCAGAGAACTCTCACTTCACTTGCACTTGCAGTCAGTCACCAGCCTTCTGCAGGATGCCTTGGAAAGCATCCACCTCATAGATTACTGCAAAGTAATGTAATGGGAAGTAAATAGAACATTTTCTATTGCTATTTTATAAATGGGTTGAAACATCTTCCAAAGACACAGGAAAACTGGATTTTACCAGGTTTGACTGATCTTATATCCAACTCTCAGGTTTTTTTGTCTCTACAGAATATTTTATCTTGGAGCTGCAGTATTTTTTGAGGACTCAAAAACTGGCTTTAGGGGAAGTTTTCTTTGTAATTATTTATGCACCACTAGTACTAGGCAGCCCATATACCAAAATTAGGATCTTTTTTCCAAGCGCATTATTTAATCTGCAAAAACTCACTCAAATTAAATATGCACACATTAGAGAAACTGGGACTTAGTCACAAGGGCAAAAGAAAATTGTTTCAATATTTTGCCCCTAAAGCTAAAGAAGAGATGCAACTATTTTTCTTGGATCCTCTTCCATGATACTCTTCTATCAATTTTTTTATAATTAAAAAATGGCCAAAGTGCCAGATTTTTTTAATGTCCTCTCATAAATAATTTACAGACTGCATAAACCACGAGATAAATAAAAAGACCTTCTTTCTCACCCTTGTGAGTACACTAAGCATGGTCCTGGTGAGATGCCATTGAACTCAGTGAGCTGTGCTCTAGAATCTGATTTGGGGAACTCACATCCATAAACACAGTTGCATGTAACTACAGATGTTTTACTGATAAAGTATGTAAAGCAGCACAGTGGGGAAGTACTGGTTTTTGGGGGGTTTTTAACTCCTTGCTTTTATTACTAGCTTACACTATCACAGAAAAGATAAAACTGCCAGGTTAGTTCTATAATTCAAATTAATGCATAAATCCAAGCCTCCAGAGTTTTAAGACAAATAACACTATTTGCCTCAGAAGTGCAGAAGCAATATAATCTGTTAACTGAAAGTGATTAAACCAGAGTAACCAATGGAGACACATTCAAACTCCCCAAAATTTTCAAGTAACAGTAATTATTATTTTACCTCTAGCTTTATCTTTACCTCTAAGCTAAATGTGTTTGGATTTTTTTGTGCAGATAACTATAAAAATCATTAAAGTGTGGTTTTGTTCACCAAAACTCTCTTCCCAGATGTGTTGGGGTTTTGCTGTCTCATTAGACCAAACACTTTGCAGTGGGCACTGCATGACGCCTATTTCTGTTTTTTCTAAACAGAACATGCTGCTACAATATCATTGAGCAATTTGTCTTAGAGTAACAAAATCTCTTTTTTGGCATTAGGAGAAAAAAGAAAAAATTAAAATGCAGAGCTCTGGGTTGGGAGTTAATGAAGGAAACTCTCCCCCACCTTTCATGGCCAGTGCTTGGTGACAGAGGGACAGAACTGTCCCTTTGATTTACTCTCACACCAGCACCACAGAGAGACCACAGCAGAGGTGACACTGAAATCCAGGTATCCTGCTTTGTGTCACGGGTCCCCTCTGAAAGGGTCGGGGATAGGAGGGGAGCTGGTCTCTGGCTCAGCTGTGGGTGTTGCTCTGGTGCAGCCATTCCTCTGGCTCCTCTCTCCACGCTGGTCACAGGGAGGTGTTCATACACACCCCTCAGTGAGTCTGGCTCACACCCACAAAGACTCCCTTGTGGCCACAGGAAATGGGCATGGTTTTAGCATGATCTGTTATTTTGTATTTCTGTGCTCGTTCTTCATTGTAAGACCTCAATCCTTCCCTAAATTTGTGCCAGACTCGAGCACCTGGGGAATAGAATTTCCCATGCCAGAAGTACCAGGCTGCAGAGTTGCCTGGGACATCTTTCACTGGCCTGTGTGCACCCTACAGTCTGAACCTTTAATAAGGCTTAGATGAAAAATAACCTCACTAGCACAAGATGGTTCAGGCCAGTTGTAAACTGTTTGCTAGCTGAGACAGAGAATCTTCATGACCTCCTTTTTTCCTAGTACTTGGTTGCTGATTTAATGTTCTATTAAGGGTTTCTTGTGGTCCTTAGACTTAACTCGGGGTTGTCACTGATCCCCACTCTCAATTAGCTGTCAGTCTCAAGGCAGTGTAAAAATTTTCATTTAAAATAAAGACAAAGCTCAGAAAAAGTATTCTTTGCCTCTCACTGGTCCCTCCCCACTCTGAAGATGTTTTAGTGGCCCCTCGTGGTACCCCTCTGTTTGGAAGCAAGGATTTGAAATCTGGCAAAAGAGCCACACTCTTCTGTCAGGGACAGGTTTTCTTTCTTTCACCTACACATTCAGGTGTGAAGAGTGGGATGTGGCCCCAGCTCTCTCCATCCCCTGGAATTTTCACTGTGAAGTTTCCCAACTATAAAAGGAGAAGGGAAATGAGGCTTTACCTTTCCTCAGTTCTCTGAAATTAGTATTTTTTAAGTGAGTAAAGGAAACAAAAGCCAAGGCCCTGACTCATCTCACCTTCAGCATGCTTTTGGATTGAGGGATTACGTGTTTTCTCCTTTTTATAATTTCCAGACTAGTAGGAACAATGTAGTCCAGTATCAGTGACTGATAATGCAGTGTTGGGGAAAACTGTTCATTTTCCATTGAGCAGACATGTTAACCTCTTTGTGATGTAAATGAAAGCTGCTCCTGATACATTCCATCTCTTGACATTTCCATTCCAACCTGTCCTTCAGGGATGTTCACTTCCAAGAAATGCATTAAGGGAAATCAGAGCATGTAAGGATGAAGCAGGACAGTAAACAATGCTGACATTCCATATTCAAAGCAAAAAATACAAGAATGTCATTTTAATTGAGCTGCAGAGAGTACAGCTCCTTTCTAATTTCCTGTACACAGTAATGCAAATATATGGAAACTTAAAATTCAAAAATCATTTCTGTTAGCTCTTGTATTATCTGATGGAGCAAACAAGAATTAGATGGATGTCATTGTAAGTAATATTCAACTTGAAATCTGTTTTCTAACCAGAATAATTATCTTTATTTTATTTGAATAAACAAGAGCCAGGCAGAGAGTATGTAGAATAGTTTCAATCAACATTAGAAGAATATTATTAAAAACAGCTCCTCATATCCCTTTACAGTAAGTAACATAAAAGAGACCATGGAGACACAGTGTATTAAATTTCTCTTACAATAGATCTCATTTCCAAAAATGGAATATGCATCAGTCTTCTTTTATGTACAGTCCATATAATGCAAGCATCAAGGATTAACCACTCTATGAAGAGGTGCTGTGATCATACATTACTTTAGCCCAGCATCCATATCCCAGTATCCCCTTTTGATTTGAGCTTTTGAAGATAATGATCCTTCAGGCCATATTCATGAACATGTTCCATCAAGGCTGGATGACTGTTTGCTTGAATAAAGGTTGCAGGTTTTCTGTCAGCTACCTTACATCTTGTGTACTCATTGCATAAAGGTGGTGCATAAGTATCAGAACAGCAGTGCATTTTAGATTCTGGAGGAAAATAAATACTTTGTCTCTACAACAAAAGAAGAATTAAGCTCAACTCACCAGAAAGACCATGGCTTTTAATATTTTAATTTCCTTTATTACACATGACACATGACTCCTCTTCTATAACTAGGAACTCACAGCAGAGCATAAGATGTTATATCCCTCATTTATTCTGCGCTTTGTGAATTAATTTAAAAACTCTTTTCTACACATGGACATTTTTCAAAAAGAAAGAAACCAAATTAATTGAAAATAATGATGTAATTTTAAAATAGTTTTCTACTTTTGTTCAAACTTCAAGTTACACTACTCCCTTTCTCAGGTCAAAATCATTCCTGTACAATACACATATTCATAGCTAGTTGCTTTGTTCTGTTTTATTGCAGCACTACTTTCCTCTGTTAAACAAAATGGACAATGAGAAAGCATTGATATAAATGTACAAAGAAGATTCTTCTTGTGGGGTGTTGAAGAGTTGAGAAGTTCATAGTCTTCATACAAATATATAAAATATTTGAAATTTTCTCCATTCATTGGAATCCATTCAGTTTCACTTGTCAGACCTGTGCAAGAAACACAAGACCAATGATTATCAGTGCACTCACAGGTATTTTCAGATTATACAGAAAAGCTGAGAGGGGGAGGACACTCCCCACACCTGCAATTTTTCCTTCTCTGACAGCACTTGTTTATAGCTAAGCTCAGGGAATACAAATCTCTGTGATCCACTAGCTTTTCCCACCTATTCTCCAGATCTCTGTCTGATGAAACTTCATGATTCTGTCGAGACTTCAGGCCTCTGAAGCCTTGAGGTTTGTCCTTGGTACAAGCTGCTGTGCTCTGCCCCACCCCACTGCCCATCCCATCCCATCCCATCCCATCCCATCCCATCCCATCCCATCCCATCCCATCCCATCCCATCCCATCCCATCCCCTGCAGCAGAGCTGGTCCAGCCCTGCACACAGCCTGGGGGGACCAGCCCAGGGAAGCCCTGCTGCTGCTCCAGCAGGCACAGGAGGAAATCCTGCCTTGTGGCTCAGCAGTGGGGCTGTGTTGCAGGGAGTAGGGATGCATCAATTCATAAAAATCAAAATGGTATTTAATTTTGCCATTAAATACTGCTTACTGATATATACATATGTATGCCTGTGCATTTTTAATTTTTTTAACTGCTTTGGTTATCCTCTTCTCTTGCCTTTTCTGTTCTACCCATTAGCGTGTCCACTGCCCAGCACTAAGGACAGTATTCTAGAAATAGTAGCAATGTATTTTCTGTGTTCTTTTAATAAATCCCACTTATTTATTTACATATCTAAAGCAGAGTTGAGGGGGTACTTAGCTTCTGTCTGGGGAGTGATGAGCAATTTCCTTGACCCATCTACAGACTCTTTCCTGCAGTCACAGCTAATTTGAAGCCCAGCATAGGGCCTATTTCTGCTGTCTTTGAAGTTAAGAAATACCATGGTTGCTATTGATATCAGTGGTTCTAGACAGCTCAATATTGAAAATGTGAAAAAACGTATTGCAATTAACTCTCAAAAGGTCAAGACAACTCTATCAGCATCCATGTTTAATCAGCTAAGATATAAGTATTTGAGGTGGAGGAACATGTCTACCCTTTAACAACTGCTTAGGAAACAGAGAAAGTCACAGGACAGAATAAAAAATGACAACCTTCTATATCTCACGATGAGTTACGTGAAGGGAGTTTTTGCTGTGCTCCTGAACACATGCAGGCTGTGCAATTTGAGCAAACAGTGGAGGGACATTCAAAAGGCTGGGATTGCTTTGCTTTCAGAAAAAAAACTTTCCCTGGAGATGAGAGGTGCTGTTATGAGAAACCCTGCATGGCTTACACTGACTGCTTGAAAGTGATGGCAACCTTTAAATAAATAAATCAAATGTTAATTAATTTGTCTTGAAAGAAAGTGAGAGGGAGTCATTGTGGGCACAGTGAAGAGGCCACAACACCACATGTCCTGCTACCAGCACATTGTGGCCATTAGCAATCAAACAACATAGCCATCTCACAGCTGGGCTCAGTAAGGCAATGCACTGCTCTGCTTCAGCTGAAATTTCCTTCCAGTCAGGTAATTTAAGGTATTTCTCTTTCTGCTCTCAAAAACAAAATCCAACTTTAGGTCTGTATTTGATGGCTCCCTGGGATACACATGCACAAGTAATCCTGTCCTATATAATTACCTCCTGCCTACACACACTCTCCATGTGCTTCAGCATTCAGGATTATCCTCCTTTCTCTTTCAAACTCTTCTGTGCCTGTTCCTGAGTATCACAGGGTGGCTGTTTTTAAGAGGTATGTGAATAAAACATTGCTGGCTATGACTGAACTCAAGGGCCCAAGCCTGGGATCAGGAGAAAGATTGTGCAGGGCACACTGCACACTCAAATCTGAGCATGGTGTGGTCCTCAGCATCACAAGTGTTTTCTGATCCTTCTGCTGAAAGAGGCCAGTGACAGCTCCTACCTCCAAACACATCGTGGGCAGATTGTGGCATGGTGGACAGCTGTAATTTAGCATTCTGGGTTTTAGGATTACGTGACATTTTTTGTACCTTTCTAGCAGATTCAGCATCTTAGATTTAAGGCTGTGTTTCTGCAGGTGTCACCCTGGAGGACACATCTGCCTTGCATGGGAGCTACATGCTGATCTTGTTTAAGTAGTTTAATCTGTCCTTACTGCCTGAGCTCCTAATGACAGCCATCCTGTGCTGGGTACATCAAGTCCCCAAGGATCATGCTAATACAAAGAAGGTGGGTACAAAGCCCTTGGGTACAACAAAGATGGAGACAGACTTTCCTCTGTCTGGTGACAGGAAAGGAGACAACAGGCACAAATTGAAATACAGGGAATTTCATCTAGATGGGAAATAAAACGTTTACCATCAGGGTGGTCAAACACTAGTCCAGGTTGCCCTGGAAGGTTTTGGAATCTCCATTCTTGGAGATACTCAAACACTGACTGGACATGGCCAGCAATGACCTGAGCAGGACATTGGACTGAATGATTTCCTGAGCTGGTCTTGGAGCTCAGGCAGTCTGTAACTCTGGCAGAGGCTTTGCCTGTCCTAGGGGAAGTTGTCCTTTACTCATGAGGGCCAAGGTGGATTCATGGGCCATGTGCAAGGTCCCTCTTGCCCCTGCCTGGCCGTGGAGCCATCAGTGAGTTTACAAACTAAAACAGCAAGGTGCTATAAACTATATTACTGTGTTGCTAATAAGACAAGTAATCTGGTTGATGGGATTACTTTTGGTCACATGCTCTATTTTTTCAAATACCTCTTTGTCCTTTCTTTGTTTCCTCATAGTTCCCACAGCTTTGACCTTCAGCTCCCATTGGAATCAATATCCCTCAATACCTTCATGACCTCAGGGCTGAAAGGACCAAACTGGCATTGTATCCCATCCAGCCAAGCAAGCACCTCTCTGCTTCCCTCCTTCCATGACACAGGTCTCTCACTAGGCAATGGACCACCCAAAGGCCTGCTGTGTCCAGTTCTTCCAGTCACAACTGGGACACAGCAGCTCCAACCAAAGCAAAACCAGCCTTCTAGGTGACCATGTGCCTACAAGAGTAGCTAGTTAGCAGGAGGAGCAATAAAACCCAAAAACTAGAGTTCCCAGGAACCCTGCCATTTGACATCCAAAAGAAACAAAAACCAAATTGCCATGATGATAAATATTTTCATGGGGTTCAGGTGCTGAGGAAAATCAAGCCCACTCTTCTAAAATTTTGTCTAAAGCATGCTGCTTGCAAGTGGTGCTATTTTATCACCTGGTAACTGTATCATCTTTCTTTCAGGTATACTCTCTGCTTTCTGGTTGCTTATAATTACTACCTGAGCTCCCTTTGCAGTCAGTGGACTCTCTATTATCTCCCTGTGATGCTCTAATCCACTCAGACCCCCCACTGGCCACTGCAATTCTCCCTGTCCCAGCTCCCAAAGGCACGTTATTTTTAGAGCACAAACTCCTCCAGAGATCCATGGGAGCCTGTAAACTCAAAAATAGGTTGCTTATGGTACATGAGCAATGCTCACAGTTCTGCTCTCTGGTGATTCTTTCAGCTGCTGCTGCAGGTTACCTCCAGACTCCCTCGCTGCTCCAATCAGCCTCGCCCCGAACAGCCCTCAGCCATTTAAAAAAGAATATACTTGAGAGCAAATGCTTAAATGCTGTCCTGATTAAGGGTGGACATAAGCACATGCTTAGAAACACTTTGAATCATGGAATTAGAGGAGTTTTCAGTCTGCAAGGCTATGATTGCAGTCGGTTGGATGCCAGTGTTGGTTTCTGGAATAAAAAAGACTGGATCCCTGAGGTTTCTGACCACAGAAAAAAAGCAGTAGCTATTTCTATATAAGAACTTATTTAATGTATGTGCTGTTCAACACAAATACAACTTCAAAAATAAATGAAAATAAAGAAATTAATTGCAAAAATCTCACTTTTTTTTTTTTCAGAATTACAGTTTTTAATGCTGCATCTTCCTTTTATTCTCTGAAAAGCACCCAACTAGTTAACAGTAAGCACACAAAATATTTATTCTGGAAAAAACACTAGTAATTCCAGTTGTCAGTGTTTTCTCTTCTTAGAGAGCATTCTAGCTGAGAAAAGAAGAAATATTAAATCCATCCAGATTTTGGCTGTGTCTCCAATACAATGCAATATGAAATAAAATTACCACATTTGTTGTTAATATTATATAATTAAAGACCATGCATGAATCACTTGGGCACTAAATTTTTTTTTCATTATTTCAATAGTTCCCAGCCCTATATATTTAACCTCAAAATTCTGTTAAGGCATCCTCTTTTATAAGAAGTGACTTTACACAGGATAAAACAGACATTAGCACTTCGAAGAAGATCAGTGATTATAGCAAGTGCACCAAGGTTCAGTAAATGCCTCCCACTCCACAAGCTTCCAAAGTGAACGACCACATGATGTTTACTCCTCACCAGAACCCATTTATAGATCTCTTACTCACCACTACCTCAGTCAAAAATGCAACCCTCAAAAAGAGGCAGCAAGGAGAGCTCTATTTGGGGGCAGACACAGTTGGAGAGCTGGCCCTTGTCCTCACAACACTGTTTAGCCAGGCTGTGGATAATGGTCTAAGTCATCCACACTCTAAAGATTCCAAACTACTGAGTGTTTATTACATAGCAGGTGAACTGCACACGGACAACAGGTATGGCTGCTTGAGGAAAATTCTGCACCATTTGGAAAATTTGATAAAGAGGGTTAAAAAATGCCCCTACAAAAGTAGATCCTGCTGGAAATAAAGGTAATGACTTCTTATGGAATTAGGAGTCCCAGGAAAGAGTTTTGTTCCCATTATGTCATTTAAAAGACATCTGGCCATTCCCAGCAGACAGCACACTGGGAATGAAAAGGGTATCAGTTACAGTAAGGTAAGAAGGGGACAGAGGTCATGAAGGTCTGTGAGTCTGGAGCAGAATTAGCCTAGAATTACAAACACACTGCTCTACAGAAGGAAAAACCTGGGCAAAAGGTAAATCCAGGGACATGTCTCTTTTCATTGCTCCAGTGAATTATCAAGGTGAAATAAAGCCAGACTATCTCCTTAGACTCTCTAATTCTCCTACACATGTGGTAAAAGCCTTGACCTTTTGGAGACAGTAACCTGGAGTGCCAGGGGATCTGCTTTAATTCCTCTCCCCTCACATCCCTTTGATGGGCAGCACTTGCTGCAATCAGCTTCTCCCGTGCAATGACTTTAATATTTATGTCATATCGAGATCACTGTCCACACAGATGCCAGAGGAAGCAGTAGGAAGCCAAATGTGCTCCAGGTTAACGTATTAATACTGTGATGGGATGCCAGAGAGATGTTTTAAGTTGCAAAGGGGAGGGAGCTCATCCCTTGACTCCTTTCCAATGATATCTGGTTGACTAAGTGAAAGATCCTACTTTAAATTAAACTATTTTAATTTCCTGCGTGGTTTTTTACAAATTACTTCAACACATTTGTTATATTTCTGTCAGGATAATGAGAAGCTCTCATATAGCTGAGCATATATCACATGTCTTCTAAAATATGTTCTCTCTCATATTTTCTGGGCATTGTCCCTGTGAAGTACTGGAAAGATAAACATGTATGCATTTTTTAAAATGATTTTTAACTCCTTTCTCTTTTTTTGCCCTTTACCTACAGTCAGTAAAAATATGTAAGAAAGCAGCTGAAAATTGAAATGTAGGTTGCACATACACATACATGCAGGGTTTCAAAACAAAAAGAGAAAGGTCAGAATTTTTATCCTTTCAATTTGTCTGACAAAAAACACCAGGCAAAAAATATTTTCTACTGAAACACAAAAACAATCTTTTAAATAACAAACACTGCTATTCTTCACTGTGAAGAAATTATTGAAAGCCATGTGCTCTTTTGACATGCATGTGTTCTTTCTCTAATTTACATCTCAGTTCAGACAGAGTGGCATGGGGAGCAGGGCACAGTTTTGACCCTTTCACTGTTTGCAGCTCGGCAGGGCACACACAGAGGAGCTGCAGCCAAGGGCTGGGTAGCAGCAGGTCTACTCAGACACAATAGACCCTTTTATTTAACACATGAATAGTCAGGTGGAAACACTCCTTGTGCTACACTGCTATCAAAATTTCTTGTTGCCCGCACTGACACAAAGCTTTGACACCAAAGGAACTTGCAAGAGACACAACTTCACTCAGTGGTTCTGAAATGACAGCTGTCAAATGGAAGGCTTTCAGATGAGCTTGAATTCTAAATATTTGTTCTCCAAAAGACCTAATGTCCATAAAAACATGATACCTGTCATTTATTATATTGCCTTTTTTCCTAAGTGGAACCCAGATACAAGTGATCCACATGTATGTGGCCCAAGATCTTGCAATAAGTAGCAGTTCCAAAAATGAAAAAATCCCATCAGATATCAGCATTTTCTTATCAGTGAAAAATAAACAAGTATCACTTCCTCTTGACTAGTACTAATTCAAGAGTTTTGGGATTTGTAGTGGGCTACAAACACTACAACCTCTTGAGCATGGAAATGTTTTCTGAACTTCCACGTCTCTTCAGCCTTACCAGTTACAATTTTACTTTTCTTTGGGCATTTCCTGGCTGAGATCAGAAAGCTGCCATAAACATTATGCTGGACTGCCAGTTCTCATTTACATGAAGTAGAACCTTAATGAGCATGGGATTTTTTTTTAGCTAATGGATTTACTACAAATGCTGATATAAATACATTTTCTAGAAAGATAAAAAAACAACAGTTTCTTAAACCTGGTAAAACATATATTGAAGTTTATAATATCTGAGTAATTAATAAAGAGACTGAATTTTAAAGGACTGATTATGCAGAGCACTTTGAAATGTTATTACAAAGAAAACCCTATATAAATTCTAGTATACTATCTGTTATTAGTATTATTACTACTTCTGCAATGACTTTTTCTGGAGCTATCCTTTACATTTTCTCTCCATACTGTACAGGTTTAAAGCACAGTAGCTGTAACAGACGCTTACCTCACATTAAATTCAAGTTTTAATTCAATTTTCTGCTTTTCATCAACATTGTTACTACAAATTCTCATAACTTAAAGTGTCACCCCTATAAAAAGATTCTGCAGACCCATCTTCAGTTGCTTTGGGACTGTATGAGGTAATTTGTAATTCATAATGGCTAGCAAAGATTAAGCAGCATATAGCATATGCTGTGATTAAGGTTGTTGATAAGGAGCTGCAGTGGTTCTTTTTACCTCTGTTAATGAGAACTATGCTGCAGCACTTTCTACCTTTTAAATTAATGTCTTCTGAAGGAGAAGGAAAAAAAAAAAAAAAAGCTTTTCCTTTCTTGCACTTCAGTAAGCTCTGCCAAGTCCATGCAGGTGTGTGCCTATAATTATTACTCTTTGCAATTATTTATCAATGTAGGGAAAATTGTTCTCTGGGTTTATGTTAAGTGCTTCTCATTCACCTATACAATCTCTACGTTAAAAAACACTGGATTTCCAGTGTAGGCATCACTCAACAGCGTGGTCACTGTTGTCAGGTGTCATCCTGACCATATTAGCAAGTGCACCCAAATAGTCTGTTACGAAGCCAAATGACTTAAAGAGCTTAAGTAGCAAAAAGTTTATGATGGTGAGATTAGACAGGATTTTTTTTGACAATTTAATTGGTTTTCATTTTCATTCCCCATAACAGCAGACAGTGAAACTTCAGTAATTATCATTGTAGCAAATTCATCAGTAAGGAAGCCAAAGCCTAATGGCTGAGCCTGTGAAGTGTTTATTACCTCCTTTGAGGTGCAACAAATCCTATTGATTTCTCCAAAGTAACCAAAACCACCCAGCTGCTTGCAGGCACAGGGTGGAAAATAGCCAGTAGAAATGCACCTGGGTGGTGGAGGAGCATGAGAAAGAAAAGAGGTTGCTAGGAGCCATTATGGACTGGTGATTGTGATGTCTGCAAGGCAAAGATCTATACAGAAGGAACCAGATGAAGTACTAATACAAATAAAATAATGATTGGTAAAATAGTCAGTACAGAAAAACAGTCAAACAAACAAACAAAATCAATATTAACAATAAAAATATTAAAAGGGGAAGTAAAAAAAAAAGTGACGTTTAAAGCAATGGGATCTCTTTCTTGCACTGAGAGAGGTGATGCAATATGAAATGCACCTTCTGAGAGTTAATTGCCTGGCTGGGGTTTTTCAGCCAAGGGCACATCTCTGAAAACAAGTTTTCCAGCTAGGAGAAAATGTCCATGGTGCTGAGTGCTCTGGCTGCAGAGGCTCCCTGCAGCCAGCACTTGGCAGCCCACCCCAGAGACGGCGTGATCAGTGATGCGGTGATTGACTGGCACGATTAACAGACAAATATCGTGTATATAGCTTAAGAAATGTTTTATAGATTTATGTTTTACCCCCTCACGTTGGTATCAAGAGACAGCTGGGGTTGGGACATTTGGGAGGGCTGGCCTGTCACTGTGGTGACATCTGACCCCCAATCAGGATTTGGGGATGTGATCTCCACCACAGGACAGCGAAGAAGGGGTCAATGGGCAGAACTTTGGGAGGGGTCGAAGGGTTAAAAGGCAAAACCTCCATTGTGTGGGTGAGCACATGGTGGGGAAAATCCTTTGCTCCTGGCGCCATAACATTTTGTCTATTCAGTCTTCCGTTGTATTTTTGGTAAGGTTTAACAAACCTTTCTAAAATCATGAAAAGTGAGTGGCTGTTTCTCACACTGCATTGCTTCAGAAGTGACTTGTGAGTGTGGGGGCCACAGCCTTTGGGCTGGATGGTGAGGGAACCCACCAGAAGCACTACAGCTCCAAAAAGCAAAACCCTCTGTTACAGATGGATTATGAAATGATTGGCTCTCACAATTAAGGGATAACTATCGTGTGAATATTAAGAAAACCTTTATGACGTATAGTTTTGTTATGGTAGTTTAGATGTCCTCTGCTCTCCCCATAGTTCCCTTTTTCTCCCCTGCACTGTTGCCATCAGACAGCCAGGGTTGTCTAGGACAGGTAGAGAGAAGGCATGCAGGTGTATTCCTTACCAGAGGGAAGCTGGGAATGGAAAAGCTTGGTGCTTAGGGGGTGAGGCATGGCAACACCTGACCTCTAATCAAGTTAAAAGAAAGCAATCTCCACCGATAAATGGCAAAGAAAAGCTGACTGGCAGACTTTGGGAGGGGCCAGGGCTGGCAGATGCAACCCCCCAAGGGTATAAAAGACAGAGCATCCGTCTTAAAGACAAACTGGCCATGTGGTATCCACGAGGGCAGTTCCCAGCACTGCAAATTTTTCCTTCTATACTCCTTTTGTTGTATTTTTGTCAAGGTTTAATAAACCTTTTTAAATTTTCAAAGTGAGCAGTGTCTCTCTCACCTCTCACGTCCCAAGTGGGACAGCACAATCAGGAGGCCAAAGCCATTTCTCAGCTCCCAAGCCCTGGCTGCCGTGGGAGCCTCACCCAGCAGAGCCCAGGCCAGGCTCAGCTCAGACCCAGCAGCCACAGCCGTGCCTGGCACCCAGGGGCACACTCGGTGAGGAACCTCCCAGCCTTGTAAACCCTCCAGCAGCCTGGAGTGGAAAACTTCATCATGATCTTAATGCTTGTGTCTGCACCAGCCCCACAGCAGCAAGCGCTGGAGCTGCTGAACAACAGCTGGGCAAGCACGTAGAAATGTTGTTTGGGGCGGACAGAGAGACGGAGATCTAACAAATCAAAGCTTCTTGACAAGAGGGCCTGATTTAGTTTAAAAATTTGGATTCGTTCTCAGGAAATTGAAAATTCTCAGATATTCTGTGTTTTTGTGGGAAAATTCAGGCCACTCAAAACCCACTGTTTTGCTAGAAAATAATTCATTTTGGGGAGGCTGAAATTTGGAGAAAGATGATGTTATTTTTACTGACATTTTTATGGTAGGGCAAAGACTCTTCCACGTGAATCCTTTCAGCACTCTTATTGTAGTCCCTCAAAGAGTGCAATAAAAGCCATTCTAGGGGTGGGCTATCACCCACAAGATTGTTCTGCCTCATGCCATATGAGCTCTAAAAGGCACAACTGTGTTACATAATTAAATTATGAACAATGATTTTCAAGTTGTTTTGCACAAAAGAGATTCTGGAGGAAGGCACTGGCCTTGGACTTCTTCTATGCTGGCACTTATTTGCGCTGGCTCTCCAATCAAATATTAAAGCTTTACCCGAAATTATGTATGAAACATTCTCACAAACCCAAATGCAACCTATCACACAGCAAAATGCTGCTGCTGGAAAGGTTCTATGATTTCACAACTGAATGCTCATGTCTTTTGCTATTGTCATGCTGGCTGCCACTTAAAACTCCTGATAAGCTGGCATTTTCTCCAGAGACACACGCCCAGTGCTAAGCAATGCTGCTTCGTGTCTGAGTGGTTTTCACATACAGAGAAGGGTTTAAATAGTGTTTGTATTTTTTAAATTTAAAAATGGTAAGCAAAAGGTTGAAATTGTTGGGTTGGTTTTTTTGGTTGTTTTTGTTTGTTTGTTTGTTTGTTTGTTTCTGGAGATGATAGATCTGCAGGGACAAAGACTGTGGAAAGTGAAATATTTGGCATGCTGCTGATTCCTATGGAGTCCCTCACTAATGGCATTTCTACCGTGCCATTGATCTTTGTTGACAGCTGACTTTTGTGGCTTTTTCTTTTCCACAAAAGATTGAGGAACTTAATGATAAAAAGCACATATTAAAATAATATTGAGGTGATAAATGACTCACATAAACATCAGTTCATTGGTCAAGACTGAACATGAAGCCTAATGGTGATTATCCATATTCAAATATTAAGATATCTACACCAAGTTCTCTTTCCCCTATACCTAAGGTGAGGTAGGCTACTTCAGAGGCTTACTGGTATGTAGAAAAGATGATTCAGCATTGCTGTGCTTGTTTTGCAACCATGCATAATTTTGTAGCTATGAGATGATATGAGGAAAATTGTTATGAATCATAAAATTCAGGCAGCACAATATAAGGCAGACTGTACAGTATGTTAATTCACATGACATGCAATGACAAACACATAAACACTCACCCTTAGCTTCCACACTGCCTGATTTTTCACTTCCTGTCAGACTTTAATATTGTCCAAAGATTTTTATTTCATTATCCATCAGAATTCACATATTGTCCAGGTTCCTAGCTCTGCCACTCATTTTTTATTGCAAATGCTTTCCATTTTCGTACAACTTTAATGGTTGAGAAGAAAGCTCTAAGCACTGGGTGTTGACTTGTTAGACTGTCAAAAGCCATGTGCTCAAACTTTGGTAAGACAGGCTGTTGTCTTATGTGTGTGCCTGAAAAATAGGCATATTTTATGTTGATTTTAGAAATTACTATGTTTAAAAAAAAAAAGTTTTATAAAACAAAGTCTGATCATGTGCATCCTGAAGGTAATTGATTTTTGGGGTTGTTTGTATATGCTTACTTTGGGATTAAAATTAAGTATATATATATATATTTAGATCATGACTTTTTAAGAATTTCAAGTTCCAGGGTAATGGAAATAGAAGCAAACAGCATCTTGGTGTGCTGCAAACACGCCCTTTCTTCCTTCACTGAAGCAAAAGGGTGAAATGACAAGAGAATTATCAGGTTGGATAATTACTGGAGAAAAAGCCGAGTTTGCTTGATTTGTTGCTTGAGAGTTGGCATGGGCTGAGGCTGCTGAAATTTATTTAAAATGCAATGAGTTTTTGTACCTTAAAGTGTGCCAAGAGTCAAAATGGTCCAACATTTTTCTGATGGAACATTTCTCCACTGGGAAAGTTTTGTGATTTGAAAATATAACTTTTTATGGAAACATCTTGCTTTCAGCAATTCTCCTGATGCAATGTGGAGCACTGAGCATGACTGATCTGGCCAGGCTTTAATCCCAGCAGCTGCCCAGGAGGCTGGTGCTGCTCTTTGACTTTGGATGCTTCCAAGGGTCAGCAATTTCAGGTCTGACAGACTCAAAAACACTAATCCCTGCTCAACAGTCCTAACATTCAGAAGCTGCTGGACATAGCTTCCCAAATCAGAGGAGAAATATCCTTTTTTTTTTTTTTAAACTGTAAATAGTAAATAACCCCAGCTATTCCTTCTCCCTTGCAGTTCAGCTGAGGGCAGGGCCTAAATCTGCAGTATAACATAAACTTGGCATTCCCAGACTGGTTCCACAGCCTCTGCCTCATCTCAGCCTCCTGCTGCATTGATCTGCACTTTCATTCAGGTGTGTGATGCCAAACACCTCAGTGCTGCCCTTCAAGATTCATTTTGACAGCTACAAGCTCTAAAAATGAGCTGTATACCCAATTTCCCCCAGACTCAAAGACTGATCTATAGGAAGTGAAAAGTTATTTGTATGAATGGGTCAGAAACGAAACCAAGCCCCATGTAGATGCTAAGCAGTACTCACACATACAGCAATAATGATAACAATAATAATAAAACCCTCTTTGGCCCACAGTGATTTCTAGTACACAATGAGACACAATTCATGGCACGAAAATTTGAGACAAATGGAGGGATAGACAAAAGACAGCTCAGTTACACTGGGTATAAAAATCAGCAGACTTACAAAAGGAGCTGCTTGACTGCTGACACACAGCAGTGACGATTATTTTTATGCAGCAGGCTTCCTGAGCCCTCCCAGGGCAGTATTTTGAAAGCATTTAGCTGATTAAACATGCAAACCCCTAGGAGTGAGGCACTTAGTGTTTCTTTGGGAAGCTGAGGAGATACCTAATTGCAGGTTTACAGAGCTCAAAGTACTTTAGAAGCTTGCCCTCTAGTTTCCCTGAAGAGTTACTACCATGATGCAGTATTTACTGATATGTTTTGACTGGGATTTATCTCACTGTAAGTTATTTCTCTTTTTTTTTTCTTCCCACCAAAAAAGAAAAAAAAATTCCCAAACCCACAATCAACAGTGCAAATAAACTAGATTCACCATTAACCCTTTGGGCAATGTTCTGCACTAAATCATATCAATAGAGTTGACAAAACCACAATTCATTTGAAAACTAGTGCTTGGGAAAAAATTGTCTTTATTAATGGCAAACCCAGAAGCACAAAAAGACAAAAGACTGTCAGAAAAGAGTCTTTTGCATTCTTAGCACTTCAGACTGCTGAAGCAGCTGAAGGACACACTGTTCCTTTGCATTACTATTGAGAAGAGGCTGGGGAAAGTAAAACAACCACATTTCTGTGGTAGCCAGGGAAACACAGAAGGGCAGCAGCACATCCTACCTGCTTCTGCTATTGGAGTTAAAGGGAAAAAATGCAGCAGTATAACCTCTACAGACCCTTTTTGAACAGAGGGCTGCTGCCCCCTCACCTGCCACCCTGAGGAGGGATCATCCTGCAGACGCTCCCCTGCTGCTGCCTGGTGTGCTCCCCACTTTAAAACTAAACTGCAATTAAAGTTACAAAAAAAATCCACTTCAGAAGCTTCCTAGAGGTGAACACTAGTGAGGGCTTTGCCAGGATCTGTGTTTGTTTGGAAGCCTCAGGAAAGGAACACAGCTGTGCTGTAATTCTGGCTCTTTCAGGACTTTGCAGGGATATTGTGGGGACTTGGGTGAAGCTCTAAGGGTAACACACAGTGCTGTGTGCTGCTCTGCTACTGAAAGAGAAGATGTGCTCAGAGACCCCAGTCAGCTGAAGTGGCATTCTGTGGTGCTTGCTGGGCTCTGAAGGCAGGGGAAGTTACTGTGAGGCTGGTGAGGAGCCAGGTGTTCCTCAGTACAGCTGCACTGCAGGAGCAGGGATGGGCAGCGTGGGGCTGGGGCCAGCCAAGTGCCCACAAACCTGAAGCAACCCCTCTCTCTAAGCTCTCTCAGTCTGATTTCTTTGCTCTCAATGTATTAGCAGCAAGCTCTGAGAAGAGGCTCCTCTCCAAGAAAGACAAAAGAAATCTCAGCTATCTCTATTTGAGCAGCAATACCCAATTTATTCATCATGAATTCTGCCTCTTCTGCCACCTTACCCAGTGTGTACTGCAAATAACCCACATTTGACTCTCTGTGCTAGTTACAGTTTCTAAAAATGCTACTTTCTCCTGGTCATATGGCTTCTTCTCACAGAATTCATAATGTGTGAGTGAGTGTTGTTCCATATAAATATAGTGTATGTCTGATATGCCTACAAATAATATCACAGCACCACTGAACTATGATTAATTGTGGCACTTATCAACCACCTGTTTTCTTTCAACATAACTCTGGCACGTGCAATGAAAAGAGAAGGCCTGAGACAATGATCACATCCCTGCAAATATACTCACAGATGAGACAGAAGTTGGCTGTGGTTTTATTTTCAATACCTTTAAATCGAGACTTAGTGGTCTCTGTGCTCTTTGCAAATACTTTTCCTGAAAGTCTTAGCACTTTGTATGAAGCAAAATATATTGAAAAATATAGCAAATGGGAGGAAAAGGAAAGGGTGGTAAGAAAATCAAAATCCAACATAAGTTTTCCATAACACACATTCGCTGCAGCCTCTCCTGCATGTTTAAGTCTCATCCTAGGTTTTATGGCTCCTTTGCCATGGAAAAGTGAGAGTTCTTAATCAGCTTGGGAGATTTGACAGCCATCTTGCACCTAACCCAGAGGATGGCCTCAGAGATGGAAAAGCATGAAACCAAGACATCATATACAGATACAGGCTGTTAATTTAACTTGACATGTTACTGACTGCATCAGAAAACTGTGTATTCTGACAGCTGGTCCATACAGGACCTGCTCAATTCTTCACATTATCTCACTTCCTCAAAGATACTGCAGGTAGTGGGGCAGTTTGTCTGTGGACAAGTAGCTTAATATTTGATACATAAATCTACAGTACACGTGGAGTGTTTTCACATTAGTAACCAGTATATCTATATCTATATCTATATCTATATATATATATATGTATGTATGTTGTGTTTATAGAATTTTGTAACTTATTATGGTTTCAAAGGTAAGCACCTTTTTCTAAGGAATAGATAGGTTTCTTCAAAACATAAATGAAAGTGTTACAACATGTTGCCTGTCATGTTAATACTTGATTTGCAATCTGTGACAGGTGGGCATTTATAAATGAGTTATTAAGATTGTCTGGAAGACATATGGGAGACTAAACTGTCTCACGGCACCATGTTTCAAAATAGAAAATTGTTTTTTGACTAAACAAATTGAAAAGGAAAAGAATATGTTTCTACAGAGAAATCTAAGGAAAAGCTGAGAGGAATCACCTGCTGTTAAAAAACAGGCACCAGAGACCAATTATATTTTGGTTTTGAATTTGCATGGCCATGATCTACAGTTTCTGTGGAAAATGTTTCTTTTGCTCAGCTTGGCAGAAAGGCTCCTGTCGAAGGTGTGCAGCAGCTCCTGCTGGAGCACTCCCACAGCTGTACCAGCACAGCTGCTGGATCTGACTGCACAGACACAGAGCCCCATTCACTCTCAGCAGTGAGCAATATGCAATTTTCAAATTTGGAGTGTGATTTTGAGATCCATTTAAGTGATTTATGAGCACAGTTCCCACTGAGTGACCTTGGGGTTGAGCTCCTTACCACTGGAGGACAGTCCCAGCAATCTGGATGCCTCGGGTGCAAATGGGAAGCAGGCACTTAAATCCAAAATTGTAGTCCTCAAAGCCATGAACCAGCTACACCATAATCTCAAACTGTGCTCATGCCCATCTAAAATGACCTGAGTTTAAATAACCCTGCTCATCTGAGTTCCAGGGAGATGTGTAAACCTGAGCAGCACCCAGAAGCTTGGTGGGTTTCCACAGACACTGTCCTCCTCAGCACCTGTACAATTGCATCAGACTGTACAAAAACACAGCAGCAGCCACCCTGGCTTCTTTCAAATCAGAGCTTGAGGAGTCTGGTGCTACACAAATTAGCCTTTAGACATGGTACACAGCAATCCACAGGCTAAGGCACATGGAAGCAAGTTTCTTTAGTGCCAATTGAGCTCCACATTGCTACGCTGCCATCAGGCTGACTTATCTACAGATTAATTCATTCTGCACAGAAGGTGAGCTTTAGCTTGAAGTCTGGAAAGGGCCCCCCTGCCAAGCTAGTCTGCAGTCTCCAGGGAAGCAAGAATTGTGGGGTTTAATCCTTTTGAGGCAAAGAAGGACCTGACCTGGTTTATTCATGCTTCCTGGCTGTGTATGTGTGATAACCACTGAGCCAAGGCAGAAAGGAGGGGGCACCAGCACATCCTTTCTCTTGCATGTTTGCAAATTTTTCTACTTGCTTTAAAAAAAAATTGGAGCATATCTGGAGGAGACAGTTCACACTGATTATTCAGGATGATGGGAAATGTCTCCTGGCTTTACTGAGAGCATTGCTGAAGCCCCAGAGGAAAAAATCTGATTGTTTTCAATTTTTTTCTGTTAGCTATGTCTAAACAGCTTTCCTCACAAGCTTCACCATGCTGCTTGCAGAAGTGTCTCAAGGGTTGATAACAGCACATGCAAAGCCATCCTCTCAAAATGGCAGAAGTGTGGGTTAGAAAGCAGGGCAGAAAGCTTCTGAAAGACCTGTGTGATCAGAAGCACTAAGGCCTATGGGTGAGACAGGACTCTCTACCTCCATTTTCCTCTCTCTCTAACCTTGTACCTCTCTTTACAGCCAATTTCCTGTTGGGAGGAGCCAGGACTTACTGTAAAATCAGGACAACCCCCGTGGCAGGGAGAATGATGAGGAGGACTTCATCAATATCAGAAGGCTAACTAATTACTTTATTATACTATATAATGCTATACTGTATTACACTACATCTAAACTGAACCCGCACAAGCACACAAGTCCACTGAACAGAATCTCGTGCCTGTCTCCTGACAGTCTGGACACACTTGGCCCTGACAGGCCAAGGAAACAAAACCCCATCACCCTGGGTAAACAGTCTCCACATTGCATTCTACTTTGGCACAACACAGGCACAGCAAATGAGATAAGAATTGCTTTGATAATTTTCTTCTCTGCTTCTCTCACTGTTTCTCTCAGGTTCAGAGAATGTGACTCCCACAAGGACTTTTCCCTGAGCAATGCTGGAGCACCCTGGCAGGGGAGGACAACTCTGGCCTTCATCCGTCCCTTGGCACACAGCAGCTGAGGCAGAAGGCAGTGCCATAATCTGTGCCAGCTGCTCTCACCCCTGCCTGCCTGCTCTCAGGGTCTGAGGCATTCAGCTGCCCTCTTTAGTGATGGAGCCAGCGAGCCAGTCCGTGTTTCCAGAAGCTGGAGTTCAGCTGTTCCCTGTGGTAGATCGTGCAAGAGGATCACCCCGCTGGCAAAGAGAGCACTGGGAGAGAGGGAGATGAAGTGTCTCCCCGAGGCAGGTCAGAGCACAGCACTGCAGGTGTGCTCTGCCATCCTGGATGGCTATCTGGAGCTGCCTGCATCATTCTGCCCAACATGGACCTGGTCCCTCTGCTGCTAAAAGAATTCCAGGCACTGCTGAGGGATGTGAATGAAGGCTCCATTGGCTGAAGGTATTCTTCTGCCATTGCACGTGGTTTTCATCCCATGGGTTTGCCTTGATGAAAATGGTTAAGAAAAAGTCTCACTGGAGATGGAGCCCCAAGGACTTGACTTTGCTAAGGATGGTCAGTCTTTAGCTCAAAAATGAGGCTTTTAGCCACAGGTCAGCACAAGCTCCTCTAGAGCCAGCCTCCACTCACCTCTGTGGTGTCTATCAAAGCAAGGCATTGAAGATGATCACCCTATTTGTCATCCTGCCTTAGGGAAACAGGTGCTCTTAATTTCAACCCAGCTGCAGATAACTTCACACTTGGCCCATGACTGCTGTCAGGTGAGCTGTGGTGTTCTGTGGCCAGGTTTAACCCTGGTTTGGCCAGGTTCTTGCTCTCTGTACATGTAAGGCAGAACACCAAATGGTTTGTGACAGACTTTGGAGCATTCACGAGCTCAGCAGTGGCTCGGGTGTTGTCTGGTAATGTGTTAAACTGTAGTAACTGGAGACAGACAACACTTAGCTGCAGAATTAATTTGCCCCAGAGTAATTATTCACATATATGATAGCATATCGATTCTGTTTCAGAATAAAAAATTTAGAAGCATATAAAAAGCAGAAAGAGATGCAGTATTTGTTACTTTTTTTAATGAAGGGCTTAAACTAAAAAAGAGTACATGTGTGATATACCCATCTGGACTCACTTTACTTTCAGCAAAATGGACTGTAAAACTGAAAGTATGCCTCATCTTCACAGAGAGAGCTCTTCTTTTCTTGAGAACTAAAAGAGAGAAATATTACATATTTTTCAAAAATAAATGCTTCTATTCAAAGCCTGAAGAGAGAGATAAATTCAAGTATTTTCAGACAAAACCACAAAGCAAGGAAATTGAGAAATTCAAAATTAAAAGGTTTGAGATCCTTCATTAAGTATTTAATGGAGGTCTGAGATCCTTCATTAATTTTAGCAGAGGACATACTGTATCCCATCTTTAACAATCTTTGGGAAGGATACTGCACTCAAGAGCAGTGTGATTTGTAAACACAGAAAAACTGAAGATGTTCTTTTCCCTGTATTCTGCCTGGTTTAGCTCAAATATTTGGTTTCAATTCTTTGCATATGCATTTTCTTCCATTTCAGTACATACTTCATGTTGGTTTCATCTTTTGTACAAAGGCAGCACGTTTCAAAGCTTTGAAACAGCAATACCCAGTTATTGTCATCATCCTTCTCTTAGAACAGGAGCAGTTTGGCTTTGGGGAAAGCTATTTGTTCTTTGGTGTTTCCTCAGTGAAAGCAATTTCAGCAGCCCCGTTTCTGCTCCATTTCTGTCTCTGTGCACTGCCCCGTTTCTGCCCTGTTTCTGCTCCATTTCTGTCTCTGTGCACTGCTTGTTTCTGCCCCGTTTTCTGCCCCGTTTCTGTCTCTTTGTGCACAGCCCCGTTTCTCCCCCGTTTCTGCCCCGTTTCTGCTGTCTGCTCCTCCGCCGGGGCGGGGGCCAGCCCGGCCCTCGCCTCCCTCCCTTCCCTGGGAGCATTCCCGGCCACTGCCATGACTGGCTCCCAGATCGCTCCGCTGTGCCCTCAAAGGCTCTGCAGATGCACGTAGGAGTAACAGCAATTTTGAGACAAGGTGTGCTCCAAGGCAATAAATGAGAACAAAGACCCGGGAGAGCTAAAAGCTGAAGGACTCAATTTATTTCTTTTATCCATTGAATAGCTGAATTATTAAAGTAAAAGCAATGCTACTTCGACTTTACCGAGGTGGGGGAGTAAGTTCTGAAGAGCAAGACTGAGGGGTTTTTTCTGCTTTTATGGAACTCATGTCTGTACGTGAACCTCAGCCAATTGCAGTCAGAAGCAA